>NW_027150290.1:1337428-2006142 GCF_031143425.1 Pleurodeles waltl
TGGTGTGGGCTATTTTTCTAACCCTTCACTGTTTTCTTACAGTCCCATCGACCCTCTACAAGCTCACATAGGTTTGGGGTCCATTCGTGGTTCGCATTCCACTTTTGGAGTATATGGTTTGTGTTGCCCATTTACCTATGTGCTCCTATTACAATGTATTGTAACTTTACACTGCTTGCATTACTTCCTTTTGCTATTACTGCATATTTTTGGTATTGTGTAAATATATCTTGTGTATATTTGTCATCCTCATACTGAGGATACTCACTGAAATGCGTTTGGCATATTGTCATAAAAATAAAGTACCTTTATTTTTAGTATATCTGTGTATTGTGTTTTCTTATGATATTGTGCATATGACATCAGTGGTATAGTAGGAGCTTTCAATGTCTCCTAGTTCAGCCTAAGCTGCTCTGCTTTAGCTACCTTCTATCAGTCTAAGCTGCTAGAAACACCTCTTCTACACTAATAAGGGATAACTGGACCTGGCACAAGGTGTAAGTACCTCTGGTACCCACTACAAGCCAAGCCAGCCTCCTACATTGGTTGTGCAACGGTGGGATAAGTACTTGCAACTACTTACCACTTTGTCATTTTGTACTTTTCATAAGGGAAAAATATACAAAACAAGTTCAGTGTATGTACACCTAACCAAAAGGTTTTGCTTTTCTTCTCTTACACTTTCTGCTAAGTGCTGAAAAGTAGTCCTAAACTTTCAAAAAAATTTCACAAAGTTTGAAAAAGTTTTTTTTCTGTTCTTTAAAAAGTCCTGAAACTTTTTCTCTCTTCTCACTGTCCCTAAACCTTCTTCTATCATGTCTGATGTAGGAACTTCTCTTAAAACGGTCAATACTACTTATGACAATCTTAACTTTAAGAGCCTAAGGAGTCTCTGCATTGATAGAGGTTTAGTGGTAGGAAAGAACCCTTCTAGAGAATTTCTGTTTAACATGCTCATTGAAAATGATAGGTCCCTAGCTGGCACTTCAACTTAGAAGTTAGTAGATAGCTCTCACTCTGACTCAGGGAAGCCCCTTGAGGGAGGTGTACAGGGTTCTCTTCCAAATCTGCCCTTTAGCAGACCACATAGCAATGCTGGTAGTAATAGAAGCTCCCATCATAGTAGGGATGTTTTTGTTGCTGAAGGCCAGGTTGTTAGAGTGCAAGCTGTGAGGGAGAGGTCTCCCTCTTTTAATTCCTACATATCCTCAGTATCCAAGCATTCCCAACCCACCCACCCTGAAGACAACATGTTAGAAAGGGAATTCAAAAAGTTGAGAGTGGAAGAGACCAGACTGAAGCTTAAACAGCAACAGCTGGCTCTAGACAGGGAATCCCTAGATCTGGAGAAGGAGAGACAGAGGTTGGGGTTTGGACCCCATGGTGGCAGCAGCAGTATTCCTGATAGCAATCCTGTGAGAGAGCATGATTCCAGGAATATGCACAAGATAGTTCCCCCTTACAAGGAGGGGGATGACATTAACAAGTGGTTTGCTGCACTTGATAGGGCCTGTATGGTACAGGGAGTCCCTCAAAGGTAGTGGGCTGCTATCCTATGGCTATCTTTCAATGGAAAGGGTAAGGACAGGCTACTTTCTGTTAGAGAAAGTGATGCCAATAATTTTGCAGTTTTGAAGGATGCACTCTTGGATCAATTTGGCTTAACCACTGAACAATACAGGATTAAGTTCAGAGACACCAGAAAAGAGTCCTCACAAGACTGGATAGACTTTGTTGACTGTTCAGTGAAGGCCTTGGAGGGGTAGTTACATGGCAGTAAAGTTTCTGTCTATGAAAGCCTGTACAATCTAATTCTGAGAGAGCATATTCTGAATAACTGTGTGTCTGACTTGTTACACCAATATCTAGTGGACTCAGATCTGACCTCTCCCCAAGAATTGGGAAAGAAGGCAGACAAATGGATCGGAACAAGAGTGAACAGAAAAGTTCATACAGGGGGTGACAAGGATGGCAAGAAGAAGGATGGTAAGTATTCTGACAAGGGTGGGGACAAATCTAAAAATGAGTCTTCATCAGGCCCACAAAAACACTCTGGTGGGGGTGGTGGGTCCAAATCCTCTTCTAATCAAGTAAAAAAGCCTTGGTGTTATTTAAGTAAAGTAAAAGGTCATTGGACAACTGATGCCAGTTTTCCAAAGAAAAAAACCAAACCTCCCACTACCACAACCCCTACTGCAACCTCTAGTGCCCCTAGTAATAGCAGTGGTGGTGGGAGCAAACCTACTAATATCCAATCCAAGGGAGTAGCTGGGCTCACTTTTGGTAATTTAGTTGGGGTTGGTCTTGTTAGGGAGACCACAGAGGCTGTGCTAGTCTCTGAAGGTGCCATTGATTTGCCCACCTTGGTTGCTTGTCCCCTTAATATGGATAAGTACAAGCAACTTCCCCTAATCAATGGTGTTGAGTTCAGGCCTACAGGGACACAGGTGCCAGTGTTGCCATGGTGATAGAGAAACTGGTACACCCTGAACAACACCTACTTGGTCACCCGTACCAAGTGACAGACGCTCATAAAAA
The DNA here is from genome assembly GCF_031143425.1 of Pleurodeles waltl. NCBI lineage: Eukaryota > Metazoa > Chordata > Amphibia > Caudata > Salamandridae > Pleurodeles > Pleurodeles waltl. The sequence continues at coordinate 1,339,967 of NW_027150290.1, forward strand.
CACTCTTAGCCACCCCATGGCTGTTGTGAATTTCAACTGGGAGGGGGGGAAGGTTACTAGTCCAAAGAAAGTTGTGGTTGCCTCAGATTTACCTGTAGACTGTCTACTAGGGAATGATTTAGAGACATCAGCTTGGGCAGAAGTGGAGTTGGAGGCTCATGCAGCAATGCTGCGCATTCCTGGGCATATTTTTGCTTTAACCAGGGCTCAGGCCAAAAAGCAAAAAGGACAGGGTGACTTGGATCCTGGAACAATGGACCAAGTGCTCCCTAAAGCCAGGGGTAGCAAGGGTAAATCCCTACCCACTATCCCTCCCTCTACAGATGATTCTACGTCTGAGGAAGAAGAATTTCTTCTCTGTGCAGAACCTTCACCAGAGGAGCTGGCAGCAGACACTGCTGAGCTTTTGGGTGGAGGGGGGCCTGACAGGGAAGAGCTGAGTGTGGCACAGCAATCCTGTCCCACATTAGAGGGTCTCAGACAGCAAGCAGTCAAGCAGCAAAATGGGGATGTCAGTGACTCACATAGAGTTTACTGGGAGGACAACCTCTTGTACACAGAGGCAAGGGACCCAAAACCTGGAGTAGCAAGGAGATTGGTCATTCCCATGCAGTACAGAGAGTTCCTCCTAACTCTGGCACATGACATTCCCTTGGCTGGACATTTGGGTCAGATTAAAACATGGGAAAGGCTTGTCCCCCTGTTTCACTGGCCTAGGATGTCAGAGGACACAAAATATTTTTGTAAGTCTTGCGTGACCTGCCAAGCCAGTGGCAAGACTGGTGGCACTCCAAAGGCTCCCCTTATTCCACTACCTGTGATTGGGGTTCCCTTTGAAAGGGTAGGGGTTGACATAGTTGGCCTCCTTGACCCTCCTACTGCTTCAGGCGATAGGTTTATCTTGGTGGTAGTGGACCATGCCACAAGATATCCTGAAGCTATTCCTCTAAGGACCACTACAGCACCTGCAGTGGCAAAGGCCCTCCTGGGAATCTTTTCCAGAGTGGGTTTTCCTAAAGAGGTTGTATCAGACAGGGGTAGCAACTTCATGTCTGCATACTTGAAAGCAATGTAGAAGGAATGTTGGTGTTACCTACAAGTTCACCACTCCTTATCATCCACAAACAAATGGACTGGTAGAGAGGTTTAATAAAACTCTCAAAGGAATGATAATGGGACTCCCTGAAAAACTCAGGAGGAGATGGGATGTCCTGTTACCTTGCCTCTTTTTTGGTTACAGGGAGGTACCCCAGAAAGGAGTGGGCTTCAGCCCCTTTGAACTCCTATTTGGGCACCCTGTAAGAGGTCCTCTAACACTTGTGAAGGAGGGTTGGGAACAACCTTTAAAAGCTCCTAAGCAAGATATAGTGGCCTAAGATCCAGAATGGCTGAGTACATGAAAAAGACCAATAAAAACCGTCAGGCCAGCCAAGAGCTCCAAAAGCAATGGCATGACCAGAAGGCTGTTCTGATTCAGTACCAACCAGGACAGAAGGTGTGGGTATTGGAGCCTATGGGCCCAAGAGCACTCCAAGACTAATGGAGGTGACCCAATCTTATTGTTGAAAAAAAGGGCAAGGTCACCTACTTGGTTGATCCAGGCACTGCCAGGAGTCCCCTTAGGGTGCTCCATGTCAACCGCCTAAAACCCTACTATGACAGGGCTGATCTCACCCTGCTCATGGCAACAGATGAGGGACAGGAAGAAGAGAGTGACCCTCTCCCTGATCTCTTCTCTTCCACAGAAGAGGATGCTCTACTGGGAGGTGTAGTTTTGGCAGACTGTCTTACTGCTGAGCAGGAAGACAACTGCATAAATCTCTTAGGTCAGTTTTCTGAACTCTTTTCAACTGTGCCAGGCACCACATCTTGGTGTGAACACACAATTAATACTGGAGACAGCATGCCTGTCAAGAGTAAAATCTATAGGCAGCCTGACCATGTCAGGGACTGCATAAAGCAAGAAGTTCAGAAAATGCTTGACTTAGGAGTGGTTGAACATTCTGAAAGCCCATTGGCCTCTCCTGTGGTGCTTGTACCAAAGCCTCACTCAAAAGATTCAAAAAGGGAGATGAGGTTTTGTGTAGATTACAGAGGTCTCAACCAGGTAACAAAAACTGATGCTCACCCTATACCCAGGGCAGATGAGCTCATAGATACACTGGCATCTGGCAAGTATCTAAGCACCTTTGATTTGACTGCAGGGTATTGGCAGATCAAATTATCAGAGGATGCTAAAGCAAAAACTGCATTTTCGACTATTGGAGGGCACTACCAATTCACAGTAATGCCCTTTGGTTTGAAAAATGCACCTGACACTTTTCAGAGGTTGGTGAATACAGTCCTGCAAGGGTTGGAGGCTTTTAGTGCAGCATATCTAGACGATATAGCTGTCTTTAGCTCCACCTGGGATGATCACCTGGTCTACCTGTGGAAAGTTGTGGAGGCCCGCAAAAGGCAGGCCTCACTATCAAGGCTTCAAAGTGCCAGATAGGGCAGGGGAAAGGGGTTTATCTGGGACACCTGGTAGGTGGAAAACAGATTGCACCACTTCAGGGCAAAATACAGACAATCATGGATTGGGTTCCCCCTACAACTGAGACCCAGGTGAGAGCCTTCCTAGACCACACTGGGTATTAGAGGAGATTCATTAAAAACTATGGCTCCATTGCAGCCCCACTTAATGATCTCACTAGCAAGAAGATGCCTAAAAAGGTATTGTGGACAGCTAGCTGTCAGAAAGCTTTTGAGGAGCTGAAACAGGCCATGTGCACTGCACCTGTCCTAAAAAGCCCATGTTACTCCAAGAAATTCATTGTTCAAACTGATGCATCTGAATTAGGAGTAGGGGCAGTATTATCACAACTCAATTCTGTGGGCCAGGATCAACCTATTGCTTTTATCAGCAGGAGGTTGACCCCTAGAGAAAAGCGTTGGTCTGCCATAGAGAGGGAGACCTTTGCTGTGGTCTGGGCACTGAAGAAGTTGAGGCCATAACTGTTTGGCACTCACTTTATTGTTCAGACAGACCACAAACCTCTACTTTGGCTAAAACAAATGAAAGATGAAATTCCTAAATTGTTGAGGTGGTCCATATCTCTACAGGGAATGGACTATACAGTGGAACATAGACCTGGGAGTACCCACTCCAATGCAGATGGACTCTCCAGATATTTCCACTTAGACAATGAAGACTCATCGGGTCATGGATAGTCTTATAGTCCTTCGTTTGGGGGGGGTGTGTAGGAAAGTACCATCTTGCCTGGCATGTTACCCCCATATTTCACTGTATATATGTTGTTTGAGTCTATGTGTCACTCGGACCATGCCAGCCAGGGCCCCAGTGCAAATAAGTGTGCCCTGTATGTGTTCCCTGTGTGATGACTAACTGTCTCACTGAGGCTCTGCTAAACAGAACCTCAGTGGTTGTGCTCTCCCTGCTTTCCAAATTGTCACTAACAGGCTAGTGACCAATTTCACCAATTCACATTGGCATACTGGAACACCCTTATAATTCCCTAGTATATGGTACCCAGGGTATTGGGGTTCCAGGAGACCCCTATGGGCTGCAGCATTTCTTTTACCACCCATAGGGAGATCTGACTATTCTTACACAGGCCTGAAAGTGCAGCCTAAGTGAAATAACGTCCACGTTATTTCACAGTCATTTACCACTGCGCTTAAGTAACTTATAAGTCACCTATATGTCTAACCTTTACCTGGTAAAGGTTGGGTGCTAAGTTACTTAGTGTGTGGGCACCCTGGCACTAGCCAAGGTGCCCCCACATCGTTCAGGGCAAAGTCCCCGGACTTTGTGAGTGCGGGGACACCATTACACGTGTGCACTGTACATAGGTCACTACCTATGTACAGCTTCACAATGGTAACTCCGAACATGGCCATGTAACATGGCTAAGATCATGGAATTGTCACCCCAATGCCATTCTGGCATTGGGGAGACAATTCCATGATCCACCGGGTCTCTAGCACAGAACCCGGGTACTGCCAAACTGCCTTTCCGGGGTCTCCACTGCAGCTGCTGCTGCTGCCAACCCCTCAGACAGGTTTCTGCCCTCCTGCGGTCCAGGCAACCCTGGCCCAGGAAGGCAGAACAAAGGATTTCCTCTGAGAGAGGGTGTGAAACCCTCTTCCTTTGGAAATAGGTGTGATGGCTGGGGAGGAGTAGCCTCCACCAGCCTCTGGAAATGCTTTGATGGGCACAGATGCTGCCCATCTCTGCTTAAGCCAGTCTACACTGGTTCAGGGATACCCCAGCCCTGCTCTGGAGCGAAACTGGACAAAGGAAAGGGGAGTGACCACTCCCCTGACCTGCACCTCTCAGGGAAGGTGCCCAGAGCTCCTCCAGTGTGCCCCAGACCTCTGCCATCTTGGAAACAGAGGTGTTGCTGGCACACTGGACTGCTCTGAGTGGCCAGTGCCATCAGGTGATGTCAGAGACTCCTTCTGATTGGCTCTTACCTTTCTTACTAGCCTATCCTCCTTCCTAGGTAGCCAAACCTCCTTTTCTGGCTATTTAGGGTCTCTGCTTTGGGGAATTCTTCAGATACCGAATGCAAGAGCTCACCAGAGTTCCTCTGCATCTCCCTCTTCACCTTCTGCCAAAGGATCGACCCCTGACTGCTCAGGACGCCTGCAAAACCACAACAAAGTAGCAAAGACGACTACTGCAACCTTGTATCACTTCATCCTGCCGGCTTTCTCGACTGTTTCCTGGTGGTGAATGCTCTGAGGGTAGCTTGCCTCCTTTCTCCACCAGGAGCTCTGAATAAATCTCCTGTGGGTCGACGGAATCTCCCCCCTGCAACCGCAGGAAACAAAAGACTGCATCACCGGTCCTCTGGGTCCCCTCTCACCACGACGAGCATGGTCCCTGGAACTCGGCAACTCTGTCCAAGTGACTCCCACAGTCCAGTGACTCTTCAGTCAAAGTATGGTGGAGGTAAGTCCTTGCCTCCCCACGCTAGACTGCATTGTTGGGTACCCCGTGATTTGCAGCTGCTCCGGCTCCTGTGCACTCTTCCAGGATTTCCTTTGTGCACAGTCAAGCCTGGGTCCCCGACACTCTAACCTGCTGTGCACAACCTTCTGAGTTGTCCTCCGGCGTCGTGGGACTCCCTTTTCTGACTTCGGGTGGACTCGGGTTCACTCATCTTCTAAGTGCCTGATCCGGTACTTCTGCGGGGGCTGCCTGCTTCTGTGAGGGCTCCCTGACTTGCTGGTCGCCCCCTCGGTCTCCTCATCCAAGTGGCGACATCCTGGTCCCTCCTGGGCCACAGTAGCATCCAAAAACCCTAACCGTGACCCTTGTAGCTAGCAAGGCTTGTGTGCAGTCTTTCTGTGTGGGAACACCTCTGCAAGCTTCTTCACGACGTGGGACATCCATCCTCCAAAGGGGAAGTTCCTAGTCCTCTTCGTTCTTGCAAAACACCAAGCTTCTTCCATCCGGTGGCAGCTTCCTTGCACCCTCAGCTGGCATTTCCCGGGCTCCTGCCCACTCTCGACACTTGGTCCCCTTGTCTTACAGGTACTCAGGTCCAGAAATCCACTGTTGTTGCATTGCTGGTGTTGGTTTTCCTTGCAGAATCCCCCTATCACAACTTCTCTGCTCTCTGGGGGTTGTAGGTGCACTTTACACCTACCTTACAGGGTCTTGGGGTGGGCTATTTTTCTAACCCTCACTGTTTTCTTACAGTCCCAGCGACCCTCTACAAGCTCACATAGGTTTGGGGTCCATTCGTGGTTCGCATTCCACTTTTGGAGTATATGGATTGTGTTGCCCCTATACCTATGTGCTCCTATTGCAATCTATTGTAACTTCACACTGCTTGCATTACTTCCTTTTGCTATTACTGCATATTCTTGGTATTGTGTACATATATCTTGTGTATATTTGTCATCCTCATACTGAGGATACTCACTGAGATACTTTTGGCATATTGTCATAAAAATAAAGTACCTTTATTTTTAATATATCTGTGTATTGTGTTTTCTTTATTTTTAGTATATCTGTGTCTTGTGTTTTCTTATGATATTGTGCATATGACACCAGTGGTATAGTAGGATCTTTGCATGTCTCCTAGTTCAGCCTAAGCTGCTCTGCTATAGCTACCTTCTATCAGCCTAAGCTGCTAGAAACACCTCTTCTACACTAATAAGGGATAACTGGACCTGGCACAAGGTGTAAGTACCTCTGGTACCCACTACAAGCCAGGCCAGCCTCCTACAGGTACCTTGGACACCCTTAGTGTTTTCTTACACTCCCGGCGACCCTCTACACACTACATTAGGCCTGAGGTCCATTCGTGGTTCGCATTCCACTTTTGGAGTACATGGTTTGTGTTGCCCCTAGGCCTATTTTTCCCTATTGCATTCTATTGTGTTCTACAGTGTTTGCACTACTTTTCTAACTGTTTACGTACCTGATTTGGTTTGTGTGTGTATATTTTGTGTATATTACTTAACTCCTAAGGGAGTATATCCTCTGAGATACTTTTGGCATATTGTCACTAACATAAAGTACGTTTATTTTTAGTAACTCTGAGTATTGTGTTTTCTTATGATATAGTGCTAAGTGATATAAGTGGTGTAGTAGGAGCTTGCATGTTTCCTAGTTCAGCCTAAGCTGCTCTGCTATAGCTACCTCTATCAGCCTAAGCTTCTAGAACACCTCTAATCTACTAATAAGGAATAACTGGACCTGGCACAAGGTATAAGTACCACAAGGTACCCACTGTAAGCCAGGCCAGCCTCCTACAAGGTTGAACTTTGACTAATAGACCAAAATCATCAGAATCATTTAGATATAGATTGAATGAGAGAGTGGAATATCTCAGGTCTGGTGCACACCTGATGGTATACTGGGAAGCTAATGCTATACTCTACGAGCAAACCTCAACTTACTTGGGTGGTTATTGCAGTAGGAATGTCCTTTACTGTGGTTAATACCAACTTCCTGATCCCTATCTGAATCAGGGCAAGGTGCAGATTGAGCCTGCTGACAAGGTCAAAAGCTGACTTTAGCTCTATGAATGCTATGTACAGTGGGCTTTTTTTACATTTGCATATCTTAGACAAGTGATATGTCAGCGGTTGGACTATTCAATTGCCTCAAGGTGGTTCTGGGAAGCTCAGTTGAATAATTTAGAGACACCAGTACCTTGCACTGTGCTCTATACATTAGGATACACTATAGGGTTTGAGAATTATTTGGCTTCTAGTTTATGGTGGCTTCCTCTATCTCTAGACACTCCATAATCTAGTTAATACTACAATAACCCTCCCGTCGTACTTATCTGGTTGCATCATCAAGCTTCTTTTTGTCTCTACCTATTGTATAAATTTGCTTGAAATGACTTACACGTTCTTGGGCTCCTATGAGGATCTTTTCATCTACCCAGAAATGGGAAGCTTTACCTTTCCAAAATCTACCCGGGTTTTTAGGAGGTGTCATCTTTTGTTTTCTTTCACATGTTCTATTGAATGTCTTATGTTTTCTTGGCTGTTAGCTTTTTATAGATTTAGCTTCAAGAGTTTAAACATTTATGATGCAGAACCCTGTCTTCCAAACACTAAATCAGGCACAAAATCTCAAAGTGTCTTACGAGAGCAGAGATACAGCCGTTTAAACTGAGGATCTCTCCTTTACTTTATGGCACACTAGCATGCTTCTCAAACCTCACTCTGTGTAGTTTCCATTCTTCTTCTTCTTATTTTTATATTGACAACTTCAGTGTCTGCATTAACTACCTGTTGTTGATGAGACTTCTTAAGGATGCAGCTACCTAACAGCATCCACAACAGCGTTTTACTGCACTTTCTGCCTAGATTTCATCGCACTTCTGAAAGAAAGGGGGGATTACTATGAATGCTTCACAAAGTGTATTAGAAAGTTAAACATACAAATTCTAAACCTGTAGCTCAAGGATTGCTGACATTGTATACTTGTCTTTGTGTGCACATGTGTTTGGGTTTTTAAAAATATGTTTATTGCTATTTCAGAACAAAAAACAGAATCAAGTAAACTAAATGAGAAGAACAATAAGTAAACAGAAACCAAACAAAGTAGGCAGGTGGGCGCAAAGAGAATAAAAGAAAACATTGTGCAATCCCCATCATAGTACTCAAACGTGGATGGGTCAGGCTATACAGGTATTGCCAGACAAGGGCCCTCTGCTATGTTCTAACGACAAAGCCCTCTGTGCCCCCCGCCTGGGGATACTCTGCTGACCCCACCCCTCAGCTCAGAAGCAGCAGCCACTATCTGTACTCATGCAGTCCACAGGCAAACTGTAACTAGGAAGTGTGCTTGTGACTTTTAACTTGTCATGTAATTATACGGTAGTTAACGCTAAAGCCAAAAATCGAAATTAAATTCATCTTTATATAATACCATGATGCACTTTCGTCTTGGAAAATGTTTTTCAAATATAAACTTTTAGGACTCTGTATTTACCTTGTTGGCAGAGATACATGTCACCTGCTGGCGTTGCAGTTTATTCTGGGTCATTTCCAAGGACTTGCAGTTCTAACTGAAGTAGTTGATGGCAGGGGAGTCTGGCATCCACTCACCTGGATAAACCTGGGAAAGGTCAGAACTTTAAAGTTGTGATGGAGTTTTATCGCTGCAGTCATTTTCAGCAACTCTGTGGTCTTTCTCCCCGCCGTGAATGTCTGAGGGGCTATGCATGTCATTCTGTGGTCAGAACAATTCTTGATACACCTGAGAGTAGACAGAAAGGGCCCTCAAGGAATAAATTGAATATAGCAGGAATACAAGTAGCAGCAGTTGGGGTGGGTCTGATGGTTTAGACGGACCGGACTGGGAACTCAAAGTATCCCTGGCAGATTTTGTCATACCCCCCCCCCCCCCCAACAGGGTACATAGAGAGCGAGCATGACCACTACAATGGGGCTTGGAGAAAAGAAAACTTAGAAAAATGGCAAAAATGGGACAGTCTACAACACATTTTTCATTATATTTTTAATTGTATTTGTTTTTAAAGCATAGTAAATGATGACCTTACAGAGCACCAGGATAAGGCAAACTTTATTGGGGCTCATTAGCACCCTCTAACAGAGCGTCTCATCTCTCCATGGCCCCTCTCTCTCATGTATTTTATTTCTTTTATAGCACCGCTGTCACCAGCATACGATGTTTGCATCACACATTCATACAGAGACAGTGGATCACATGACTGCAAATCAGTGTATAGAAAATATTTTATAAGATAAAGGGGACTCGAAGGTGTAGGATTCACATGTCTGTAGGAGGCTGGACTGGCTTGTAGTGAGTACCAAGGGGTACTTACACCTTGCACCAGGCCGAGGTATCCCTTATTAGTGTATAGGGTGTCTAGCAGCTTAGGCTGATAGATAATGGTAGCTTAGCAGAGCAGCTTAGGCTGAACTAGGAGACGTGTGAAGCTACTACAGTACCACAAGTGTCACTTGCACAATATCATAAGAAAACACAATACACAGTTGTACTAAAAATAAAGGTACTTTATTTTTATGACAATATGCCAAAGTATCTCAGAGTGTACCCTCAGAGTGAGGATAGCAAATATACACAAGTTGTATGTACACAGTACTAAAAATATGCAGTATAGTCTTAGAAAACAGTGCAAACAATGTATAGTTACAATAGGATGCAATGGAGACACATAGGGATAGGGGCAACACAAACCATATACTCCAAAAGTGGAATGCGAACCACGAATGGACCCCAAACCTATGTGACCTTGTAGAGGGTCGCTGGGACTATTAGAAAATAGTGAGGGTTAGAAAAATAGCCCACCCCAAGACCCTGAAAAGTGAGTGCAAAGTGCACTAAAGTTCCCCAGAAGACAAATAAGTCGTGATAGAGGAATAATGCAGGAAAGACACAAACCAACAATGCAACAACAATAGATTTCCAATCTAGGGTACCTGTGGAACAAGGGGACCAAGTCCAAAAGTCACAAGCAAGTCGGAGATGGGCAAATGCCCAGGAAATGCCAGCTGTGGGTGCAAAGGAGCTTCTACTGGACAGAAGAAGCAGAGGTTTCTGCAGGAACAAAAAGGGCTAGAGACTTCCCCTTTGGTGGACGGATCCCGCTCACCGTGGAGAGTCGTGCAGAAGTGTTTTCCCGCCGAAAAACCGCCAACAAGCCTTGCTAGCTGCAAATCTTGCGGTTAGCGTTTTTGGACGCTGCTGTGGCCCAGGAGGGACCAGGAGGTCGCAAATTGGACCAGGAGGAAGAGGGGACATCGAGCAAGACAAGGAGCCCTCTCAGCAGCAGGTAGCACCCGGAGAAGTGCCAGAAACAGGCACTACGAGGATGCGTGAAACAGTGCTCACCCGAAGTTACACAAAGGAGTCCCACGTCGCCGGAGACCAACTTAGAAAGTCGTGCAATGCAGGTTAGAGTGCCGTGCACCCAGGCTTGGCTGTGCACAAAGGATTTCCGCCGGAAGTGCACAGGGGCCGGAGAAGTTGCAAAAGTCATGGTTACCAACAATGCAGTCTGGCATGGGGAGGCAAGGACTTACCTCCACCAAACTTGGACTGAAGAGTCACTGGACTGTGGAAGTCACTTGGACAGAGTTGCTGGATTCAAGGGACCTCGCTCGTCATGCTGAGAGGAGACCCAAGGGACCGGTAATGCAGCTTTTTGGTGCCTGCGGTTGCAGGGGGAAGATTCCGTCGACCCATGGGAGATTTCTTCGCAGCTTCTAGTGCAGAGAGGAGGCAGACTACCCCCACAGCATGCACCACCAGGAAAACAGTTGAGAAGGCGGCAGGATCAGCGTTACAGAGTTGCAGTAGTCGTCTTTGCTACTATGTTGCAGTTTTGCAGGCTTCCAGCGCGGTCAGCAGTCGATTCCTTGGCAGAAGGTGAAGAGAGAGATGCAGAGGAACTCTGATGAGCTCTTGCATTCGTTATCTAAAGTTTCCCCAGAGGCAGAGACCCTAAATAGCCAGAAAAGAGGGTTTGGCTACCTAGGAGAGAGGATGGGCTACTAACACCTGAAGGAGCCTATCAGAAGGAGTCTCTGACGTCACCTGGTGGCACTGGCCACTCAGAGCAGTCCAGTGTGCCAGCAGCACCTCTGTTTCCAAGATGGCAGAGGTCTGGAGCACACTGGAGGAGCTCTGGACACCTCCCAGGGGAGGTGCAGGTCAGGGGAGTGGTCACTCCCCTTTCCTTTGTCCAGTTTCGCGCCAGAGCAGGGCTAAGGGGTCCCTGAACCGGTGTAGACTGGCTTATGCAGAGTTGGGCACAGTTGTGCCCAAGAAAGCATTTCCAGAGGCTGGGGGAGGCTACCCCTCCCCTGCCTTCACACCATTTTCCAAAGGGAGAGGGTGTAACACCCTCTCTCAGAGGAAGTCCTTTGTTCTGCCACCCTGGGACAAGCCTGGCTTGACCCCAGGGGGGCAGAAACCTGTCTGAGGGGTTGGCAGCAGCAGCAGCTGCAGTGAAACCCCAGGAAAGGCAGTTTGGCAGTACCAGGGTCTGTGCTACAGACCACTGGGACCATGGAATTGTGCCAACAATGCCAGGATGGCATAGAGGGGGCAATTCCATGATCTTAGACATGTTACATGGCCATATTCGGAGTTACCATTGTGAAGCTACATATAGGTAGTGACCTATATGTAGTACACGCGTGTAATGGTGTCCCCGCACTCACAAAGTTCAGGGAATTGGCCCTGAACAATGTGGGGGCACCTTGGCTAGTGCCAGGGTGCCCTCACACGAAGTAACTTTGCACCTAACCTTTACCAGGTAAAGGTTAGACATATAGGTGACTTATAAGTTACTTAAGTGCAGTGTAAAATGGCTGTGAAAGAACGTGGACGTTATTTCACTCAGGCTGCAGTGGCAGGCCTGTGTAAGAATTGTCAGAGCTCCCTATGGGTGGCAAAAGAAATGCTGCAGCCCAAAGGGATCTCCTGGAACCCCAATACCCTGGGTACCTCAGTACCATATACTAGGGAATTATAAGGGTGTTCCAGTAAGCCAATGTAAATTGGTAAAATTGGTCACTAGCCTGTTATTGACAATTTGAAAGATATGAGAGAGCATAACCACTGAGGTTCTGGTTAGCAGAGCCTCAGTGAGACAGTTAGGCACCACACAGGGAACACATAAATATAGGCCACAAACTTATGAGCACTGGGGTCCTGACTAGCAGGGTCCCAGTGACACATAACAAACATACTGAAAACATAGGGTTTTCACTATGAGCACTGGGCCCTGGCTGGCAGGATCCCAGTGAGACAGTGAAAACACACTGACATACACTCACAAACAGGCCTAAAGTGGGGGTAACAAGGCTAGAAAGAGGCTACTTTCTCACAATGTCCCCTATACTGATATGCATTTTTTAAGAGTACTTGGTCTGGTGAAGCATAAATGCAGGATTCAAAATATAACATAGTGGTTAGGGTTGACTTTACTAAGAACAACTTATTTCTACCCAAAGAAACCATTTTTAGAAAAATTGGGATATCAAAGACTGGGAAAAAACATATTTTTTTAACCTGTGCCATAAAGTTTGCATGCAGCTCTGATGGCAGTTCAAAGCTCATTGATCCAGATTATGATTGTAACTTTTAACCTGCACAGTAACAAAAGGATCTTTGTGAAAAAAGCAGCATCCCATTGAGCTATACGTATAAAATACTGTTCTGTAATCTGCATAGTAAAGTACTTTGCATATAGGTCATTACCTATGTGTAGTGTCACAATGGTAACTCTGAACATGGCCATGTAACATGACTAGGATCATGGAATTGTCACCCCAATACCATTCTGGTATTGGGGGGACAATTCCATGCATCCCCGGGTCTGCAGCATAGAGCCCGGGTACTTCCTAACTAACTTTCCGGGGTTTTCTCTGCAGCTACCGCTGCTGCCAACCCACAGACAGGTTTCTGCCCACCTGGGGTCTGGGCAGCCCAGTCCCAGGAAGGCAGAACAAAGGATTTCCCCTGAGAGAGGGTGTTACACCCTCTCCCTTTGGAAAAAGGTGTGAAGGGCCTGAGAGGAGTAGACTCTCTTGGCCTCTAGAAATGCTTTGAAGGGCACAGATGGTGCCCTCCATGCATACACCAGTCTACACCGGTTCAGGGATCCCCTCCCAGCCGTGCTCTGGCACAAAACTGGACAAAGTAAAGGGGAGTGACTACTCCCCTGACCAGCACCTCCCAGGGGAGGTGCCCAAAGCTCCTCAAGTGTGTCCCAGACCTCTGCCATCTTGGATGCAGAGGTGTGAGGGCACAATGGACAGCTCTGAGTGGCCAGTGCCAGCAGGTGGCGTCAGAGACCCCTCCTGATAGGTGCTTACCTTTCTCTGTAGCCAATACTCCTCTGAGGGCTATTTAGGGTCTCTCCTGTGGGTATCTCACCAGATAATGAATGCAAGAGTTCACCAGAGTTCCTCTGCACTTCCCTCTTCGATTTCTGCCAAGGATTGACCGCTGACTGCTCCAGAACGCCTGCAAAACCGCAACAAAGTAGCAAGAAGACTACCAGAAACACTGTAGCGCCTCATCCTGCCAGCTGCTTCCTGGTGGTGCATGCTCTGAGGGCTGTCTGCCTTCACCCTGCACTAGAAGCCAAGAAGAAATCTCCCGTGGGTCAATGGAATCTTCCCCGTGCTAACGCAGGCACCAAACCTCTGCCCCCACTGGACACTCGCGTGACTCTTGGACTTGTCCCCTTTCTTTACAGGTCCTCAGGTCGAGGAATCCGTCTTCAGTGCTTTGCAGTCAGTTGTTGTTCTTGCAGAATCCCCTATCTCGACTTTACTGTCTTTCTGGTGTAGTAGGGTAACTTTACTCCTACTTTTCACAGTCTTGGGGTGGGGTATCTTGGACACCCTTAGTGTTTTCTTACACTCCCGGCGACCCTCTACACACTACATTAGGCCTGAGGTCCATTCGTGGTTCGCATTCCACTTTTGGACTATATGGTTTGTGTTGCCCCAAGGCCTATTTTTCCCTATTGCATTCTATTGTGTTCTACAGTCTTTGCACTACTTTTCTGTTTACTTACCTGATTTGGTTTGTATGTGTATATTTTGTGTATATTACTTACCTCCTAAGGGAGTATATCCTCTGAGATACTTTTGGCATATTGTCACTAAAATAAAGTACCTTTATTTTTAGTAACTCTGAGTATTGTGTTTTCTTAGGAAATATTGCTAAATGATATAAGTGGTACAGTAGGAGCTTGCATGTTTCCAAGTTTAGCCTAAGCTGCTCTGCTATAGCTACCTCTATCAGCCAAAGCTTCTAGAACACCTCTAATCTACTAATAAGGAATAACTGGACCTGGCACAAGGTATAAGTACCACAAGGTATATAAGCCAGGCCAGCCTCCTACAAGGTTGAACTTTGACTAATAGACCAAAATCATCAGAATCATTTAGATATAGATTGAATGAGAGAGTGGAATATCTCAGGTCTGGTGCACACCTGATGGTATACTGGGAAGCTAATGCTATACTCTACGAGCAAACCTCAACTTACTTGGGTGGTTATTGCAGTAGGCATGTCCTTTACTGTGGTTAATAACAACTTCCTGATCCCTATCTGAATTAGAGCAAGGTGCAGATTGAGCCTGCTGACAAGGTCGAAAGCTGACTTTAGCTCTATGAATGCAATGTACTGTGGGCTTTTTTTTACATTTGCATATCTTAGACAAGTGATATGTCAGCGGTTGGATTAGTCAATTGCCTCAAGGTGGTTCTGGGAGGTTCGGTTGAATAATTTAGAGACACCAGTACCTTGCACTGTGCTCTATACATTAAGATACACTATAGGGTTGGATAATTATTTGGTTTCTGGTCCATGATGGCTTCCTCTATCTCTAGACACTCCATAGTCTAGTTAATACTACAATAACCCTCCTGTCGTACTTATCTGGTTGCATCATCAAGCTTCTTTTTGTCTCTACGTATTGTATACATTTTCTTGAAATGACTTACACGTTCTTGGGCTCCTATGAGGATCTTTACATCTACCCAGAAATGGGAATCTTTACCTTTCCGAAATCTATCAGTGTTTTTAGGAGGTGTCATCTTTTGTTTTATTTCACATGTTCTATTGAATGTCTAATTTTTTCCTGGCTGTTAGCTTTTTATAGTTTTTGCTTCAAGAGTTTAAACATTTATGGTACAGAACCCTGTCTTCCAAATGCTAAATCAGGTCCAAAGTCTCACAGTGTCTTACGAGAGCAGAGATACAGCCGTTTAAACTGAGGATCTCTCCTTTACTTTATGGCACACTAGCATGCTTCTCAAACCTCGCTCTGTATAGTTTCTTATTATTATTATTATTATATTTATATTGACAACTTCAGTGTCTGCATTAACTACCTGTTGTTGATGAGACTTCTTAAGGATGCAGCTACCTAACAGCATCCACAACAGCGTTTTACTGCACTTTCTGCCTAGATTTCATAGCACTTCTGAAAGAAAGGGGGGAATTACTATGAATGCTTCACAAAGTGTATTTGAAAGCTAAACATACAGGCCCATATTTATACTTTTTGACGCACAACTGCGCCAACGCAGTTGTGCGTCAAAAATGTTAACGCCGGCTAACGCCATTCCAAAGCGCCATGCGGGCGCCGTATTTATTGGATGACGTTAGCCGGGGCTGCGGACTGGTGTGCGTCAAACAAAATGACTCACACCAGGCAGCGCCGGCGTAGGGGAAAATGGAGCTTGGGCGTCAAAAAATGGGGCAAGTCAGGTCTGAGACAAAATTTTGGCCTCAACCCGATTTGCGCCATTTTTTTCGACGCCCAACCTCCATTGAAATGACTCCTGTCTTAGCAAAGACAGGAGTCATGCCCCCTTGCCCAATGGCCATGCCCAGGGGACTTATGTCCCCTGGGCATGGTCATTGGGCATAGTGGCATGTAGGGGGGCACAAATCAGGCCACCCTATGCCACAAAAAAAATACGAAAAAAAATACCTACCTGAACTTACCTTTCTTTCCTGGGATGGGTCCCTCCATCCTTGGGTGTCCTCCTGGGGTGGGCAAGGGTGCCAGGGGGTGTCCCTTGGGGCATGGGAGGGCACCTCTGGGCTCCTTCCGAGCCCACAGGTCCCTTAACACCTGCCCTGACCCAGGCGTTAAAAAACGGCGCCCATCAGGCTGGGCGTCATTTTTTAAGGCCTGCCCCCTCCTGTGCGTCAAAATGACGTCACAGTATAAATATGGGGCACAGGCCTTAAAGTCATTTTTTGGAAGGGAACGCCTACCTTGCATATAATTAACGCAAGGCTGGTTCCCCCTTCCAAAAAATGGCGCACATGGTGGAACTTTGACGCCCGCTGCGTCGGACGTCAAAGTATAAATATGGAGCAGGATTTGCGCCGATTGTGCGTCAAAAATTTTGACGCACATTCGGCGCAAACAGAGTATAAATATGCCCCACAATTTCTAAACCTTTAGCCCATGGATTGCTGAAATTGTATCCTTGTCATTTTGTGCACGTGTTTGAGTTTTTAAAAATATTTTCATTACATATTTCAGAACAAAAAACAGAATCAAGTAAACTAAATGAGAAGAACAATAAGTAAACAGAAACCAAACAAATTAGGCAGGTGGGTGCAAAGAGAATAAAAGCAATCATTGTGCAATCTTCATCATAGTTAGTACTCAAACGTGGATGGGTCAGGCTATACAGGTATTGCCAGACAAGGGCCCTCCGCTATGTTCTAACGACAAAGCCCTCTGTGCCACCCCGCCAGGGAACACTCTGCTGACCCCACCCCTCAGCTCAGAAGCAGCAGCCACTATCTGTACTCATGCAGTCCACAGCCAAACTGTAACTAGGAAGTGTGCTTGTGACTTTTAACTTGTCATGTAATTATACGGTAGTTAACGCTAAAGCCAAAAATCGAAATTAAATTCATCTTTATATAATACCATGATGCACTTTCGTCTTGGAAAATGTTTTTCAAATATAAACTTTTAGGACTCTGTATTTACCTTGTTGGCAGAGATACATGTCACCTGCTGGCGTTGCAGTTTATTCTGGGTCATTTCCAAGGACTTGCAGTTCTAACTGAAGTAGTTGATGGCAGGGGAGTCTGGCATCCACTCACCTGGATAAACCTGGAAAAGGTCAGAACTTTAAAGTTGTGATGGAGTTTTATCGCTGCAGTCATTTTCACCAACTCTGTGGTCTTTCTCCCCGCCGTGAATGTCTGAGGGGCTATCCATGTCATTCTGTGGTCAGAACAATCCTTGATACACCTGAGAGTAGACAGAAAGAGTCTTCAAGGAATAAATTGAATATAGCAGGAATACAGGCAGCAGCAGTTGGGGTGGGTCTGATGTTTAGGCGGACCGGACTGGGAACTCAAAGTATCCCTGGCAGATTTTGTCAGACCCCCCCACCCCCAAACAGGGTACATAGAGAGCGAGCATGACCACTACAATGGGGCTTGTAGAAAAGAAAACCTAGAAAAATGGCAAAAATGGGAAAGTCTACAACACATTTTTCATTATATTTTTAATTGTATTTGTTTTTAAAACATAGTAAATGATGACCTTACAGAGCACCAGGATAAGGCAAACTTTATTGGGGCTCATTAGCACCCTCTAACAGAGCGTCTCATCTCTCCATGTCCCCTCTCTCTCATGTATTTTATTTCTTTTATAGCACCTCTGTCACCAGCATACGATGTTTGCATCACACATTCATACAGAGACAGTGAATCCCATGAGTGCAAATCAGTGTATAGAAAATATTTTATAAGATAAAGGAGACTCGAAGGTGTAGGATTCACATGTCCCATATACTGATACGCATTTTTTAAGAGTACTTGGTCTGGTGAAGCATAAATGCAGGATTCAGAATATAACATAGTGGTTAGGATTGACTTTACTAAGAACAACTTATTTCCACCCAAACAAACCATTTTTAGAAAAATTGGGATAATCAAAGACTGGGAAAAAACATAACTTTTTAACCTGTGCCATAAAGTTTGCATGCAGCTCTGATGGCAGTTCATAGCTCATTGATCCAGATTATGATTGTAACTTTTAACCTGCACAGTAAAAAAAGGATCTTTGTGAAAAAGCAGCATCCCAGTGAGCTATACGTATAAAATACTGTTCTGTAATCTGCATAGTAAAGTACTTTGCAGTAAGCATATTAACCCTCTTTACTAACTTAGATGAGTCAAAGCTGCCACTAGACAAAACTCGATCTTTCTCCAACAGGCACATTAATCATCAGAGTTATCTTGGCACTGTTATTGTTGCTTGAAAAGGATTGGATATTCAACTCTTCAATGCTTTTAAAACTGCTGCACTGCTACAAAACCGGCCCACAGTAACAAGAGCAGACCCCACCCTTCCAGCCTCCAGGGGAAACGTCCAATGCCTAGTACGGCCAGGCAGGCCATGGGTTTAGGAGTCTTTTGGTTGTCGATATCTCTTAGTGCCAAACTTTATTTTATCCCACCAGCCCCATCAATTCAATCAAGATGTCACTAGAGATCTGACATACCCCACAAAGAGTTCAAACAATAAATTGTCTTCATGGTGAGTCATTCCTATATAGACAATCATAGGTAGAGATTTAAGGATTCACACAACAATCGGTAATCTCTTGGCTCAAACAGACAGAGGACCTGAATTAGAGTTAGACGAAGGGGGTTACTCCATCATAAACGTGATGAATATCCGGACCGTCGCATTACAATCCCATTATAGCCTATGGGAATCCTAATATGGCGGATGGGATATCCATCACGTTTGTGATGGAGCAAACCCCTTCATCAAACTTGTAGGAGGCTGGACCGGCTTGTAGTGAGTACCAAGGGGTACTTACACCTTGCACCAGGCCCAGGTATCCCTTATTAGTGTATAGGGTGTCTAGCAGCTTAGGCTGATAGATAATGGTAGCTTAGCAGAGCAGCTTACGCTGACCTAGGAGACGAGTGAAGCTCCTACAGTACCACTAGTGTCATATGCACAATATCATAAGAAAACACAATACACAGATATACTAAAAATAAAGGTACTTTATTTTTATGACAATATGCCAAAAGTATCTCAGTGAGTACCCTCAGTATGAGGATAGCAAACATACACAAGATATATGTACAAAATACCAAAAATATGCAGTATAGTCTTAGAAAACAGTGCAAACAATGTATAGTTACAATAGGATGCAATGGGGACACATAGGGATAGGGGCAACACAAACCATATACTCCAAAAGTGGAATGCGAACCACGAATGGACCCCAAACCTATGTGACCTTGTAGAGGGTCGCTGGGACTGTAAGAAAACAGTGAGGGTTAGAAAAATAGCCCACCCCAAGACCCTGAAAAGTGAGTGCAAAGTGCACTAAAGTTCCCCAAAGGACATAGAAGTCGTGATAGGGGAATTCTGCAGGAAAGACACAAACCATCAATGCAACAACGATGGATTTCCAAACAAGGGTACCTGTGGAACAAGGGGACCAAGTCCAAAAGTCACAAGCAAGTCGGAGATGGGCAGATGCCCAGGAAATGCCAGCTGTGGGTGCAAAGAAGCTGTTACTAGGCAGTAGAAGCTGAGGATTCTGCAGGAACGACAAGGGCTAGAAACTTCCCCTTTCAAGGATGGATGTCCCACGGCGTGAAAAGTCGTGCAGAAGTGTTTTCCCGCCGAAAGACCGCCAACAAGCCTTCCTAGCTGCAAATCGTGCCGTTAGGGTTTTTGGATGCTGCTGTGGCCCAGGAGGGACCAGGATATCACAAATTGCGTCAGGGGACAGAGGGGGCGCCCAGCAAGACAAGGAGCCCTCTCAGAAGCAGGCAGCACCCGCAGAAGTGCCAGAAACAGGCACTACGAAGAGGAGTAAAACAGTGCTCACCTGAAGTTGCACAAAGGAGTCCCACGCCACCGGAGGACAACTTAGAAAGTCGTGCAATGCAGGTTAGAGTGCCGTGGACCCAGGCTTGGCTGTGCACAAAGGATTTCCGCCGGAAGTGCACAGAGGCCAGAGTAGCTGCAAAAGACGCGGTTCCCAGCAATGCAGTCTGGCGTGGGGAGGCAAGGACTTACCTCCACCAAACTTGGACTGAAGAGTCACTGGACTGTGGGAGTCACTTGGACAGAGTTGCTGGATTCAAGGAACCTCGCTCGTCATGCTGAGAGGAGACCCAGGGGAACGGTAATGCAGTTCTTTGGTGCATGCGGTAGCAGGGGGAAGATTCCGTCGACCCACGTGAGATTTCTTCGGAGCTTCTAGTGCAGAGAGGAGGCAGACTACCCCCACAGCATGCACCTCCAGGAAAACAGTCGAGAAGGCAGCAGGGTCAGCGTTACAGAGTTGCAGTAGTCGTCTTCGCTACTTTGTTGCAGTTTTGCAGGCTTCCAGCGCGGTCAGCAGTCGATTCCTTGGCAGAAGGTGAAGAGAGAGATGCAGAGGAACTCTGATGAGCTCTTGCATTCGTTATCTAAGGAAATCCCCAAAGCAGAGACCCTAAATAGCCAGAAAAGAGGGTTTGGCTACTTAGGAGAGAAGATAGGCTAGCAACACCTGAAGGAGCCTATCAGAAGGAGTCTCTGACGTCACCTGCTGGCCCTGGCCACTCAGAGCAGTCCAGTGTGCCAGCAGCACCTCTGTTTCCAAGATGGCAGAGGTCTGGAGCACACTGGAGGAGCTCTGGGCACCTCCCAGGGGAGGTGGAGGTCAGGGGAGTAGTCACTCCCCTTTCCTTTGTCCAGTTTCGCGCCAGAGCAGGGCTGAGGGGTTCCTAAACCGGTGTAGACTGGCTTATGCAGAAATGGGCACCATCTGTGCCCATGAAAGCATTTCCAGAGGATGGGGGAGGCTACTCCTCCCCTGCCTTAACACCTTTTTCCAAAGGGAGAGGGTGTAACACCCTCTCTCTGAGGAAGTCCTTTGTTCTGCCATCCTGGGCCAAGCCTGGCTGGACCCCAGGAGGGCAGAAACCTATCTGAGGGGTTGGCAGCAGCAGCAGCTAAAGTGAAACCCTGGGAAAGGTAGTTTGGCAGTACCCGGGTCTGTGCTAGAGACTCGGGAGATCATGGAATTGTCTCCCCAATGCCAGAATGGCATTGGGGTGACAATTCCATGATCATAGACATGTTACATGGCCATGTTCCGAGTTACCATTGTGACGCTGTACATAGGTAGTGACCTGTGGACAGTGCACGCGTGTAATGGTGTCCCCGCACTCACAAAGTCCGGGGAATTCACCCTGAACGATGTGGGACAGGTTTGCTGTGCCACACTCAGCTCCTCCCTGGCAGGCCCCCCTCCACCCAAAAGCTCAGCAGTGTCTGCTGCCAGCCCCTGTGGTGAAGGTTCTGCACAGGGGGGAAATTCTTCTTCCTCAGAAGTTGAATCATCTGTAGAGGGAGGGGTAGTGGGGAGGGATTTACCCTTATTAACCCTAGCTTTAGGGAGCACTTGGTCCATTGTTCCAGGATCCAAGTCACCCTGTCCTTTTTGCTTTTTGGCCTGAGCCCTTGTCAAAGCAAAAATATGCCCAGGAATGCCCAGCATTGCTGCATGAGCCTCCAACTCCACTTCTGCCCAAGCTGATGTCTCTAAATCATTCCCTAGTAGACAGTCTACAGGTAAATCTGAGGCAACCACAACTTTCTTTGGATCAGTAACCCCCAACCCCCCCCAAGTTGAGATTCACAACAGCCATGGGGTGGCTAAGAGTGTTGTTATGAGCGTCTGTCACTTGGTACTGGTGATCAAGTAGGTGTTGTTCAGGGTGTACCAGTTACTCTATTACCATGGTAACACTGGCACCTGTGTCCCTGTAGGCCTGAACCTCAACACCATTGATTAGGGGAAGTTGCTTGTACTTATCCATATTAAGGGGACAAGCAACCAAGGTGGGCAAATCAATGGCACCTTCAGAGACTAACACACCCTCTGTGGTCTCCCTAACGAGACCAACCCCAACTAAATTACCAAAAGTGAGCCCAGCTACTCCCTTGGATTGGCTATTAGTAGGTTTGCTCCCACCACCACTGCTATTAATAGGGGCACTAGAGGTTGCAGTAGGGGTTGTGGTACTGGGAGGCTTGGTGCTTTTCTTTGGACAACAGGCATCAGTTGTCCAATGGCCTTTTACTTTACATAAATAGCACCATGGTTTCTTTACTTGATTAGAAGAGGATTTGGACCCACCACCCCCACCAGAGTGTTTGTGTGGGCCTGATGAAGACTCATTTTTAGATTTGTCCCCACCCTTGTCTGAAGACTTACCATCCTTCTTCTTGCCATCCTTGTCACCCCCTGTATGAACTTTTCTGTTCACTCTTGTTCTGACCCATTTGTCTGCCTTCTTTCTCAATTCTTGGGGAGAGGTCAGATCTGAGTCCACTAGATATTAGTGTAACAAATCAGACACACAGTTATTCAGAATATGCTCTCTCAGGATTAGATTGTACAGGCTTTCATTGTCAGAAACTTTACTGCCATGTAACCACCCCTCCAAGGCCTTCACTGAATAGTCTACCCAGTCTTGTGAGGACTCTTTTCTGGTTTCTCTGAACTTAATCCTGTATTGTTCAGTGGTTAAGCCAAATCCATCTAAGAGTGCATTCTTCAAAACTGTAAAATTATTGGCATCACTTTCCTTCACATTAAGGAGCCTAACCCTACCCTTACCACTGAAAGATAGCCATAGGATAGCAGCCCACTGCCTTTGAGGGACCCCCTGTACCATACAGGCCCTCTCAAGTGCAGCAAACCACTTGTTAATGTCATACCCCTCCTTGTAAGGGGGAACTATCTTGTGCAGATTCCTATAATCATGCTCTCTCACATGATTGCTATCAGGAATACTGCTGCTGCCACCATGGGGTCCAAACCCCAACCTCTGTCTCTCTTTTTCTAAGTCTAGGGATTCCCTGTCTAGAGCCAGCTGTTGCTGTTTAAGCTTCAGCCTGGACTCTTCCACTCTCAACTTATTGAGTTCCCTTTCTAACATCTTGTCATCAGGCTGGGTGGGTTGGGAATGTTTTGACACAGAAGAAAGATTTGAATGAGCAGAGGGAGACCTGTCCCTAAAAGTTGGCACCCTAACAACCTGGCCTTCAGGCACAAAAACATCCCTACTGCGATGGGAGCTTCTAGTGCTACCAGCATTGCTAGGTGGTCTGCTAAGGGGCAGATTAAGAAGGGAACCCTGCAACACTCCTACTGGGGTGTGAGAAAGTAGCCTCTTTCTAGCCTTGTTACCCCCACTTTTGGCCTGTTTGTGAGTGTATGTCAGGGTGTTTTCACTGTCTCACTGGGATCCTGCTAGCCAGGGCCCAGTGCTCATAGTGAAAACCCTATGTTTTCAGTATGTTGGTTATGTGTCACTGGGACCCTGCTAGCCAGGGCCCCAGTGCTCATAAGTGTGCCTGAATGTGTTACCTGTGTAGTGACTAACTGTCTCACTGAGGCTCTGCTAATCAGAACTTCAGTGGTTATGCTCTCTCATTTCTTTCAAATTGTCACTAACAGGCTAGTGACCAATTTTACCAATTTACATTGGCGTACTGGAACACCCTTATAATTCCCTAGTATATGGTACTGAGGTACCCACGGTATTGGGGTTCCAGGAGATCCCTATGGGCTGCAGCATTTCTTTTGCCACCCATAGGGAGCTCTGACAAATCTTACACAGGCCTGCCACTGCAGCCTGAGTGAAATAACGTCCACGTTATTTCACAGCCATTTTACACTGCACTTAAGTAACTTATAAGTCACCTATATGTCTAACCTTTACCTGGTAAAGGTTAGGTGCAAAGCTACTTAGTGTGAGGGCACCATGGCACTAGCCAAGGTGCCCCCACATTGTTCAGGGCCAATTCCCCGGACTTTGTGAGTGCGGGACACCATTACACATGTGCACTACATATAGGTCAATACCTATATGTAGCTTCACAATGGTAACCCCGAATATGGCCATGTAACATGTCTATGATCATGGAATTGCCCCCTCTATGCCATCCTGGCATAGTTGGCACAATCCCATGATCCCAGTGGTCTGTAGCACAGACCCTGGTACTGCCAAACTGCCTTTCCTGGGGTTTCACTGCAGCTGCTGCTGCTGCCAACCCCTCAGACAGGTTTCTGCCCTCCTGGGGTCAAGCCAGGCTTGTCCCAGGATGGCAGAACAAAGGACTTCCTCTGAGAGAGGGTGTTACACCCTCTCCCTTTGGAAAATGGTGTGAAGGCAGGGGAGGAGTAGCCTCCCCAGCCTCTGGACATGCTTTCATGGGCACTTTTGGTGCCCATTTCTGCATAAGCCAGTCTACACCGGTTCAGGGACCCCTTAGCCCTGCTCTGGCGCGAAACTGGACAAAGGAAAGGGGAGTGACCACTCCCCTGACCTGCACCTCCCCTGGGAGGTGTCCAGAGCTCCTCCAGTGTGCTCCAGACCTCTGCCATCTTGGAAACAGAGGTGCTGCTGGCACACTGGACTGCTCTGAGTGGCCAGTGCCACCAGGTGACGTCAGAGACTCCTTCTGATAGGCTCCTTCAGGTGTTGCTAGCCTATCCTCTCTCCTAGGTAGCCAAACCCTCTTTTCTGGCTATTTAGGGTCTCTGTCTCTGGGGAAACTTTAGATAACGAATGCAAGAGCTCATCCGAGTTCCTCTGCATCTCTCTCTTCACCTTCTGCCAAGGAATCGACTGCTGACCTCGCTGGAAGCCTGCAAAACTACAACATAGTAGCAAAGACGACTACTGCAACTCTGTAACGCTGATCCTGCCGCCTTCTCGACTGTTTTCCTGGTGGTGCATGCTGTGGGGGTAGTCTGCCTCCTCTCTGCACCAGAAGCTCCGAAGAAATCTCCCGTGGGTCGACGGAATCTTCCCCCTGCAACCGCAGGCACCAAAACGCTGCATTACCGGTCCCTTGGGTCTCCTCTCAGCACGACGAGCGAGGTCCCTCGAATCCAGCAACTGTGTCCAAGTGACCCCATGTAGGAGGCTGGACTGGCTTGTAGTGAGTACCAAGGGGTACTTGCACCTTTCACCAGGCCCAGTTATCCCTTATTAGTGTATAGGGTGTCTAGCAGCTTAGGCTGATAGATAATGGTAGCTTAGCAGAGCAGCTTAGGCTGAACTAGGAGACGTGTGAAGCTACTACAGTACCACAAGTGTCACTTGCACAATATCATAAGAAAACACAATACACAGTTATACTAAAAATAAAGGTACTTTATTTTTATGACAATATGCCAAAGTATCTTAGAGTGTACCCTCAGTGAGAGGATAGGAAATATACACAAGATATATGTACACAGTACTAAAAATATGCCGTATAGTCTTAGAAAACAGTGCAAACAATGTATAGTTACAATAGGATGCAATGGGGACACATAGGGATAGGGGCAACACAAACCATATACTCCAAAAGTGGAATGCGAACCACGAATGGACCCCAACCCTATGTGACCTTGTAGAGGGTCGCTGGGACTATTAGAAAATAGTGAGAGTTAGAAAATTAGCCCTCCCCAAGACCCTGAAAAGTGAGTGCAAAATGCACTAAAGTTCCCCAAAAGGCAAAGAAGTCGTGATAGAGGAATAATGTAGGAAAGACACCAACCAACAATGCAACAACTGTGGATTTCCAATCTGGGGTACCTGTGGAACAAGGGGACCAAGTCCAAAAGTCACAAGCAAGTCGGAGATGGGCAAATTCCCCGGAAATGCCAGCTGTGGGTGCAAAGGAGCTTCTACTAGACAGAAGAAGCAAAGGTTTCTGCAGGAACGAAAAGGGCTGGAGACTTCCCCTTTGGTGGACAAATCTCCCTCGCCGTGGAGAGTCGTGCAAAAGTGTTTTCCCGCCGAAAAAACGCCAACAAGCCTTGTTAGCTGCAAATCGTGCGGTTAGCGTTTTTGGACGCTGCTGTGGCCCAGGAGGGATCAGGAGGTCGCAAATTGGACCAGGAGGTAGAGGGGACATCGAGCAAGACAAGGAGCCCTCTCAGCAGCAGGTAGCACCCGGAGAAGTGCCAGAAACAGGCACTACGAGGATGCGTGAAACAGTGCTCACCCGAAGTTACACAAAGGAGTCCCACATCACCGGAGACCAACTTAGAAAGTCGTGCAATGCAGGTTAGAGTGCCGTGGACCCAGGCTTGGATGTGCACAAAGGATTTCCACCGGAAGTGCATAGGAGCCGGAGTAGCTGCAAAAGTCGCGGTTCCCAGCAATGCAGTCTAGCGAGGTGAGGCAAGGACTTACCTCCACCGAACTTGGACTGAAAAGTCACTGGACTGTGGGGGCCACTTGGACATAGTTGCTGGATACGAGGGACCTCGCTCGTCGTGCTGAGAGGAGACCCAAGGGACCGGTAATGCAGCTTTTTGGTGCCTGCGGTTGCAGGGGGAAGATTCCGTCGACCCACAGGAGATTTCTTCGGAGCTTCTGGTGCAGAGAGGAGGCAGACGACCCCCACAGCATGCACAAGCAGAAAAACAGTCGAGAAGGCGGCAGGATCAGCGTTACAGAGTTGCAGTAGTCGTCTTTGCTACTATGTTGCAGGTTTGCAGGCTTCCAGCGCGGTCAGCAGTCGATTCCTTGGCAGAAGGTGAAGAGAGAGATGCAGAGGAACTCTGATGAGCTCTTGCATTCGTTATCTAAAGTTTCCCCAGAGACCGAGACCCTAAATAGCCAGAAAAGAGGGTTTGGCTACTTAGGAGAGAGGATAGGCTACTAACACCTGAAGGAGCCTATCAGAAGGAGTCTCTGACGTCACCTGGTGGCACTGGCCACTCAGAGCAGTCCAGTGTGCCAGCAGCACCTCTGTTTCCAAGATGGCAGAGGTCTGGAGCACACTGGAGGAGCTCTGGACACCTCCCAGGGGAGGTGCAGGTCAGGGGAGTGGTCACTCCCCTTTCCTTTGTCCAGTTTCTCGCCAGAGCAGGGGCTAAGGGGTCCCTGAACCGGTGTAGACTGGCTTATGCAGAATTGGGCACATCTGTGCCCAAGAAAGCATTTCCAGAGGCTGGGGGAGGCTACACCTCCCCTGCCTTCACACCATTTTCCAAAGGGAGAGGGTGTAACACCCTCTCTCAGAGGAAGTCCTTTGTTCTGCCATCCTGGGACAAGCCTGGCTTGACCCCAGGGGGGCAGAAGCCTGTCTGAGGGGTTGGCAGCAGCAGCAGCTGCAGTGAAACCCCAGAAAAGGCAGTTTGGCAGTACCAGGGTCTGTGCTACAGACCACTGGGATCATCGAATTGTGCCAACAATGCCAGGATGGCATAGAGGGGGCAATTCCATGATCTTAGACATGTTACATGGCCATATTCGGAGTTACCATTGTGAAGCTACATATAGGTATTGACCTATATGTAGTGCACGCGTGTAATGGTGTCCCCGCACTCACAAAGTTCAGGGAATTGGCTCTGAACAATGTGGGGGCACCTTGGCTAGTGCCAGGGTGCCCTCACACTAAGTAACTTTGCACCTAACCTTTACCAGGTAAAGGTTAGACATATAGGTGACTTACAAGTTACTTAAGTGCAGTGTAAAATGGCTGTGAAATAACGTGGACGTTATTTCACTCAGGCTGCAGTGGCAGGCCTGTGTAAGAATTGTCAGAGCTCCCTATGGGTGGCAAAAGAAATGCTGCAGCCCATAGGGATCTCCTGGAACCCCAATACCCTGGGTTCCTCAGTACCATATACTAGGGAATTATAAGGGTGTTCCAGTAAGCCAATGTAAATTGGTAAAATTGGTCACTAGCCTGTTAGTGACAATTTGAAAGAAATGAGAGAGCATAACCACTGAGGTTCTGATTAGCAGAGCCTCAGTGAGACAGTTAGTCACTACACAGGTAACACATTCAGGCACACTTATGAGCACTGGGGCCCTGGTGAACAGGGTCCCAGTGACACATACAACTAAAACAACATATATACAGTGAAAAATGGGGGTAACATGCCAGGCAAGATGGTACTTTCCTACAATAGGGATCTCCTGGAACCCCAATACCCTGGGTACCTCAGTACCATATACTAGGGGATTATAAGGGTGTTCCAGTAAGCCAATGTAAATTGGTAAAATTGGTCACTAGCCTGTTAGTGACAATTTGAAAGAAATGAGAGAGCATAACCACTGAGGTTCTGATTAGCAGAGCCTCAGTGAGACAGTTAGTCACTACACAGGTAACACATTCAGGCACACTTATGAGCACTGGGGCCCTGGAGAACAGGGTCCCAGTGACACATACAACTAAAGCAACATTTATACAGTGAAAAATGGGGGTAACATGCCAGGCAAGATGGTACTTTCCTACAACCAGGCCCCAGGCATTTTAGGGCTCTCTAACCACTGTGACTTTAGAGAGTGGGGGGGCAGTAGCCCATGTGCCTCGCACCCTTTGTCCACTCTCCCTTCTACCAGGTGAGGGATGGCTGCCTGACACTGATCCTCCCCTCTGGGGCTCTGTACCCTCCCCCCAGGCATCCCCAGACTCCGGAAGTATCAGGGTGCTTATGGAAGCAGTCTTGGATATTCTCCCACCAGTGCAGGGAGGTAAACCCGCAACTGGTCTTCCAACCTGGGGTCTGTACCTTCAGGTTGGGCTAGGGTCAGGGGTGAAGCTTCCCTACCGATACCCCTTGTTCTGGGGTCCTACCCCCCACTATAAATGGCCCCTGAGAATTGTCAGAGTGCTTGAGAAAGCAGTCCTGCACAATTCTCCCACCACTGCAGGGAAGTTGACCTAAAACTGGCCTTCCAACCTGGAGTCTGTACCCTCAGGTTGGACCGGGGTCAGGGGTGAGGCTTCCCTCCCCCTAACCCTCCTTCTGAAGTCTTGCATCCCCACTGGGTGTGCCCCCCCTAGTATCCAGAATGGTCAGGGCACTTGCAGAACCTGTCCTTCACAATTCTTCCACCAGCGCAGGGAGGTTAACTTTCAACTGGTTTTCCAACCTGGGGTCTGTACCCTCAGGTTGGACTGAGTTCAGGGGTGAGGCTTCCCTCCCCCCACCCCTGCCCTTCCAGAATTCAGCATCCCCCACCATGGAGAGTACCTCTAGAAGTCATAATGGGAGGGACAGTTGGGCAAACGGCCTCACCCATCAGGCCAAGTTTACCCTCTGAATCTGACCATCCAGGCTAGGGTCTGTACGCTTAGACTGAACCACTGCCTGGCAAGCCAGGACTCTGGGGGAGTAACCCATGTGATTGGGTAAGAGTCTGCCTGGCGCAGGTCTCTAGCCTTCAGTTCATCTGACAGTGCATGAAAGCCCCCCAGGCCAGAAGTGATGTCACCAGAGTCATTCCTGGGGAGCTCTGACCTTAGAGTGGACCCCTGACCCTCCAGGTTCTCCACTGGGGACTGCCTAACCCTCTCAGTTCTCTGTCTAGTCTCCAGCACCCTCCAATCTGGAGTGGTACTGCCAGACACCAGGACTGGCCGGACACTTGTGACAGCCGCCCCCCCCACCACCACAAGTTCACCTGACACTATGGTTTCTCCTTCAGCAGACGTGTAATGGTGTCCCCGCACTCACAAAGTTCAGGGAATTGGCTCTGAACAATGTGGGGGCACCTTGGCTAGTGCCAGGGTGCCCTCATACTAAGTAACTTTGCACCTAACCTTTACCAGGTAAAGGTTAGACATATAGGTGACTTATAAGTTACTTAAGTGCAGTGTAAAATGGCTGTGAAATAACGTGGACGTTATTTCACTCAGGCTGCAGTGGCAGGCCTGTGTAAGAATTGTCAGAGCTCCCTATGGGTGGCAAAAGAAATGCTGCAGCCCATAGGGATTTCCTGGAACCCCAATACCCTGGGTACCTCAGTACCATATACTAGGGAATTATAAGGGTGTTCCAGTAAGCCAATGTAAATTGGTAAAATTGGTCACTAGCCTGTTAGTGACAATTTGAAAGAAATGAGAGAGCATAACCACTGAGGTTCTGATTAGCAGAGCCTCAGTGAGACAGTTAGTCACTACACAGGTAACACATTCAGGCACACTTATGAGCACTGGGGCCCTGGTGAACAGGGTCCCAGTGACACATCCAACTAAAACAACATATATACAGTGAAAAATGGGGGTAACATGCCAGGCAAGATGGTACTTTCCTACAACCAGGCCCCAGGCATTTTAGGGCTCTCTAACCACTGTGACTTTGGAGAGTGGGGGGGCAGTAGCCCATGTGCCTCGCACCCTTTGTCCACTCTCCCTTCTACCAGGTGAGGGATGGCTGCCTGACACTGATCCTCCCCTCTGGGGCTCTGTACCCTCCCCCCAGGCATCCCCAGACTCCGGAAGTATCAGGGTGCTTATGGAAGCAGTCTTGGATATTCTCCCACCAGTGCAGGGAGGTAAACCCGCAACTGGTCTTCCAACCTGGGGTCTGTACCTTCAGGTTGGGCTAGGGTCAGGGGTGAAGCTTCCCTACCGATACCCCTTGTTCTGGGGTCCTACCCCCCACTATAAATGGCCCCTGAGAATTGTCAGAGTGCTTGAGAAAGCAGTCCTGCACAATTCTCCCACCACTGCAGGGAAGTTGACCTAAAACTGGCCTTCCAACCTGGAGTCTGTACCCTCAGGTTGGACCGGGGTCAGGGGTGAGGCTTCCCTCCCCCTAACCCTCCTTCTGAAGTCTTGCATCCCCACTGGGTGTGCCCCCCCTAGTATCCAGAATGGTCAGGGCACTTGCAGAACCTGTCCTTCACAATTCTTCCACCAGCGCAGGGAGGTTAACTTTCAACTGGTTTTCCAACCTGGGGTCTGTACCCTCAGGTTGGACTGGGTTCAGGGGTGAGGCTTCCCTCCCCCACCCCTGCCCTTCCAGAATTCAGCATCCCCCACCATGGAGAGTACCTCTAGAAGTCATAATGGGAGGGACAGTTGGGCAAACGGCCTCACCCATCAGGCCAAGTTTACCCTCTGAATCTGACCATCCAGGCTAGGGTCTGTACGCTTAGACTGAACCACTGCCTGGCAAGCCAGGACTCTGGGGGAGTAACCCATGTGATTGGGTAAGAGTCTGCCTGGCGCAGGTCTCTAGCCTTCAGTTCATCTGACAGTGCATGAAAGCCCCCCAGGCCAGAAGTGATGTCACCAGAGTCATTCCTGGGGAGCTCTGACCTTAGAGTGGACCCCTGACCCTCCAGGTTCTCCACTGGGGACTGCCTAACCCTCTCAGTTCTCTGTCTAGTCTCCAGCACCCTCCACTCTGGAGTGGTACTGCCAGACACCAGGACTGGCCGGACACTTGTGACAGCCGCCCCCCCCACCCCCACAAGTTCACCTGACACTATGGTTTCTCCTTCAGCAGATGGTCTCCCAGCCGCAATGAAGTCGGTGCATCAATTTTTCAACTGCAAAGGAGGTGTTGGGTCAAATTTTCTCCTGCATGGCTCCTGTGCATGGATTTTAGTCTTGGTTCCACCAGCTTCTCCTTTCAAGGGCCCAGAGACCGGATTCAACACTACTTGGCAGGGTAGGAGTCTCAGCAAGAGAGTCCAGGTGCTGGCAGAGGGAGTCTTTGATGGCCCTGAAAATTCAGAACAGGCTGCAAGCTCAGTCCAAGCCCTTGGAGACACTTCACAAGCAGGAAAACACAGCAATGTCCAGTCTTTGTCCTCTCCCAGGCAGAAGCAGTAACTGCAGGCCAACTCTGCAATGCACATTCATAGGCAAAGGAGCAGTACTCTTCCTCCAGCTCTTCAGCTCTTCTCCTTGGCAGAGGTTCCTTTTGATCCAGAAGTAATCTAAACGTCTGGGGTTTTGGGTCCACTTCTTATACCCCTCTCTGCCTTTGAAGGAAGCAAACTTCAAAGGAAAGTCTCTGTTGTAACAAGATCATGCCTTGCCAAGTCCTGGTGTCGAAGCCAAGTCGGAGTATTTCAGATCCAGACAATTCAGGAAACAAACCAAGACCAGCCGCTCTTCCTTAGATAACTTTTAATAAGAACTAATAAGACATAATAAGAAATACATGTACATGGAGACTGAGCATCCTAAATCCAGCTCGAACAGTCTGCACAAGGAAGTAATGCATGATCTTTTATAGCATTAAACCGCAGACACATTAACACATTTCATTGGTTCTTGACATTGACATATGATTCATTTTTTCTATATAGCACACGTGATGCTCCATATAAGGGTTAGAATTATAGACAAGAAGCTTGCACAATGTCCTCTGAATCAAATGTCTTGTGATACATCTATATGTGGAGAAAGAGGAACCATAATTGCATACGTTAGTACTTTTAGCAGTGAGAATTTCGCAAGTTAGCATGCGGTGGTGTCTTGTGATGGCCGTCAGTTTAGCAAGCCTTGCAACATAATGCGTTTCAAGCACAATAGACATTTCTTCAAGGCCTAGCTAATTCAACATTGTAAGGTGTTCAACAGAAACAGGCCTATATTTTCATTGTGTATCACAGGGCCTACTAGGCCCAAAATGGATCCAGGAGAACGTGATTCCACATTCCGCCCTCTGATACCCAATGAAAACACACATTGAGAGTTTAATTATCCTGATGGACAGGTGTCATTTCAATAGCATCATCTTTCCTGGCCTCATCCTCATGCCTTCTCTTCCGATGGTGCTCAGGGTCCTTATGACACATTTTCTTCATTAACATTGTCAAACAGGAAGGGCACACCCTTATCAACACACATAGTGTTATTAATCCCACTATTCCCACCACCAGTACTTCTATCAGCCAGGATCCCCAACCACGGAACCATGCTGCAATGTCCTTTAGTATTCCTCCTACTTCCGTCACATCCGTCACATCCGCCACTTTCCTTGCTCCCTCTTCTACCTCCTCTATTTTCCCTATTGCCATCCTCACATTCCCAATGTTGTCCGGTATATAAACACAGCATTCCTGATGGATCACTTTACATACACCACCGGCTCTTGTTAAAATGATGTCTAATGCAAGTCTGTTCTGTATTACAACAGCTCTTAAGTCTGTAAGTTCTTCGGTAATGTTACCTAGGGCTGCTGCTGTAGAACTTACTAATGTTTCCACCAATTCTGCCAATTTGTGTATTTGATATTCTGAATGCGCTATCCCTAATGGCATCACAAATATTCCTTCCACTGCTATGAACCTATCCAACCAAGTAGGTGTCCTTCTTCTTCGTACCCTTCTGGGTGCCCCTTGTGTTGCATTGGTCAAATTGGTTATATGCAACATTCGGGGTAGTACGAACGCCAGGTAGCAGGGGCCCTGCCACCCTGCAGGCAGTCTAAAATATGCAGATGTCCTGCATACTATGTATATTTTCCTTTGAGCAAAGAGACCTATAGACAAACCTTCTGGGCCCTTCTTTTTATCCAAATCAGAATATTTGGAGCAGGTGCTGTCTCCTAGCTTTATGCTGCTATTATTATGGTCGGGGAGGTGTTGTAGGAGGCTGGACTGGCTTGTAGTGAGTACCAAGGGGTACTTGCACCTTGCACCAGGCCCAGTTATCCCTTATTAGTGTATAGGGTGTCTAGCAGCTTAGGCTGATAGATAATGGTAGCTTAGCAGAGCAGCTTAGGCTGAACTAGGAGACGTGTGAAGCTACTACAGTACCACTTAGTGTCATATGCACAATATCACAAGAAAACACAATACACAGTTATACTAAAAATAAAGGTACATTATTTTTATAACAATATGCCAAAGTATCTTAGAGTGTACCCTCAGTGAGAGGATAGGAAATATACAAAAGATATATATACACAATAGCAAAAATATGCAGTATAGTCTTAGAAAACAGTGCAAACAATGTATAGTTACAATAGGATGCAATGGGGAAACATAGGGATAGGGGCAACACAAACCATATATTCCAAAAGTGGAATGCGAACCACGAATGGACCCCAAACCTAACCTATGTGACCTTGTAGAGGGTCGCTGGGACTATTAGAAAATAGTGAGAGTTAGAAAAATAACCCTCCCCAAGACCCTGAAAAGTGAGTGCAAAGTGCACTAAAGTTCCACAAAGGACAAAGAAGTCGTGTTAGAGGAATAATGCAGGAAAGACACAAACCAACAATGCAACAACTGTGGATTTCCAATCTAGGGTACCTGTGGAACAAGGGGACCAAGTCCAAAGGTCACAAGCAAGTCGGAGATGGGCAAATGCCCAGGAAATGCCAGCTGCGGGTGCAAAGAAGCTTCTACTGGACAGAAGAAGCTGAGGTTTCTGCAGGAACGAAAAGGGCTAGAGACGTCCCCTTGGGTGGACATATCCCACTCGCCGTGGAGAGTCGTGCAGAAGTGTTTTCCCGCCGAAAGAACGCCAACAAGCCTTGCTAGCTGCAAATCGTGCGGTTAGCATTTTTGGATGCTGCTGTAGCCCTGGAGGGACCAGGAGGTCGCAAATTGGACCAGGAGAGAGAGGGGACGGCGAGCAAGACAAGGAGCCCTCTCAGCAGCAAGTAGCACCCGGTGAAGTGCCAGAAACAGGCACTACAAGGATGCGTGAAACGGTGCTCACCCGAAGTCGCACAAAGGAGTCCCACGTCGCCGGAGACCAACTTAGAAAGTCGTGCAATGCAGGTTAGAGTGCCGTGGACCCAGGCTTGGCTGTGCAAAGGATTTCCGCCGGAAGTGCACAGGGGCCGGAGTAGCTGCAAAAGTCGCGGTTCCCAGCAATGCAGCCCAGCGAGGTGAGGCAAGGACTTACCTCCACCAAACTTGGACTGAAGAGTCACTGGACTGTGGGGGTCACTAGGACAGAGTCGCTGGATTCGAGGGACCTCGCTCGTCATGCTGAGAGGAGACCCAAGGGACCGGTAATGCAGCTTTTTGGTGCCTGCGGTTGCAGGGGGAAGATTCAGTCAACCCACAGGAGATTTCTTCGGAGCTTCTGGAGCAGAGAGGAGGCAGACTACCCCCACAGCATGCACAAGCAGGAAAACAGTCGAGAAGGCGGCAGGATCAGCGTTACAGAGTTGCAGTAGTCGTCTTTGCTACTATGTTGCAGGTTTGCAGGCTTCCAGCGCGGTCAGCAGTCGATTCCTTGGCAGAAGGTGAAGAGAGAGATGCAGAGGAACTCAGATGAGCTCTTGCATTCGTTATCTAAAGAATCCCAAGAGACAGAGACCCTAAATAGCCAGAAAAGAGGGTTTGGCTACCTAGGAGAGAGGATAGGCTAGCAACACCTGAAGGAGCCTATCACAAGGAGTCTCTGACGTCACCTGGTGGCACTGGCCACTCAGAGCAGTCCAGTGTGCCAGCAGCACCTCTGTTTCCAAGATGGGAGAGGTCTGGAGCACACTGGAGGAGCTCTGGACACCTCCCAGGGGAGGTGCAGGTCAGGGGAGTGGTCACTCCCCTTTCCTTTGTCCAGTTTCGCGCCAGAGCAGGGCTAAGGGGTCCCCTGAACCGGTGTAGACTGGCTTATGCAGAATTGGGCACCTCTGTGCCCAACAAAGCATTTCCAGAGGCTGGGGGAGGCTACTCCTCCCCTGCCTTCACACCATTTTCCAAAGGGAGAGGGTGTCACACCCTCTCTCAGAGGAAGTTCTTTGTTCTGCCATCCTGGGCCAGGCCTGGCTGGACCCCAGGAGGGCAGATGCCTGTCTGTGGGGTTGGCAGCAGCAGCAGCTGCAGTGAAACCCCAGGAAGGGCAGTTTGGCAGTACCAGGGTCTGTGCTACAGACCACTGGGATCATGGGATTGTGCCAACTATGCCAGGATGGCATAGAGGGGGCAATTCCATGATCATAGACATGTTACATGGCCATATTCGGAGTTACCATTGTGAAGCTACATATAGGTAGTGACCTATATGTAGTGCACACGTGTAATGGTGTCCCCGCACTCACAAAGTTCAGGGAATTGGCTCTGAACAATGTGGGGGCACCTTGGCTAGTGCCAGGGTGCCCTCACACTAAGTAACTTTGCACCTAACCTTTACCAGGTAAAGGTTAGACATATAGGTGACTTATAAGTTACTTAAGTGCAGTGTAAAATGGCTGTGAAATAACGTGGACGTTATTTCACTCAGGCTGCAGTGGCAGGCCTGTGTAAGAATTGTCAGAGCTCCCTATGGGTGGCAAAAGAAATGCTGCAGCCCATAGGGATCTCCTGGAACCCCAATACCCTGGGTACCTCAGTACCATATACTAGGGAATTATAAGGGTGTTCCAGTAAGCCAATGTAAATTGGTAAAAATGGTCACTAGCCTGTTAGTGACAATTTGGAAAGAAATGAGAGAGCATAACCACTGAGGTTCTGATTAGCAGAGCCTCAGTGAGACAGTTAGTCACTACACAGGTAACACATTCAGGCACACTTATGAGCACTGGGGCCCTGGGTTACCAGGGTCCCAGTGACACATACAACTAAAACAACATATATACAGTGAAAAATGGGGGTAACATGCCAGGCAAGATGGTACTTTCCTACACAACCCCCCCCCCCCCCAAACGAAGGACAATAAGACTAGCCATGACCTGATGAGTCTTCATTGTCTAAGTGGAAATATCTGGAGAGTCCATCTGCATTGGAGTGGCTACTCCCAGGTCTATGTTCCACTGTATAGTCCATTCCCTGTAGGGATATGGACCACCTCAACAATTTAGGATTTTCACCTTTCATTTGTTTTAGCCAAAGTAGAGGTTTGTGGTCTGTCTGAACAATGAAGTGAGTGCCAAACAGGTATGGCCTCAACTTCTTCAGAGCCCAGACCACAGCAAAGGCCTCCCTCTCAATGGCAGACCAACGCTTTTCTCTAGGGGTCAACCTCCTACTAATAAAAGCAACAGGTTGATCCTGGCCCTCAGAATTAAGTTGTGATAGGACTGCCCCTACTCCTAATTCAGATGCATCAGTTTGGACATAGAATTTTTTAGAGTAACAAGGGCTTTTCAGGACAGGTGCAGAGCACATGGCCTGCTTCAGCTCCTCAAAAGCTTTCTGACAGTTTGCTGTCCATAATACCTTTTTAGGCATTTTCTTGGATGTGAGGTCATTAAGAGGGGCTGCAATGGAGCCATAGTTCTTAATGAACCTCCTGTAATACCCAGTGAGGCCTAGGAAGGCTCTCACCTGAGTCTGAGTGGTAGGGGGAACCCAATCAATAATTGTTTGGATTTTCCCCTAAAGTGGTGCAATCTGTTCCCCACCAACAAGGTGTCCCAGATAAACCACCTTACCCTGCCCTATCTGGCACTTTGAAGCCTTGATAGTGAGGCCTGCCTTTTGCAGGGCCTCCAAAACTTTCCATAGGTGGACCAGGTGATCATCCCAGCTGGAGCTAAAGACAGCTATATCGTCCAAATATGCTGCACTGAAAGCTTCCAGCCCTTGCAGGACTGTGTTCACCAACCTCTGAAAAGTGGCAGGTGCATTTTTCAAACCAAAAGGCATTACAGTAAACTGGTAATGTCCTCCAATGGTTGAAAATGCAGTCTTAGGTTTAACATCTTCTGACAATTTGATCTGCCAATACCCTGCAGTCAAGTCAAAAGTGCTTAGATACTTGGCAGATGCCAGTGTATCTATGAGCTCATCTGCCCTGGGTATAGGGTGAGCATCAGTTTTGGTTACCAAGTTGAGACCTCTATAGTCTACACAAAACCGCATTTCCTTCTTTCCATCTTTGGAATGGGGTTTTGGTACCAGTACCACAGGAGAAGCCCATGGACTGTCAGAGTGCTCAACTACTCCTAGTTCTAACATTTTCTGGACCTCTTGCTTTATGCAGTCCCTGACATGGTCAGGCTGCCTATAGATCTTACTTTTAACAGGTAAACTGTCTCCAGTATCTATAGTGTGCTCACACCAAGAAGTGTTACCTGGCACAGTAGAGAAGAGTTCAGAGAATTGATCTAGGAGGTTTATGCAATTGTCTTTCTGCTCAGCAGTAAGACAATCAGCCAAAACTACACCTTCCACAAGAGCATCTTGTTCTGTGGAAGAGAAGAGATCAGGTAGAGGATCACTGTCCTCTTCCTGTCCCTCATCTGTTGCCATGAGCAGGGTGAGATCAGCCCTGTCATAGTAGGGTTTCAGGCGGTTGACATGGAGCACGCTAAGGGGACTCCTGGCAGTGCCTAAGTCAACTAAATAGGTGACTTCTCCCTTCTTTTCAACAATTGTGTGGGGTCCACTCCATTTATCTTGGAGTGCTCTTGGGGCCACAGGCTCCAAGACCCACACTTTCTGCCTTGGTTGGTACTGAACCAAAACAGCCTTCTGATCATGCCATTGCTTCTGGAGCTCTTGGCTGGCCTGAAGGTTTTTACTGGCCTTTTTCATGTACTCAGCCATCCTTGATCTGAGGCCAAGTACATAATCCACAATATCCTGCTTAGGAGCTTTTAAAGGTTGTTCCCAACCCTCCTTTACAAGTGAGTGGACCCCTAACAGGGTGTCCAAAAAGAAGTTCAAAGGGGCTGAAGCCCACTCCTTTCTGGGGTACCTCCCTGTAGGCAAAAAGGAGGCATGGTAGAAGGATATCCCATCTCCTGCGGAGTTTTTCAGGGAGACCCATAATCATGCCTTTGAGAGTTTTATTAAATCTCTCCACCAGTCCATTTGTTTGTGGATGATAGGGTGTTGTGAACTTGTACGTTACACCACACTCCTTCCACATGGCCTTTAAGTATGCAGACATGAAATTGCTTCCCCTGTCTGATACTACTTCCTTTGGGAAGCCCACCCTGGAAAATATTCCCAGGAGGGCCTTTGCCACTGCAGGTGCTGTAGTGGTCCTTAAAGGAATTGCTTCAGGATATCTTGTGGCATGGTCTACTACCACCAAGATAAACCTATTGCCTGAAGCAGTAGGAGGGTCAAGGGGGCCAACTATGTCAACCCCTACCCTTTCAAAGGGAACCCCAACCACAGGCAGTGGGATAAGGGGT
Source organism: Pleurodeles waltl (assembly GCF_031143425.1). NCBI lineage: Eukaryota > Metazoa > Chordata > Amphibia > Caudata > Salamandridae > Pleurodeles > Pleurodeles waltl. The sequence continues at coordinate 1,378,844 of NW_027150290.1, forward strand.
GCCTTTGGGGTGCCACCTGTCTTGCCACTGGCTTGACAGGTTTCATAGGACTTACAAAATTCCTTTGTGTCCTCAGACATTCTAGGCCAATGAAACAGGGGAACAAGCCTGTCCCAAGTTTTCATTTGTCCTAGATGCCCAGCTAAGGGAATGTCATGTGCCAGTGTTAGGAGGAACTTCCTGTACTCCTGAGGAATCACTAATCTCCTGGCAGCTCCAGGTTTAGGATCCCTATGCTCAGTGTACAAGAGGTTGTCCTCCCAGTAAACTCTGTGTGAGTCACTGACATCCCCATTAGCCTGTTTGACAGCTTGCTGTCTGAGACCCTCTAATGTGGGACAGGTTTGCTGTGCCATACTCAGCTCCTCTCTGGCAGGCCCCCCTTCCCCCAAAAGCTCAGCAGTGTCTGCTTCCAGCTCCTCTGGTGTAGGTTCTGCACAGGGAGGGAATTCTTCTTCCTCAGAAGTTGAATCCACTGTAGAGGGAGGGATAGTAGGAAGTGGTTTGCTTCTACTAGCCCTAGCTTTAGGGAGCACTTGGTCCATTGTTCCAGGATCCAAACTTCCCTGTCCTTTTTGCTTTTTGGCCTGAGCCCTTGTCAAAGCAAAAATATGCCCTGGGATGCCCAGCATTGCTGCATGGGCCTCCAACTCCACATCTGACCAAGCTGATGTCTCCAAATCATTTCCTAGTAGACAGTCTACAGGTAAATCTGTGGCTACCACAACTTTCTTTGGACCAGTAACCCCCCCCCCAGTTGAGATTAACAACAGCTATGGGGTGGCTAAGTGTGTTGTTGTGAGCATCGGTTACTTGGTACTGGTGACCAAGTAGGTGTTGTTCAGGGTGGACCAGTTTCTCTATGACCATAGTCACACTGGCACCAGTGTCCCTGTAGGCCTGAACCTCAACACCATTTATTAGGGGTAGCTGCTTGTACTTATCCATATTAAGGGGACAAGCAACTAAGGTGGATAAATCAATAGCCCCCTCAGAGACTAACACAGCCTCTGTGGCCTCCCTAACAAGGCCAACCCCAACTAAGTTACCAATAGTGAGCCCAGCTACTCCCTTGGATTGGCTATTAGTAAGTTTTCTCCCACCACCACTGCTATTAGTAGGGACACTAGGGGTAGCAGTAGGGGTTGTAGTGGTAGGAGCATTGGTGCTTTTCTTTGGACAACTGGGATCTGTTGTCCAATGGCCTTTTATTTTACATAAATAGCACCATGGTTTCTTTTCTTTGTTCTGATTAAAAGAGGATTTGGGCCCACCACCCCCACCAGAGTGTTTTTGTGGGCCTGATGAAGACTCATTTTTAGATTTGTCCCCACCCTTGTCAGAAGACTTACCATCCTTCTTTTTGTTGCCATCTTTGTCACCCCCTGTATGAACTTATCTGTTCACCCTTCTTCTGACCCATTTGTCTGCCTTCTTTCCCAATTCTTGGGGAGAGGTCAGATCAGAGTCCACCAAGTACTGGTGCAACAAATCAGACACACAATTATTAAGAATATGCTCTCTCAGGATCAAGTTATACAGGCTGTCATAATCAGTAACTTTACTGCCATGTAACCACCCCTCCAAGGCCTTCACTGAATGGTCAATGAAATCAACCCAGTCTTGTGAAGACTCCTTTTTGGTCTCTCTGAACTTTATCCTGTACTGTTCAGTGGTTAAGCCATAACCATCCAGGAGTGCATTATTAAGAACTTGGAAATTATTAGCATCATTTTCTTTCACAGTAAGGAGCCTATCCCTACCTTTTCCACTAAATGATAGCCATAGGATAGCAGCCCACTGCCTTTGAGGGACATCCTGTACAACACAGGCCCTCTCAAGTGCAGCAAACCACTTGTTAATGTCATCCCCCTCCTTATAAGGGGGAACTATCTTATGCAGATTCCTGGAATCATGCTCTTTTGCAGGATGACTATGGGGAATACTGCTGCTGCCACCATGGGTATCTAAACCCAACTTCTGTCTTTCTTTCTCTAGTTCAAAAGACTGTCTATCCAAATCCAGCTGTTGCTTTTTAAGCTTCAGTCTGGTTTGTTCCACTCTCAACTTATTGAGTTCCCTCTCTAACATTCTGTCATCAGGGTTGGTGGGAGGGACATTCTTAGACACAGAAGAAGGAACAGAAGGAGACCTGTCCCTTACAGAAGCCACCCTAACAGCTTGGCTAACAGAAACATCACTACCAGTATGGTGAGAATAAATGCTTTTGCTATGATGTGAGACAACACTATTTCTATGGTGAGGCTCTCCATCATTACCAACTATGCTAGACTGTCTAGTAATGGGCAGGCTAGGAAGTTTCTTTCCTGAATCTTTTCCTGGGGGAGTCCCTGGATCAGATTGGGAACCATTTGCTACTTTTTCAACAGATGTGGCCCCTATGGCCTTATCTTGTTCTCTAAGCATGTTAAGCAATAATTCCAAAGAAGTGTTCTTCCTTACACTCAAACCTCTCTCTACACAGAGACTCCTTGCTCCTTTCCAGCTAAGGTGGTCATATGCAAGTTTGGACAGATCAACATTTTGGCCTGTGCCAGACATTTTTAGAGAGAGTTAAAGTGATAGAAAAAGAGAAAAAAGTTTTCAGAACTTTTTAGAAAGACAGAAAAAAAAAACTTTAAAAACTTTTAAGAACTTTTTGAAAGTTTAGAAGTACTTTTCAGCACTTAGAAAAGAGTGAAAAGAGGAAATGCAAAACTTTTTGGCTATGTGTATATACACTGACCTTGTTTTGTATATTTTTCTCCTATGAAAAGTACAATGACAAGAGTGGTAAGTAGTCTCAAAGCACTTATCCCACCGCTGCACAACCAATGTAGGAGGCTGGACTGGCTTGTAGTGAGTACCAAGGGGTACTTGCACCTTGCACCAGGCCCAGTTATCCCTTATTAGTGTATAGGGTGTCTAGCAGCTTAGGCTGATAGATAATGGTAGCTTAGCAGAGCAGCTTAGGCTGAACTAGGAGACGTGTGAAGCTACTACAGTACCACTTAGTGTCATATGCACAATATCACAAGAAAACACAATACACAGTTATACTAAAAATAAAGGTACTTTATTTTTATGACAATATGCCAAAGTATCTTAGAGTGTACCCTCAGTGAGAGGATAGGAAATATACACAATATATATATACACAATAGCAAAAATATGCAGTATAGTCTTAGAAAACAGTGCAAACAATGTATAGTTACAATAGGATGCAATGGGGAAACATAGGGATAGGGGCAACACAAACCATATATTCCAAAAGTGGAATGCGAACCACGAATGGACCCCAAACCTATGTGACCTTGTAGAGGGTCGCTGGGACTATTAGAAAATAGTGAGAGTTAGAAAAATAACCCTCCCCAAGACCCTGAAAAGTGAGTGCAAAGTGCACTAAAGTTCCCCTAAGGACAAAGAAGTCGTGTTAGAGGAATAATGCAGGAAAGACACAAACCAACAATGCAACAACTGTGGATTTCCAATCTAGGGTACCTGTGGAACAAGGGGACCAAGTCCAAAAGTCACAAGCAAGTCGGAGATGGGCAAATGCCCAGGAAATGCCAGCTGCGGGTGCAAAGAAGCTTCTACTGGACAGAAGAAGCTGAGGTTTCTGCAGGAACGAAAAGGGCTAGAGACTTCCTGTTAGAAATGGGGTCCTTGGTTGACAGTCAGGTTGCCCCCTGTTCAAGCAAAGACCCTCACTCTAGTCAGGGTAAAAGAGAATCACCCTCAGCTAACCCCTGCTTACCCCCTTGGTAGCTTGGCAGAGCAGTAGGCTTAACCTCAGAGTGCTAGGCGTAAAGTATTTGTACCAACACACACAGTAACTCAATGAAAACACTACAAAATGACACAACACAGGTTTAGAAAAATAGGAAATATTTTTCTAAACAAAACAAGACCAAAACGACAAAAATCCACCATTCACAAGTCAAGTTATTAATTAAAAATCAAAAAGAGTCTTTAAGTAGTTTTAAAAACACACTAGCGCTGCTAGAGTGAAAATGTACCTGGTGTGCGTCAAAAATAACCCCGCACGGGCGGGCGTGCGTCGAAAATAACTCCGCACGGCGGTACTCGAGTCAAAAATCCAGCCGCACGATGAGTTGACGATCCAGCCGCGCAGGTTGCGATCTCCCAGCCTCCATCAGCGATGCTGCGCGTCGTTTCTCCAGCTCCGTGCGTCGATTCTTAGGTCGCGTTTCCTGCGAGCGTCGTTTCTCAGCCGCGGAGCTGGCGGCGCGTCGTTTTTCAGCCACCGATCGGATTCGCTTCGATCTTTTCCCCGCACGGCGCTCTGTGCGTGGATTTTCTTGTCTTTAGGCTGCCAGCTTCTCCTTTCAGGGTCCCAGGACTGGATGGGCACCACAGGGCAGAGTAGGAGTCTCTCCAGAGGCTCCAGGTGCTGGCAGAGAGAAGTCTTTGCTGTCCCTGAGACTTCAAACAACAGGAGGCAAGCTCTAGATCAAGCCCTTGGAGATTTCTTCTCAAGATGGAAGGCACACAAAGTCCAGTCTTTGCCCTCTTACTCTGGCAGAAGCAGCACTGCAGGAAAGCTCCACAAAGCACAGTCACAGGCAGGGCAGCACTCCTTCCTCAGCTAACAGCTCTTCTCCAGGCAGAGGTTCCTCTTGATTCCAGTATTGTTTCTGAAGTCTGCAGATTTGGGTGCCCTTCTTATACCCATTTTAGTCTTTGAAGTCACCTTTCTTCAAAGGGGACTCACACCTACTTGTGAAATCCAGCCTTGCCCAGGCAAGGCCTCAGACACACACCAGGGGGTTGGAGCCGGCATTGTTAGAGGCAGGCACAGTCTTTTCAGATGAGAGTGACCACTCCACCCCTCCCTCCTAGCAGAGATGGCTAATCAGGAAATGCAGGTTACACCCCAGCTCCCTTTGTGTCACTGTCTGGTGTGAGGTGAAAAACAACCCAACTGTCAAACTGACCCAGACAGGGAATCCACAAACAAGGCAGAGTCACAGAATGGTTTAAGCAAGAAAATGCTCACTTTCTAAAAGTGGCATTTTCAAACGCACAATCTTAAAATCAACTTTACTAAAAGATGTATTTTTAAATTGTGAGTTCAGGGACCCCAAACTCCACATGTCCATCTACTCTCTAGGGGAATCTACGCTTTAATCATATTTAAAGGTAGCCCCCATATTATCCTATGAGAGAGACAGTCCTTGCAACAGTGAAAAACGAATTTAGCAGTATTTCACTGTCAGGACATATAAACCACATTACTATATGTCCTACCTTATCCATACACTGCACCCTGCCCTTGGGGCTACCTAGGGCCTACCTTAGGGGTGCCTTACATGTAAGAAAAGGGAAGGTTTAGGCCTGGCAAGTGGGTACACTTGCCAAGTCGAATTTACAGTGTAAAAATACACACACAGACACTGCAGTGGCAGGTCTGAGACATGATTACAGAGCTACTTATGTGGGTGGCACAACCAGTGCTGCAGGCCCACTAGTAGCATTTGATTTACAGGCCCTGGCACCTCTAGTGCACCTTACTAGGGACTTACTAGTAAATCAAATATGCCAATCATGGATAAACCAATCACATACAATTTCACACAGAGAGCATATGCACTTTAGCACTGGTTAGCAGTGGGAAAGTGCTCAGAGTTCAAAAGCCAACAGCGACAGGTCAGAAAAAAATAGGAGGCAGGAGGCAAAAAGACTGGGGATGACCCTGCATAAGCAAAAGTCCAACACGACCCCCTACCAGCCTAAAGCCAGGGGAGAACAATCAATACCTTGATGTACTTCCCTGATTGGGGCGATAGAACAAGGACCCAGGCCCACAACAGCAGGGGCATGTTCCAGTTCTACGCCTTCCTGACTCCAGTTGGATCCCTCTGTCCATACTCTCAGGGCCCACTAAGCTAACCCATGGGGAACCCTTCTCCACATCTACAGACACCATCTGTGCAGCACCTAACTTTACTTTGCTCACAGATGAATTGCAATGGGCAGATAGTACCACCAGGGCCAACACAGTGGTGTTGCCCACTCCACCCCCGGGGTGTGACTCTCGTCCCCCCCCCAGGGGCAACTCTGTCCACCAGGACAGCAAGCCACAGTGACCCCTGACAACTGTCAGGGATGAGAGCCCGACCTCAGGCCTCTCTAACCACTGTGACTGTGGAGAGTGGGGGGCGGTAGCCCCAGGTGCCTGGCACCCTTTGACCACTCTCTCTTCCACCAGGTCAGGGATGACACCATGAACCTGGCCTTCCAATCCAGGGTCTGTACCCTTAGATTGCACTGGGGCCAGGGGTGAGGCTCTTTCTCCCCTGTCCCTACTCTCAGGGTTCTGCACCCCCCCTCAGGGAGAGTACCCCTTGAAGTCACACCAGGGGGGGTGATTGGGCAAACCGCCCACCCCTTCAGGTCAGGGTTTACCCCCTGCACTTGATCCTCCAGTCCAGGGTCTGTACCCACAGACTGGACCACTGCCTGGCAACCCAGGACTTCCTGGGGGGCATACCTACCCCCCACCAGGTCAGAGTTTACCCTCTGAACCTGGTCATCCAACCCAGGGTCACCACCCTGCGGTTGAACCACTGCCTGGCACACCAGGACTTCCAGGGGGGCACACTTACCCCCCTCAAGGGACACACTGTCCCCAAGGGCCACACAAGAGTCTGGCTGGCGCAGGTCTCCTGACCTCTGCCCATCTGACAGAGTCTGGATTCCCCCCAACCCCGAAATGGTCTTACCAAGGTCATTCCTGGGGTGCTCTGCTCTCAGAGCTGACCCCTGACCCTCCAGGTTCTCCACTGGGGTCCGCAACCCCCTCTCAACCCTCTGTCTGGACTTCTGCACCCCCTCACTAGGAGTGGTACTGCCAGACACCAGAACTGGTGGGACGCTGGCTACAGCCGCCCCCCCAAGTTCTCCTGACACTGTGGGGTCTCCCTCAACAGATGGCCCTATGGTACAGGCTAGGCTCCCCTCCTGGTGTTCCCTCATGGAACCCTCCAGGACCTGGGACCGGATCTCGGGCACCTTGGACCTCAGCCCATCCCCATTCCCTCTCCTCAGAGACTGGACATGGGGTCCCTCACCCATCCCACTACACTGGGACCTACCTGGGACACTACAATCCTTCCCTACCTCACCTGGTTGGGAAATACCTAGACCACTCCTCTCAGGAGCACCCCCAAATGCCTCTTCAGACTCTCTGGTACTCACCAAGAGGTCTGCCTCCATTGTAAGCTCCCTGGTGTCAGAGAACTCACACTCCACCTGGTGTTGGCGTAGCTCTGGAAAATAAGAACTAGACATATGCTCTCCAGCAATTACATCACTCAGCCCCTTACATGAATTAACCAAAGTACCCTTCACCCAACCATCCAGTGACTCTGCTTTGGAAAAGCACCCCACATCACCCTTCTGAGACTGGTGAGACAGTACCTGACTGTCCCTGACACTCAACCCACACTCTTCTGGGATGTCTTCACACTCCATAACCAGGACTTCTACCTGGGGGGAACCCCTCTCCCTGTCACTCTCACCTAGAGTCAGTAGAGTGTCCTTCCCACCAGTAGGAATATGACTCCCCTTGTCAGTTCCCCAATCCACCTCAGGGACCCTGTGCATCACTGGAGCTACCTCATACCCCTGAACCTCCTGGTGTGTGTTAACTCCCTCCTTCAAGTAGGGCACCACATCTCTGGGCATGTGCATTTCTTCAGCAGCACTAGATATAAAATTGTTGCTGCCACCATTCCAGCTGGATTCAGCCCTCATGACTTCCAGCGGTTTCAATTTAAGCTTGTAAGCATAAATCATCCTTTGTATCTCGAAGTCCCTTTCCCACTTGTCATACTCCCTTTGCATCCTCAACTTTTCTGCCTCCAACCGGCGAACCCTTTCTGCCTGTCTGTCCTGCACATCTTTAGGAGTCAGACCCTTAGACGACACCCTGCTACCCCCCCTGGGGACCCTCCCCCCAGGCGTAACAGGTACCTCCACTACACCATTGTGTATCCTCTGCACTTCCCCACCCACATTCTCCTCCTCTGTGTGCCCTCCAGCCTTCTTGATTGTCACCCCGGCCCTCTGTGCCTTTTGCAGCTCCCCCTCCCTGGTGGAGCTCTTAGTGGGACAGTCAAGATCTTTAAGGAACTGTTTCAATTGAGCAACTGAGTACTCCTTCAGTTTCTCCATTTCAAACACAGCTCCAGCTGTTGCATCTCCAGATTGAGACATGATGGTCACAAGTGCAAAGTTCCAAAGGCAGAAAATAAGTTCCCAATGAAGTAAAAAGAATCAGTCAAGGGATCAGCAAAATCATGGAAGCAGAACAAAAAGGAGTCCTTAAGAGAAAAAGCAAAAGATCACCAAACAAGTAGTATGTGGTCACGTAGTGGTCTGAGATCAAAACAGTAGTGTACACTTAATCACTGTATGTCAAGCACAAATACAAGTCCAAATCCCGACCGCTGATCACCAATGTTAGAAATGGGGTCCTTGGTTGACAGTCAGGTTGCCCCCTGCTCAAGCAAAGACCCTCACTCTAGTCAGGGTAAAAGAGAATCACCCTCACCTAACCCCTGCTTACCCCCTTGGTAGCTTGGCAGAGCAGTAGGCTTAACCTCAGAGTGCTAGGCGTAAAGTATTTGTACCAACACACACAGTAACTCAATGAAAACACTACAAAATGACACAACACAGGTTTAGAAAAATATGAAATATTTATCTAAACAAAACAAGACCAAAACGACAAAAATCCACCATACACAAGTCAAGTTATTAATTAAAAATCAAAAAGAGTCTTTAAGTAGTTTTAAAAACACACTAGCGCTGCTAGAGTGAAAATGTACCTGGTGTGCGTCAAAAATAACCCCGCACGGACGGGCGTGCGTCGAAAATAACTCCGCACGGCGGTACTCGAGTCAAAAATCCAGCTGCACGATGAGTTGACGATCCAGCCGCGCAGGTTGCGATCTCCCAGCCTCCATCAGCGATGCTGCGCGTCGTTTCTCCTGCTCCGTGCGTCGATTCTTCGGTCGCATTTCCTGCGAGCGTCGTTTCTCAGCCGCGGAGCTGGCGGCGTGTCGTTTTTCAGCCGCCGATCGGATTCGCGTCGATCTTTTCCCCGCACGGCGCACTGTGCGTGGATTTTCTTGTCTTTAGGCTGCCAGCTTCTCCTTTCAGGGTCCTGTGAGAAAGTAGCCTCTTTCTAGCCTTGTTACCCCCACTTTTGGCCTGTTTGTGAGTGTATGTCAGGATGTTTGTCACTGTTTTCACTGTCTCACTGGGATCCTGATGGCTAGGCCCCAGTGCTCATAGTGAAAACACTATGTTTTCAGTATGTTTGTTATGTGTCACTGGGACCCTGCTAGTCAGGACCCCAGTGCTCATAAGGTTGTGGCCTATATGTATGTGTCACTGGGACCCTGTCACACAGGGCTCCAGTGCTCATAGGTGGGCATGTATGTGTTCCCTGTGTGGTGCCTAACTGTCTCACTGAGGCTCTGCTAACCAGAACCTCAGTGGTTATGCTCTCTCATTTCTTTCCAAATTGTCACTAACAGGCTAGTGACCATTTTTACCAATTTACATTGGCTTACTGGAACACCCTTATAATTCCCTAGTATATGGTACTGAGGTACCCAGGGTATTGGGGTTCCAGGAGATCCCTATGGGCTGCAGCATTTCTTTTGCCACCCATAGGGAGCTCTGACAATTCTTACACAGGCCTGCCACTGCAGCCTGAGTGAAATAACGTCCACGTTATTTCACAGCCATTTTACACTGCACTTAAGTAACTTATAAGTCACCTATATGTCTAACCTTTACCTGGTAAAGGTTAGGTGCAAAGTTACTTAGTGTGAGGGCACCCTGGCACTAGCCAAGGTGCCCCCACATTGTTCAGAGCCAATTCCCTGAACTTTGTGAGTGCGGGGACACCATTACACGCGTGCACTACATATAGGTCACTACCTATATGTAGCTTCACAATGGTAACTCCGAATATGGCCATGTAACATGTCTATGATCATGGAATTGCCCCCTCTATGCCATCCTGGCATAGTTGGCACAATCCCATGATCCCAGTGGTCTGTAGCACAGACCCTGGTACTGCCAAACTGCCCTTCCTGGGGTTTCACTGCAGCTGCTGCTGCTGCCAACCCCTCAGACAGGCATCTGCCCTCCTGGGGTCCAGCCAGGCCTGGCCCAGGATGGCAGAACAAAGAACTTCCTCTGAGAGAGGGTGTGACACCCTCTCCCTTTGGAAAATGGTGTGAAGGCAGGGGAGGAGTAGCCTCCCCCAGCCTCTGGAAATGCTTTCTTGGGCACAGATGTGCCCAATTCTGCATAAGCCAGTCTACACCGGTTCAGGGACCCCTTAGCCCTGCTCTGGCGCGAAACTGGACAAAGGAAAGGGGAGTGACCACTCCCCTGACCTGCACCTCCCCTGGGAGGTGTCCAGAGCTCCTCCAGTGTGCTCCAGACCTCTGCCATCTTGGAAACAGAGGTGCTGCTGGCACACTGGACTGCTCTGAGTGGCCAGTGCCACCAGGTGACGTCAGAGACTCCTTCTGATAGGCTCCTTCAGGTGTTAGTAGCCTATCCTCTCTCCTAGGTAGCCAAACCCTCTTTTCTGGCTATTTAGGGTCTCTGTCTCTGGGGAAACTTTAGATAACGAATGCAAGAGCTCATCCGAGTTCCTCTGCATCTCTCTCTTCACCTTCTGATAAGGAATCGACTGCTGACCGCGCTGGAAGCCTGCAAACCTGCAACATAGTAGCAAAGACGACTACTGCAACTCTGTAACGCTGATCCTGCCGCCTTCTCAACTGTTTTCCTGCTTGTGCATGCTGTGGGGGTAGTCTGCCTCCTCTCTGCACCAGAAGCTCCGAAGAAATCTCCCGTGGGTCGACGGAATCTTCCCCCTGCAACCGCAGGCACCAAAAAGCTGCATTACCTGTCCCTTGGGTCTCCTCTCAGCACGACGAGCGAGGTCCCTCGAATCCAGCGACTCTGTCCAAGTGACCCCCACAGTCCAGTGACTCTTCAGTCCAAGTTTGGTGGAGGTAAGTCCTTGCCTCACCTCGCTGGGCTGCATTGCTGGGAACCGCGACTTTGCAGCTACTCCGGCCCCTGTGCACTTCCGGCTGAAATCCTTTGTGCACAGCCAAGCCTGGGTCCACGGCACTCTAACCTGCATTGCACGACTTTCTCAGTTGGTCTCCGGCGACGTGGGACTCCTTTGTGCAACTTTGGCGAGCACCGTTTCACGCATCCTCGTAGTGCCTGTTTCTGGCACTTCTCCGGGTGCTACCTGCTTCAGTGAGGGCTCTTTGTCTTGCTCGACGTCCCCTCTCTCTTTTTTTTTTTTTTAAATATATTTATTGGTTTTATTTTTCAAAATATGATACAAATTGTTCAATTTGCAACCACAGGATAAACCAAAACATTGACTAATTATCTACGTCATGTAACAGTTACACACCCCCCTAATATGCACTTCCCGGAATACTTCTAATCTTGCAGTATCATTTCTGGCTGTACCCTCCATGGGTTTATCCTTCATTTTTTATTTTACATAGGCATCCGCTTGAGACCAGTGTGGACCTTGCTTTGCGTGTATGGGTTCCCTAAATGTCTAAGGGAGGCCTCAACTTGATTGGTGTATGCGGGTGGCTCCCCTGGTTTTCTGCTCCCCACACATCGCTAAGGCTGTGGTGACATAGATTTAATGGGCGATTTATTATTAGACAAATGGGGGGAGGTGATGTGCCCATTCTGTGGTGCCTGGGTATCCTATGAATTTTGTTTCCGAGGTTGGGGGGTGCAAGGGAACTTGTGCTGTGTTTGTTGCGATTACGGGTGCCCCGATTCAAGGCGGCTTCTCATCGTTTTTGGCCTCCAGCTTTGTCACCATATCCTCCCATGTAGAGCATCCTGTGTGTTGTCGCCCTTCACGCACCATTCTTTTTAGTACCTGGTATTCAGTACGGGCCCAGCGTATTATTAGAGAGTGCCAGGATTTCAGATCAGGAGCCTTAGAGGCTTTCCAATGCATTGCTATTAACCTTTTGTACATTAAAAAGGCCAGATCTACGAATTTATGTAAATGTCTTTGTTTTTTTGGTCTCTTCCTTAGTCCCAGCAGACAGGACCCGGCGTCTGCAACCAGTACAAGTCCCGTTAGTCCAGATACCTCCTCTACCACCTGCGCCCAGGCCGTTTGTATATTCGGGCAATCCCATACCATATGATAGAAGGGTGCTGACGTTGATCTACATCTGGGGCATAGCGATACTGCATCAGGGAACATGCGCTTTATTCTGGCTGGGGAAAGATATGTTTGATGCGTGTAATTAAATTGGGTGTATCTAAATCTGGGATTCCTTGACACACCTCTGATGTGGGATAGGGCCTTGGGCCAATCATCCAGTAGGATCGGAGTGGGGAGTACTGCATTCCATCTGCCCCATGCTTTCCCCGTTTGCGTATCTGGGGTCCTGTTGAGGGTTTTATATAGATTGGAAATTATTTTTGTTTGATCACTATGTTGTAGGAGCTGGTGGAGCACAGGGGAGATCTCTGGTTCTGAGGTGCCCATTCCCCATATTTTCCTAATTTCGTGACATACGGCATGATATGTCAGGAACTGCCCCGTATTTATCTCCGTGAGGGCCTGGAGAGCCTCGAACGTCATTAATTTCCCGTCTTCATAGCAATCCCCTACAGTCAGTATTCCTGCTTCATTCCACAGCTTCACAGCTTGCATCCCAGCTGCATTTCCCACCAATAGATAATTCAGCCGGACGTGTGGAGAGTATGGAAGCTTATCCGCTCTTTTTTGCACGTACCTGGCCCAGCACGCGTACGCGGCTGCGAGCAAGGGGTTGACCAATGCCCCTCTAACGGGCTTAGACGATAGCCAATTTAAAAGGGGGGTCCCGTTCCGCCGAGGCTCTAGGCTCATAGGTTCCGCTTGCTCTGGTCTGTGGATCCAATGTTGGACCCATTGAAGTTGTGCGGCTGCGTAGTATTTTTCAAAATTCGGAGTTCCTAGGCCACCATTATCCAGCGGATGTTGTAATGTGGATAGCGCCACTCGCGCTCTGCCACCACCCCAGATAAGCTGCAGCAACGCTGTGTTCAGATTACTAAAGAAGCTTTTGGGGATGATTATCGGCAGGGCCGCAAAGTAATATAATAGCCTAGGTAGAATCAACATATTAGCAATCGCCACCTTGCCGGGCGGCGAGAGGGGGAGCTTGTTCCAGAATTGCAAGGAGCCTTTTATGGAAGTTAGCGCCTTCCCCAGGTTGCCATCTCTTAAGTCTTCCGTGGCATGATATATGTTTATCCCTAGGTATTTGAATGTTGTAGGGCACCACTTAAGGTGTCCTACCTCTGGAGGATCATGGTTGTTGGGAGCCCTTTTTACCAGGGGAAAGACACACGACTTCTCCCAGTTTACCACAAGTCCGGACAGGCCTCCAAATTCAGCCAATAAGGATATTACGGGTGGAATAGCTGCACAGCCGTTCCTGATATATATCAAAGCGTCGTCTGCATATAGTGAGATCGTGTGGTGTAACCCATGTCTGATTATTCCCCAATTGTGCTCCATGAGGCGAACTTTTGCCGCTAGCGGTTCCATTGCTATGGCAAACAATAGCGGGGATAAGGGACAACCCTGCCGTGTCCCCCTAGTGATCGGGAAACTATCAGAAATCACCCCACCTGACTTCACCCTCGCGCTGGGGCTAGAGTACAATGTCCGAACCCAGCGGATGTAATTTGGGCCTATTCCCAAGCGAGCCATCGTGGCCAGCAGGAAGTCCCACTCGAGCGTGTCGAAGGCCTTTTCTATGTCTAATGAGAGCACCATTTCCTCCTGTGCATTCTTGGGGGTATCTCCTATTATACTCAGCAACCTACGAATATTTAGGAAGGTGTTACGCTTAGGGATGAAGCCGCTTTGATCTGCATGTATCAATAAGTGCATGAGGGGGGCTAACCTGTTGGCCAGTATTTTGCCTAATATTTTGCAGTCTGTATTTAACAGCGATAGTGGTCTATAAGATTTCACATCCGTGTGGTCACGACCCTGTTTGGGGAGTACCACTATCATAGCTTCCCTTTGAGATATGGGTAAGCTTTCTCTATTCCACGCCTCCTGGAACACTTCTAGCAGATGGGATTTCAGGCTGGGTAAATAGGCTTTGTAATATTCCGATGGGAGGCCATCTGCGCCAGGCGCTTTGTTCCTGGGCAGCTGTGCAAGGGCTAATTCTATTTCTGCTGCTGTTATAGGGGTTTCAATTCCATCTCTGTCTATTTGTGGTAGTTGGGGTAGGAAGGAGTCCGCCAGAAAGGCCTCTAGCTGTGTAGCTGTGCACGAAGTACGTTTAGTGTATAAGTTAGAGTAGTAATTCCTAAACGTCCCGTTTATTTCTGCTTGTGTGGTAGCCATCTCTTGCGCGCCCACCCGGATGGCCCCTATTGGAGCCTGCTGTCTATCCTCGCGGAGTAGCCACGCTAGCATTCTGCTCGACTTATCTCCTTCCGTTTGCAACCTGGTTAAGTAATATTTATAGTCGTGGCAGCGTAGCCTGCTATCTGCCTCATTGTATTTTAAGCGCTTGTCTTTAAGGACAGTGCTGGCAATTTCCCCCCGTGCTACCGCTACCTCCGCGATTCTCAGCTCCTTCTCAAGTTTGCTAATTTCCGTCTGTAAGGAGCGTCTCACCCCCCACGTAGTGGACATGCATGCTCCGCGAACCACTACCTTGTGGGCATCCCATTCTATCGCCCTGGTTGTTGCAGACATAGCGTTTATTTCCCAATATTGGTCTACAGATTTCCCCAGTGTTGCAGCGAATGCTTGATCTTGTAGAGCCTCCGCCTGGAATCTCCAAGTGGGGATTGCCTGACGTGCCCTGCCCCAGTTCAGAGTCACCCGCAGAGGCGCATGGTCTGAGACTGTCTTTGCCAAGTATTCGGATTCGGTGGACAGCCCGCCTATTTCGCGGGTGCCCCATACTATGTCAATTCTAGTGTGAGTGTTATGTGGGACCGAGTAAAATGAATATTCTCTTTGCTCTGGATGGCCTAACCGCCAAACATCGTATAAGCCCATAACGTTTGCCCATTCTTGTAGGGGGCTTGTAAGCTTCCTGCTGGTTGATGCACTCCGGTGGGCGCTATTTCTGTCTAATGCTGCTACTGGGGTACTATTAAAATCACCTCCCCAGATGGCTAGGGGCATGGGGTGGGACAGCAGCGTTGGGGTGAGAGTGGTAAGAAAGCCTGTGATGTTACTGTTGGGGGCGTATACCCCGACCACCGCCAGTTGCCTGCCATCTAATCTGCCCTCCATTACTACGTACCTCCCTCCCTGGTCTATATTGTGTGTTGACATGAGGAATGGGACTCCCACTGCTATCCAAATCAGCACCCCTCTCGCAAAGGACGAATATGTTGTGCCTATTAGCTGGCCCCCCCATTTCACGCGCAGGTCTCGTAAATCCCCCTCTAGCATATGTGTCTCTTGCAAAATAGCAATATGCACTCCCAGTCTCTTAAGTCGAGCATGCACTCTAGCCCGTTTGCTCGGCGTCCCAAGGCCCCTGACATTCCATGTTAAAATAATATACTGGTTCCCCATATTGCTTCTAGAAGACACCATGTAGGGTGCCGGGGGGTATGTTGCTGTATTGTGGGCCTGGGTTTAATATTGGCCCACCTGGTCGCTGCCTTACTGCTGCTAATATTTAGATATAGCGAGTGCAGGTTCATCTTTTGTGCATTAAGTGATTCCGATCGCTGCATTTCTACTAAACTGTTTATCCCCACCCCCCTAGTTGATCCCCCTAAACTACTTACAACTATAGTGAAACTACAAAACTTAAAAATGTGTAACATAACTTTTATCCAGTTGGATTTGCATAGTGGGATTCTCATACCTTGCAGATGTGGCTCTTATAAGGGGCTCACATCATGCCGCAGACTGAGTCTGCCAATATCTACAGGCGCCCCCCCCTTGGCATATTTCCGTTCCCTCTGGCCCCACCCACCCGTCACATGCCACCTATTCGTACCCCAGTTCACTTAGCTTAGTATTTATATCAAAGATGTATATTGGCGGAAGCACTTTATCCCCACATCTCGGCTGTGTCGTGGAGTCTCCATAAATTGTCCAGTAGCTATCGCCATCCCTAGTATACACTCCGGACCTGAGCAGATGCTTTATAGTTCATCAGCAGATCTTGGGGTGACCTTCGGCCCATCTAGTTCTCTTGTTACCGTGGATGCGGAACTGGCTGTGTCTGAGTCCGGTTCCAGCTCCACGAACCCGCCGGGAGTTATACTGCTGCTTTGCATGTGTAGCGGCGTCTCTTTAAGCACTTTTGCTCTTTCCTCTGCTGCTTGCCAGTCGTTGGGCTGACCTCTGGCACGCCGTTTGGATCGCTTCCCTGCAGTGGGTCTGCGCCATTTCTCGTCCCCTTCTGCGTCTTCCCGGGGGTGTGCAAGGCCCTTGGCATGGAGCCATGTCCAGGCATCCTCGGTGCTGGTGAATATATGGGTGCGGTCCTCCATCACTACCCTTAACTTGGCTGGGAAGAGTAGGGCATATTTTATGTTCTGTTCTCGCAAGCGTTGCTTGATTTTAACAAAAGAATTACGCTGATTTTGCACTTCTTGCGTGAAGTCTGGGTAGGCATTAATGTTCGAGTCTTCATACTTGAACGGGCCCTTATTGCGGAATTGTTGCAGTATTGCGTCTCGATCTCTGTAATTCAAGAACCTGGCAATCAGTGGTCTGGGGGACTGGCCGGGGGCTGGAGGCCTACCCGGGACTCTATAAGCCCTTTCAATCGAGAAAAACTTGGATGGAGCCCCATTTAACACCTCCTTAATTAGCCACTGTTCTAGGGAAATTTCAGTTTCCGGTTGACGCATACTTTCCGGAAAACCCAGAAATCTCACGTTGTTTCGGCGCGCCCTACTCTCCGTTTCCTCAGATCTTCTCCAGAGTATCTTCAGCTCTTCCTCCATGCGCTGGATTTGTTTTTGGTTCCCTTGCGCTATTGGAGTTAGTTCCGCTATTTCAGCTTCAGTTGTTTTTACTTTTTCGGCTAGTTTACGGTGATCCACTCGTAGAAGATTCAAGTCTTGCGCCACTGCATCAATTCTGCCCTCCAGGGACGACTTAGTGTCCAGTATTGCCTGCAATACTTTCTCAAACTGGGCAGAGTGCGCTAGAAGTGTGCTTTCCAAGGATTGTAGGGATGGGCCAGATTGTTGATCTGTAGGCGTTATCGCTTGAGTGGATCGATCTGGGTTCTTGGTTGACTTGACTCTGCCGGCCATTCTGGCTGTTGTGCGATTGCCTCCCAATCTGCAAAGACTTCGCACTGGTGGGCTTGCAGTTAGGCCGCAGGGTATAGGTACAGTTAGTCTTAGTTTGGCTTGTTGTGGCCTGTATGTTCAGTGACTAATACTGCAGTCCTTGATGAATTCTTTGATCCGACTATACGTTCATGTGGGACTGCCCACCGAGCTCACTGAGGTGTGCAGAGGGTGCAATCATTAGGGAAGAACACTTGTTTCTTCTTGTGCGGCGGCAGGGCTTGGTGCCAGGGGTTTCCCTCGGGTAGAGGGGAGAAGTGCTGGACGGTCGGGCGAGGCGCCGTGGTGCGGGAGAAATCACAGGCTGAGGCGCTCGCAAGGCGCCGCGGATATGACCTGCGCCGCCAACAACATTTGTGGCAGGGCCCCACCTCCAGGGAGCCCGGGACAGGCCTCACATCCACAGCCCAGCCATCCATTCTGCGTTTATTGAATATGCTGTGTTCCCAGGAGCATATGATCCGCTTCTAACTTGCCCAATTGCGAAGACGGAACTGTGGGGTGAAGAGGTGGGGCGTTTGCCTCTCCCAAGGTTTAGTTTTGGTGTTCCGCTCCACATAATCGCCCTCTTCACCTCATTCTTTAATTTTCTTTTCCTTTTTTTTTTAATTTTATTTTTATTTTTATTTTTTTATTTAAGGTCAAAATCTGTCTGCGCCTGGAATCTCCGCTGCCCGCTGCCCGCTGGGCCGCCGCTGCTACACGCCTGCTCTACCGGGCCTTTTCACTGACCCTCTGCTGTTTTCCCCGACTCCCACTGCTATCCAAATCAGCACCCCTCTCGCAAAGGACGAATATGTTGTGCCTATTAGCTGGCCCCCCCATTTCACGCGCAGGTCTCGTAAATCCCCCTCTAGCATATGTGTCTCTTGCAAAATAGCAATATGCACTCCCAGTCTCTTAAGTCGAGCATGCACTCTAGCCCGTTTGCTCGGCGTCCCAAGGCCCCTGACATTCCATGTTAAAATAATATACTGGTTCCCCATATTGCTTCTAGAAGACACCATGTAGGGTGCCGGGGGGTATGTTGCTGTATTGTGGGCCTGGGTTTAATATTGGCCCACCTGGTCGCTGCCTTACTGCTGCTAATATTTAGATATAGCGAGTGCAGGTTCATCTTTTGTGCATTAAGTGATTCCGATCGCTGCATTTCTACTAAACTGTTTATCCCCACCCCCCTAGTTGATCCCCCTAAACTACTTACAACTATAGTGAAACTACAAAACTTAAAAATGTGTAACATAACTTTTATCCAGTTGGATTTGCATAGTGGGATTCTCATACCTTGCAGATGTGGCTCTTATAAGGGGCTCACATCATGCCGCAGACTGAGTCTGCCAATATCTACCGGCGCCCCCCCCTTGGCATATTTCCGTTCCCTCTGGCCCCACCCACCCGTCACATGCCACCTATTCGTACCCCAGTTCACTTAGCTTAGTATTTATATCAAAGATGTATATTGGCGGAAGCACTTTATCCCCACATCTCGGCTGTGTCGTGGAGTCTCCATAAATTGTCCAGTAGCTATCGCCATCCCTAGTATACACTCCGGACCTGAGCAGATGCTTTATAGTTCATCAGCAGATCTTGGGGTGACCTTCGGCCCATCTAGTTCTCTTGTTACCGTGGATGCGGAACTGGCTGTGTCTGAGTCCGGTTCCAGCTCCACGAACCCGCCGGGAGTTATACTGCTGCTTTGCATGTGTAGCGGCGTCTCTTTAAGCACTTTTGCTCTTTCCTCT
Source organism: Pleurodeles waltl (assembly GCF_031143425.1). Lineage (NCBI taxonomy): Eukaryota > Metazoa > Chordata > Amphibia > Caudata > Salamandridae > Pleurodeles > Pleurodeles waltl. Next base: position 1,397,998 of record NW_027150290.1, read on the forward strand.
GCTGCTTGTCAGTCGTTGGGCTGACCTCTGGCACGCCGTTTGGATCGCTTCCCTGCAGTGGGTCTGCGCCATTTCTCGTCCCCTTCTGCGTCTTCCCGGGGGTGTGCAAGGCCCTTGGCATGGAGCCATGTCCAGGCATCCTCGGTGCTGGTGAATATATGGGTGCGGTCCTCCATCACTACCCTTAACTTGGCTGGGAAGAGTAGGGCATATTTTATGTTCTGTTCTCGCAAGCGTTGCTTGATTTTAACAAAAGAATTACGCTGATTTTGCACTTCTTGCGTGAAGTCTGGGTAGGCATTAATGTTCGAGTCTTCATACTTGAACGGGCCCTTATTGCGGAATTGTTGCAGTATTGCGTCTCGATCTCTGTAATTCAAGAACCTGGCAATCAGTGGTCTGGGGGACTGGCCGGGGGCTGGAGGCCTACCCGGGACTCTATAAGCCCTTTCAATCGAGAAAAACTTGGATGGAGCCCCATTTAACACCTCCTTAATTAGCCACTGTTCTAGGGAAATTTCAGTTTCCGGTTGACGCATACTTTCCGGAAAACCCAGAAATCTCACGTTGTTTCGGCGCGCCCTACTCTCCGTTTCCTCAGATCTTCTCCAGAGTATCTTCAGCTCTTCCTCCATGCGCTGGATTTGTTTTTGGTACCCTTGCGCTATTGGAGTTAGTTCCGCTATTTCAGCTTCAGTTGTTTTTACTTTTTCGGCTAGTTTACGGTGATCCACTCGTAGAAGATTCAAGTCTTGCGCCACTGCATCAATTCTGCCCTCCAGGGACGACTTAGTGTCCAGTATTGCCTGCAATACTTTCTCAAACTGGGCAGAGTGCGCTAGAAGTGTGCTTTCCAAGGATTGTAGGGATGGGCCAGATTGTTGATCTGTAGGCGTTATCGCTTGAGTGGATCGATCTGGGTTCTTGGTTGACTTGACTCTGCCGGCCATTCTGGCTGTTGTGCGATTGCCTCCCAATCTGCAAAGACTTCGCACTGGTGGGCTTGCAGTTAGGCCGCAGGGTAGAGGTACAGTTAGTCTTAGTTTGGCTTGTTGTGGCCTGTATGTTCAGTGACTAATACTGCAGTCCTTGATGAATTCTTTGATCCGACTATACGTTCATGTGGGACTGCCCACCGAGCTCACTGAGGTGTGCAGAGGGTGCAATCATTAGGGAAGAACACTTGTTTCTTCTTGTGCGGCGGCAGGGCTTGGTGCCAGGGGTTTCCCTCGGGTAGAGGGGAGAAGTGCTGGACGGTCGGGCGAGGCGCCGTGGTGCGGGAGAAATCACAGGCTGAGGCGCTCGCAAGGCGCCGCGGATATGACCTGCGCCGCCAACAACATTTGTGGCAGGGCCCCACCTCCAGGGAGCCCGGGACAGGCCTCACATCCACAGTCCAGCCCAGCCATCCATTCTGCGTTTATTGAATATGCTGTGTTCCCAGGAGCATATGATCCGCTTCTAACTTGCCCAATTGCGAAGACGGAACTGTGGGGTGAAGAGGTGGGGCGTTTGCCTCTCCCAAGGTTTAGTTTTGGTGTTCCGCTCCACATAATCGCCCTCTTCACCTCATTCTTTAATTTTCTTTTCCTTTTTTTTTTTTTTTTTTTTAAATTTTATTTTTATTTTTTTATTTAAGGTCAAAATCTGTCTGCGCCTGGAATCTCCGCTGCCCGCTGCCCGCTGGGCCGCCGCCGCTACACGCCTGCTCTACCGGGCCTTTTCACTGACCCTCTGCTGTTTTCCCCGTGCCGGTCGCTGAGATCCAAAATGGCGCCCCAGTCCTTCGATTCAGTGGGCCGGGGCGCCTAGCAGGATAAACCGCCTGATTCACAGCTGGCCGTGTCTCTCCTGTTCTCCCCGCCGCGGGCTGACGGGGAGGCAGGAGGCGGCCGGGGCCGGCGAGAGCGTGACCCGGAATGCGGCCGCAGCTCCCCTCGCTCCGCGCTGCCCACGTCACAGACCGGCGAGTCCCAGCCTCGCTCCGTGCGCAGCCCTAGGAGCGCTCGCGGCGTCCGTCGGGCGCTCCGGTCCTCCCCGGCCAAGACGCCGTCCCGGCCGTCGTTGCCAGGCCGCTGGGGGGGCGCCTAACAGGATGTCTCGAAGTGGCCGGAGACGGAGCGTTCAAATCAAGCGACCGTCCCGGCCGCTATCTTGCGTCCCCTCTCTGTTCAGGTCCAATTTGCGACCTCCTGGTCCCTCCTGGGCCCCAGCAGCGTCCAAAAACGCCAAACGCACGATTTGTGACTAGCAAGGCTTGTTGGCATCCTTTCGGCGGGAAAACACTTCTGCACGACTCTCCAAGGCGAGAGGGATCCGTCCACCAAAGGGGAAGTCTCTAGCCCTTTTCGTTCCTGCAGAAACCTCAGCTTCTTCTGTCCAGTAGAAGCTTCTTTGCACCCGCAGCTGGCATTTCCTGGGCATCTGCCCATCTCCGACTTGCTTGTGACTTTTGGACTTGGTCCCCTTGTTCCACAGGTACCCCAGATTGGAAATCCACAGTTGTTGCATTGTTGGTTTGTGTCTTTCCTGCATTATTCCTCTAACACGACTTCTTTGTCCTTAGGGGAACTTTAGTGCACTTTGCACTCACTTTTCAGGGTCTTGGGGAGGGTTATTTTTCTAACTCTCACTATTTTCCAATAGTCCCAGCGACCCTCTACAAGGTCACATAGGTTTGGGGTCCATTCGTGGTTCGCATTCCACTTTTGGAGTATATGGTTTGTGTTGCCCCTATCCCTATGTTTCCCCATTGCATCCTATTGTAACTATACATTGTTTGCACTGTTTTCTAAGACTATACTGCATATTTTTGCTATTGTGTATATATATCTTGTGTATATTTCCTATCCTCTCACTGAGGGTACACTCTAAGATACTTTGGCATATTGTCATAAAAATAAAGTACCTTTATTTTTAGTATAACTGTGTATTGTGTTTTCTTATGATATTGTGCATAAGACACTAAGTGGTACTGTAGTAGCTTCACACGTCTCCTAGTTCAGCCTAAGCTGCTCTGCTAAGCTACCATTATCTATCAGCCTAAGCTGCTAGACACCCTATACACTAATAAGGGATAACTGGGCCTGGTGCAAGGTGCAAGTACCCCTTGGTACTCACTACAAGCCAGTCCAGCCTCCTACATTGGTGGCAGTCGTGGGATAAGTGCTTGAGACTGCTTACCACTCTTGTCATTGTACTTTTCATAAGAGAAAAATATACAAAACAAGGTCAGTGTATATACACATAGCCAAAAAGTTTTGCATTTCCTCTTTTCACTCTTTTCTAAGTGCTGAAAAGTACTTCTAAACTTTCAAAAAGTTCTTAAAAGTTTAAAAAGTTTTTTTCTGTCTTTCCAAAAAGTTCTGAAAACTTTTTTCTCTTTTTCTATCACTTTAACTCTCTCTAAAAATGTCTGGCACAGGCCAAAATGTTGATCTGTCCAAACTTGCATATGACAACCTTAGCTGGAAAAGAGCAAGGAGTCTCTGTATAGAGAGAGGTTTGAGTGTAGGGAAGAATCCTTCCTTGGAACTGTTACTTAACATGCTTAGAGAACAGGATAAGGCCATAGGTGCCTCATCTGTTGAAAAAGTACCTAATAGTTCTCAATCTGATTCAGGGACTCCCCCAGGAAAAGATTCAGGAAAGAAACTTCCTAGCCTGCCCATTACTAGACAATCTAGCATAGATGGTAATGATGATGAGCCACAGCATATAAATAGTGTTGTCTCACATCATAGCAAAAGCATTTATTCTCACCATACTGGTAGTAATGTTTCTGTTAACCAAGCAGTTAGGGTGGCTTCTGTAAGGGACAGGTCTCCTTCTGTTCATTCCCATCATAGCTCTGTTTCTAGGAATGTCCCTCCCACCAACCCTGATGACAGAATGTTAGAGAGGGAACTCAATAAGTTGAGGGTGGAACAAACCAGACTGAAGCTTAAAAAGCAACAGCTGGATTTGGATAGACAGTCTTTTGAACTAGAGAAGGAAAGACAGAAGTTGGGTTTAGAAACCCATGGTGGCAGCAGCAGTATTTCCCATAGTCATCCTGCAAAGGAGCATGATTCCAGGAATCTGCACAAGATAGTTCCCCCTTATAAGGAGGGGGATAACATTAACAACTGGTTTGCTGCACTTGAGAGGGCCTGTGTTGTACAGGATGTCCCTCAAAGGCAGTGGGCTGCTATCCTATGGCTATCATTTAGTGGAAAAGGTAGGGATAGGCTCCTTACTGTGAAAGAAAATGATGCTAATAATTTCCAAGTTCTTAAAAATGCACTCCTGGATGGTTATGGCTTAACCACTGAACAGTACAGGATAAAGTTCAGAGAGACCAAAAAGGAGTCTTCACAAGACTGGGTTGATTTCATTGACCATTCAGTGAAGGCCTTGGAGGGGTGGTTACATGGCAGTAAAGTTACTGATTATGACAGCCTGTATAACTTAATCCTGAGAGAGCATATTCTTAATAATTGTGTGTCTGATTTGTTGCACCAGTACTTGGTGGACTCTGATCTGACCTCTCCCCTAGAATTGGGAAAGAAGGCAGACAAATGGGTCAGAACAAGGGTGAACAGAAAAGTTCATACAGGGGGTGACAAAGATGGCAATAAGAAGAAAGATGGTGAAAAATCTCAAGATAAGCATGGGGATAAGGGTAAAACCAAAGATCCCACTTCAAATCTTAAACACTCTTCAGAGGGTGGGGATAAAACTAATTCTTCCTCTTCTTCTCAACCTGCACACATTAAAAAGCCTTGGTGCTTTGTGTGTAAAAACAGAGGCCATAGGCCAGGGGATAAGTCCTGTCCAGGTAAACCCCCTGAGCCTACCACCACTAATACATCAAGCTCTAGTGCCCCTAGCAGTAGTAGTACTTGTGGTGGGACTGCTGGCAACAGTCAAGCAAAGGGTGTAGTTGGGTTCACTTATGGGTCCATCATAGAAACTGGGGTAGTCAGTCCCAAGACAGTTTCTGTCACACCTAGTGGCATTGGCCTTGCCACACTGGCTGCTTGTCCCCTTACAATAGATAAGTACAGGCAGACAGTTTCAATAAATGGTGTTGAGGCCTTGGCCTACAGGGACACAGGTGCCAGTTTCACTTTGGTGACTGAAAACCTAGTGCACCCTGATCAACACATCATTGGACAACAGTATAAGATTATTGATGTCCATAACTCCACTAAGTTTCTTCCCTTAGCTATAATTCAGTTTAGTTGGGGTGGAGTTACTGGCCCTAAGCAGGTGGTGGTATCACCTAGCTTACCTGTAGACTGTCTCTTAGGTAATGACCTAGAGGCCTCAGGTTGGGCTGATGTAGAGTTTTATGCCCATGCAGCCATGCTGGGCATCCCTGAGGAATTGTTCCCTCTCATTTCTACTGAAATGAAAAAGCAAAGGAGAGAAGGCCTGAAAACTCAGGAACCCTCTCCATCAACAGGTAAAAAGGGTATCACAGTATCCCCTAACCACCCTACCATTCAGGATACCATTCCTGTGGTAGGAGAAACCTCTCCTGGGGTGGCACCTGTTCCAAGGGAATCATCAGTTGGCAAAACTGTACTCCCTGAGGTGGAAGTACCTCTCTGTGGGATAACTAACATTGGTGAGAAAAAGAGCACCATTTTAGTTAACATGGAGCATCCCTCCAACCCTCCCAGAGAAACTTTAGTGCAGAAACTCTGCACCACCTCACAACACTTAGGACAGCATCCCTGCCCTAGTGTGGAGCTGATAGGACAGCATCCCTGCCCTGCTCCAACCCAAGAGAAACAGCATCCCTGTTCTCTCTTCCAGCCATATGGACAAAGTTTTTGCCCAGCTATGGCTTTTCTGAGACAGCATCCCTGTCTGGCATTTCCATCACTACAAATAGGTTCAGTGGACAATTCCCACTGCTCTAAACTAAAACTTACTGATAGAAACTCTGAAAATACATCTTCACATTGTTGCTTAGCTAAAAAACTTCAAACAGGGTGGTTTACATCCCCACAGGGAAGTAACCATATAGTGGATGATAAAGGGAGTAACCAGTCTATTGCAGAGCTACTCTCTACTTATCACCACTTAGACAATAAAGTCTCAACTGGCCAAGGTTAGCCTTATTGTCCTTCGTTTGGGGGGGGTTGTGTGAGAAAGTAGCCTCTTTCTAGCCTTGTTACCCCCACTTTTGGCCTGTTTGTGAGTGTATGTCAGGATGTTTGTCACTGTTTTCACTGTCTCACTGGGATCCTGATGGCTAGGCCCCAGTGCTCATAGTGAAAACACTATGTTTTCAGTATGTTTGTTATGTGTCACTGGGACCCTGCTAGTCAGGACCCCAGTGCTCATAAGGTTGTGGCCTCTATGTATGTGTCACTGGGACCCTGTCACACAGGGCTCCAGTGCTCATAGGTGGGCATGTATGTGTTCCCTGTGTGGTGCCTAACTGTCTCACTGAGGCTCTGCTAACCAGAACCTCAGTGGTTATGCTCTCTCATTTCTTTCCAAATTGTCACTAACAGGCTAGTGACCATTTTTACCAATTTACATTGGCTTACTGGAACACCCTTATAATTCCCTAGTATATGGTACTGAGGTACCCAGGGTATTGGGGTTCCAGGAGATCCCTATGGGCTGCAGCATTTCTTTTGCCACCCATAGGGAGCTCTGACAATTCTTACACAGGCCTGCCACTGCAGCCTGAGTGAAATAACGTCCACGTTATTTCACAGCCATTTTACACTGCACTTAAGTAACTTATAAGTCACCTATATGTCTAACCTTTACCTGGTAAAGGTTAGGTGCAAAGTTACTTAGTGTGAGGGCACCCTGGCACTAGCCAAGGTGCCCCCACATTGTTCAGAGCCAATTCCCTGAACTTTGTGAGTGCGGGGACACCATTACACGCGTGCACTACATATAGGTCACTACCTATATGTGGCTTCACAATGGTAACTCCGAATATGGCCATGTAACATGTCTATGATCATGGAATTGCCCCCTCTATGCCATCCTGGCATAGTTGGCACAATCCCATGATCCCAGTGGTCTGTAGCACAGACCCTGGTACTGCCAAACTGCCCTTCCTGGGGTTTCACTGCAGCTGCTGCTGCTGCCAACCCCTCAGACAGGCATCTGCCCTCCTGGGGTCCAGCCAGGCCTGGCCCAGGATGGCAGAACAAAGAACTTCCTCTGAGAGAGGGTGTGACACCCTCTCCCTTTGGAAAATGGTGTGAAGGCAGGGGAGGAGTAGCCTCCCCCAGCCTCTGGAAATGCTTTCTTGGGCACAGATGTGCCCAATTCTGCATAAGCCAGTCTACACCGGTTCAGGGACCCCTTAGCCCTGCTCTGGCGTGAAACTGGACAAAGGAAAGGGGAGTGACCACTCCCCTGACCTGCACCTCCCCTGGGAGGTGTCCAGAGCTCCTCCAGTGTGCTCCAGACCTCTGCCATCTTGGAAACAGAGGTGCTGCTGGCACACTGGACTGCTCTGAGTGGCCAGTGCCACCAGGTGACGTCAGAGACTCCTTCTGATAGGCTCCTTCAGGTGTTAGTAGCCTATCCTCTCTCCTAGGTAGCCAAACCCTCTTTTCTGGCTATTTAGGGTCTCTGTCTCTGGGGAAACTTTAGATAACGAATGCAAGAGCTCATCCGAGTTCCTCTGCATCTCTCTCTTCACCTTCTGATAAGGAATCGACTGCTGACCGCGCTGGAAGCCTGCAAACCTGCAACATAGTAGCAAAGACGACTACTGCAACTCTGTAACGCTGATCCTGCCGCCTTCTCAACTGTTTTCCTGCTTGTGCATGCTGTGGGGGTAGTCTGCCTCCTCTCTGCACCAGAAGCTCCGAAGAAATCTCCCGTGGGTCGACGGAATCTTCCCCCTGCAACCGCAGGCACCAAAAAGCTGCATTACCTGTCCCTTGGGTCTCCTCTCAGCACGACGAGCGAGGTCCCTCGAATCCAGCGACTCTGTCCAAGTGACCCCCACAGTCCAGTGACTCTTCAGTCCAAGTTTGGTGGAGGTAAGTCCTTGCCTCACCTCGCTGGGCTGCATTGCTGGGAACCGCGACTTTGCAGCTACTCCGGCCCCTGTGCACTTCCGGCTGAAATCCTTTGTGCACAGCCAAGCCTGGGTCCACGGCACTCTAACCTGCATTGCACGACTTTCTCAGTTGGTCTCCGGCGACGTGGGACTCCTTTGTGCAACTTCGGCGAGCACCGTTTCACGCATCCTCGTAGTGCCTGTTTCTGGCACTTCTCCGGGTGCTACCTGCTTCAGTGAGGGCTCTTTGTCTTGCTCGACGTCCCCTCTCTCTTTTTTTTTTTTTAAAATATATTTATTGGTTTTATTTTTCAAAATATGATACAAATTGTTCAATTTGCAACCACAGGATAAACCAAAACATTGACTAATTATCTACGTCATGTAACAGTTACACACCCCCCTAATATGCACTTCCCGGAATACTTCTAATCTTGCAGTATCATTTCTGGCTGTACCCTCCATGGGTTTATTCTTCATTTTTTATTTTACATAGGCATCCGCTTGAGACCAGTGTGGACCTTGCTTTGCGTGTATGGGTTCCCTAAATGTCTAAGGGAGGCCTCAACTTGATTGGTGTATGCGGGTGGCTCCCCTGGTTTTCTGCTCCCCACACATCGCTAAGGCTGTGGTGACATAGATTTAATGGGCGATTTATTATTAGACAAATGGGGGGAGGTGATGTGCCCATTCTGTGGTGCCTGGGTATCCTATGAATTTTGTTTCCGAGGTTGGGGGGTGCAAGGGAACTTGTGCTGTGTTTGTTGCGATTACAGGTGCCCCGATTCAAGGCGGCTTCTCATCGTTTTTGGCCTCCAGCTTTGTCACCATATCCTCCCATGTAGAGCATCCTGTGTGTTGTCGCCCTTCACGCACCATTCTTTTTAGTACCTGGTATTCAGTACGGGCCCAGCGTATTATTAGAGAGTGCCAGGATTTCAGATCAGGAGCCTTAGAGGCTTTCCAATGCATTGCTATTAACCTTTTGTACATTAAAAAGGCCAGATCTACGAATTTATGTAAATGTCTTTGTTTTTTTGGTCTCTTCCTTAGTCCCAGCAGACAGGACCCGGCGTCTGCAACCAGTACAAGTCCCGTTAGTCCAGATACCTCCTCTACCACCTGCGCCCAGGCCGTTTGTATATTCGGGCAATCCCATACCATATGATAGAAGGGTGCTGACGTTGATCTACATCTGGGGCATAGCGATACTGCATCAGGGAACATGCGCTTTATTCTGGCTGGGGAAAGATATGTTTGATGCGTGTAATTAAATTGGGTGTATCTAAATCTGGGATTCCTTGACACACCTCTGATGTGGGATAGGGCCTTGGGCCAATCATCCAGTAGGATCGGAGTGGGGAGTACTGCATTCCATCTGCCCCATGCTTTCCCCGTTTGCGTATCTGGGGTCCTGTTGAGGGTTTTATATAGATTGGAAATTATTTTTGTTTGGTCACTATGTTGTAGGAGCTGGTGGAGCACAGGGGAGATCTCTGGTTCCGAGGTGCCCATTCCCCATATTTTCCTAATTTCGTGACATACGGCATGATATGTCAGGAACTGCCCCGTATTTATCTCCGTGAGGGCCTGGAGAGCCTCGAACGTCATTAATTTCCCGTCTTCATAGCAATCCCCTACAGTCAGTATTCCTGCTTCATTCCACAGCTTCACAGCTTGCATCCCAGCTGCATTTCCCACCAATAGATAATTCAGCCGGACGTGTGGAGAGTATGGAAGCTTATCCGCTCTTTTTTGCACGTACCTGGCCCAGCACGCGTACGCGGCTGCGAGCAAGGGGTTGACCAATGCCCCTCTAACGGGCTTAGACGATAGCCAATTTAAAAGGGGGGTCCCGTTCCGCTGAGGCTCTAGGCTCATAGGTTCCGCTTGCTCTGGTCTGTGGATCCAATGTTGGACCCATTGAAGTTGTGCGGCTGCGTAGTATTTTTCAAAATTCGGAGTTCCTAGGCCACCATTATCCAGCGGATGTTGTAATGTGGATAGCGCCACTCGCGCTCTGCCACCACCCCAGATAAGCTGCAGCAACGCTGTGTTCAGATTACTAAAGAAGCTTTTGGGGATGATTATCGGCAGGGCCGCAAAGTAATATAATAGCCTAGGTAGAATCAACATATTAGCAATCGCCACCTTGCCGGGCGGCGAGAGGGGGAGCTTGTTCCAGAATTGCAAGGAGCCTTTTATGGAAGTTAGCGCCTTCCCCAGGTTGCCATCTCTTAAGTCTTCCGTGGCATGATATATGTTTATCCCTAGGTATTTGAATGTTGTAGGGCACCACTTAAGGTGTCCTACCTCTGGAGGATCATGGTTGTTGGGAGCCCTTTTTACCAGGGGAAAGACACACGACTTCTCCCAGTTTACCACAAGTCCGGACAGGCCTCCAAATTCAGCCAATAAGGATATTACGGGTGGAATAGCTGCACAGACGTTCCTGATATATATCAAAGCGTCGTCTGCATATAGTGAGATCGTGTGGTGTAACCCATGTCTGATTATTCCCCAATTGTGCTCCATGAGGCGAACTTTTGCCGCTAGCGGTTCCATTGCTATGGCAAACAATAGCGGGGATAAGGGACAACCCTGCCGTGTCCCCCTAGTGATCGGGAAACTATCAGAAATCACCCCACCTGACTTCACCCTCGCGCTGGGGCTAGAGTACAATGTCCGAACCCAGCGGATGTAATTTGGGCCTATTCCCAAGCGAGCCATCGTGGCCAGCAGGAAGTCCCACTCGAGCGTGTCGAAGGCCTTTTCTATGTCTAATGAGAGCACCATTTCCTCCTGTGCATTCTTGGGGGTATCTCCTATTATACTCAGCAACCTACGAATATTTAGGAAGGTGTTACGCTTAGGGATGAAGCCGCTTTGATCTGCATGTATCAATAAGTGCATGAGGGGGGCTAACCTGTTGGCCAGTATTTTGCCTTATATTTTGCAGTCTGTATTTAACAGCGATAGTGGTCTATAAGATTTCACATCCGTGTGGTCACGAGCCTGTTTGGGGAGTACCACTATCATAGCTTCCCTTTGAGATATGGGTAAGCTTTCTCTATTCCACGCCTCCTGGAACACTTCTAGCAGATGGGATTTCAGGCTGGGTAAATAGGCTTTGTAATATTCCGATGGGAGGCCATCTGCGCCAGGCGCTTTGTTCCTGGGCAGCTGTGCAAGGGCTAATTCTATTTCTGCTGCTGTTATAGGGGTTTCAATTCCATCTCTGTCTATTTGTGGTAGTTGGGGTAGGAAGGAGTCCGCCAGAAAGGCCTCTAGCTGTGTAGCTGTGCACGAAGTACGTTTAGTGTATAAGTTAGAGTAGTAATTCCTAAACGTCCCGTTTATTTCTGCTTGTGTGGTAGCCATCTCTTGCGCGCCCACCCGGATGGCCCCTATTGGAGCCTGCTGTCTATCCTCGCGGAGTAGCCACGCTAGCATTCTGCTCGACTTATCTCCTTCCGTTTGCAACCTGGTTAAGTAATATTTATAGTCGTGGCAGCGTAGCCTGCTATCTGCCTCATTGTATTTTAAGCGCTTGTCTTTAAGGACAGTGCTGGCAATTTCCCCCCGTGCTACCGCTACCTCCGCGATTCTCAGCTCCTTCTCAAGTTTGCTAATTTCCGTCTGTAAGGAGCGTCTCACCCCCCACGTAGTGGACATGCATGCTCCGCGAACCACTACCTTGTGGGCATCCCATTCTATCGCCCTGGTTGTTGCAGACATAGCGTTTATTTCCCAATATTGGTCTACAGATTTCCCCAGTGTTGCAGCGAATGCTTGATCTTGTAGAGCCTCCGCCTGGAATCTCCAAGTGGGGATTGCCTGACGTGCCCTGCCCCAGTTCAGAGTCACCCGCAGAGGCGCATGGTCTGAGACTGTCTTTGCCAAGTATTCGGATTCGGTGGACAGCGCGCCTATTTCGCGGGTGCCCCATACTATGTCAATTCTAGTGTGAGTGTTATGTGGGACCGAGTAAAATGAATATTCTCTTTGCTCTGGATGGCCTAACCGCCAAACATCGTATAAGCCCATAACGTTTGCCCATTCTTGTAGGGGGCTTGTAAGCTTCCTGCTGGTTGATGCACTCCGGTGGGCGCTATTTCTGTCTAATGCTGCTACTGGGGTACTATTAAAATCACCTCCCCAGATGGCTAGGGGCATGGGGTGGGACAGCAGCGTTGGGGTGAGAGTGGTAAGAAAGCCTGTGATGTTACTGTTGGGGGCGTATACCCCGACCACCGCCAGTTGCCTGCCATCTAATCTGCCCTCCATTACTACGTACCTCCCTCCCTGGTCTATATTGTGTGTTGACATGAGGAATGGGACTCCCACTGCTATCCAAATCAGCACCCCTCTCGCAAAGGACGAATATGTTGTGCCTATTAGCTGGCCCCCCCATTTCACGCGCAGGTCTCGTAAATCCCCCTCTAGCATATGTGTCTCTTGCAAAATAGCAATATGCACTCCCAGTCTCTTAAGTCGAGCATGCACTCTAGCCCGTTTGCTCGGCGTCCCAAGGCCCCTGACATTCCATGTTAAAATAATATACTGGTTCCCCATATTGCTTCTAGAAGACACCATGTAGGGTGCCGGGGGGTATGTTGCTGTATTGTGGGCCTGGGTTTAATATTGGCCCACCTGGTCGCTGCCTTACTGCTGCTAATATTTAGATATAGCGAGTGCAGGTTCATCTTTTGTGCATTAAGTGATTCCGATCGCTGCATTTCTACTAAACTGTTTATCCCCACCCCCCCTAGTTGATCCCCCTAAACTACTTACAACTATAGTGAAACTACAAAACTTAAAAATGTGTAACATAACTTTTATCCAGTTGGATTTGCATAGTGGGATTCTCATACCTTGCAGATGTGGCTCTTATAAGGGGCTCACATCATGCCGCAGACTGAGTCTGCCAATATCTACAGGCGCCCCCCCCTTGGCATATTTCCGTTCCCTCTGGCCCCACCCACCCGTCACATGCCACCTATTCGTACCCCAGTTCACTTAGCTTAGTATTTATATCAAAGATGTATATTGGCGGAAGCACTTTATCCCCACATCTCGGCTGTGTCGTGGAGTCTCCATAAATTGTCCAGTAGCTATCGCCATCCCTAGTATACACTCCGGACCTGAGCAGATGCTTTATAGTTCATCAGCAGATCTTGGGGTGACCTTCGGCCCATCTAGTTCTCTTGTTACCGTGGATGCGGAACTGGCTGTGTCTGAGTCCGGTTCCAGCTCCACGAACCCGCCGGGAGTTATACTGCTGCTTTGCATGTGTAGCGGCGTCTCTTTAAGCACTTTTGCTCTTTCCTCTGCTGCTTGCCAGTCGTTGGGCTGACCTCTGGCACGCCGTTTGGATCGCTTCCCTGCAGTGGGTCTGCGCCATTTCTCGTCCCCTTCTGCGTCTTCCCGGGGGTGTGCAAGGCCCTTGGCATGGAGCCATGTCCAGGCATCCTCGGTGCTGGTGAATATATGGGTGCGGTCCTCCATCACTACCCTTAACTTGGCTGGGAAGAGTAGGGCATATTTTATGTTCTGTTCTCGCAAGCGTTGCTTGATTTTAACAAAAGAATTACGCTGATTTTGCACTTCTTGCGTGAAGTCTGGGTAGGCATTAATGTTCGAGTCTTCATACTTGAACGGGCCCTTATTGCGGAATTGTTGCAGTATTGCGTCTCGATCTCTGTAATTCAAGAACCTGGCAATCAGTGGTCTGGGGGACTGGCCGGGGGCTGGAGGCCTACCCGGGACTCTATAAGCCCTTTCAATCGAGAAAAACTTGGATGGAGCCCCATTTAACACCTCCTTAATTAGCCACTGTTCTAGGGAAATTTCAGTTTCCGGTTGACGCATACTTTCCGGAAAACCCAGAAATCTCACGTTGTTTCGGCGCGCCCTACTCTCCGTTTCCTCAGATCTTCTCCAGAGTATCTTCAGCTCTTCCTCCATGCGCTGGATTTGTTTTTGGTTCCCTTGCGCTATTGGAGTTAGTTCCGCTATTTCAGCTTCAGTTGTTTTTACTTTTTCGGCTAGTTTACGGTGATCCACTCGTAGAAGATTCAAGTCTTGCGCCACTGCATCAATTCTGCCCTCCAGGGACGACTTAGTGTCCAGTATTGCCTGCAATACTTTCTCAAACTGGGCAGAGTGCGCTAGAAGTGTGCTTTCCAAGGATTGTAGGGATGGGCCAGATTGTTGATCTGTAGGCGTTATCGCTTGAGTGGATCGATCTGGGTTCTTGGTTGACTTGACTCTGCCGGCCATTCTGGCTGTTGTGCGATTGCCTCCCAATCTGCAAAGACTTCGCACTGGTGGGCTTGCAGTTAGGCCGCAGGGTATAGGTACAGTTAGTCTTAGTTTGGCTTGTTGTGGCCTGTATGTTCAGTGACTAATACTGCAGTCCTTGATGAATTCTTTGATCCGACTATACGTTCATGTGGGACTGCCCACCGAGCTCACTGAGGTGTGCAGAGGGTGCAATCATTAGGGAAGAACACTTGTTTCTTCTTGTGCGGCGGCAGGGCTTGGTGCCAGGGGTTTCCCTCGGGTAGAGGGGAGAAGTGCTGGACGGTCGGGCGAGGCGCCGTGGTGCGGGAGAAATCACAGGCTGAGGCGCTCGCAAGGCGCCGCGGATATGACCTGCGCCGCCAACAACATTTGTGGCAGGGCCCCACCTCCAGGGAGCCCGGGACAGGCCTCACATCCACAGTCCAGCCCAGCCATCCATTCTGCGTTTATTGAATATGCTGTGTTCCCAGGAGCATATGATCCGCTTCTAACTTGCCCAATTGCGAAGACGGAACTGTGGGGTGAAGAGGTGGGGCGTTTGCCTCTCCCAAGGTTTAGTTTTGGTGTTCCGCTCCACATAATCGCCCTCTTCACCTCATTCTTTAATTTTCTTTTCCTTTTTTTTTTTTTTTTTTTTTAATTTTATTTTATTTTTTTTATTTAAGGTCAAAATCTGTCTGCGCCTGGAATCTCCGCTGCCCGCTGCCCGCTGGGCCGCCGCCGCTACACGCCTGCTCTACCGGGCCTTTTCACTGACCCTCTGCTGTTTTCCCCGACTCCCACTGCTATCCAAATCAGCACCCCTCTCGCAAAGGACGAATATGTTGTGCCTATTAGCTGGCCCCCCCATTTCACGCGCAGGTCTCGTAAATCCCCCTCTAGCATATGTGTCTCTTGCAAAATAGCAATATGCACTCCCAGTCTCTTAAGTCGAGCATGCACTCTAGCCCGTTTGCTCGGCGTCCCAAGGCCCCTGACATTCCATGTTAAAATAATATACTGGTTCCCCATATTGCTTCTAGAAGACACCATGTAGGGTGCCGGGGGGTATGTTGCTGTATTGTGGGCCTGGGTTTAATATTGGCCCACCTGGTCGCTGCCTTACTGCTGCTAATATTTAGATATAGCGAGTGCAGGTTCATCTTTTGTGCATTAAGTGATTCCGATCGCTGCATTTCTACTAAACTGTTTATCCCCACCCCCCTAGTTGATCCCCCTAAACTACTTACAACTATAGTGAAACTACAAAACTTAAAAATGTGTAACATAACTTTTATCCAGTTGGATTTGCATAGTGGGATTCTCATACCTTGCAGATGTGGCTCTTATAAGGGGCTCACATCATGCCGCAGACTGAGTCTGCCAATATCTACAGGCGCCCCCCCCTTGGCATATTTCCGTTCCCTCTGGCCCCACCCACCCGTCACATGCCACCTATTCGTACCCCAGTTCACTTAGCTTAGTATTTATATCAAAGATGTATATTGGCGGAAGCACTTTATCCCCACATCTCGGCTGTGTCGTGGAGTCTCCATAAATTGTCCAGTAGCTATCGCCATCCCTAGTATACACTCCGGACCTGAGCAGATGCTTTATAGTTCATCAGCAGATCTTGGGGTGACCTTCGGCCCATCTAGTTCTCTTGTTACCGTGGATGCGGAACTGGCTGTGTCTGAGTCCGGTTCCAGCTCCACGAACCCGCCGGGAGTTATACTGCTGCTTTGCATGTGTAGCGGCGTCTCTTTAAGCACTTTTGCTCTTTCCTCTGCTGCTTGCCAGTCGTTGGGCTGACCTCTGGCACGCCGTTTGGATCGCTTCCCTGCAGTGGGTCTGCGCCATTTCTCGTCCCCTTCTGCGTCTTCCCGGGGGTGTGCAAGGCCCTTGGCATGGAGCCATGTCCAGGCATCCTCGGTGCTGGTGAATATATGGGTGCGGTCCTCCATCACTACCCTTAACTTGGCTGGGAAGAGTAGGGCATATTTTATGTTCTGTTCTCGCAAGCGTTGCTTGATTTTAACAAAAGAATTACGCTGATTTTGCACTTCTTGCGTGAAGTCTGGGTAGGCATTAATGTTCGAGTCTTCATACTTGAACGGGCCCTTATTGCGGAATTGTTGCAGTATTGCGTCTCGATCTCTGTAATTCAAGAACCTGGCAATCAGTGGTCTGGGGGACTGGCCGGGGGCTGGAGGCCTACCCGGGACTCTATAAGCCCTTTCAATCGAGAAAAACTTGGATGGAGCCCCATTTAACACCTCCTTAATTAGCCACTGTTCTAGGGAAATTTCAGTTTCCGGTTGACGCATACTTTCCGGAAAACCCAGAAATCTCACGTTGTTTCGGCGCGCCCTACTCTCCGTTTCCTCAGATCTTCTCCAGAGTATCTTCAGCTCTTCCTCCATGCGCTGGATTTGTTTTTGGTACCCTTGCGCTATTGGAGTTAGTTCCGCTATTTCAGCTTCAGTTGTTTTTACTTTTTCGGCTAGTTTACGGTGATCCACTCGTAGAAGATTCAAGTCTTGCGCCACTGCATCAATTCTGCCCTCCAGGGACGACTTAGTGTCCAGTATTGCCTGCAATACTTTCTCAAACTGGGCAGAGTGCGCTAGAAGTGTGCTTTCCAAGGATTGTAGGGATGGGCCAGATTGTTGATCTGTAGGCGTTATCGCTTGAGTGGATCGATCTGGGTTCTTGGTTGACTTGACTCTGCCGGCCATTCTGGCTGTTGTGCGATTGCCTCCCAATCTGCAAAGACTTCGCACTGGTGGGCTTGCAGTTAGGCCGCAGGGTATAGGTACAGTTAGTCTTAGTTTGGCTTGTTGTGGCCTGTATGTTCAGTGACTAATACTGCAGTCCTTGATGAATTCTTTGATCCGACTATACGTTCATGTGGGACTGCCCACCGAGCTCACTGAGGTGTGCAGAGGGTGCAATCATTAGGGAAGAACACTTGTTTCTTCTTGTGCGGCGGCAGGGCTTGGTGCCAGGGGTTTCCCTCGGGTAGAGGGGAGAAGTGCTGGACGGTCGGGCGAGGCGCCGTGGTGCGGGAGAAATCACAGGCTGAGGCGCTCGCAAGGCGCCGCGGATATGACCTGCGCCGCCAACAACATTTGTGGCAGGGCCCCACCTCCAGGGAGCCCGGGACAGGCCTCACATCCACAGTCCAGCCCAGCCATCCATTCTGCGTTTATTGAATATGCTGTGTTCCCAGGAGCATATGATCCGCTTCTAACTTGCCCAATTGCGAAGACGGAACTGTGGGGTGAAGAGGTGGGGCGTTTGCCTCTCCCAAGGTTTAGTTTTGGTGTTCCGCTCCACATAATCGCCCTCTTCACCTCATTCTTTAATTTTCTTTTCCTTTTTTTTTTTTTTTTTTTTTAATTTTATTTTTATTTTTTTATTTAAGGTCAAAATCTGTCTGCGCCTGGAATCTCCGCTGCCCGCTGCCCGCTGGGCCGCCGCCGCTACACGCCTGCTCTACCGGGCCTTTTCACTGACCCTCTGCTGTTTTCCCCGTGCCGGTCGCTGAGATCCAAAATGGCGCCCCAGTCCTTCGATTCAGTGGGCCGGGGCGCCTAGCAGGATAAACCGCCTGATTCACAGCTGGCCGTGTCTCTCCTGTTCTCCCCGCCGCGGGCTGACGGGGAGGCAGGAGGCGGCCGGGGCCGGCGAGAGCGCGACCCGGAATGCGGCCGCAGCTCCCCTCGCTCCGCGCTGCCCACGTCACAGACCGGCGAGTCCCAGCCTCGCTCCGTGCGCAGCCCTAGGAGCGCTCGCGGCGTCCGTCGGGCGCTCCGGTCCTCCCCGGCCAAGACGCCGTCCCGGCCGTCGTTGCCAGGCCGCTGGGGGGGCGCCTAACAGGATGTCTCGAAGTGGCCGGAGACGGAGCGTTCAAATCAAGCGACCGTCCCGGCCGCTATCTTGCGTCCCCTCTCTGTTCAGGTCCAATTTGCGACCTCCTGGTCCCTCCTGGGCCCCAGCAGCGTCCAAAAACGCCAAACGCACGATTTGCGACTAGCAAGGCTTGTTGGCGTCCTTTCGGCGGGAAAACACTTCTGCACGACTCTCCAAGGCGAGAGGGATCCGTCCACCAAAGGGGAAGTCTCTAGCCCTTTTCGTTCCTGCAGAAACCTCAGCTTCTTCTGTCCAGTAGAAGCTTCTTTGCACCCGCAGCTGGCATTTCCTGGGCATCTGCCCATCTCCGACTTGCTTGTGACTTTTGGACTTGGTCCCCTTGTTCCACAGGTACCCCAGATTGGAAATCCACAGTTGTTGCATTGTTGGTTTGTGTCTTTCCTGCATTATTCCTCTAACACGACTTCTTTGTCCTTAGGGGAACTTTAGTGCACTTTGCACTCACTTTTCAGGGTCTTGGGGAGGGTTATTTTTCTAACTCTCACTATTTTCCAATAGTCCCAGCGACCCTCTACAAGGTCACATAGGTTTGGGGTCCATTCGTGGTTCGCATTCCACTTTTGGAGTATATGGTTTGTGTTGCCCCTATCCCTATGTTTCCCCATTGCATCCTATTGTAACTATACATTGTTTGCACTGTTTTCTAAGACTATACTGCATATTTTTGCTATTGTGTATATATATCTTGTGTATATTTCCTATCCTCTCACTGAGGGTACACTCTAAGATACTTTGGCATATTGTCATAAAAATAAAGTACCTTTATTTTTAGTATAACTGTGTATTGTGTTTTCTTATGATATTGTGCATAAGACACTAAGTGGTACTGTAGTAGCTTCACACGTCTCCTAGTTAAGCCTAAGCTGCTCTGCTAAGCTACCATTATCTATCAGCCTAAGCTGCTAGACACCCTATACACTAATAAGGGATAACTGGGCCTGGTGCAAGGTGCAAGTACCCCTTGGTACTCACTACAAGCCAGTCCAGCCTCCTACATTGGTGGCAGTCGTGGGATAAGTGCTTGAGACTGCTTACCACTCTTGTCATTGTACTTTTCATAAGAGAAAAATATACAAAACAAGGTCAGTGTATATACACATAGCCAAAAAGTTTTGCATTTCCTCTTTTCACTCTTTTCTAAGTGCTGAAAAGTACTTCTAAACTTTCAAAAAGTTCTTAAAAGTTTAAAAAGTTTTTTTCTGTCTTTCCAAAAAGTTCTGAAAACTTTTTTCTCTTTTTCTATCACTTTAACTCTCTCTAAAAATGTCTGGCACAGGCCAAAATGTTGATCTGTCCAAACTTGCATATGACAACCTTAGCTGGAAAAGAGCAAGGAGTCTCTGTATAGAGAGAGGTTTGAGTGTAGGGAAGAATCCTTCCTTGGAACTGTTACTTAACATGCTTAGAGAACAGGATAAGGCCATAGGTGCCTCATCTGTTGAAAAAGTACCTAATAGTTCTCAATCTGATTCAGGGACTCCCCCAGGAAAAGATTCAGGAAAGAAACTTCCTAGCCTGCCCATTACTAGACAATCTAGCATAGATGGTAATGATGATGAGCCACAGCATATAAATAGTGTTGTCTCACATCATAGCAAAAGCATTTATTCTCACCATACTGGTAGTAATGTTTCTGTTAACCAAGCAGTTAGGGTGGCTTCTGTAAGGGACAGGTCTCCTTCTGTTCATTCCCATCATAGCTCTGTTTCTAGGAATGTCCCTCCCACCAACCCTGATGACAGAATGTTAGAGAGGGAACTCAATAAGTTGAGGGTGGAACAAACCAGACTGAAGCTTAAAAAGCAACAGCTGGATTTGGATAGACAGTCTTTTGAACTAGAGAAGGAAAGACAGAAGTTGGGTTTAGAAACCCATGGTGGCAGCAGCAGTATTTCCCATAGTCATCCTGCAAAGGAGCATGATTCCAGGAATCTGCACAAGATAGTTCCCCCTTATAAGGAGGGGGATAACATTAACAAGTGGTTTGCTGCACTTGAGAGGGCCTGTGTTGTACAGGATGTCCCTCAAAGGCAGTGGGCTGCTATCCTATGGCTATCATTTAGTGGAAAAGGTAGGGATAGGCTCCTTACTGTGAAAGAAAATGATGCTAATAATTTCCAAGTTCTTAAAAATGCACTCCTGGATGGTTATGGCTTAACCACTGAACAGTACAGGATAAAGTTCAGAGAGACCAAAAAGGAGTCTTCACAAGACTGGGTTGATTTCATTGACCATTCAGTGAAGGCCTTGGAGGGGTGGTTACATGGCAGTAAAGTTACTGATTATGACAGCCTGTATAACTTAATCCTGAGAGAGCATATTCTTAATAATTGTGTGTCTGATTTGTTGCACCAGTACTTGGTGGACTCTGATCTGACCTCTCCCCTAGAATTGGGAAAGAAGGCAGACAAATGGGTCAGAACAAGGGTGAACAGAAAAGTTCATACAGGGGGTGACAAAGATGGCAATAAGAAGAAAGATGGTGAAAAATCTCAAGATAAGCATGGGGATAAGGGTAAAACCAAAGATCCCACTTCAAATCTTAAACACTCTTCAGAGGGTGGGGATAAAACTAATTCTTCCTCTTCTTCTCAACCTGCACACATTAAAAAGCCTTGGTGCTTTGTGTGTAAAAACAGAGGCCATAGGCCAGGGGATAAGTCCTGTCCAGGTAAACCCCCTGAGCCTACCACCACTAATACATCAAGCTCTAGTGCCCCTAGCAGTAGTGGTACTAGTGGTGGGACTGCTGGCAACAGTCAAGCAAAGGGTGTAGTTGGGTTCACTTATGGGTCCATCATAGAAACTGGGGTAGTCAGTCCCAAGACAGTTTCTGTCACACCTAGTGGCATTGGCCTTGCCACACTGGCTGCTTGTCCCCTTACAATAGATAAGTACAGGCAGACAGTTTCAATAAATGGTGTTGAGGCCTTGGCCTACAGGGACACAGGTGCCAGTTTCACTTTGGTGACTGAAAACCTAGTGCACCCTGATCAACACATCATTGGACAACAGTATAAGATTATTGATGTCCATAACTCCACTAAGTTTCTTCCCTTAGCTATAATTCAGTTTAGTTGGGGTGGAGTTACTGGCCCTAAGCAGGTGGTGGTATCACCTAGCTTACCTGTAGACTGTCTCTTAGGTAATGACCTAGAGGCCTCAGGTTGGGCTGATGTAGAGTTTTATGCCCATGCAGCCATGCTGGGCATCCCTGAGGAATTGTTCCCTCTCATTTCTACTGAAATGAAAAAGCAAAGGAGAGAAGGCCTGAAAACTCAGGAACCCTCTCCATCAACAGGTAAAAAGGGTATCACAGTATCCCCTAACCACCCTACCATTCAGGATACCATTCCTGTGGTAGGAGAAACCTCTCCTGGGGTGGCACCTGTTCCAAGGGAATCATCAGTTGGCAAAACTGTACTCCCTGAGGTGGAAGTACCTCTCTGTGGGATAACTAACATTGGTGAGAAAAAGAGCACCATTTTAGTTAACATGGAGCATCCCTCCAACCCTCCCAGAGAAACTTTAGTGCAGAAACTCTGCACCACCTCACAACACTTAGGACAGCATCCCTGCCCTAGTGTGGAGCTGATAGGACAGCATCCCTGCCCTGCTCCAACCCAAGAGAAACAGCATCCCTGTTCTCTCTTCCAGCCATATGGACAAAGTTTTTGCCCAGCTATGGCTTTTCTGAGACAGCATCCCTGTCTGGCATTTCCATCACTACAAATAGGTTCAGTGGACAATTCCCACTGCTCTAAACTAAAACTTACTGATAGAAACTCTGAAAATACATCTTCACATTGTTGCTTAGCTAAAAAACTTCAAACAGGGTGGTTTACATCCCCACAGGGAAGTAACCATATAGTGGATGATAAAGGGAGTAACCAGTCTATTGCAGAGCTACTCTCTACTTATCACCACTTAGACAATAAAGTCTCAACTGGCCAAGGTTAGCCTTATTGTCCTTCGTTTGGGGGGGGTTGTGTGAGAAAGTAGCCTCTTTCTAGCCTTGTTACCCCCACTTTTGGCCTGTTTGTGAGTGTATGTCAGGATGTTTGTCACTGTTTTCACTGTCTCACTGGGATCCTGATGGCTAGGCCCCAGTGCTCATAGTGAAAACACTATGTTTTCAGTATGTTTGTTATGTGTCACTGGGACCCTGCTAGTCAGGACCCCAGTGCTCATAAGGTTGTGGCCTATATGTATGTGTCACTGGGACCCTGTCACACAGGGCTCCAGTGCTCATAGGTGGGCATGTATGTGTTCCCTGTGTGGTGCCTAACTGTCTCACTGAGGCTCTGCTAACCAGAACCTCAGTGGTTATGCTCTCTCATTTCTTTCCAAATTGTCACTAACAGGCTAGTGACCATTTTTACCAATTTACATTGGCTTACTGGAACACCCTTATAATTCCCTAGTATATGGTACTGAGGTACCCAGGGTATTGGGGTTCCAGGAGATCCCTATGGGCTGCAGCATTTCTTTTGCCACCCATAGGGAGCTCTGACAATTCTTACACAGGCCTGCCACTGCAGCCTGAGTGAAATAACGTCCACGTTATTTCACAGCCATTTTACACTGCACTTAAGTAACTTATAAGTCACCTATATGTCTAACCTTTACCTGGTAAAGGTTAGGTGCAAAGTTACTTAGTGTGAGGGCACCCTGGCACTAGCCAAGGTGCCCCCACATTGTTCAGAGCCAATTCCCTGAACTTTGTGAGTGCGGGGACACCATTACACGCGTGCACTACATATAGGTCACTACCTATATGTAGCTTCACAATGGTAACTCCGAATATGGCCATGTAACATGTCTATGATCATGGAATTGCCCCCTCTATGCCATCCTGGCATAGTTGGCACAATCCCATGATCCCAGTGGTCTGTAGCACAGACCCTGGTACTGCCAAACTGCCCTTCCTGGGGTTTCACTGCAGCTGCTGCTGCTGCCAACCCCTCAGACAGGCATCTGCCCTCCTGGGGTCCAGCCAGGCCTGGCCCAGGATGGCAGAACAAAGAACTTCCTCTGAGAGAGGGTGTGACACCCTCTCCCTTTGGAAAATGGTGTGAAGGCAGGGGAGGAGTAGCCTCCCCCAGCCTCTGGAAATGCTTTCTTGGGCACAGATGTGCCCAATTCTGCATAAGCCAGTCTACACCGGTTCAGGGACCCCTTAGCCCTGCTCTGGCGCGAAACTGGACAAAGGAAAGGGGAGTGACCACTCCCCTGACCTGCACCTCCCCTGGGAGGTGTCCAGAGCTCCTCCAGTGTGCTCCAGACCTCTGCCATCTTGGAAACAGAGGTGCTGCTGGCACACTGGACTGCTCTGAGTGGCCAGTGCCACCAGGTGACGTCAGAGACTCCTTCTGATAGGCTCCTTCAGGTGTTAGTAGCCTATCCTCTCTCCTAGGTAGCCAAACCCTCTTTTCTGGCTATTTAGGGTCTCTGTCTCTGGGGAAACTTTAGATAACGAATGCAAGAGCTCATCCGAGTTCCTCTGCATCTCTCTCTTCACCTTCTGATAAGGAATCGACTGCTGACCGCGCTGGAAGCCTGCAAACCTGCAACATAGTAGCAAAGACGACTACTGCAACTCTGTAACGCTGATCCTGCCGCCTTCTCAACTGTTTTCCTGCTTGTGCATGCTGTGGGGGTAGTCTGCCTCCTCTCTGCACCAGAAGCTCCGAAGAAATCTCCCGTGGGTCGACGGAATCTTCCCCCTGCAACCGCAGGCACCAAAAAGCTGCATTACCTGTCCCTTGGGTCTCCTCTCAGCACGACGAGCGAGGTCCCTCGAATCCAGCGACTCTGTCCAAGTGACCCCCACAGTCCAGTGACTCTTCAGTCCAAGTTTGGTGGAGGTAAGTCCTTGCCTCACCTCGCTGGGCTGCATTGCTGGGAACCGCGACTTTGCAGCTACTCCGGCCCCTGTGCACTTCCGGCTGAAATCCTTTGTGCACAGCCAAGCCTGGGTCCACGGCACTCTAACCTGCATTGCACGACTTTCTCAGTTGGTCTCCGGCGACGTGGGACTCCTTTGTGCAACTTCGGCGAGCACCGTTTCACGCATCCTCGTAGTGCCTGTTTCTGGCACTTCTCCGGGTGCTACCTGCTTCAGTGAGGGCTCTTTGTCTTGCTCGACGTCCCCTCTCTCTTTTTTTTTTTTTTAAATATATTTATTGGTTTTATTTTTCAAAATATGATACAAATTGTTCAATTTGCAACCACAGGATAAACCAAAACATTGACTAATTATCTACGTCATGTAACAGTTACACACCCCCCTAATATGCACTTCCCGGAATACTTCTAATCTTGCAGTATCATTTCTGGCTGTACCCTCCATGGGTTTATCCTTCATTTTTTATTTTACATAGGCATCCGCTTGAGACCAGTGTGGACCTTGCTTTGCGTGTATGGGTTCCCTAAATGTCTAAGGGAGGCCTCAACTTGATTGGTGTATGCGGGTGGCTCCCCTGGTTTTCTGCTCCCCACACATCGCTAAGGCTGTGGTGACATAGATTTAATGGGCGATTTATTATTAGACAAATGGGGGAAGGTGATGTGCCCATTCTGTGGTGCCTGGGTATCCTATGAATTTTGTTTCCGAGGTTGGGGGGTGCAAGGGAATTTGTGCTGTGTTTGTTGCGATTACAGGTGCCCCGATTCAAGGCGGCTTCTCATCGTTTTTGGCCTCCAGCTTTGTCACCATATCCTCCCATGTAGAGCATCCTGTGTGTTGTCGCCCTTCACGCACCATTCTTTTTAGTACCTGGTATTCAGTACGGGCCCAGCGTATTATTAGAGAGTGCCAGGATTTCAGATCAGGAGCCTTAGAGGCTTTCCAATGCATTGCTATTAACCTTTTGTACATTAAAAAGGCCAGATCTACGAATTTATGTAAATGTCTTTGTTTTTTTGGTCTCTTCCTTAGTCCCAGCAGACAGGACCCGGCGTCTGCAACCAGTACAAGTCCCGTTAGTCCAGATACCTCCTCTACCACCT
Source organism: Pleurodeles waltl (assembly GCF_031143425.1). Taxonomy (NCBI): domain Eukaryota; kingdom Metazoa; phylum Chordata; class Amphibia; order Caudata; family Salamandridae; genus Pleurodeles; species Pleurodeles waltl. The sequence continues at coordinate 1,423,265 of NW_027150290.1, forward strand.
GCGCCCAGGCCGTTTGTATATTCGGGCAATCCCATACCATATGATAGAAGGGTGCTGACGTTGATCTACATCTGGGGCATAGCGATACTGCATCAGGGAACATGCGCTTTATTCTGGCTGGGGAAAGATATGTTTGATGCGTGTAATTAAATTGGGTGTATCTAAATCTGGGATTCCTTGACACACCTCTGATGTGGGATAGGGCCTTGGGCCAATCATCCAGTAGGATCGGAGTGGGGAGTACTGCATTCCATCTGCCCCATGCTTTCCCCGTTTGCGTATCTGGGGTCCTGTTGAGGGTTTTATATAGATTGGAAATTATTTTTGTTTGGTCACTATGTTGTAGGAGCTGGTGGAGCACAGGGGAGATCTCTGGTTCCTAGGTGCCCATTCCCCATATTTTCCTAATTTCGTGACATACGGCATGATATGTCAGGAACTGCCCCGTATTTATCTCCGTGAGGGCCTGGAGAGCCTCGAACGTCATTAATTTCCCGTCTTCATAGCAATCCCCTACAGTCAGTATTCCTGCTTCATTCCACAGCTTCACAGCTTGCATCCCAGCTGCATTTCCCACCAATAGATAATTCAGCCGGACGTGTGGAGAGTATGGAAGCTTATCCGCTCTTTTTTGCACGTACCTGGCCCAGCACGCGTACGCGGCTGCGAGCAAGGGGTTGACCAATGCCCCTCTAACGGGCTTAGACGATAGCCAATTTAAAAGGGGGGTCCCGTTCCGCCGAGGCTCTAGGCTCATAGGTTCCGCTTGCTCTGGTCTGTGGATCCAATGTTGGACCCATTGAAGTTGTGCGGCTGCGTAGTATTTTTCAAAATTCGGAGTTCCTAGGCCACCATTATCCAGCGGATGTTGTAATGTGGATAGCGCCACTCGCGCTCTGCCACCACCCCAGATAAGCTGCAGCAACGCTGTGTTCAGATTACTAAAGAAGCTTTTGGGGATGATTATCGGCAGGGCCGCAAAGTAATATAATAGCCTAGGTAGAATCAACATATTAGCAATCGCCACCTTGCCGGGCGGCGAGAGGGGGAGCTTGTTCCAGAATTGCAAGGAGCCTTTTATGGAAGTTAGCGCCTTCCCCAGGTTGCCATCTCTTAAGTCTTCCGTGGCATGATATATGTTTATCCCTAGGTATTTGAATGTTGTAGGGCACCACTTAAGGTGTCCTACCTCTGGAGGATCATGGTTGTTGGGAGCCCTTTTTACCAGGGGAAAGACACACGACTTCTCCCAGTTTACCACAAGTCCGGACAGGCCTCCAAATTCAGCCAATAAGGATATTACGGGTGGAATAGCTGCACAGACGTTCCTGATATATATCAAAGCGTCGTCTGCATATAGTGAGATCGTGTGGTGTAACCCATGTCTGATTATTCCCCAATTGTGCTCCATGAGGCGAACTTTTGCCGCTAGCGGTTCCATTGCTATGGCAAACAATAGCGGGGACAAGGGACAACCCTGCCGTGTCCCCCTAGTGATCGGGAAACTATCAGAAATCACCCCACCTGACTTCACCCTCGCGCTGGGGCTAGAGTACAATGTCCGAACCCAGCGGATGTAATTTGGGCCTATTCCCAAGCGAGCCATCGTGGCCAGCAGGAAGTCCCACTCGAGCGTGTCGAAGGCCTTTTCTATGTCTAATGAGAGCACCATTTCCTCCTGTGCATTCTTGGGGGTATCTCCTATTATACTCAGCAACCTACGAATATTTAGGAAGGTGTTACGCTTAGGGATGAAGCCGCTTTGATCTGCATGTATCAATAAGTGCATGAGGGGGGCTAACCTGTTGGCCAGTATTTTGCCTAATATTTTGCAGTCTGTATTTAACAGCGATAGTGGTCTATAAGATTTCACATCCGTGTGGTCACGACCCTGTTTGGGGAGTACCACTATCATAGCTTCCCTTTGAGATATGGGTAAGCTTTCTCTATTCCACGCCTCCTGGAACACTTCTAGCAGATGGGATTTCAGGCTGGGTAAATAGGCTTTGTAATATTCCGATGGGAGGCCATCTGCGCCAGGCGCTTTGTTCCTGGGCAGCTGTGCAAGGGCTAATTCTATTTCTGCTGCTGTTATAGGGGTTTCAATTCCATCTCTGTCTATTTGTGGTAGTTGGGGTAGGAAGGAGTCCGCCAGAAAGGCCTCTAGCTGTGTAGCTGTGCACGAAGTACGTTTAGTGTATAAGTTAGAGTAGTAATTCCTAAACGTCCCGTTTATTTCTGCTTGTGTGGTAGCCATCTCTTGCGCGCCCACCCGGATGGCCCCTATTGGAGCCTGCTGTCTATCCTCGCGGAGTAGCCACGCTAGCATTCTGCTCGACTTATCTCCTTCCGTTTGCAACCTGGTTAAGTAATATTTATAGTCGTGGCAGCGTAGCCTGCTATCTGCCTCATTGTATTTTAAGCGCTTGTCTTTAAGGACAGTGCTGGCAATTTACCCCCGTGCTACCGCTACCTCCGCGATTCTCAGCTCCTTCTCAAGTTTGCTAATTTCCGTCTGTAAGGAGCGTCTCACCCCCCACGTAGTGGACATGCATGCTCCGCGAACCACTACCTTGTGGGCATCCCATTCTATCGCCCTGGTTGTTGCAGACATAGCGTTTATTTCCCAATATTGGTCTACAGATTTCCCCAGTGTTGCAGCGAATGCTTGATCTTGTAGAGCCTCCGCCTGGAATCTCCAAGTGGGGATTGCCTGACGTGCCCTGCCCCAGTTCAGAGTCACCCGCAGAGGCGCATGGTCTGAGACTGTCTTTGCCAAGTATTCGGATTCGGTGGACAGCGCGCCTATTTCGCGGGTGCCCCATACTATGTCAATTCTAGTGTGAGTGTTATGTGGGACCGAGTAAAATGAATATTCTCTTTGCTCTGGATGGCCTAACCGCCAAACATCGTATAAGCCCATAACGTTTGCCCATTCTTGTAGGGGGCTTGTAAGCTTCCTGCTGGTTGATGCACTCTGGTGGGCGCTATTTCTGTCTAATGCTGCTACTGGGGTACTATTAAAATCACCTCCCCAGATGGCTAGGGGCATGGGGTGGGACAGCAGCGTTGGGGTGAGAGTGGTAAGAAAGCCTGTGATGTTACTGTTGGGGGCGTATACCCCGACCACCGCCAGTTGCCTGCCATCTAATCTGCCCTCCATTACTACGTACCTCCCTCCCTGGTCTATATTGTGTGTTGACATGAGGAATGGGACTCCCACTGCTATCCAAATCAGCACCCCTCTCGCAAAGGACGAATATGTTGTGCCTATTAGCTGGCCCCCCCATTTCACGCGCAGGTCTCGTAAATCCCCCTCTAGCATATGTGTCTCTTGCAAAATAGCAATATGCACTCCCAGTCTCTTAAGTCGAGCATGCACTCTAGCCCGTTTGCTCGGCGTCCCAAGGCCCCTGACATTCCATGTTAAAATAATATACTGGTTCCCCATATTGCTTCTAGAAGACACCATGTAGGGTGCCGGGGGGTATGTTGCTGTATTGTGGGCCTGGGTTTAATATTGGCCCACCTGGTCGCTGCCTTACTGCTGCTAATATTTAGATATAGCGAGTGCAGGTTCATCTTTTGTGCATTAAGTGATTCCGATCGCTGCATTTCTACTAAACTGTTTATCCCCACCCCCCCTAGTTGATCCCCCTAAACTACTTACAACTATAGTGAAACTACAAAACTTAAAAATGTGTAACATAACTTTTATCCAGTTGGATTTGCATAGTGGGATTCTCATACCTTGCAGATGTGGCTCTTATAAGGGGCTCACATCATGCCGCAGACTGAGTCTGCCAATATCTACAGGCGCCCCCCCCTTGGCATATTTCCGTTCCCTCTGGCCCCACCCACCCGTCACATGCCACCTATTCGTACCCCAGTTCACTTAGCTTAGTATTTATATCAAAGATGTATATTGGCGGAAGCACTTTATCCCCACATCTCGGCTGTGTCGTGGAGTCTCCATAAATTGTCCAGTAGCTATCGCCATCCCTAGTATACACTCCGGACCTGAGCAGATGCTTTATAGTTCATCAGCAGATCTTGGGGTGACCTTCGGCCCATCTAGTTCTCTTGTTACCGTGGATGCGGAACTGGCTGTGTCTGAGTCCGGTTCCAGCTCCACGAACCCGCCGGGAGTTATACTGCTGCTTTGCATGTGTAGCGGCGTCTCTTTAAGCACTTTTGCTCTTTCCTCTGCTGCTTGCCAGTCGTTGGGCTGACCTCTGGCACGCCGTTTGGATCGCTTCCCTGCAGTGGGTCTGCGCCATTTCTCGTCCCCTTCTGCGTCTTCCCGGGGGTGTGCAAGGCCCTTGGCATGGAGCCATGTCCAGGCATCCTCGGTGCTGGTGAATATATGGGTGCGGTCCTCCATCACTACCCTTAACTTGGCTGGGAAGAGTAGGGCATATTTTATGTTCTGTTCTCGCAAGCGTTGCTTGATTTTAACAAAAGAATTACGCTGATTTTGCACTTCTTGCGTGAAGTCTGGGTAGGCATTAATGTTCGAGTCTTCATACTTGAACGGGCCCTTATTGCGGAATTGTTGCAGTATTGCGTCTCGATCTCTGTAATTCAAGAACCTGGCAATCAGTGGTCTGGGGGACTGGCCGGGGGCTGGAGGCCTACCCGGGACTCTATAAGCCCTTTCAATCGAGAAAAACTTGGATGGAGCCCCATTTAACACCTCCTTAATTAGCCACTGTTCTAGGGAAATTTCAGTTTCCGGTTGACGCATACTTTCCGGAAAACCCAGAAATCTCACGTTGTTTCGGCGCGCCCTACTCTCCGTTTCCTCAGATCTTCTCCAGAGTATCTTCAGCTCTTCCTCCATGCGCTGGATTTGTTTTTGGTTCCCTTGCGCTATTGGAGTTAGTTCCGCTATTTCAGCTTCAGTTGTTTTTACTTTTTCGGCTAGTTTACGGTGATCCACTCGTAGAAGATTCAAGTCTTGCGCCACTGCATCAATTCTGCCCTCCAGGGACGACTTAGTGTCCAGTATTGCCTGCAATACTTTCTCAAACTGGGCAGAGTGCGCTAGAAGTGTGCTTTCCAAGGATTGTAGGGATGGGCCAGATTGTTGATCTGTAGGCGTTATCGCTTGAGTGGATCGATCTGGGTTCTTGGTTGACTTGACTCTGCCGGCCATTCTGGCTGTTGTGCGATTGCCTCCCAATCTGCAAAGACTTCGCACTGGTGGGCTTGCAGTTAGGCCGCAGGGTATAGGTACAGTTAGTCTTAGTTTGGCTTGTTGTGGCCTGTATGTTCAGTGACTAATACTGCAGTCCTTGATGAATTCTTTGATCCGACTATACGTTCATGTGGGACTGCCCACCGAGCTCACTGAGGTGTGCAGAGGGTGCAATCATTAGGGAAGAACACTTGTTTCTTCTTGTGCGGCGGCAGGGCTTGGTGCCAGGGGTTTCCCTCGGGTAGAGGGGAGAAGTGCTGGACGGTCGGGCGAGGCGCCGTGGTGCGGGAGAAATCACAGGCTGAGGCGCTCGCAAGGCGCCGCGGATATAACCTGCGCCGCCAACAACATTTGTGGCAGGGCCCCACCTCCAGGGAGCCCGGGACAGGCCTCACATCCACAGTCCAGCCCAGCCATCCATTCTGCGTTTATTGAATATGCTGTGTTCCCAGGAGCATATGATCCGCTTCTAACTTGCCCAATTGCGAAGACGGAACTGTGGGGTGAAGAGGTGGGGCGTTTGCCTCTCCCAAGGTTTAGTTTTGGTGTTCCGCTCCACATAATCGCCCTCTTCACCTCATTCTTTAATTTTCTTTTCCTTTTTTTTTTTTTTTTTTTAAATTTTATTTTTATTTTTTTATTTAAGGTCAAAATCTGTCTGCGCCTGGAATCTCCGCTGCCCGCTGCCCGCTGGGCCGCCGCCGCTACACGCCTGCTCTACCGGGCCTTTTCACTGACCCTCTGCTGTTTTCCCCGTGCCGGTCGCTGAGATCCAAAATGGCGCCCCAGTCCTTCGATTCAGTGGGCCGGGGCGCCTAGCAGGTTAAACCGCCTGATTCACAGCTGGCCGTGTCTCTCCTGTTCTCCCCGCCGCGGGCTGACGGGGAGGCAGGAGGCGGCCGGGGCCGGCGAGAGCGCGACCCGGAATGCGGCCGCAGCTCCCCTCGCTCCGCGCTGCCCACGTCACAGACCGGCGAGTCCCAGCCTCACTCCGTGCGCAGCCCTAGGAGCGCTCGCGGCGTCCGTCGGGCGCTCCGGTCCTCCCCGGCCAAGACGCCGTCCCGGCCGTCGTTGCCAGGCCGCTGGGGGGGCGCCTAACAGGATGTCTCGAAGTGGCCGGAGACGGAGCGTTCAAATCAAGCGACCATCCCGGCCGCTATCTTGCGTCCCCTCTCTGTTCAGGTCCAATTTGCGACCTCCTGGTCCCTCCTGGGCCCCAGCAGCGTCCAAAAACGCCAAATGCACGATTTGCGACTAGCAAGGCTTGTTGGCGTCCTTTCGGCGGGAAAACACTTCTGCACGACTCTCCAAGGCGAGAGGGATCCGTCCACCAAAGGGGAAGTCTCTAGCCCTTTTCGTTCCTGCAGAAACCTCAGCTTCTTCTGTCCAGTAGAAGCTTCTTTGCACCCGCAGCTGGCATTTCCTGGGCATCTGCCCATCTCCGACTTGCTTGTGACTTTTGGACTTGGTCCCCTTGTTCCACAGGTACCCCAGATTGGAAATCCACAGTTGTTGCATTGTTGGTTTGTGTCTTACCTGCATTATTCCTCTAACACGACTTCTTTGTCCTTTGGGGAACTTTAGTGCACTTTGCACTCACTTTTCAGGGTCTTGGGGAGGGTTATTTTTCTAACTCTCACTATTTTCCAATAGTCCCAGCGACCCTCTACAAGGTCACATAGGTTTGGGGTCCATTCGTGGTTCGCATTCCACTTTTGGAGTATATGGTTTGTGTTGCCCCTATCCCTATGTTTCCCCATTGCATCCTATTGTAACTATACATTGTTTGCACTGTTTTCTAAGACTATACTGCATATTTTTGCTATTGTGTATATATATCTTGTGTATATTTCCTATCCTCTCACTGAGGGTACACTCTAAGATACTTTGGCATATTGTCATAAAAATAAAGTACCTTTATTTTTAGTATAACTGTGTATTGTGTTTTCTTATGATATTGTGCATAAGACACTAAGTGGTACTGTAGTAGCTTCACACGTCTCCTAGTTCAGCCTAAGCTGCTCTGCTAAGCTACCATTATCTATCAGCCTAAGCTGCTAGACACCCTATACACTAATAAGGGATAACTGGGCCTGGTGCAAGGTGCAAGTACCCCTTGGTACTCACTACAAGCCAGTCCAGCCTCCTACATTGGTGGCAGTCGTGGGATAAGTGCTTGAGACTGCTTACCACTCTTGTCATTGTACTTTTCATAAGAGAAAAATATACAAAACAAGGTCAGTGTATATACACATAGCCAAAAAGTTTTGCATTTCCTCTTTTCACTCTTTTCTAAGTGCTGAAAAGTACTTCTAAACTTTCAAAAAGTTCTTAAAAGTTTAAAAAGTTTTTTTCTGTCTTTCCAAAAAGTTCTGAAAACTTTTTTCTCTTTTTCTATCACTTTAACTCTCTCTAAAAATGTCTGGCACAGGCCAAAATGTTGATCTGTCCAAACTTGCATATGACAACCTTAGCTGGAAAAGAGCAAGGAGTCTCTGTATAGAGAGAGGTTTGAGTGTAGGGAAGAATCCTTCCTTGGAACTGTTACTTAACATGCTTAGAGAACAGGATAAGGCCATAGGTGCCTCATCTGTTGAAAAAGTACCTAATAGTTCTCAATCTGATTCAGGGACTCCCCCAGGAAAAGATTCAGGAAAGAAACTTCCTAGCCTGCCCATTACTAGACAATCTAGCATAGATGGTAATGATGATGAGCCACAGCATATAAATAGTGTTGTCTCACATCATAGCAAAAGCATTTATTCTCACCATACTGGTAGTAATGTTTCTGTTAACCAAGCAGTTAGGGTGGCTTCTGTAAGGGACAGGTCTCCTTCTGTTCATTCCCATCATAGCTCTGTTTCTAGGAATGTCCCTCCCACCAACCCTGATGATAGAATGTTAGAGAGGGAACTAAATAAGTTGAGGGTGGAACAAACCAGACTGAAGCTTAAAAAGCAACAGCCTGATTTGGATAGACAGTCTTTTGAACTAGAGAAGGAAAGACAGAAGTTGGGTTTAGAAACCCATGGTGGCAGCAGCAGTATTTCCCATAGTCATCCTGCAAAGGAGCATGATTCCAGGAATCTGCACAAGATAGTTCCCCCTTATAAGGAGGGGGATAACATTAACAAGTGGTTTGCTGCACTTGAGAGGGCCTGTGTTGTACAGGATGTCCCTCAAAGGCAGTGGGCTGCTATCCTATGGCTATCATTTAGTGGAAAAGGTAGGGATAGGCTCCTTACTGTGAAAGAAAATGATGCTAATAATTTCCAAGTTCTTAAAAATGCACTCCTGGATGGTTATGGCTTAACCACTGAACAGTACAGGATAAAGTTCAGAGAGACCAAAAAGGAGTCTTCACAAGACTGGGTTGATTTCATTGACCATTCAGTGAAGGCCTTGGAGGGGTGGTTACATGGCAGTAAAGTTACTGATTATGACAGCCTGTATAACTTAATCCTGAGAGAGCATATTCTTAATAATTGTGTGTCTGATTTGTTGCACCAGTACTTGGTGGACTCTGATCTGACCTCTCCCCTAGAATTGGGAAAGAAGGCAGACAAATGGGTCAGAACAAGGGTGAACAGAAAAGTTCATACAGGGGGTGACAAAGATGGCAATAAGAAGAAAGATGGTGAAAAATCTCAAGATAAGCATGGGGATAAGGGTAAAACCAAAGATCCCACTTCAAATCTTAAACACTCTTCAGAGGGTGGGGATAAAACTAATTCTTCCTCTTCTTCTCAACCTGCACACATTAAAAAGCCTTGGTGCTTTGTGTGTAAAAACAGAGGCCATAGGCCAGGGGATAAGTCCTGTCCAGGTAAACCCCCTGAGCCTACCACCACTAATACATCAAGCTCTAGTGCCCCTAGCAGTAGTGGTACTAGTGGTGGGACTGCTGGCAACAGTCAAGCAAAGGGTGTAGTTGGGTTCACTTATGGGTCCATCATAGAAACTGGGGTAGTCAGTCCCAAGACAGTTTCTGTCACACCTAGTGGCATTGGCCTTGCCACACTGGCTGCTTGTCCCCTTACAATAGATAAGTACAGGCAGACAGTTTCAATAAATGGTGTTGAGGCCTTGGCCTACAGGGACACAGGTGCCAGTTTCACTTTGGTGACTGAAAACCTAGTGCACCCTGATCAACACATCATTGGACAACAGTATAAGATTATTGATGTCCATAACTCCACTAAGTTTCTTCCCTTAGCTATAATTCAGTTTAGTTGGGGTGGAGTTACTGGCCCTAAGCAGGTGGTGGTATCACCTAGCTTACCTGTAGACTGTCTCTTAGGTAATGACCTAGAGGCCTCAGGTTGGGCTGATGTAGAGTTTTATGCCCATGCAGCCATGCTGGGCATCCCTGAGGAATTGTTCCCTCTCATTTCTACTGAAATGAAAAAGCAAAGGAGAGAAGGCCTGAAAACTCAGGAACCCTCTCCATCAACAGGTAAAAAGGGTATCACAGTATCCCCTAACCACCCTACCATTCAGGATACCATTCCTGTGGTAGGAGAAACCTCTCCTGGGGTGGCACCTGTTCCAAGGGAATCATCAGTTGGCAAAACTGTACTCCCTGAGGTGGAAGTACCTCTCTGTGGGATAACTAACATTGGTGAGAAAAAGAGCACCATTTTAGTTAACATGGAGCATCCCTCCAACCCTCCCAGAGAAACTTTAGTGCAGAAACTCTGCACCACCTCACAACACTTAGGACAGCATCCCTGCCCTAGTGTGGAGCTGATAGGACAGCATCCCTGCCCTGCTCCAACCCAAGAGAAACAGCATCCCTGTTCTCTCTTCCAGCCATATGGACAAAGTTTTTGCCCAGCTATGGCTTTTCTGAGACAGCATCCCTGTCTGGCATTTCCATCACTACAAATAGGTTCAGTGGACAATTCCCACTGCTCTAAACTAAAACTTACTGATAGAAACTCTGAAAATACATCTTCACATTGTTGCTTAGCTAAAAAACTTCAAACAGGGTGGTTTACATCCCCACAGGGAAGTAACCATATAGTGGATGATAAAGGGAGTAACCAGTCTATTGCAGAGCTACTCTCTACTTATCACCACTTAGACAATAAAGTCTCAACTGGCCAAGGTTAGCCTTATTGTCCTTCGTTTGGGGGGGTTGTGTGAGAAAGTAGCCTCTTTCTAGCCTTGTTACCCCCACTTTTGGCCTGTTTGTGAGTGTATGTCAGGATGTTTGTCACTGTTTTCACTGTCTCACTGGGATCCTGATGGCTAGGCCCCAGTGCTCATAGTGAAAACACTATGTTTTCAGTATGTTTGTTATGTGTCACTGGGACCCTGCTAGTCAGGACCCCAGTGCTCATAAGGTTGTGGCCTATATGTATGTGTCACTGGGACCCTGTCACACAGGGCTCCAGTGCTCATAGGTGGGCATGTATGTGTTCCCTGTGTGGTGCCTAACTGTCTCACTGAGGCTCTGCTAACCAGAACCTCAGTGGTTATGCTCTCTCATTTCTTTCCAAATTGTCACTAACAGGCTAGTGACCATTTTTACCAATTTACATTGGCTTACTGGAACACCCTTATAATTCCCTAGTATATGGTACTGAGGTACCCAGGGTATTGGGGTTCCAGGAGATCCCTATGGGCTGCAGCATTTCTTTTGCCACCCATAGGGAGCTCTGACAATTCTTACACAGGCCTGCCACTGCAGCCTGAGTGAAATAACGTCCACGTTATTTCACAGCCATTTTACACTGCACTTAAGTAACTTATAAGACACCTATATGTCTAACCTTTACCTGGTAAAGGTTAGGTGCAAAGTTACTTAGTGTGAGGGCACCCTGGCACTAGCCAAGGTGCCCCCACATTGTTCAGAGCCAATTCCCTGAACTTTGTGAGTGCGGGGACATCATTACACGCGTGCACTACATATAGGTCACTACCTATATGTAGCTTCACAATGGTAACTCTGAATATGGCCATGTAACATGTCTATGATCATGGACTTGCCCCCTCTATGCCATCCTGGCATAGTTGGCACAATCCCATGATCCCAGTGGTCTGTAGCACAGACCCTGGTACTGCCAAACTGCCCTTCCTGGGGTTTCACTGCAGCTGCTGCTGCTGCCAACCCCTCAGACAGGCATCTGCCCTCCTGGGGTCCAGCCAGGCCTGGCCCAGGATGGCAGAACAAAGAACTTCCTCTGAGAGAGGGTGTGACACCCTCTCCCTTTGGAAAATGGTGTGAAGGCAGGGGAGGAGTAGCCTCCCCCAGCCTCTGGAAATGCTTTCTTGGGCACAGATGTGCCCAATTCTGCATAAACCAGTCTACACCGGTTCAGGGACCCCTTAGCCCTGCTCTGGCACGAAACTGGACAAAGGAAAGGGGAGTGACCACTCCCCTGACCTGCACCTCCCCTGGGAGGTGTCCAGAGCTCCTCCAGTGTGCTCCAGACCTCTGCCATCTTGGAAACAGAGGTGCTGCTGGCACACTGGACTGCTCTGAGTGGCCAGTGCCACCAGGTGACGTCAGAGACTCCTTCTGATAGGCTCCTTCAGGTGTTAGTAGCCTATCCTCTCTCCTAGCGTAGCCAAACCCTCTTTTCTGGCTATTTAGGGTCTCTGTCTCTGGGGAAACTTTAGATAACGAATGCAAGAGCTCATCCGAGTTCCTCTGCATCTCTCTCTTCACCTTCTGATAAGGAATCGACTGCTGACCGCGCTGGAAGCCTGCAAACCTGCAACATAGTAGCAAAGATGACTACTGCAACTCTGTAACGCTGATCCTGCCGCCTTCTCGACTGTTTTCCTGCTTGTGCATGCTGTGGGGGTAGTCTGCCTCCTCTCTGCACCAGAAGCTCCGAAGAAATCTCCTGTGGGTCGACGGAATCTTCCCCCTGCAACCGCAGGCACCAAAAAGCTGCATTACCGGTCCCTTGGGTCTCCTCTCAGCACGACGAGCGAGGTCCCTCGAATCCAGCGAATCTGTCCAAGTGACCCCCACAGTCCAGTGACTCTTCAGTCCAAGTTTGGTGGAGGTAAGTCCTTGCCTCACCTCGCTGGGCTGCATTGCTGGGAACCGCGACTTTGCAGCTACTCCGGCCCCTGTGCACTTCCGGCGGAAATCCTTTGTGCACAGCCAAGCCTGGGTCCACGGCACTCTAACCTGCATTGCACGACTTTCTAAGTTGGTCTCCGGCGACGTGGGACTCCTTTGTGCAACTTTGGCGAGCACTGTTTCACGCATCCTCGTAGTGCCTGTTTCTGGCACTTCTCTGGGTGCTACCTGCTTTAGTGAGGGCTCTTTGTCTTGCTCGACGTCCCCTCTCTCTTCAGGTCCAATTTGCGACCTCCTGGTCCCTCCTGGGCCCCAGCAGCGTCCAAAAACGCCTAACCCACGATTTGCAACTAGCAAGGCTTGTTGGCGTCCTTTCGGCGGGAAAACACTTCTGCACAACTCTCCAAGGCAAGTGGGATCCGTCCACCAAAGGGGAAGTCTCTAGCCCTTTTTGTTCGTGCAGAAACCTCAGCTTCTTCTATCCAGTAGAAGCTTCTTTGCACCCGCAGCTGGCATTTCCTGGGCATCTGCCCATCTCCGACTTGCTTGTGACTTTTGGACTTGGTCCCCTTGTTCCACAGGTACCCTAGATTGGAAATCCACAGTTGTTGCAGTGTTGGTTTGTGTCTTTCCTGCATTATTCCTCTAACACGACTTCTTTGTCCTTAGGGGAACTTTAGTGCACTTTGCACTCACTTTTCAGGGTCTTGGGGAGGGTTATTTTTCTAACTCTCACTATTTTCCAATTGTCCCAGCGACCCTCTACAAGGTCACATAGGTTTGGGGTCCATTCGTGGTTCGCATTCCACTTTTGAAGTATATGGTTTGTGTTGCCCCTATCCCTATGTTTCCCCATTGCATCCTATTGTAACTATACATTGTTTGCACTGTTTTCTAAGACTATACTGCATATTTTTCCTATTGTGTATATATATCTTGTGTATATTTCCTATCCTCTCACTGAGGGTACACTCTAAGATACTTTGGCATATTGTCATAAAAATAAAGTACCTTTATTTTTAGTATAACTGTGTATTGTGTTTTCTTATGATATTGTGCATATGACACTAAGTGGTACTGTAGTAGCTTCACACGTCTCCTAGTTCAGCCTAAGCTGCTCTGCTAAGCTACCATTATCTATCAGCCTAAGCTGCTATACACCCTATACACTAATAAGGGAAAACTGGGCCTGGTGCAAGGTGCAAGTACCCCTTGGTACTCACTACAAGCCAGTCCAGCCTCCTACAGGTCCCAGGACTGGATGGGCACCACAGGGCAGAGTAGGAGTCTCTCCAGAGGCTCCAGGTGCTGGCAGAGAGAAGTCTTTGCTGTCCCTGAGACTTCAAACAACAGGAGGCAAGCTCTAGATCAAGCCCTTGGAGATTTCTTCTCAAGATGGAAGGCACACAAAGTCTAGTCTTTGCCCTCTTACTCTGGCAGAAGCAGCACTGCAGGAAAGCTCCACAAAGCACAGTCACAGGCAGGGCAGCACTCCTTCCTCAGCTAACAGCTCTTCTCCAGGCAGAGGTTCCTCTTGATTCCAGAAGTGTTTCTGAAGTCTGTAGATTTGGGTGCCCTTCTTATACCCATTTTAGTCTTTGAAGTCACCTTTCTTCAAAGGGGACTCACACCTACTTGTGAAATCCTGCCTTGCCCAGGCAAGGCCTCAGACACACACCAGGGGGTTGGAGCCGGCATTGTTAGAGGCAGGCACAGTCTTTTCAGATGAGAGTGACCACTCCACCCCTCCCTCCTAGCAGAGATGGCTAATCAGGAAATTCAGGTTACACCCCAGCTCCCTTTGTGTCACTGTCTGATGTGAAGTGAAAAACAACCCAACTGTCAAACTGACCCAGACAGGGAATCCACAAACAAGGCAGAGTCACAGAATGGTTTAAGCAAGAAAATGCTCACTTTCTAAAAGTGGCATTTTCAAACGCACAATCTTAAAATCAACTTTACTAAAAGATGTATTTTTAAATTGTGAGTTCAGGGACCCCAAACTCCACATGTCCATCTACTCTCTAGGGGAATCTACGCTTTAATCATATTTAAAGGTAGCCCCCATATTATCCTATGAGAGAGACAGTCCTTGCAACAGTGAAAAACGAATTTAGCAGTATTTCACTGTCAGGACATATAAACCACATTACTATATGTCCTACCTTATCCATACACTGCACCCTGCCCTTGGGGCTACCTAGGGCCTACCTTAGGGGTGCCTTACATGTAAGAAAAGGGAAGGTTTAGGCCTGGCAAGTGGGTACACTTGCCAAGTCGAATTTACAGTGTAAAAATACACACACAGACACTGCAGTGGCAGGTCTGAGACATGATTACAGAGCTACTTATGTGGGTGGCACAACCAGTGCTGCAGGCCCACTAGTAGCATTTGATTTACAGGCCCTGGCACCTCTAGTGCACCTTACTAGGGACTTACTAGTAAATCAAATATGCCAATCATGGATAAACCAATCACATACAATTTCACACAGAGAGAATATGCACTTTAGCACTGGTTAGCAGTGGGAAAGTGCTCAGAGTTCAAAAGCCAACAGCGACAGGTCAGAAAAAAATAGGAGGCAGGAGGCAAAAAGACTGGGGATGACCCTGCATAAGCAAAAGTCCAACACTTCCCCTTTGGTGGACGGATCCCTCTCGCCGTGGAGAGTCGTGCAGAAGTGTTGCCACGCCAACAAGCCTTGCTAGCTGCAAATCGTGCGGTTAGCGTTTTTGGACGCTGCTGTGGCCCTGGAGGGACCAGGAGGTCGCAAATTGGACCAGGAGAGAGAGGGGACGTCGAGCAAGACAAGGAGCCCTCTCAGCAGCAGGTAGCACCTGGAGAAGTGCCAGAAACAGGCACTACAAGGATGCGTGAAACGGTGCTCACCCGAAGTTACACAAAGGAGTCCCACGTCGCCGGAGACCAACTTAGAAAGTCGTGCAATGCAGGTTAGAGTGCCGTGGACCCAGGCTTGGCTGTGCACAAAGGATTTCCGCCGGAAGTGCACAGAGGCCGGAGTAGCTGCAAAAGTCGCGGTTCCCAGCAATGCAGTCTGGTGTGGGGAGGCAAGGACTTACCTCCACCAAACTTGGACTAAAGAGTCACTGGACTGTGGGGGTCACTTGGACACAGTTGCTGGATTCGAGGGACATCGCTCGTCGTGCTGAGAGGAGACCCAAGGGACCGGTGATGCAGTTCTTTGGTGCCTGCGGTTGCAGGGGGACGATTCCGTCGACCCACGGGAGATTTCTTCGGAGCTTCTAGTGCAGAGAGGAGGCAGACTACCCCCACAGCATGCACCACCAGGAAAACAGTCGAGAAGGCGGCAGGATCAGCGTTACAGAGTTGCAGTAGTCGTCTTAGCTACTTTGTTGCAGTTTTGCAGGCTTCCAGCGCGGTCAGCAGTCGATTCCTTGGCAGAAGGTGAAGAGAGAGATGCAGAGGAACTCGGATGAGCTCTTGCATTCGTTATCTAAAGTTTCCCCAGAGACAGAGACCCTAAATAGCCAGAAAAGAGGGTTTGGCTACCTAGGAGAGAGGATAGGCTAGCAACACCTGAAGGAGCCTATCAGAAGGAGTCTCTGATGTCACCTGGTGGCACTGGCCACTCAGAGCAGTCCAGTGTGCCAGCAGCACCTCTGTTTCCAAGATGGCAGAGGTCTGGAGCACACTGGAGGAGCTCTGGACACCTCCCAGGGGAGGTGCAGGTCAGGGGAGTGGTCAGTCCCCTTTACTTTGTCCAGTTTCGCGCCAGAGCAGGGCTAAGGGGTCCCTGAACGGGTGTAGACTGGCTTATGCAGAAATGGGCACCAAATGTGCCCATGAAAGCATTTCCAGAGGCTGGGGGAGGCTACTCCTCCCCTGCCTTCACACCATTTTCCAAAGGGAGAGGGTGTAACACCCTCTCTCAGAGGAAGTCCTTTGTTCTGCCATCCTGGGACAAGCCTGGCTTGACCCCAGGAGGGCAGAAACCTGTCTGAGGGGTTGGCAGCAGCAGCACCTGCAGTGAAACCCCAGAAAAGGCAGTTTGGCAGTACCAGGGTCTGTGCTACAGACCACTGGGATCATGGGAGTGTGCCAACCATGTCAGGATGGCATAGAGGGGGCAATTCCATGATCATAGACATGTTACATGGCCATATTCGGAGTTACCATTGTGAAGCTACACATAGGTAGTGACCTATATGTAGTGCACGTGTGTAATGGTGTCCCCGCACTCACAAAGTCCGGGGAATTGGCCCTTAACAATGTGGGGGCACCTTGGCTAGTGCCAGGGTGCCCTCACACTAAGTAACTTTGCACCTAACCTTTACCAGGTAAAGGTTAGACATATAGGTGACTTATAAGTTACTTAAGTGCAGTGTAAAATGGCTGTAAAATAACGTGGACGTTATTTCACTCAGGCTGCAGTGGCAGGCCTGTGTAAGAATTGTCAGAGCTCCCTATGGGTGGCAAAAGAAATGCTGCAGCCCATAGGGATCTCCTGGAACCCCAATACCCTGGGTACATCAGTACCATATACTAGGGAATTATAAGGGTGTTCCAGTAAGCCAATGTAAATTGGTAAAATTGGTCACTAGCCTGTTAGTGACAATTTGAAAGAAATGAGAGAGCATAACCACTGAGGTTCTGATTAGCAGAGCCTCAGTGAGACAGTTAGTCACTACACAGGTAACACATTCAGGCACACTTATGAGCACTGGGGCCCTGGATGACAGGGTCCCAGTGACACATACAACTAAAACAACATATATACAGTGAAAAAATGGGGGTAACATGCCAGGCAAGATGGTACTTTCCTACACTAGGGACACCAGTTCTGATTGCCCCATGGCCAGTAGTTCCTCCCTGTATCCCCTATTGTTATCTCTTTCTACCTCCGCCAGGGGACTCGTGCTGTTGGTGTATTGTGCATATATCTGGTGTATCTCAGGGCCTAGGGCCACCAGTTCTGATCGCGCCATGGCCAGTAGTTCCTCTCTGTATTCCCTATTGTTATCTCTTTCTACCTCCGCCAGGGGACTCGTACTGTTGGTGTATTGTGCATATATCTGGTGTATCTCAGGGCCTAGGGCAATCAGTTCTGATCGCTCCATGGCCAGTAGTTCCTCTCTGTATTCCCTATTGTTATCTCTTTCTACCTCCGCCAGGGGACTCGTGCTGTTGGTGTATTGTGCATATATCTGGTGTACCTCAGGGCCTAGGGACACCAGTTCTGATCGCGCCATGGCCAGTAGTTCCTCCCTGTATCCCCTATTGTTATCTCTTTCTACCTCTGACAGGGGACTCGTGCTGTTGGTGTAGCATGCATATATCTGGTGTACCTCAGGGCCTAGGGCCATCAGTTCTGATCGCGCCATGGCCAGTAGTTCCTCCCTGTATCCCCTATTGTTATCTCTTTCTACCTCCGCCAGGGGACTCGTGCTGTTGGTGTATTGTGCATATATCTGGTGTACCTCAGGGCCTAGGGACACCAGTTCTGATCGCGCCATGGCCAGTAGTTCCTCCCTGTATCCCCTATTGTTATCTCTTTCTACCTCCGACAGGGGACTCGTGCTGTTGGTGTAGCATGCATATATCTGGTGTACCTCAGGGCCTAGGGCCATCAGTTCTGATCGCGCCATGGCCAGTAGTTCTCTGTATTCCCTATTGTTATCTCTTTCTACCTCCGCAAATGTCTGTCTTCTATCAATGAGATCTGTGAGTATGGCACGTCAATTTTTTCTGTCTGATTTCAGGAACTTAGGGGGTCATTCCAACCTCGGCGGTAAGAGTCGCTTACTGCCAGACAGAAGACCGCCATAACACCGCCGCGGTCGCTGTAAACCGCCACGGTCATTCTGACCCACAACAGGCAAACCGCCAAAATACAGACATCCACAAAAGTCCGCCACACCAAAGGCCAGCGATAAACGGGCGATGACCAAACCTCCACCGTCACGCCAACAGAGATACGCCCATGCCATTACGACCCACGAATCCACGTGGCGGTCTTTCAACCGCAGTATTTCATTGGCGGTACACACCGCCGTGGTCGAAATACACATACCTGTACAAAACACTATCACATTGGACAATTCAAAATACACACACCTGATATACATACACACACCACTCCCACAAACCCAATACAATATAAAACACACACCCACATCACCCACAAACCCTTACAACAACAACTTACGAACGAAAGCCAGAGAGACACACCACCATCAACAAACTAGCAGCCACAGGCACACAACACCATCACCCACACAACTCCCACACACAAAACACCACACACCACCACATATCACCACACTAATCACCACACACACCACCACACACATCACCTACACCACCCCATGGCACCTCAAAGACACCCCAGGTTCTCAGATGATGAACTAAGGGTCATGGTGGAGGAAATTGTACGATTAGAGCCCCAGCTGTTCGGGACACAGGTGCAGCACACCACCATTGCCAGGAAGATGGAGCTATGGAGCAGAATAGTCGACAGGGTCAACGCTGTGGGACAGCACCCAAGAAATCGGGACGACATCAGGAAGAGGTGGAACGACCTATGGGGGAAGGTGCGTTCCATGGTATCCAGGCACAACATCGCGGTGCAGAAGACTGGCGGCGGACCCCCACCTCCTCCCCCAGAATTTACAGCATGGGAGGAGCAAGTCTTGAACATCCTGCATCCTGAGGGCCTCGCAGGAGTAGCTGGAGGAATGGACTCTGGTAAGTCTCATCTTCAGTACTTCATCCCCCCCACCCCACCTGCATGCCAACTCATACCCCCACCCCCATCACACCTACTCCTTGCAAATGTCTAACCATCACAACCCACCCATCCCAAAACCTGGCCCTGCATCCGACCACAAAGCATGGACACCCATCACCAAAGCATGCCCACTGCACATACCCATCCCACCCCCCAAACCACCGTCACAAAAGCCCCCACAAATAAATGCCAGCACTTGGGTACACAGGCACCCACCCATTGCACACTATGGCATACACAGAAGCAATAATCATACGTTTGTACCCCTGCAGGACCCGAACGCCACGTCACTGCACAGGAGGGTCCACAAATGTCCACTCCACCCCCAGAAGAGGCCCACAGTGAGGACAGCAGCTCTGTCGACCTGGATCTAGATGACCAGCCCGGTCCATCTGGGACCTCGAGACAGTCGGTTCCCCTCAGGCAGTCACAGGCCACAGCAGACCTTCCCCCCTCTGGGAACACCAGCACAGCACCCACCCAGCGGGCCCATACCTCTGTCCCTAGGACACGTCAATCAGCTGTGTGTCCACCACTACAGGGAACCCAGGATAACCCACCACCCCAACAACAACAGGGACCTGGGGGCAGTGGTAGTGGGCACACGGTCCAGGGGACGGAGGCACAGGGAAACAGGGGAACTGGGAGGGCTGCTGTGCGACAGGGGGCGGACAGGCCAAGGGAACCCACTCTCCACGAGGCCCTCTCCTCCATCATGGGAGCATACCACCACTCCCAGGAGACGATGGCGACGGTCCTGGACAGGTTTCAGGGGATCCAACTTCTGCAGGAGCAACAGTATATGGGGTTCAGGGAGGAACTAAGAAACATCAGTTCCGCAATGGGTACCATTGTAGTGGCCCTGAATCAGGTAGTCACCACATTGCGGGACACTGTGGCACCTCAAAGGGCCCCTGTCACTAGCATGGACCAAGAAATGCCTACCACCTCCGCCGGCGCTAGTGGACAGGAGGCCCCAACACAAGACCAACAGGCCACCAGAACCCCACCCCCTGCAGAAGGAGAACCACCCCGCAAGCGGGCCCTGACATCCAGGAAGAAGACAGAGTAAGATGTCAAGACCCCCGCCAGCAAAGGATACCGCCCTGATTGTCATCCCACTGTCCCACATTGACACCCTGTCCAACTTTAAATAGCCCCTGCTCCACTTCCCACAGGCATTCGGACAATGCTCCTGTGATACTGATAGTCTGGACTCTGCCATGGACAATCCTCCACCATCACCCCTCACCGATTTGCAACCACCCATCCCATTTAGAGCACTTGAATAAATACACTTGTTGCACAAAACAATCTTGAGTCTGGCTGTGATTTTGAACAAATGTATTAGACATGACCATGCAAAAATGTCCATTCACATTGTGATGCCAACAAACCGCTGTCACACAGCTGTAGTCCATGAGGAAACAAAGCATATGTCACGCAGGGGGGCACACATCTCTGAAAACAGAAGGGAAAGTCACAGCACAGTTACCATACACTGGGGAAAAAAGTCAGACAGTAGAGAGATAGGAGTGTTGAAGTATATGTAAAATGACGGGTTGGACTCTTAACTGTGGGTCACTGAAAATACTGCTGTATTACTGTGTTCCTGTTCTCTAAGTCATCCTCTTCGGCTTCCTCCTCTTCACTCTCCACAGGCTCCACAGCTGCTACAACTCCACCATCTGGACCATCCTCCTGCAGAAAAGGCACCTGGCGTCGCAATGCCAGGTTGTGAAGCATACAGCAGGCCACGATGATCTGGCACACCTTCTTTGGTGAGTACATTAGGGATCCACCTGTCATATGGAGGCACCTAAACCTGGCCTTCAGGAGGCCAAAGGTTCGCGCGATCACCCTCCTAGTTCTCCCATGGGCCTCATTGTACTGTTCCTCTGCCCTGGTCCTGGGATTCCTCACTGGGGTCAATAGCCAGGTAAGGTTGGGGTAACCAGAGTCCCCTAATAGCCACACCCGGTGCCTCTGGAGTTGACCCATTGTAGGAGGCTGGACTGGCTTGTAGTGAGTACCAAGGGGTACTTGCACCTTGCACCAGGCCCAGTTATCCCTTATTAGTGTATAGGGTGTCTAGCAGCTTAGGCTGATAGATAATGGTAGCTTAGCAGAGCAGCTTAGGCTGAACTAGGAGACGTGTGAAGCTACCACAGTACCACTTAGTGTCATATGCACAATATCATAAGAAAACACAATACACAGTTATACTAAAAATAAAGGTACTTTATTTTTATGACAATATGCCAAAGTATCTTAGAGTGTACCCTCAGTGAGAGGATAGGAAATATACACAAGATATATATACACAATAGCAAAAATATGCAGTATAGTCTTAGAAAACAGTGCAAACAATGTATAGTTACAATAGGATGCAATGGGGAAACATAGGGATAGGGGCAACACAAACCATATACTCCAAAAGTGGAATGCGAACCACGAATGGACCCCAAACCTATGTGACCTTGTAGAGGGTCGCTGGGACTATTAGAAAATAGTGAGAGTTAGAAAAATAACCCTCCCCAAGACCCTGAAAAGTGAGTGCAAAGTGCACTAAAGTTCCCCTAAGGACAAAGAAGTCGTGTTAGAGGAATAATGCAGGAAAAACACAAACCAGCAATGCAACAACTGTGGATTTCCAATCTAGGGTACCTGTGGAACAAGGGGACCAAGTCCAAAAGTCACAAGCAAGTCGGAGATGGGCAGATGCCCAGGAAATGCCAGCTGCGGGTGCAAAGAAGCTTCTACTGGACAGAAGAAGCTGAGGTTTCTGCAGGAACGAAAAGGGTTAGAGACTTCCCCTTTGGTGGACGGATCCCACTCGCCGTGGAGAGTCGTGCAAAAGTGTTTTCCCGCCGAAAGAACGCCAACAAGCCTTGCTAGCTGCAAATCATGCGGTTAGCGTTTTTGGACGCTGCTGAGGCCCAGGAGGGACCAGGAGGTCGCAAATTAGACAAGCAGAGAGAGGGGACGTCGAGCAAGACAAGGAG
This sequence comes from Pleurodeles waltl, assembly GCF_031143425.1. Lineage (NCBI taxonomy): Eukaryota > Metazoa > Chordata > Amphibia > Caudata > Salamandridae > Pleurodeles > Pleurodeles waltl. The sequence continues at coordinate 1,445,282 of NW_027150290.1, forward strand.
CCCTCTCTGAAGCAGGTAGCACCCGGAGAAGTGCCAAAAACAGGCACTACGAGGATGCATGAAACGGTGCTTGCCGAAGTTGCACAAAGGAGTCCCACGTCGCCGGAGACCAACTTAGAAAGTCATGCAATGCAGGTTAGAGTGCCGTGGACACAGGCTTGGTTGTGCACAAAGGATTTCCGCCGGAAGTGCACAGGGGCCGGAGTAGCTGCAAAGTCGCGGTTCCCAGCAATGCAGCCCAGCGAGGTGAGGCAAGGACTTACCTCCACCAAACTTGGACTGAAGAGTCACTGGACTGTGGGGGTCACTTGGACAGAGTTGCTGGATTCGAGGGACCTCGCTCGTCGTGCTGAGAGGAGACCCAAGGGACCGGTAATGCAGCTTTTTGGTGCCTGCGGTTGCAGGGGGAAGATTCCGTCGACCCACGGGAGATTTCTTCGGAGCTTCTGGTGCAGAGAGGAGGCAGACTACCCCCACAGCATGCACAAGCAGGAAAACACTCAAGAAGGCGGCAGGATCAGCGTTACAGAGTTGCAGTAGTCGTCTTTCCTACTATGTTGCAGGTTTGCAGGCTTCCAGCGCGGTCAGCAGTCGATTCCTTATCAGAAGGTGAAGAGAGAGATGCAGAGGAACTCGGATGAGCTCTTGCATTCGTTATCTAAAGTTTCCCCAGAGACAGAGACCCTAAATAGCCAGAAAAGAGGGTTTGGCTACTTAGGAGAGAGGATAGGCTACTAACACCTGAAGGAGCCTATCAGAAGGAGTCTCTGACGTCACCTGGTGGCACTGGCCACTCAGAGCAGTCCAGTGTGCCAGCAGCACCTCTGTTTCCAAGATGGCAGAGGTCTGGAGCACACTGGAGGAGCTCTGGACACCTCCCAGGGGAGGTGCAGGTCAGGGAAGTGGTCACTCCCCTTTCCTTTGTCCAGGTTCGCGCCAGAGCAGGGCTAAGGGGTCCCCTGAACCGGTGTAGACTGGCTTATGCAGAATTGGGCACATCTGTGCCCAACAAAGCATTTCCAGAGGCTGGGGGAGGCTACTCCTCCCATGCCTTCACACCATTTTCCAAAGGGAGAGGGTGTCACACCCTCTCTCAGAGGAAGTTCTTTGTTCTGCCATCCTGGGCCAGGCCTGGCTGGACCCCAGGAGGGCAGATGCCTGTCTGAGGGGTTGGCAGCAGCAGCAGCTGCAGTGAAACCCCAGGAAGGGCAGTTTGGCAGTACCAGGGTCTGTGCTACAGACCACTGGGATCATGGGATTGTGCCAACTATGCCAGGATGGCATAGAGGGGGCAATTCCATGATCATAGACATGTTACATTGCCATATTCGGAGTTATCATTGTGAAGCTACATATAGGTAGTGACCTATATGTAGTGCACGCGTGTAATGGTGTCCCCGCACTCACAAAGTTCAGGGAATTGGCTCTGAACAATGTGGGGGCACCTTGGCTAGTGCCAGGGTGCCCTCACACTAAGTAACTTTGCACCTAACCTTTACCAGGTAAAGGTTAGACATATAGGTGACTTATAAGTTACTTAAGTGCAGTGTAAAATGGCTGTGAAATAACGTGGACGTTATTTCACTCAGGCTGCAGTGGCAGGCCTGTGTAAGAATTGTCAGAGCTCCCTATGGGTGGCAAAAGAAATGCTGCAGCCCATAGGGATCTCCTGGAACCCCAATACCCTGGGTACATCAGTACCATATACTAGGGAATTATAAGGGTGTTCCAGTAAGCCAATGTAAATTGGTAAAAATGGTCACTAGCCTGTTAGTGACACTTTGGAAAGAAATGAGAGAGCATAACCACTGAGGTTCTGATTAGCAGAGCCTCAGTGAGACAGTTAGTCACTACACAGGTAACACATTCAGGCACACTTATGAGCACTGGGGCCCTGGGTTACCAGGGTCCCAGTGACACATACAACTAAAACAACATATATACAGTGAAAAATGGGGGTAACATGCCAGGCAAGATGGTACTTTCCTACACAACCCCCCCAAACGAAGGACAATAAGACTAGCCATGACCTGATGAGTCTTCATTGTCTAAGTGGAAATATCTGGAGAGTCCATCTGCATTGGAGTGGCTACTCCCAGGTCTATGTTCCACTGTATAGTCCATTCCCTGTAGGGATATGGACCACCTCAACAATTTAGGATTTTCACCTTTCATTTGTTTTAGCCAAAGTAGAGGTTTGTGGTCTGTCTGAACAATGAAGTGAGTGCCAAACAGGTATGGCCTCAACTTCTTCAGAGCCCAGACCACAGCAAAGGCCTCCCTCTCAATGGCAGACCAACGCTTTTCTCTAGGGGTCAACCTCCTACTAATAAAAGCAACAGGTTGATCCTGGCCCTCAGAATTAAGTTGTGATAGGACTGCCCCTACTCCTAATTCAGATGCATCAGTCTGGACATAGAATTTTTTAGAGTAACAAGGGCTTTTCAGGACTGGTGCAGAGCACATGGCCTGCTTCAGCTCCTCAAAAGCTTTCTGACAGTTTGCTGTCCATAATACCTTTTTAGGCATTTTCTTGGATGTGAGGTCATTAAGAGGGGCTGCAATGGAGCCATAGTTCTTAATGAACCTCCTGTAATACCCAGTGAGGCCTAGGAAGGCTCTCACCTGAGTCTGAGTGGTAGGGGGAACCCAATCAATAATTGTTTGGATTTTCCCCTGAAGTGGTGCAATCTGTTCCCCACCAACAAGGTGTCCCAGATAAACCACCTTACCCTGCCCTATCTGGCACTTTGAAGCCTTGATAGTGAGGCCTGCCTTTTGCAGGGCCTCCAAAACTTTCCATAGGTGGACCAGGTGATCATCCCAGCTGGAGCTAAAGACAGCTATATCGTCCAAATATGCTGCACTGAAAGCTTCCAGCCCTTGCAGGACTGTGTTCACCAACCTCTGAAAAGTGGCAGGTGCATTTTTCAAACCAAAAGGCATTACAGTAAACTGGTAATGTCCTCCAATGGTAGAAAATGCAGTCTTAGGTTTAGCATCTTCTGATAATTTGATCTGCCAATACCCTGCAGTCAAATCAAAAGTGCTTAGATACTTGGCAGATGCCAGTGTATCTATGAGCTCATCTGCCCTGGGTATAGGGTGAGCATCAGTTTTGGTTACCAAGTTGAGACCTCTATAGTCTACACAAAACCGCATTTCCTTCTTTCCATCTTTGGAATGGGGTTTTGCTACCAGTACCACAGGAGAAGCCCATGGACTGTCAGAGTGCTCAACCACTCCTAGTTCTAACATTTTCTGGACCTCTTGCTTTATGCAGTCCCTGACATGGTCAGGCTGCCTATAGATCTTACTTTTGACAGGTAAACTGTCTCCAGTATCTATAGTGTGCTCACACCAAGAAGTGGTACCTGGCACAGAAGAGAAGAGTTCAGAGAATTGATCTAGGAGATTTATGCAATTATCTTTCTGCTCAGCGGTAAGACAATCAGCCAAAACTACACCTTCCACAAGAGCATCTTGTTCTGTGGAAGAGAAGAGATCAGGTAGAGGATCACTGTCTTCTTCCTGTCCCTCATCAGTTGCCATGAGCAGGGTGAGATCAGCCCTGTCATAGTAGGGTTTCAGGCGGTTGACATGGAGCACCCTAAGGGGACTCCTGGCAGTGCCTAAGTCAACTAAATAGGTGACTTCTCCCTTCTTTTCAACAATTGTGTGGGGTCCACTCCATTTATCTTGGAGTGCTCTTGGGGCCACAGGCTCCAAGACCCACACTTTCTGCCCTGGTTGGTACTGAACCAAAACAGCCTTCTGATCATGCCATTGCTTCTGGAGCTCTTGGCTGGCCTGAAGGTTTTTACTGGCCTTTTTCATGTACTCAGCCATCCTTGATCTGAGGCCAAGTACATAATCCACAATATCCTGCTTAGGAGCTTTTAAAGGTTGTTCCCAACCCTCCTTTACAAGTGTGAGTGGACCCCTAACAGGGTGTCCAAAAAGAAGTTCAAAGGGGCTGAAGCCCACTCCTTTCTGGGGTACCTCCCTGTGGGCAAAAAGGAGGCATGGTAGAAGGATATCCCATCTCCTGCGGAGTTTTTCAGGGAGACCCATAATCATGCCTTTGAGAGTTTTATTAAATCTCTCCACCAGTCCATTTGTTTGTGGATGATAGGGTGTTGTGAACTTGTACGTTACACCACACTCCTTCCACATGGCCTTTAAGTATGCAGACATGAAATTGCTTCCCCTGTCTGATACTACTTCCTTTGGGAAGCCCACCCTGGAAAATATTCCCAGGAGGGCCTTTGCCACTGCAGGTGCTGTAGTGGTCCTTAAAGGAATTGCTTCAGGATATCTTGTGGCATGGTCTACTACCACTAAGCTAAATCTATTGCCTGAAGCAGTAGGAGGGTCAAGGGGGCCAACTATGTCAACCCCTACCCTTTCAAAGGGAACCCCAACCACAGGCAGTGGAATAAGGGGTACCTTTGGGGTGCCACCTGTCTTGCCACTGGCTTGACAGGTTTCACAGGACTTACAAAATTCCCTTGTGTCCTCAGACATCCTAGGCCAATGAAACAGGGCAACAAGTCTGTCCCAAGTTTTCATTTGACCCAGGTGCCCAGCTAGGGGAATGTCATGTGCCAGGGTTAGGAGGAACTTTCTGTACTCCTGAGGAATCACTAATCTCCTGGCAGCTCCAGGTTTAGGATCCCTATGCTCAGTGTACAAGAGGTTGTCCTCCCAGTAAACTCTGTGAGAGTCACTGACATCCCCATTAGCCTGTTTGACAGCTTGCTGTCTGAGACCCTCTAATGTGGGACAGGTTTGCTGTGCCACACTCAGCTCCTCTCTGGCAGGCCCCCCTTCACCCAAAAGCTCAGCAGTGTCTGCTTCCAGCTCCTCTGGTGTAGGTTCTGCACAGGGAGGGAATTCGTCTTCCTCAGAAGTTGAATCCACTGTAGAGGGAGGGATAGTAGGAAGTGGTTTGCTTCTACTAGCCCTAGCTTTAGGGAGCACTTGGTCCATTGTTCCAGGATCCAAGCTTCCCTGTCCTTTTTGCTTTTTGGCCTGAGCCCTTGTCAAAGCAAAAATATGCCCTGGGATGCCCAGCATTGCTGCATGGGCCTCCAACTCCACATCTGACCAAGCTGATGTCTCCAAATCATTCCCTAATAGACAGTCTACAGGCAAATCTGAAGCTACCACAACTTTCTTTGGACCAGTAACCCCCCCCAGTTGAGATTAACAACAGCCATGGGGTGGCTAAGTGTGTTGTTGTGAGCATCGGTTACTTGGTACTGGTGACCAAGTAGGTGTTGTTCAGGGTGGACCAGTTTCTCTATGACCATAGTCACACTGGCACCAGTGTCCCTGTAGGCCTGAACCTCAACACCATTTATTAGGGGTAGCTGCTTGTACTTATCCATATTAAGGGGACAAGCAACTAAGGTGGCTAAATCAATAGCCCCCTCAGAGACTAACACAGCCTCTGTGGCCTCCCTAACAAGGCCAACCCCAACTAAGTTACCAATAGTGAGCCCAGCTACTCCCTTGGATTGGCTATTAGTAGGTTTGCTCCCACCACCACTGCTATTAGTAGGGACACTAGGTGTAGCAGTAGGGGTTGTAGTGGTAGGAGGCTTGGTGCCTTTCTTTGGACAACTGGGATCTGTTGTCCAATGGCCTTTTATTTTACATAAATAGCACCATGGTTTCTTTTCCTTGTTCTGATTAAAAGAGGATTTGGGCCCACCACCCCCACCAGAGTTTTTTTATGGGCATGATGAAGACTCATTTTTAGATTTGTCCCCACCCTTGTCAGAAGACTTACCATCCTTCTTTTTGTTGCCATCTTTGTCACCCCCTGTATGAACTTTTCTGTTCACTCTTGTTCTGACCCATTTGTCTGCCTTCTTTCCCAATTCTTGGGGAGAGGTCAGATCAGAGTCCACCAAGTACTGGTGCAACAAATCAGACACACAATTATTAAGAATATGCTCTCTCAGGATCAAGTTATACAGGCTTTCAAAGTCAGTAACCTTACTGCCATGTAACCACCCCTCCAAGGCCTTCACTGAATGGTCAATGAAATCAACCCAGTCTTGTGAAGACTCCTTTTTGGTCTCTCTGAACTTTATCCTGTACTGTTCAGTGGTTAAGCCATAACCATCCAGGAGTGCATTCTTAAGAACTTGGAAATTATTAGCATCATTTTCTTTCACAGTAAGGAGCCTATCCCTACCTTTTCCACTAAATGATAGCCATAGGATAGCAGCCCACTGCCTTTGAGGGACATCCTGTACAGCACAGGCCCTCTCAAGTGCAGCAAACCACTTGTTAATGTCATCCCCCTCCTTATAAGGGGGAACTATCTTATGCAGATTCCTGGAATCATGCTCTTTTGCAGGATGACTATGGGGAATACTGCTGCTGCCACCATGGGTTTCTAAACCCAGTTTCTGTCTCTCCTTCTCTACTTCTAAAGTCTGTCTATCCAAATCCAGCTGTTGCTTCTTGAGCTTCAGTCCGGTTTGTTCCACTCTCAATCTATTGAGCTCCCTTTCTAACAATCTGTCATCAGGGTGGGTGGGAGGGACATGCCTTGAAACAGAAGTATGGTGAGAATGGACAGAAGGAGACCTGTCCCTTACAGAAGCCACCCTAACAGCTTGGTTAACAGAAACATCACTACCAGTATGGTGAGAATAGATGCTTTTGCTATGATATGAGACAACACTATTTATATGGTGTGGCTCCTCATCATGACCAACTATGCTAGACTGTCTAGTAATGGGCAGGCTAGGAAGTTTCTTTCCTGAATCTTTTCCTGGGGGAGTCCCTGGATCTGATTGAGAACCATTAGCTACTTTTTCTACAGATTGGGCACTTATGGCCTTATCCTGTACTCTAAGCATGTTAATTAACAGTTCTAAGGAAGGATTCTTCCCTACACTCAAACCTCTCTCTATGCAGAGACTCCTTGCTCCTTTCCAGCTAAGGTGATCATATGCAAGTTTGGACAGATCAACACTTTGGCCTGTGCCAGACATTTTTAGAGAGAGTTAAAGTGATAGAAAAAGATAAAAAGTTTGTCAGAGCTTTTAGAAAGACAGAGAAAAAAACTTTTTAAACTTTTTAGAACTTTTTAGAAAGTTAGAAGTACTTTTCAGCACTTAGAAAAGAGTGAAAAGAGGAAATGCAAAACTTTTTGGCTATGTGTATATACACTGACCTTGTTTTGTATATTTTTCTCTTATGAAAAGTACAATGACAAGAGTGGTAAGTAGTCTCAAAGCACTTATCCCACCACTGCACAACCAATGTAGGAGGCTGGACTGGCTTGTAGTGAGTACCAAGGGGTACTTGCACCTTGCACCAGGCCCAGTTATCCCTTATTAGTGTATAGGGTGTCTAGCAGCTTAGGCTGATAGATAATGGTAGCTTAGCAGAGCAGCTTAGGCTGAACTAGGAGACGTGTGAAGCTACCACAGTACCACTTAGTGTCATATGCACAATATCATAAGAAAACACAATACACAGTTATACTAAAAATAAAGGTACTTTATTTTTATGACAATATGCCAAAGTATCTTAGAGTGTACCCTCAGTGAGAGGATAGGAAATATACACAAGATATATATACACAATAGCAAAAATATGCAGTATAGTCTTAGAAAACAGTGCAAACAATGTATAGTTACAATAGGATGCAATGGGGAAACATAGGGATAGGGGCAACACAAACCATATACTCCAAAAGTGGAATGCGAACCACGAATGGACCCCAAACCTATGTGACCTTGTAGAGGGTCGCTGGGACTATTAGAAAATAGTGAGAGTTAGAAAAATAACCCTCCCCAAGACCCTGAAAAGTGAGTGCAAAGTGCACTAAAGTTCCCCTAAGGACAAAGAAGTCGTGTTAGAGGAATAATGCAGGAAAGACACAAACCAGCAATGCAACAACTGTGGATTTCCAATCTAGGGTACCTGTGGAACAAGGGGACCAAGTCCAAAAGTCACAAGCAAGTCGGAGATGGGCAGATGCCCAGGAAATGCCAGCTGCGGGTGCAAAGAAGCTTCTACTGGACAGAAGAAGCTGAGGTTTCTGCAGGAACAAAAAAGGCTAGAGACTTCCCCTTTGGTGGACTGATCCCTCTCGCCGTGGAGAGTCGTGCAGAAGTGTTTTCCCGCCGAAAGACCGCCAACAAGCTTTGCTAGCTGCAAATCGTGCGGTTAGCGTTTTTGGACGCTGCTGAGGCCCAGGAGGGACCAGGAGGTTGCAAATTGGACCAGCAGAGAGAGGGGACGTCTAGCAAGACAAGAAGCCCTCTCTGAAGCAGGTAGCACCCGGAGAAGTGCCAGAAACAGGCACTACGAGGATGCATGAAACGGTGCTCGCCGAAGTTGCACAAAGGAGTCCCACGTCGCCGGAGACCAACTTAGAAAGTCGTGCAATGCAGGTTAGAGTGCCGTGGACCCAGGCTTGGCTGTGCACAAAGGATTTCCGCCGGAAGTGCACAGGGGCCGGAGTAGCTGCAAAGTCGCGGTTCCCAGCAATGCAGCCCAGCGAGGTGAGGCTACTCCTCCCCTGCCTTCACACCATTTTCCAAAGGGAGAGGGTGTCACACCCTCTCTCAGAGGAAGTTCTTTGTTCTGCCATCCTGGGCCAGGCCTGGCTGGACCCCAGGAGGGCAGATGCCTGTCTGAGGGGTTGGCAGCAGCAGCAGCTGCAGTGAAACCCCAGGAAGGGCAGTTTGGCAGTACCAGGGTCTGTGCTACAGACCACTGGGATCATGGGATTGTGCCAACTATGCCAGGATGGCATAGAGGGGGCAATTCCATGATCATAGACATGTTACATTGCCATATTCGGAGTTATCATTGTGAAGCTACATATAGGTAGTGACCTATATGTAGTGCACGCGTGTAATGGTGTCCCCGCACTCACAAAGTTCAGGGAATTGGCTCTGAACAATGTGGGGGCACCTTGGCTAGTGCCAGGGTGCCCTCACACTAAGTAACTTTGCACCTAACCTTTACCAGGTAAAGGTTAGACATATAGGTGACTTATAAGTTACTTAAGTGCAGTGTAAAATGGCTGTGAAATAACGTGGACGTTATTTCACTCAGGCTGCAGTGGCAGGCCTGTGTAAGAATTGTCAGAGCTCCCTATGGGTGGCAAAAGAAATGCTGCAGCCCATAGGGATCTCCTGGAACCCCAATACCCTGGGTACATCAGTACCATATACTAGGGAATTATAAGGGTGTTCCAGTAAGCCAATGTAAATTGGTAAAAATGGTCACTAGCCTGTTAGTGACACTTTGGAAAGAAATGAGAGAGCATAACCACTGAGGTTCTGATTAGCAGAGCCTCAGTGAGACAGTTAGTCACTACACAGGTAACACATTCAGGCACACTTATGAGCACTGGGGCCCTGGGTTACCAGGGTCCCAGTGACACATACAACTAAAACAACATATATACAGTGAAAAATGGGGGTAACATGCCAGGCAAGATGGTACTTTCCTACACAACCCCCCCAAACGAAGGACAATAAGACTAGCCATGACCTGATGAGTCTTCATTGTCTAAGTGGAAATATCTGGAGAGTCCATCTGCATTGGAGTGGCTACTCCCAGGTCTATGTTCCACTGTATAGTCCATTCCCTGTAGGGATATGGACCACCTCAACAATTTAGGATTTTCACCTTTCATTTGTTTTAGCCAAAGTAGAGGTTTGTGGTCTGTCTGAACAATGAAGTGAGTGCCAAACAGGTATGGCCTCAACTTCTTCAGAGCCCAGACCACAGCAAAGGCCTCCCTCTCAATGGCAGACCAACGCTTTTCTCTAGGGGTCAACCTCCTACTAATAAAAGCAACAGGTTGATCCTGGCCCTCAGAATTAAGTTGTGATAGGACTGCCCCTACTCCTAATTCAGATGCATCAGTCTGGACATAGAATTTTTTAGAGTAACAAGGGCTTTTCAGGACTGGTGCAGAGCACATGGCCTGCTTCAGCTCCTCAAAAGCTTTCTGACAGTTTGCTGTCCATAATACCTTTTTAGGCATTTTCTTGGATGTGAGGTCATTAAGAGGGGCTGCAATGGAGCCATAGTTCTTAATGAACCTCCTGTAATACCCAGTGAGGCCTAGGAAGGCTCTCACCTGAGTCTGAGTGGTAGGGGGAACCCAATCAATAATTGTTTGGATTTTCCCCTGAAGTGGTGCAATCTGTTCCCCACCAACAAGGTGTCCCAGATAAACCACCTTACCCTGCCCTATCTGGCACTTTGAAGCCTTGATAGTGAGGCCTGCCTTTTGCAGGGCCTCCAAAACTTTCCATAGGTGGACCAGGTGATCATCCCAGCTGGAGCTAAAGACAGCTATATCGTCCAAATATGCTGCACTGAAAGCTTCCAGCCCTTGCAGGACTGTGTTCACCAACCTCTGAAAAGTGGCAGGTGCATTTTTCAAACCAAAAGGCATTACAGTAAACTGGTAATGTCCTCCAATGGTAGAAAATGCAGTCTTAGGTTTAGCATCTTCTGATAATTTGATCTGCCAATACCCTGCAGTCAAATCAAAAGTGCTTAGATACTTGGCAGATGCCAGTGTATCTATGAGCTCATCTGCCCTGGGTATAGGGTGAGCATCAGTTTTGGTTACCAAGTTGAGACCTCTATAGTCTACACAAAACCGCATTTCCTTCTTTCCATCTTTGGAATGGGGTTTTGCTACCAGTACCACAGGAGAAGCCCATGGACTGTCAGAGTGCTCAACCACTCCTAGTTCTAACATTTTCTGGACCTCTTGCTTTATGCAGTCCCTGACATGGTCAGGCTGCCTATAGATCTTACTTTTGACAGGTAAACTGTCTCCAGTATCTATAGTGTGCTCACACCAAGAAGTGGTACCTGGCACAGAAGAGAAGAGTTCAGAGAATTGATCTAGGAGATTTATGCAATTATCTTTCTGCTCAGCGGTAAGACAATCAGCCAAAACTACACCTTCCACAAGAGCATCTTGTTCTGTGGAAGAGAAGAGATCAGGTAGAGGATCACTGTCTTCTTCCTGTCCCTCATCAGTTGCCATGAGCAGGGTGAGATCAGCCCTGTCATAGTAGGGTTTCAGGCGGTTGACATGGAGCACCCTAAGGGGACTCCTGGCAGTGCCTAAGTCAACTAAATAGGTGACTTCTCCCTTCTTTTCAACAATTGTGTGGGGTCCACTCCATTTATCTTGGAGTGCTCTTGGGGCCACAGGCTCCAAGACCCACACTTTCTGCCCTGGTTGGTACTGAACCAAAACAGCCTTCTGATCATGCCATTGCTTCTGGAGCTCTTGGCTGGCCTGAAGGTTTTTACTGGCCTTTTTCATGTACTCAGCCATCCTTGATCTGAGGCCAAGTACATAATCCACAATATCCTGCTTAGGAGCTTTTAAAGGTTGTTCCCAACCCTCCTTTACAAGTGTGAGTGGACCCCTAACAGGGTGTCCAAAAAGAAGTTCAAAGGGGCTGAAGCCCACTCCTTTCTGGGGTACCTCCCTGTGGGCAAAAAGGAGGCATGGTAGAAGGATATCCCATCTCCTGCGGAGTTTTTCAGGGAGACCCATAATCATGCCTTTGAGAGTTTTATTAAATCTCTCCACCAGTCCATTTGTTTGTGGATGATAGGGTGTTGTGAACTTGTACGTTACACCACACTCCTTCCACATGGCCTTTAAGTATGCAGACATGAAATTGCTTCCCCTGTCTGATACTACTTCCTTTGGGAAGCCCACCCTGGAAAATATTCCCAGGAGGGCCTTTGCCACTGCAGGTGCTGTAGTGGTCCTTAAAGGAATTGCTTCAGGATATCTTGTGGCATGGTCTACTACCACTAAGCTAAATCTATTGCCTGAAGCAGTAGGAGGGTCAAGGGGGCCAACTATGTCAACCCCTACCCTTTCAAAGGGAACCCCAACCACAGGCAGTGGAATAAGGGGTGCCTTTGGGGTGCCACCTGTCTTGCCACTGGCTTGACAGGTTTCACAGGACTTACAAAATTCCTTTGTGTCCTCAGACATCCTAGGCCAATGAAACAGGGCAACAAGTCTGTCCCAAGTTTTCATTTGACCCAGGTGCCCAGCTAGGGGAATGTCATGTGCCAGGGTTAGGAGGAACTTTCTGTACTCCTGAGGAATCACTAATCTCCTGGCAGCTCCAGGTTTAGGATCCCTATGCTCAGTGTACAAGAGGTTGTCCTCCCAGTAAACTCTGTGAGAGTCACTGACATCCCCATTAGCCTGTTTGACAGCTTGCTGTCTGAGACCCTCTAATGTGGGACAGGTTTGCTGTGCCACACTCAGCTCCTCTCTGGCAGGCCCCCCTTCACCCAAAAGCTCAGCAGTGTCTGCTTCCAGCTCCTCTGGTGTAGGTTCTGCACAGGGAGGGAATTCGTCTTCCTCAGAAGTTGAATCCACTGTAGAGGGAGGGATAGTAGGAAGTGGTTTGCTTCTACTAGCCCTAGCTTTAGGGAGCACTTGGTCCATTGTTCCAGGATCCAAGCTTCTCTGTCCTTTTTTGCTTTTTGGCCTGAGCCCTTGTCAAAGCAAAAATATGCCCTGGGATGCCCAGCATTGCTGCATGGGCCTCCAACTCCACATCTGACCAAGCTGATGTCTCCAAATCATTCCCTAATAGACAGTCTACAGGCAAATCTGAAGCTACCACAACTTTCTTTGGACCAGTAACCCCCCCCAGTTGAGATTAACAACAGCCATGGGGTGGCTAAGTGTGTTGTTGTGAGCATCGGTTACTTGGTACTGGTGACCAAGTAGGTGTTGTTCAGGGTGGACCAGTTTCTCTATGACCATAGTCACACTGGCACCAGTGTCCCTGTAGGCCTGAACCTCAACACCATTTATTAGGGGTAGCTGCTTGTACTTATCCATATTAAGGGGACAAGCAACTAAGGTGGCTAAATCAATAGCCCCCTCAGAGACTAACACAGCCTCTGTGGCCTCCCTAACAAGGCCAACCCCAACTAAGTTACCAATAGTGAGCCCAGCTACTCCCTTGGATTGGCTATTAGTAGGTTTGCTCCCACCACCACTGCTATTAGTAGGGACACTAGGTGTAGCAGTAGGGGTTGTAGTGGTAGGAGGCTTGGTGCCTTTCTTTGGACAACTGGGATCTGTTGTCCAATGGCCTTTTATTTTACATAAATAGCACCATGGTTTCTTTTCCTTGTTCTGATTAAAAGAGGATTTGGGCCCACCACCCCCACCAGAGTTTTTTTATGGGCCTGATGAAGACTCATTTTTAGATTTGTCCCCACCCTTGTCAGAAGACTTACCATCCTTCTTTTTGTTGCCATCTTTGTCACCCCCTGTATGAACTTTTCTGTTCACTCTTGTTCTGACCCATTTGTCTGCCTTCTTTCCCAATTCTTGGGGAGAGGTCAGATCAGAGTCCACCAAGTACTGGTGCAACAAATCAGACACACAATTATTAAGAATATGCTCTCTCAGGATCAAGTTATACAGGCTTTCAAAGTCAGTAACCTTACTGCCATGTAACCACCCCTCCAAGGCCTTCACTGAATGGTCAATGAAATCAACCCAGTCTTGTGAAGACTCCTTTTTGGTCTCTCTGAACTTTATCCTGTACTGTTCAGTGGTTAAGCCATAACCATCCAGGAGTGCATTCTTAAGAACTTGGAAATTATTAGCATCATTTTCTTTCACAGTAAGGAGCCTATCCCTACCTTTTCCACTAAATGATAGCCATAGGATAGCAGCCCACTGCCTTTGAGGGACATCCTGTACAGCACAGGCCCTCTCAAGTGCAGCAAACCACTTGTTAATGTCATCCCCCTCCTTATAAGGGGGAACTATCTTATGCAGATTCCTGGAATCATGCTCTTTTGCAGGATGACTATGGGGAATACTGCAGCTGCCACCATGGGTTTCTAAACCCAGTTTCTGTCTCTCCTTCTCTACTTCTAAAGTCTGTCTATCCAAATCCAGCTGTTGCTTCTTGAGCTTCAGTCTGGTTTGTTCCACTCTCAATCTATTGAGCTCCCTTTCTAACAATCTGTCATCAGGGTGGGTGGGAGGGACATGCCTTGAAACAGAAGTATGGTGAGAATGGACAGAAGGAGACCTGTCCCTTACAGAAGCCACCCTAACAGCTTGGTTAACAGAAACATCACTACCAGTATGGTGAGAATAGATGCTTTTGCTATGATATGAGACAACACTATTTATATGGTGTGGCTCCTCATCATGACCAACTATGCTAGACTGTCTAGTAATGGGCAGGCTAGGAAGTTTCTTTCCTGAATCTTTTCCTGGGGGAGTCCCTGGATCTGATTGAGAACCATTAGCTACTTTTTCTACAGATTGGGCACTTATGGCCTTATCCTGTACTCTAAGCATGTTAATTAACAGTTCTAAGGAAGGATTCTTCCCTACACTCAAACCTCTCTCTATGCAGAGACTCCTTGCTCCTTTCCAGCTAAGGTGATCATATGCAAGTTTGGACAGATCAACACTTTGGCCTGTGCCAGACATTTTTAGAGAGAGTTAAAGTGATAGAAAAAGATAAAAAGTTTGTCAGAGCTTTTAGAAAGACAGAGAAAAAAACTTTTTAAACTTTTTAGAACTTTTTAGAAAGTTAGAAGTACTTTTCAGCACTTAGAAAAGAGTGAAAAGAGGAAATGCAAAACTTTTTGGCTATGTGTATATACACTGACCTTGTTTTGTATATTTTTCTCTTATGAAAAGTACAATGACAAGAGTGGTAAGTAGTCTCAAAGCACTTATCCCACCACTGCACAACCAATGTAGGAGGCTGGACTGGCTTGTAGTGAGTACCAAGGGGTACTTGCACCTTGCACCAGGCCCAGTTATCCCTTATTAGTGTATAGGGTGTCTAGCAGCTTAGGCTGATAGATAATGGTAGCTTAGCAGAGCAGCTTAGGCTGAACTAGGAGACGTGTGAAGCTACCACAGTACCACTTAGTGTCATATGCACAATATCATAAGAAAACACAATACACAGTTATACTAAAAATAAAGGTACTTTATTTTTATGACAATATGCCAAAGTATCTTAGAGTGTACCCTCAGTGAGAGGATAGGAAATATACACAAGATATATATACACAATAGCAAAAATATGCAGTATAGTCTTAGAAAACAGTGCAAACAATGTATAGTTACAATAGGATGCAATGGGGAAACATAGGGATAGGGGCAACACAAACCATATACTCCAAAAGTGGAATGCGAACCACGAATGGACCCCAAACCTATGTGACCTTGTAGAGGGTCGCTGGGACTATTAGAAAATAGTGAGAGTTAGAAAAATAACCCTCCCCAAGACCCTGAAAAGTGAGTGCAAAGTGCACTAAAGTTCCCCTAAGGACAAAGAAGTCGTGTTAGAGGAATAATGCAGGAAAGACACAAACCAGCAATGCAACAACTGTGGATTTCCAATCTAGGATACCTGTGGAACAAGGGGACCAAGTCCAAAAGTCACAAGCAAGTCGGAGATGGGCAGATGCCCAGGAAATGCCAGCTGCGGGTGCAAAGAAGCTTCTACTGGACAGAAGAAGCTGAGGTTTCTGCAGGAACAAAAAAGGCTAGAGACTTCCCCTTTGGTGGACTGATCCCTCTCGCCGTGGAGAGTCGTGCAGAAGTGTTTTCCCGCCGAAAGACCGCCAACAAGCTTTGCTAGCTGCAAATCGTGCGGTTAGCGTTTTTGGACGCTGCTGAGGCCCAGGAGGGACCAGGAGGTTGCAAATTGGACCAGCAGAGAGAGGGGACGTCTAGCAAGACAAGAAGCCCTCTCTGAAGCAGGTAGCACCCGGAGAAGTGCCAGAAACAGGCACTACGAGGATGCATGAAACAGTGCTCGCCGAAGTTGCACAAAGGAGTCCCACGTCGCCGGAGACCAACTTAGAAAGTCGTGCAATGCAGGTTAGAGTGCCGTGGACCCAGGCTTGGCTGTGCACAAAGGATTTCCGCCGGAAGTGCACAGGGGCCGGAGTAGCTGCAAAGTCGCGGTTCCCAGCAATGCAGCCCAGCGAGGTGAGGCAAGGACTTACCTCCACCAAACTTGGACTGAAGAGTCACTGGACTGTGGGGGTCACTTGGACAGAGTTGCTGGATTCGAGGGACCTCGCTCGTCGTGCTGAGAGGAGACCCAAGGGACCGGTAATGCAGCTTTTTGGTCGACCCACGGGAGATTTCTTCGGAGCTTCTGGTGCAGAGAGGAGGCAGACTACCCCCACAGCATGCACAAGCAGGAAAACAGTCGAGAAGGCGGCAGGATCAGCGTTACAGAGTTGCAGTAGTCGTCTTTGCTACTATGTTGCAGGTTTGCAGGCTTCCAGCGCGGTCAGCAGTCGATTCCTTATCAGAAGGTGAAGAGAGAGATGCAGAGGAACTCGGATGAGCTCTTGCATTCGTTATCTAAAGTTTCCCCAGAGACAGAGACCCTAAATAGCCAGAAAAGACGGTTTGGCTACTTAGGAGAGAGGATAGGCTACTAACACCTGAAGGAGCCTATCAGAAGGAGTCTCTGACGTCACCTGGTGGCACTGGCCACTCAGAGCAGTCCAGTGTGCCAGCAGCACCTCTGTTTCCAAGATGGCAGAGGTCTGGAGCACACTGGAGGAGCTCTGGACACCTCCCAGGGGAGGTGCAGGTCAGGGGAGTGGTCACTCCCCTTTCCTTTGTCCAGTTTCGCGCCAGAGCAGGGCTAAGGGGTCCCCTGAACCGGTGTAGACTGGCTTATGCAGAATTGGGCACATCTGTGCCCAACAAAGCATTTCCAGAGGCTGGGGGAGGCTACTCCTCCCCTGCCTTCACACCATTTTCCAAAGGGAGAGGGTGTCACACCCTCTCTCAGAGGAAGTTCTTTGTTCTGCCATCCTGGGCCAGGCCTGGCTGGACCCCAGGAGGGCAGATGCCTGTCTGAGGGGTTGGCAGCAGCAGCAGCTGCAGTGAAACCCCAGGAAGGGCAGTTTGGCAGTACCAGGGTCTGTGCTACAGACCACTGGGATCATGGGATTGTGCCAACTATGCCAGGATGGCATAGAGGGGGCAATTCCATGATCATAGACATGTTACATGGCCATATTCGGAGTTATCATTGTGAAGCTACATATAGGTAGTGACCTATATGTAGTGCACGCGTGTAATGGTGTCCCCGCACTCACAAAGTTCAAGGAATTGGCTCTGAACAATGTAGGGGCACCTTGGCTAGTGCCAGGGTGCCCTCACACTAAGTAACTTTGCACCTAACCTTTACCAGGTAAAGGTTAGACATATAGGTGACTTATAAGTTACTTAAGTGCAGTGTAAAATGGCTGTGAAATAACGTGGACGTTATTTCACTCAGGCTGCAGTGGCAGGCCTGTGTAAGAATTGTCAGAGCTCCCTATGGGTGGCAAAAGAAATGCTGCAGCCCATAGGGATCTCCTGGAACCCCAATACCCTGGGTACCTCAGTACCATATACTAGGGAATTATAAGGGTGTTCCAGTAAGCCAATGTAAATTGGTAAAAATGGTCACTAGCCTGTTAGTGACAATTTGGAAAGAAATGAGAGAGCATAACCACTGAGGTTCTGATTAGCAGAGCCTCAGTGAGACAGTTAGTCACTACACAGGTAACACATTCAGGCACACTTATGAGCACTGGGGCCCTGGGTTACCAGGGTCCCAGTGACACATACAACTAAAACAACATATATACAGTGAAAAATGGGGGTAACATGCCAGGCAAGATGGTACTTTCCTACACCCATCACATAAGGGATGCTGCTATTCCGCAGGATGTAGGCGTCATGCACTGACCCAGGGAACTTGGCATTAACATGGGAGATGTACTGGTCTGCCAAACAGACCACCTGGATATTCATGGAATAATAACTCTTTCTGTTCCTGTACACCTGTTCGCTCCTGCTGGGGGGGACCAAAGCAACATGTGTCCCATCAATGGCACCTATGATGTTGGGGATATGTCCAAGGGCATAGAAATCACCCTTCATGGTAGGCAAATCCCCCACCTCAGGGAAAACTATGTAGCTCCGCATGTGTTTGAGCAGGGCTGACAACACTCTGGACAACACCTTGGAAAACATAGGCTGGGACATCCCTGATGATATGGCCACTGTTGTTTGAAATGACCCACTTGCTAGGAAATGGAGCACTGACAGCACCTGCACTAGAGGGGGGATCCCTGTGGGTTGGCGGATGGGTGACATCAGGTCGGGCTCCAACTGGGTACATAGTTCCCGTATAGTGGCTCGGTCAAGCCTGTATGTCAGTATGACATGTCGTTCCTCCATTGTCGACAGGTCCACCAGCGGTCTGTACACGGGAAGATTCCTCCATCTCCTCGCATGTCCCAGTGGACGGTGCCTAGGAAGGACAACATGGAGCACAGAGTCAATCAACCCACAGGTACGTTCCCACAGCTTGCACACAACACGATTCTCAATGCATTGAATGGCTTGTATGAGTGTTGATGCAAGGCCTAGGTATGTGTGACGCAGTAGAATTTAAGCCATGTGGGCCCTTGAAATGGCGGCTGCCTGACCTGTGAAGTGTGACAATGGGATGTGAGGTCAATGCGCTGGCGTGGCACACCGTGGCGGTAGGCGGTCGAAGACCGCGGCGCAAAGCCGCATTGGTTAACATTGAACCCTACGGGTTTCAGGAGCCAATGACGATGTGCGCCGGCGGTCGCGGTACGCACCGCCGTGGTTCGCACCGCCGCGGGCGTGACCACCATTTTCTATCTGCTTAATCACTCGATACCTGATCATCCACAGGAGAGGACCTATACTGCAAGTGATGCTGTGACCTCGGTCTGGAAGAGACAATGGCTGCTGCGACTGGGGAAAGGGCCCCTGCCTTCACTTCTGAAGAATTGGAGAAACTCGTGGATGGGGTCCTCCCCCAGTATGCGCAACTCTACGGTCCTCCAGACCAACAGGTAAGTACACTGGGACCATGCTTTGTGGCCAATGCCTGTGTTGAGTGGGGTAAATGAAAGATGGTGGGGAGGGGAGCGAATGAGGCATGCATCAAACGACAGATGAGAGCATGTGCCACATGGCAAGGGTGGGGATGGGTGGCCACTCACATCGAGCATGCAGAAGGTGATGATTTTTTTTCTCCACCTGTACATGTCACATAGGTCAGCACCCATCAGAAAATCGACATTTGGCGTGCCATCGCCAAGGACGTCCGGATCCTGGGGGTCCACAACAGACGGGGCACCCACTGCAGGAAGAGGTGGGAGGACATCCGACGCTGGAGCAGGAAGACGGCGGAGGCTCAGCTGGGGATGGCCTCCCAACGTAGGAGGGGTGCCAGTCGTACTTTGACCCCCCTGATGTTCCAGATCCTGGCGGTGGCCTACCCCGATTTGGATGGGCGCGTGAGGACATCACAGCAGACACAAGGGGGTGAGTACAAGCACATTCTGCTGGTTTAGCGTGCAGTGGAGGTGTCTGGGTGTGGAAGGAGGGCTGTGGGTCTCCCTAGGCCAGGGCGATTTCTGTAGGCTAGGCCCCTCCGTTAGGCAGGGCCCTGTGCCCCCGCCCCCCACCTCTGTAGGTTGCCTAGTACAGCTATTCATGGCCCTGTGTCACCTATGTGTGGAGTTGTCGTCAATAGGGTTGTAGGCCATGTCCCACTGATTGAGTAGTGTACCCCAAGTGCGCGGCGTAGTGCAGGGGGCTTCTGTGTCTGTCCTCTCCGCCAACGGTGTCGCCAATGCATGCACTCAACATGTCTTTATTTCCCCCCTGCCATTTTTTTGTGCTCTTCCTGTTCATGTGTGCATTAGCATCATCAGGCGGAGGAGAAGTGGCATCGGAGCACGAGGGAGCTGCATCCCACATGGCCCTGGAGGGCCATGCAACGGACTCTGAGTACACCAGTGGGACGGAGGGCGAGGGGAGCTCCACAGCGGGGACACGTGGTGACACCAGCGACACAGACTCGTCCTCGGAAGGGAGCTCCTTTGTGGTGGCGGCAACATCCGTGCCCCCGCAACAACAGGTACAGCCGCCACCCAGCGCACCAGCCCCGCCCTCCCAGCAGCCCCTCAGCGTGCGCCCCGTGCCAGCTCACACAGGAAGGTGGGCATCTCCTTCGCCCCAGGCAACTCAGGCCCTGCCCCAGTTACCCCTGCTGCCCTCAGTGAGGAGGTCATTGACCTCCTGAGGACGCTCATTGTTGGGCAGTCTACCCTTTTGAATGCCATCCAGGGTGTAGAAAGGGAGGTGCACCGGAGTAATGCATACCTGGAGGGCATTCATTCTGGTCAGGCTGCCCATCAGCGATCGTTCAACGCTCTGGCCTCAGCACTGACAGCAGCCATTGTCCTTGTCTCCTGCCTCCCTCCTCCAACTTCCTCCACCCAGTCCCACTCCCCTGTACCTCTGCCTATCCCAGACACACCTACAGACCAGCCTGCACACACCTCAACACCCAAGGGAAGCTCATCCAGACATAAGCACCACAAATCACACAAGCATTCACCCAAGCAACATCCACATGCAGACATACCTAGAGCCACTGCCTCCTCTGTGTCCCCCTCCTCCTCGTCTCCCTCCTCCCTCCCTGTGACGTCTCCACTCACACTTGCATGCAAAACATCTTCAGCCACTACGTCCATCACCAGCACACCCACCAGAACACTCCGCACACGTGCAGTCACCACCCCCACTACCATTTACACGTCCCCTGTGTCCTCTCCCAGTGTGTCTGTCACCCCCTCTTCCAAAGCACACAAACGCAGTGTAGGAGGCTGGACTGGCTTGTAGTGAGTACCAAGGGGTACTTGCACCTTGCACCAGGCCCAGTTATCCCTTATTAGTTTATAGGGTGTCTAGCAGCATAGGCTGATAGATAATGGTAGCTTAGCAGAGCAGCTTAGGCTGAACTAGGAGACGAGTGAAGCTCCTACAGTACCACTAGTGTCACTTGCACAATATCATAAGAAAACACAATACACAGATATAATAAAAATAAAGGTACTTTGGGCCGTATTTATACTTTTTTAGCGCCGCATTTGCGCTGCTTTTTGACGCAAAATGGCGCAAACCTACAAAATACAATGGTATTTTGCAAGTTTGCGCCGTAGTTGCGTCAAAAAACGACGCAAATGCGGCGCAAAAAAAGTATAAATACGGGCCTTTATTTTTATGACAATATGCCAAAGTATCTCAGAGTGTACCCTCAGTATGAGGATAGCAAATATACACAAGATATATGTACACAATACCAAAAATATGCAGTATAGTCTTAGAAAACAGTGCAAACAATGTATAGTTACAATAGGATGCAATGGGGACACATAGGGATAGGGGCAACACAAACCGTATACTCCAAAAGTGGAATGCGAACCACGAATGGACCCCAAACCTATGTGACCTTGTAGAGGGTCGCTGGGACTATTAGAAAATAGTAAGGGTTAGAAAAATAGCCCACCCCAAGACCCTGAAAAGTGAGTGTAAAGTGCACTAAAGTTCCCCAAAGGACATAGAAGTCGTGATAGGGGAATTCTGCAGGAAAGACACAAACCAGCAATGCAACAATGATGGATTTCCAGTCAAGGGTACCTGTGGAACAAGGGGACCAAGTCCAAAAGTCACAAGCAAGTCGGAGATGGGCAGATGCCCAGGAAATGCCAGCTGTCGGTGCAAAGAAGCTGCTAGTGGACAGTAGAAGCTTAGGTTTCTGCAGGAACGACAAGGGCTAGAGACTTCCCCTTTGGAGGACGGATCCCTCACGCTGTGGAGAGTCGTGCAGGAGTGTTTTCCCGCCGAAAGACTGCCAACAAGCCTTGCTAGCTGCAAATCATGCGGTTAGTGTTTTTGGATGCTGCTGTGGCCCAGGAGGGACCAGGATGTCGCCAATTGCGTCAGGGGACAGAGGGGATGTCGAGCAAGACAAGGAGCCCTCTCAGCAGCAGGCAGCACCCAGAGAAGTGCCAGAAACAGGCACTACGAGGATGTGTGAAACGGTGCTCACCCGAAGTTGCACAAAGGAGTCCCACGTCGCCGGAGACCAACTTAGAAAGTTGTGCAATACAGGTTAGAGTGCCGTGGACCCAGGCGTGGCTGTGCACAAAGGATTTCCACCGGAAGTGCACAGAGGCCGGAGTAGCTGCAAAAGTCGCGGTTCCCAGCAATGCAGTCTGGCGTGGGGAGGCAAGGACTTACCTCCACCAAACTTGGACTGAAGAGTCACTGGACTGTGGGGGTCACTTGGACACAGTTGCTGGATTCAAGGGACCTCGCTCGTCGTGCTGAGAGGAGAACCAGGGAACGGTGATGCAGTTCTTTGGTGCCTGCGGTTGCAGGGGGAAGATTCCGTCGACCCACGGGAGATTTCTTCGGAGCTTCTAGTGCAGAGAGGAGGCAGACTACCCCCACAGCATGCACCACCAGGAAAACAGTCGAGAAGGCGGCAGGATCAGCGTTACAGAGTTGCAGTAGTCGTCTTAGCTACTTTGTTGCAGTTTTGCAGGCTTCCAGCGTGGTCAGCAGTCGATTCCTTGGCAGAAGGTGAAGAGAGAGATGCAGAGGAACTCGGATGAGCTCTTGCATTCGTTATCTAAAGAATCCCCAGAGACAGAGACCCTAAATATCCAGAAAAGAGGGTTTGGCTACCTAGGAGAGAGGATAGGCTAGCAACACCTGAAGGAGCCTATCAGAAGGAGTCTCTGACGTCACCTGGTGGCACTGGCCACTCAGAGCAGTCCAGTGTGCCAGCAGCACCTCTGTTTCCAAGATGGCAGAGGTCTGGAGAACACTGGAGGAGCTCTGGACACCTCCCAGGGGAAATGCAGGTCAGGGGAGTGGTCACTCCCCTTTCCTTTGTCCAGTTTCACGCCAGAGCAGGGCTAAGGGGTCCCTGAACCGGTGTAGACTGGCTTATGCAGAAATGGGCACCAAATGTGCCCATGAAAGCATTTCCAGAGACTGGGGGAGGCTACTCCTCCCCTGCCTTCACATCATTTTCCAAAGGGAGAGGGTGTAACACCCTCTCTCTGAGGAAGTCCTTTGTTCTGCCATCCTGGGCCAAGCCTGGCTGGACCCCAGGAGGGCAGAAACCTGTCTGAGGGGTTGGCAGCAGCAGCAGCTGCAGTGAAACCCCTGAAAAGGCAGTTTGGCAGTACCAGGGTCTGTGCTACAGACCACTGGGATCATGGGATTGTGCCAATTATGCCAGGATGGCATAGAGGGGGCAATTCCATGATCATAGACATGTTACATGGCCATATTCGGAGTTACCATTGTGAAGGTACATATAGGTAGAGACCTATTTGTAGTGCACGCGTGTAATGGTGTCCCCGCACTCACAAAGTCCGGGGAAATGGCCATGAACAATGTGGGGGCACCTTGGCTAGTGCCAGGGTGCCCTCACACTAAGTAACTTTGCACCTAACCTTTACCAGGTAAAGGTTAGACATATAGGTGACTTATAAGTTACTTAAGTGCAGTGTAAAATGGCTGTGAAATAACGTGGACGTTATTTCACTCAGGCTGCAGTGGCAGGCCTGTGTAAGAATTGTCATAGCTCCCTATGGGTGGCAAAATAAATGCTGCAGCCCATAGGGATCTCCTGGAACCCCAATACCCTGGGTACCTCAGTACCATATACTAGGGAATTATAAGGGTGTTCCAGTAAGCCAATGTAAATTGGTAAAAATGTTCATTAGCCTGTTAGTGACAATTTGAAAGAAATGAGAGAGCATAACCACTGAGGTTCTGGTTAGCAGAGCGTCAGTGAGACAGTTAGGCACCACACAGGGAACACATACATATAGGCCACAACCTTATGAGCACTGGGGTCCTGACTAGCAGGGTCCCAGTGACACATAACAAACATACTGAAAACAGAGGGTTTTCACTATGAGCACTGGGCCCTGGCTAGCAGGATCCCAGTGAGACAGTGAAAACACCCTGACATATACTCACAAACAGGCCAAAAGTGGGGGTAACAAGGCTAGAAAGAGGCTACTTTCTCACACAACCCCCCCCCCCCCCAAACGAAGGACAATAAGGCTAACCTTGGCCAGTTGAGACTTTATTGTCTAAGTGGTGATAAGTAGAGAGTAGCTCTGCAATAGACTGGTTACTCCCTTTATCATCCACTATATGGTTACTTCCTTGTGGGGATGTAAACCACCCTGTTTGAAGTTTTTTAGATAAGCAATAATGTGAAGATGTATTTTCAGAGTTTGTATCAGTAAGTTTTATTTTAGAGCAGTGGGAATTGTCCACTGAACCTATTTGTAGTGATGGAAATGCCAGACAGGGATGCTGTCTCAATAAAGCCATAGCTGGGCAAAAACTTTGTCCATATGGCTTGAAGAGAGAACAGGGATGCTGTTTCTCTTGAGTTGGAGCAGGGCAGGGATGCTGTCCTATGAGCTCCACACTAGGGCAGGATTGCTGTCCTAAGTGTTGTGAGGCAGTGCAGGGTTTCTGCACTAAGGTTTCTCTGGGAGGGTTGGAGGGATGCTCCATGTTAACTAAAATGGTGCTCTTTTTCTCACCAATGTTAGTTATCCTACAGAGAGGTACTTCCACCTCAGGGAGTACAGCTTTGCGAGCTGATGATTCCCTTGGAACAGGTGTGTGAGAAAGTAGCCTCTTTCTAGCCTTGTTACCCCCACTTTTGGCCTGTTTGTGAGTGTATGTCAGGGTGTTTTCACTGTCTCACTGGGATCCTGCTAGCCAGGGCCCAGTGCTCATAGTGAAAACCCTATGTTTTCAGTATGTTTGTTATGTGTCACTGGGACCCTGCTAGTCAGGACCCCAGTGCTAATAAGTTTGTGGCCTATATGTATGTGTTCCCTGTGTAGTGCCTAACTGTCTCACTGAGGCTCTGCTAAACAGAACCTCAGTGGTTATGTTCTCTCTGTACAAATTGTCACTAACAGGCTAGTGACCAATTTTACCAATTTACATTGACTACTGGAACACCCTTATAATTCCCTAGTATATGGTACTGAGGTACCCAGGGTATTGGGGTTCCAGGAGATCCCTATGGGCTGCAGCATTTCTTTTGCCACCCATAGGGAGCTCTGACAATTCTTACACAGGCCTGCCACTGCAGCCTGAGTGAAATAACGTCCACGTTATTTCACAGCCATTTTACACTGCACTTAAGTAACTTATAAGTCACCTATATGTCTAACCTTTACCTGGTAAAGGTTAGGTGCAAAGTTACTTAGTGTGAGGGCACCCTGGCACTAGCCAAGGTGCCCCCACATTGTTCAGGGCCAATTCCCTGAACTTTGTGAGTGCGGGGACACCATTACACGCGTGCACTACATATAGGTCACTACCTATATGTAGCTTCACAATGGTAACTCCGAATATGGCCATGTAACATGTCTAAGATCATGGAATGGCCCCCTCTATGGCATCCTGGCATTATTGGGACAATTCCATGATCCCTGTGGTCTGTAGCACAGACCCTGGTACTGCCAAACTGCCTTTCCTGGGGTTTCACTGCAGCTGCTGCTGCTGCTGCTGCCAACCTCTCAGACAGGTTTCTGCCCCCCTGGGGTCAAGCCAGGCTTGTCCCAGGATGGCAGAACAAAGGACTTCCTCTGAGAGAGGGTGTGACACCCTCTCCCTTTGGAAAATGGTGTGAAGGCAGGGGAGGAGTAGCCTCCCCCAGCCTCTGGAAATGCTTTGTTGGGCACAGATGTGCCCAATTCTGCATAAGCCAGTCTACACCGGTTCAGGGACCCCTTAGCCCCTGCTCTGGCGCGAAACTGGACAAAGGAAAGGGGAGTGACCACTCCCCTGACCTGCACCTCCCCTGGGAGGTGTCCAGAGCTCCTCCAGTGTGCTCCAGACCTCTGCCATCTTGGAAACAGAGGTGCTGCTGGCACACTGGACTGCTCTGAGTGGCCAGTGCCACCAGGTGACGTCAGAGACTCCTTGTGATAGGCTCCTTCAGGTGTTAGTAGCCTCTCCTCTCTCCTAGGTAGCCAAACCCTCTTTTCTGGCTATTTAGGGTCTCTGTCTCTGGGGAAACTTTAGATAACGAATGCAAGAGCTCATCCGAGTTCCTCTGCATCTCTCTCTTCACCTTCTGATAAGGAAACGACTGCTGACCGCTCTGGAAGCCTGCAAACCTGCAACATAGTAGCAAAGACGACTACTGCAACTCTGTAACGCTGATCCTGCCGCCTTCTCGACTGTTTTCCTGCTTGTGCATGCGGTGGGGGTAGTCTGCCTCCTCTCTGCACCAGAAGCTCCGAAGAAATCTCCTGTGGGTCGACGGAATCTTCCCCCTGCAACCGCAGGCACCAAAAAGCTGCATTACCGGTCCCTTGGGTCTCCTCTCAGCACGACGAGCGAGGTCCCTTGAATCCAGCAACTCTGTCCAAGAGACTGCCACAGTCCAGTGACTCTTCAGTCCGAGTTTGGTGGAGGTAAGTCCTTGCCTCCCCACTCCAGACTGCATTGTTGGTAAACGTGACTTTTGCAACTTCTCCGGCCCCTGTGCACTTCCGGCGGAAATCCTTTGTGCACAGCCAAGCCTGGGTCTACGGCACTCTAACCTGCATTGCACGACTTTCTAAGTTGGTCTCCGGCGACGTGGGACTCCTTTGTGCAACTTCGGCGAGCACCGTTTCACGCATCCTCATAGTGCCTGTTTCTGGCACTTCTCCGGGTGCTACCTGCTTCAGTGAGGGCTTCTTGTCTTGCGCGACGTCCCCTCTCTCTGTAGGTCCAATTTGCGACCTCCTGGTCCCTCCTGGGCCTCAGCAGCGTCCAAAAATGCCAACTGCACGATTTGCAGCTAGCAAGGCTTGTTGGCGTCCTATCGGCGGGAAAACACTTCTGCACGACTCTCCAAGGCGAGAGGGATCCGTCCACCAAAGGGGAAGTCTCTAGGCCTTTTCGTTCATGCAGAAACATTTGCTTTTTCTGTCCAGTCGAAGCTTCTTTGCACCCGCAGCTGGCATTTCCTGGGCATTTGCCCATCTCCGACTTGCTTGTGACTTTTGGACTTGGTCCCCTTGTTCCACAGGTACCCTAGATTGGAAATCCACAGTTGTTGCATTGTTGGTTTGTGTCTTTCCTGCATTATTCCTCTATTACGACTTCTTTGACTCTTGGGGAACTTCAGTGCACTTTGCACTCACTTTTCAGGGTCTTGGGGAGGGCTAGTTTTCTAACTCTCACTATTTTCTAATAGTCCCAGCGACCCTCTACAAGGTCACATAGGTTTGGGGTCCATTTGTGGTTCGCATTCCACTTTTGGAGTATATGGTTTGTGTTGCCCCTATCCCTATGTGTCTCCATTGCATCCTATTGTAACTATACATTGTTTGCACTGTTTTCTAAGACTATACTGCATATTTTTAGTACTGTGTACATATAACTTGTGTATATTTGCTATCCTCACTCTGAGGGTACACTCTGAGATACTGTGACATATTGTCATAAAAATAAAGTACCTTTATTTTTAGTATAACTGTGTATTGTGTTTTCTTATGGTATTGTGCAAGTGACACTTGTGGTACTGTAGTAGCTTCACACGTCTCCTAGTTCAGCCTAAGCTGCTCTGCTAAGCTACCATTATCTATCAGCCTAAGCTGCTAGACACCCTATACACTAATAAGGGATACCTGGGCCTGGTGCAAGGTGTATGTACCCCTTGGTACTCACTACAAGCCAGTCCAGCCTCCTTCAAGGTGCCACCCCAGGAGAGGTTTCTCCCACCACAGGAATGATATCCTGATTGGCAGGGTGGTTAGGGGATACTGTGATAACCTTTTTACCTGTTGTTGGAGAGGGATCCTGAGTTTTCAGGCCTTCTCTCCTTTGCTTTTTCATTTCAGTAGAAATGAGAGGGAACAATTCCTCTGGGATGCCCAGCATGGCTGCATGGGCATAAAACTCTACATCAGCCCAACCTGAG
The DNA here is from genome assembly GCF_031143425.1 of Pleurodeles waltl. NCBI lineage: Eukaryota > Metazoa > Chordata > Amphibia > Caudata > Salamandridae > Pleurodeles > Pleurodeles waltl. The sequence continues at coordinate 1,473,217 of NW_027150290.1, forward strand.
GCCTCTAGGTCATTACCTAAGATACAGTCTACAGGTAAGCTAGGTGATACCACCACCTGCTTAGGGCCAGTAACTCCACCCCAACTAAACTGAATTATAGCTAAGGGAAGAAACTTAGTGGAGTTATGGACATCAATAATTTTATACTGTTGTCCAATGATGTGTTGTTCAGGAGCCACTAGGTTTTCAGTCACCAAAGTGATACTGGCACCTGTGTCCCTGTAGGCCAAGACCTCAACACCATTTATTGAAACTGTCTGCCTGTACTTATCCATTGTAAGGGGACAAGCAGCCAGTGTGGCAAGGCCAATGCCACTAGGTGTGACAGAAACTGTCTTGGGACTGACTACCCCAGTTTCTACTATGGACCCATAAGTGAACCCAACTACACCCTTAACTTGACTGTTGCCAGCAGTCCCACCACTAGTACCACTACTGCTAGGGGCACTAGCGCTTGATGTATTAGTAGTGGTAGGCTCAGGGGGTTTACCTGGACAGGACTTATCCCCTGGCCTATGGCCTCTGTTTTTACACACAAAGCACCAAGGCTTTTTAAGTTGTGTAGGTTGAGAAGAAGAGGAATAATTTGTTTTATCCCCACCCCCTGAAGAGTGTTTAAGATTTGAAGTGGGATCTTTGGTTTTACCCTTATCCCCATGCTTATCTTGAGATTTTTCACCATCTTTCTTCTTAATGTTCTCTTTGTCACCCCCTGTATGAACTTTTCTGTTCACCCTTGTTCTGACCCATTTGTCTGCCTTCTTTCCCAATTCTTGGGGAGAGGTCAGATCAGAGTCCACCAAGTACTGGTGCAACAAATCAGACACACAATTATTAAGAATATGCTCTCTCAGGATCAAGTTATACAGGCTGTCATAATCAGTAACTTTACTGCCATGTAACCACCCCTCCAAGGCCTTCACTGAATGGTCAATGAAATCAACCCAGTCTTGTGAAGACTCCTTTTTGGTCTCTCTGAACTTTATCCTGTATTGTTCAGTGGTTAAGCCATAACCATCCAGGAGTGCATTCTTAAGAACTTTGTAATCATTGGCTTCACTTTCTTTCACAGTAAGGAGCCTATCCCTACCTTTTCCACTAAATGATAGCCATAGGATAGCAGCCCACTGCCTTTGAGGGACATCCTGTACAGCACAGGCCCTCTCAAGTTCAGCAAACCACTTGTTAATGTCATCCCCCTCCTTATAAGGGGGAACTATCTTGTGCAGATTCCTGGAATCATGCTCTTTTGCAGGATGACTATGGGGAATACTGCTGCTGCCACCATGGGTTTCTAAACCCAACTTCTGTCTTTCCTTCTCTACTTCTAAGGTCTCTCTATCCAAATCCAGCTGTTGCTTCTTGAGCTTCAGTCTGGTTTGTTCCACTCTCAATCTATTGAGCTCCCTTTCTAACAATCTGTCATCAGGGTGGGTTGGAGGGACATGTCTTGAAACAGAAGTATGGTGAGAATGGACAGAAGGAGACCTGTACCTTACAGAAGGCACCCTAACAGCTTGGTTAACAGAAACATCACTTCTACTGTGGTGAGAATGAATGCTCTTGCTATGATGTGAGACAACACTATCTGTATGGTGTGACTCTACATCAGTACCAACTATGCTAGACTGTCTAGTAATGGGCAGGCTCTGAAGTTTCTTTCCTGAATCTTTTCCTAGGGGTGTCCCTGGATCAGATTGGGAACCATTAGCTACTTTTTCAACAGATGGGGCCCTTTTGGCCTTATCTTGTTCTCTAAGCATGTTAAGTAACAATTCCAAGGAAGGATTCTTCCCTACACTCAAACCTCTCTCTGCAGAGACTCCTTGCTCCTTTCCAGCTAAGGTGATCATATGCAAGTTTGGACAGATCAACATTTTGGCCTGTGCCAGACATTTTTTAGAGAGAGTTAAAGTGATAGAAAAAGAGAAAAAAGTTTTCAGAACTTTTAGAAAGACAGAAAAAAAAACTTTTAAAACTTTTAAGAACTTTTTAGAAAGTTTAGAAGTACTTTTCAGCACTTAGAAAAGAGTGAAAAGAGGAAATGCAAAACTTTTTAGTTATGTCTACACACACTGAACTTGTTTTGTATATTTTTCTCTTATGAAAAGTACAATGACAAGAGTGGTAAGTAGTCTCAAAGCACTTATCCCACCGCTGCACAACCAATGTAGGAGGCTGGACTGGCTTGTAGTGAGTACCAAGGGGTACTTGCACCTTGCACCAGGCCCAGTTATCCCTTATTAGTGTATAGGGTGTCTAGCAGCATAGGCTGATAGATAATGGTAGCTTAGCAGAGCAGCTTAGGCTGAACTAGGAGACGAGTGAAGCTCCTACAGTACCACTAGTGTCACTTGCACAATATCATAAGAAAACACAATACACAGATATACTAAAAATAAAGGTACTTTATTTTTATGACAATATGCCAAAGTATCTCAGAGTGTACCCTCAGTATGAGGATAGCAAATATACACAAGATATATGTACACAATACCAAAAATATGCAGTATAGTCTTAGAAAGCAGTGCAAACAATGTATTGTTACAATAGGATGCAATGGGGACACATAGGGATAGGGGCAACACAAACCATATACTCCAAAAGTGGAATGCGAACCACGAATGGACCCCAAACCTATGTGACCTTGTAGAGGGTAGCTGGGACTATTAGAAAATAGTAAGGGTTAGAAAAATAGCCCACCCCAAGACCCTGAAAAGTGAGTGCAAAGTGCACTAAAGTTCCCCAAAGGACATAGAAGTTGTGATAGGGGAATTCTGCAGGAAAGACACAAACCAGCAATGCAACAACGATGGATTTCCAGTCGAGGGTACCTGTGGAACAAGGGGACCAATCCAAAAGTCACAAGCAAGTCGGAGATGGGCAGATGCCCAGGAAATGCCAGCTGTGGGTGCAAAGAAGCTGCTACTGGACAGTAGAAGCTTAGGTTTCTGCAGGAACGACAAGGGCTAGAGACTTCTCCTTTGGAGGACGGATCCCTCACGCCGTGGAGAGTCGTGCAGAAGTGTTTTCCCGCCGAAAGACTGCCAACAAGCCTTGCTAGCTGGCAAATCATGCGGTTAGTGTTTTTGGATGCTGCTGTGGCCCAGGAGGGAGCAGGATGTCGCCAATTGCGTCAGGGGACAGAGGGGACGTCGAGCAAGACAAGGAGTTCTCTTAGCAGCAGGCAGCACCCGGAGAGGTGCCAGAAACAGGCACTATGAGGATGCGTGAAACGTGCTCACCCGAAGTTGCACAAAGGAGTCCCACGTCGCCGGAGACCAACTTAGAAAGTCGTGCAATGCAGGTTAGAGTGCCGTGGACCCAGGCTTGGCTGTGCACAAATGATTTCCGCCGGAAGTGCACAGAGGCCGGAGTAGCTGCAAAGGTCGCGGTTCCCAGCAATGCAGTCTGGCGTGGGGAGGCAAGGACTTACCTCCACCAAACTTGGACTGAAGAGTCACTGGATTGTGGGGGTCACTTGGGCACAGTTGCTGGATTCAAGGGACCTCGCTCGTCGTGCTGAGAGGAGACCCAGGGGACCGGTGATGCAGTTCTTTGGTGCCTGCGGTTGCAGGGGGAAGATTCTGTCGACCCACAGGAGATTTCTTCGGAGCTTCTAGTGCAGAGAGGAGGCAGACTACCCCCACAGCATGCACCACCAGGAAAACAGTCGATAAGGCGGCAGGATCAGCGTTACAGACTTGCAGTAGTCGTCTTAGCTACTTTGTTGCAGTTTTGCAGGCTTCCAGCGCGGTCAGCAGTCGATTCCTTGGCAGAAGGTGAAGAGAGAGATGCAGAGGAACTCGGATGAGCTCTTGCATTCGTTATCTAAAGAATCCCCAGAGACAGAGACCCTAAATAGCCAGAAAAGAGGGTTTGGATACCTAGGAGAGAGGATAGGCTAGCAACACCTGAAGGAGCCTATCAGAAGGAGTCTCTGATGTCACCTGGTGGCACTGGCCAGTCAGAGCAGTCCAGTGTGCCAGCAACACCTCTGTTTCCAAGATGGCAGAGGTCTGGAGCACACTGGAGGAGCTCTGGACACCTCCCAGGGGAGGTGCAGGTCAGGGGAGTGGTCACTCCACTTTCCTTTGTCCAGTTTCACGCCAGAGCAGGGCTAAGGGGTCCCTGAACCGGTGTAGACTGGCTTATGCAGAAATGGGCACCAAATGTGCCCATGAAAGCATTTCCAGAGGCTGGGGAAGGCTACTCCTCCCCTGCCTTCACACCATTTTCCAAAGGGAGAGGGTGTAACACCCTCTCTCAGAGGAAGTCCTTTGTTCTGCCATCCTGGGCCAAGCCTGGCTGGACCCCAGGAGGGCAGAAACCTGTCTGAGGGGTTGGCAGCAGCAGCAGCTGCAGTGAAACCCCTGAAAAGGCAGTTTGGCAGTACCAGGGTCTGTGCTACAGACCACTGGGATCATGGGATTGTGCCAATTATGCCAGGATGGCATAGAGGGGGCAATTCCATGATCATAGACATGTTACATGGCCATATTCGGAGTTACCATTGTGAAGCTACATATAGGTAGTGACCTATATGTAGTGCACGCGTGTAATGGTGTCCCCACACTCACAAAGTCCGGGGAATTGGCCCTGAACAATGTGGGGGCACCTTGGCTAGTGCCAGGGTGCCCTCACACTAAGTAACTTTGCACCTAACCTTTACCAGGTAAAGGTTAGACATATAGGTGACTTATAAGTTACTTAAGTGCAGTGTAAAATGGCTGTGAAATAACGTGGACGTTATTTCACTCAGGCTGCAGTGGCAGGCCTGTGTAAGAATTGTCATAGCTCCCTATGGGTGGCAAAATAAATGCTGCAGCCCATAGGGATCTCCTGGAACCCCAATACCCTGGGTACCTCAGTACCATATGCTAGGGAATTATAAGGGTGTTCCAGTAAGCCAATGTAAATTGGTAAAAATGGTCACTAGCCTGTTAGTGACAATTTGAAAGAAATGAGAGAGCATAACCACTGAGGTTCTGGTTAGCAGAGCGTCAGTGAGACAGTTAGGCACCACACAGGGAACACATACATATAGGCCACAACCTTATGAGCACTGGGGTCCTGACTAGCAGGGTCCCAGTGACACATAACAAACATACTGAAAACATAGGGTTTTCACTATGAGCACTGGGCCCTGGCTAGCAGGATCCCAGTGAGACAGTGAAAACACCCTGACATATACTCACAAACAGGCCAAAAGTGGGGGTAACAAGGCTAGAAAGAGGCTACTTTCTCACACGCAGGCAGCCACCCACCCAACAGCCACCCACCTCACGACAGCCTCCAGAACCAGCACCTGCACCCAAAGACACCAGACTTTGCTCTCCTACAACCACATCCAATTCCTCCACTCCCATACCCACTACACCTACCCGTCCTTCTCTTTCTAAATTGCTTTTCCTTTCCAAACTTGACCTCTTTCCAACAACGCACCCACCCGACCATCTCATAAGACTCCAATCAGCACCTCAGCCACCACAAAACCTGGACCTACAAAGACAATAGTCCAAGGATTTTGGAGTCCCCCACCTTCAAGGCCAGCTAGTTCGGCTAGGAGCAAAGAGACGGCCAGCCCACCACCTGAAAAAAAAGCAAAGAAAACCAGTGCCCGGCGCGAGAGGCCAAAGACAGCAGGCTCCAAAATCCCTACCCTGGCTCCGTCAGGAAGTGGGGTGCCACCTGGCACACCGCCAAAGGGAGGAAAGGGCCACAGACGAGCAGGGAAGGGTGGCAAGGTCAGCAGGCCTGACAAGTCCGGCAGCAGGCCAGCTGCCCAGGAGGGCCCCACCAGCCCCATTCCAGGTGTGCAGGAGGACACCCACAGGCCCAGTACGGCAGCACAGGAGGGCCCCGCAAGTGAAGATACAGATGGGCAGGAAGGGCCTGGCAGCCACATGTCAGGTGGCGAGTGAAATCCATGGCATGGCCGGATCTGGTGACCTGGAAACTCATGTCAAGCACCGCTGAACAGGGCCCTTCAAGTCAAGAACCGCTGAACAGGGCCCTTCAAGTCAAGAACCGCTGAACAGGGCACCGCCGTCTCAAGAACCGCTGAACAGGGCCCTTCAAGTCAAGCACCGCTGAACAGGGCCCTTCAAGTCAAGAATCGCTGAACAGGGCACCGCCGTCTCAAGAACCGCTGAATAGGGTCCTTCAAGTCAAGCACCGCTGAACAGGGCCCTTCAAGTCAAGAACCGCTGAACAGGGCCCTTCAAGTCAAGAACCGCTGAACAGTGCACCACCGTCTCAAGAACCGCTGAACAGGGCCCTTCAAGTTAAGCACCGCTGAACAGGGCCCATCAGGTCAAGAACCGCTGAACAGGGCCCTTCAAGTCAAGAACCGCTGAACAGGGCACCGCTGTCTCAAGAACCGCTGAACAGGGCCCTTCAAGTCAAGAACCGCTGAACAGGGCCCTCCAAGTCAAGAACCGCTCCGCTGGGCCCTTCAAGTCAAGAACCGCTGAACAGGGCACCGCCGTCTCAAGCACCGCTCCGCTGGGCACCGCCGTCTCAAGCACCGCTCCGCTGGGCCCTTCATCTCAAGCACCGCTCCGCTGGGCACCGCCGTCTCAAGCACCGCTCCGCTGGGCCCTTCATCTCAAGCACCGCTCCGCTGGGCACCGCCGTCTCAAGCACCGCTCCGCTGGGCCCTTCATCTCAAGCACCGCTCCGCTGGGCACCGCCGTCTCAAGCACCGCTCCGCTGGGCCCTTCATCTCAAGCACCGCTCCGCTGGGCACCGCCGTCTCAAGCTCCGCTCCGCTGGGCCCTTCATCTCAAGCACCGCTCCGCTGGGCACCGCCGTCTCAAGCACCGCTCCGCTGGGCCCTTCATCTCAAGCACCGCTCCGCTGGGCACCGCCGTCTCAAGCACCGCTCCGCTGGGGCCTTCATCTCAAGCACCGCTCCGCTGGGCACCGGCGTCTCAAGCACCGCTCCGCTGGGCCCTTCATCTCAAGCACCGCTCCGCTGGGCACCGCTGTCTCAAGCACCGCTCTGCTGGGCACCGCCGTCTCAAGCACCGCTCCCCTGGGCCCTTCATCTCAAGCACCGCTCCGCTGTGCCCTTCGTTTCATGCACCGCCCCGCTGGGCACCGCCGTCTCAAGCACCGCTCCGCTGGGCCCTTCATCTCAAGCACCGCTCCGCTGGGCACCGCCATCTCCAGCACCGCTGGCCCATTGGCAGAAGGGGCAGGCCTGCATCTATGTTGGGCAGGGCTGCATGAAGCACTCTGGGCACCATGCCTCCTCCAGAACCAGTGGAGTCTGTACTCCACTTGAGAGACTGTGGCTTTGCACTCCCCAGGATGGCACAGTGGGCAAACCACCCACTATAGAGACTTGAGAGACTGTGGCTTTGCACTCCCCAGGATGGCACAGTGGGCAACCCACCCACTGTAGAGACTTGAGAGACTGTGGCTTTGCACTCCCCAGGATGGCATAGTGTCCATGGAGGCCCCTTGTGGATCTGGCGTCATGGACTCATCTGGCTGAGGTGCCCCCCTTTCCCTTCCCTCTGAGGTGCCTGTAGTTTTCCTATCTGATGCCCCTGCAGTGTTCTCTCCATTGGACTCGGGTTTCCTGTGTGGGCTTTGCCCATGTGTTTTGGCCCAGTGGCCCACGAACAATGGCTGTTACACAATTCGGACTGGACTTTTTATATATATATATATATATATATATATAGTTATAGATGTTTTAGATATTTAGATATTTAGATATCAGCCGTACAATATAATTCACATTTCATCATCATTTCCTTTTGTCTTTGCATTCTTCCGTGGGATTTGGGGGTGTCACTCTGAGTTGTTGCTATGCATTGATGTGTGTGTAGTGGTGGGTGTGGGTGAGGGTGGGTATGTCGGGTATGTGTGTGCCCGTAATCTTTTCTCCTCCCCCCTCCCCTGTGTCGTAGGTGCAGTACTCACCGTTGTCTTCTGCGCCGGCGTTCGTGCTCCTGGTAGAGGAGCAGAAATACAATAGCTGGCAGTATGTGTAGTTCGGGTTCCATGCTGTCCAGATTCCTCGTGGAGTGTGTAGAGGTGAGCGTTTTCCGTTTTGAAATGTCTGTTTCCGCCGTGTTTTTATCGGCGGGGCTACCGCCCCGGAAAAAGTGGCGGATTGCTGGGTTGTGATAGGGTGGGCGGTACATTGACTCCCGCCTGTCTGTTGGCGGTGACCGCCGCGCTGTTTGTCTGTAGCGCCGTGGTGGTCGGAGTGTTAAAGTGGCGGTCTCTGTTGGCGGTTTCCGCCAGGTCAGAATTCCATTTTTTTTACCACCCGTCTGTTGGCGGGTTGGCCGCCGCTTTAACACCGACCGCCAGTGTTGGAATGACCCCCTTAGTCTTTCTTAGTGTGCTGGGGGAAGCACTCGGTGTACCATATGGTGAATTTCCCTTCGCCTGTGCCCCTGGGAGGCTGTTTCTCCTTTCAAATAGACTTACGTCTAAAAACCTTGTCATAATATCAATGTTATGCTTCGTGTGGTGTGTGAAAACACATATCTCCCATATTATCTCATGCAATCCCTTTGTCCCTACACTACTGTCGCTGGCGGCATCTTGGAACTGCTGTTTCCAATGTGTATTCAACAATGTTGGTCCATTTCCTTTCTTTGTAGCCTGCGCCAACAAACTGTTACTTTCCTTGTTTGTTTTCTGAGCAATGTGGGCCACTTTCTCTCTGACTTCCTGCAGCATTTGAAAGTCTGTTACTCGTTCAAGGTTAATTTTTGTTAGTTCCTCTTTTATTAAACCATGTGCAAGCTCACGGGCTGCAGCCTTCTGAGCCAGGTCTAGCTCAGGAGGCTCTGCGCCTGTCACTAAGTGCTCAACATGCACTTTTTCCTCTGAACTCACTGTTTTATTCTCATTACCTAACCTTCCCATCAGTATGTCTTCAATGAGTGCGTCCTCTGTCTCTTCCTTCGTTGTTCCCTGCATTCTGTGTTCCTGTGATGGTGCACCTACCACAGGAAGACATGGGAATGTTCCTACCATATCGAGCATTTTATCCCTCCGCTCCTCCCTTTTGTCATTCCTCTGTCTTTCAGAATAATATCCGTCTTTCAGCACGACCAATTCCTTGCACACTTTAGCTTCGATATCATTTTGTCGCTCTGAGTTCCCGTAGACAAAAGTCCCAGGAATAGAAAGAGTCCCATTCGAGGTTACGTATCTTACGTCCCATTAGAATCAGCATTTGTCTCAAGTATGACAACTTGTTCCTGTCATATGTGCCATTACTAGGAAACTGTAAGTCGGGTCGCCTGGCCGTCAGTCTATGCCATTTGTCAAGAAACATTAATGCATGTAGTCCTTGCTTAACGGCTACTTGGTAGGCAGGACTATCCCTAGGGGGTGTGGTTTGGTGTGTGTTCAAATGTTCCTTGCTAAAGGGGTTCCCCATAGCTAAATAAAAGGTCACCGCTTTCCCTTACCACTTCACACAAACAGTTCAGTCACACCAGGAAACACCAGGGAGTCGGCTATCTTTGCCACTCATATCAAATGACACATGAGGAAAACCCGCACTCAAATCAGCACTGCCAACCGCATTTGTTATTAGTGAAGCGGAGAGCTTGTCTGCAATCAGAAAACAGTACACACAGCCTTGTCCACCGCAAGCATGCACAAGTTGGAATGAAAAAGAGTGCCAAGGTGCTGGTGATGGCGTACACCGGCGTCCTTTTAGCGAATAAAAGATGACAGAAAGTTCAAGAGAGAAAGGCAAAGATCCCACACCCTTGGTTTCCTGCCCTGAGGCAGGGTGCGGTTGTATGGGATTAGAACCCGGACCAGATCCGTGGCGGGTGACACACAGGTAATGCAACAATGGTGAACAGTGCACTCAATCACATATAGGACAATACGATAACAATATGACAAAAACAGGTACTTGCCCTAAGTGATGGTCATGCCTCCCACCCTTTGTGCTGGTGCGTGGTGACAGCAGAGTGTGGTGCACAGGCAGACCCTGTCAGTTGTAGTAATCAGTCACTGTAACGGTATTGGCGCGTACTTCTCCTGAGTTCTGGTAGAATAGCAGCTTAAGTCAGTCAGTTAATGCACATGTCAGTACACCCCTCTTATTTTATGTCAGTACGTACCCCAAACTCCTACCTCACTGTATTCTCACTACTGTCCTAACACAGAAGTCATGCACACCGTCAATTTCTCCAACACCCTTTTCTTACTACTCATCCATTCATCTCATTCAACTCTCCATGTAACCAGCAGGAGTGAAAATAAAATCAATATGACACCCCCATTGAGCACAACACTCCAAAGCTATCAAAGCAGAAAAATATGCGAGAACACGGCACTGCCTGCCTGCTCCACTGGAGTGGACAACTACCACTCGATAGATCACTAGGCACCACCTGCCCTTCCTGCTGGGGTGGACAATCACCACCCACTCCGGCCAGAGTATTCCCCCCAGCCCCTCTGGCTGGGAAATGCCGCACCAACCCTTTCTGGTTGGAAGCTGTGGCCACACAACGCCTCCCGCTGTGTACCGAGGCCATACCATCAACAGCCTCACACATGTAGCGTCCCTGGATAAAGAGAAACCCTTGGCTAATATTTACAGCAACTACTGAACCATTAATTCGTTAGGCACTGAGAACAAAAGAGGGAAGGAAATGGCGCAGGAAGGCAGAAACTATAGTATTAACACAAAACTCCAGCACGCAGTGTACAACTATAGGCCACCATCTGAATGTCTGAACGAGGTACTGTAGAGGAGCCTGGAATAATGAGGACAGGAACATCCGCATGCCAGCGTAAACAAAGAAAAAACATAACAAGAAAGAACAGTAGGCTAATAGGTATAGCATATATTACAATTGTCCACAACTCCATTGAGAAATACAGACGTAAATCACCCTGCCACCTCCCCCCTTTACAAGCCAAACACCCTTTGCTAACAGAGGGAGAGAGAGGGAGAAAAAGAAGAAAAAAAATTAAAACAGAAACAGACGGGACCGAGGAAATGACAGATACTCACAACAGCACCAGCACCCTGCCCCGGAGGGGGCCCAACCAGCCCAAAACGCCGTTGCCCCCCTCCTGCAGAGAGGCAGGAGCTGTGCTGGGGAAACCGTAAATCCAACCGCAGTCCTCCACCAGATGTTGAAGCCTAGTCGGAGTATTTCAGATCCAGACAATTCAGGAAACAAACCAACACCAGCCGCTGTTCCTTAGATAACGTTTAATAAGAACTAATAAGACATAATACGAAATACATGTACATGGAGACTGAGCAGCCTAAATCCAGCTCGAACAGTCTGCACAAAGAAGTAATGCATGATCTTTTATTGCATTAAACCGCAGACACATTAACACATTTAATTGGTTCTTGATATTGACGTATGATACATTTTTTCTATATAGCACACGTGATGCTCCATATAAGGGTTAGAATCATAGACAAGAATCTTGCACAATGTCCTCTGAATCAAATGTCTTGTGATACATCTATGTGTGGCGAAAGAGGAACCATAAGTGCATACGTTAGTACTTTTAGCAGTAAGGATTTCGCAAGCTAGCATGCGGTGGTGACTTGTGATGGCCGTCAGTTTAGCAAGCCTTGCAACATAATGCGTTTCAAGCACAATAGACATTTCTTCAAGGCCTAGCTAATTCAACATTGTAAGGTATTCAACAGAAACAGGCCTGTATTTTCATTGTGTACCACAGGGCCTACTAGGCCCAAAATGGATCCAGGAGAACCTGATTCCACACCGGCTGCAGACACATACCAGGGGATTGATCACTGTGCAGAGGGAATTCACTAACTGTTATCAACCCCATCAAAAAAGTCAAACCCAATAACTTTTTCATCTCTTCCAGATTTGTGGGAATGCACTGGGTAGCTCTAGAATGAGGCCTAAGTCTGGCCGTGTTGTCCCTCAAATACTGCTCCGCATACAAATGAGTCTGCTCAACAAGGTCTTCCAAAAATACATCGCCCATATACGACTCAAAGAAATTGACAGGCAAAAAGTTTTCCGTATTCACTCTACACCCTGGGAGACCAGGAAAGGCAGGCAACTGTGGCAGCTCCATGTTTGGGGCAACCCACGTGTTAGGTCTTCCAATGCGAAACCTTTCAGCCCCAGGCTGCTGCACTATTGGCACATCAGTGTCCTCCTCTAAAACAGGCCCTCCATCTGCACTGAGAGAGGCTTCCTCATCAGAAGATTCCTCTCCAACAGAAAACTCACTGCCAGAATCTCTCATGTCCTCCTCTGCCTCAGATGCAGAGCCAATCTCCTAATCATGGTCAGAAGATGATTAAAAAAGCAGCCAACAACCTGCTGAGCAGTCACTCCGCGGCTAGCCATCTTCTTTTCTACGAAGTGTAACTTGACAATTGCGCCAACAGCAACCAGCCCTGTCTAAAATAAGTAATAAACAAAGTGGGGCTTTATCACAAAGAGTAATGTACTCAAAAACTATACCACTCACTTTCCTGAAAAAGCTAGACTCACCAGCAGCTACTCTGCAAAGACACATCAATCAAAAATGATATCCCACTAAAAAGAAAAAAGAAAAGCAAATTAGACGTAAGACAACACAAATATGATTGTGCACAAATCTAAGGACAATTTCACACACAATCCTGCATTTAGCACACCACCTACAAACATGTCATTCATGCATGACGACAATACTCCTTTGGAGTAAATTGTTTTTACTTACCTAAAACATGCAACTACACAAACCACAGGTCAACCACTGCCAAAACTACAATGAGCCACAGCAAAGGAAGCAAAAGCTTTGAACTAGAACAAAAAGGAGAAGTAAACTGTTCACTAATCACAAATGCAAATAGTTTTCCAGTTGACAAACACTCCGCCACCAAACATTTAGAAATTCTTTCCTGGTGTCTAGTGGTCTCTGACCCCCGAGGGGGCAGATCGGCCTAAAACAAACTAGGCCAATCCACCCCAAGGGGGGGCAGAAATTGCCACCAGTACTGTGCTGAATCCCTTGCCCAAGGGCCCGCCCCCCCAACCAAAAAAAACAAAACTAAAAAAATCCATGGCATCTTTAAAAATAATAGGCTGATCTGCACCCAAGTGGTGTAAATAATATTGGCCCCACATGGGGAGCGACCCCTGCCCAAGGGGCCACCCCCCACACAAAGCACACACACAAGATCCCTGGCACTAAGTGGATTGCGCTCCCATTGGGGGCAGATGGGCCTAAAAAATATAGGTTGATCTGCCTCCAAGGGGGGCAGAACTGCCCAACAGTATTTTGTCCCCTTTAGGGGAGGTGACCCTTGCCAAAGGGGGTGCCCCCAACACAACAAAACAAAGGAAAAATAATCCCTGGCTTCTTGGGGACAGATGGGCCTAAAAAAGTAGGCCAATCTGCTCCTAAGGGGGGGGCAGAAATAGCATAAAATATATTGCCCCCTTTGGGCTGTCCCCACACAAAACACACACACACAAGATCCCTGGCACTAAGTGGATTCTACCCCCTTGGGGGCAGATGGGCCTAGAAAAATAGGCTGCTCTGCCCAACAGTGATTTGCCTCCTTTGGGGGGGGGGTGACCCTTGCCCAAGGGGCCGTCCCCCAACACAAAAACAATCCCTGGCATCTTGGGGGCAGATAGGCCTAATAAAATAGGCCGTTCTGCCCCGAACTGCCCAAAAGTGCTTTGCCCCCTTTCGGGGGTGACCCTTGCCCAAGGGGTAACCCCCCACACACAAAAAACACACAAAATCACAATTCTTGGCGTTACAGTGGCTTCTGCCCCCAAAAATAGGATGACGATCTGCCCACAAGGGGGGCAGAAACAGCTAAAAACATTATGTAGGCATTGCAATCGGGCAGCATGAATGCTGAAAGAGACATTGAGGGAAAGGAAACCCCTTTCCTTTCCCCGATGCATCTTTTATTGCAATACCCCCCCCCCCTGGCTGGAGGAGAAACGTACCTCTTTCTCCCTCGACGCGCAGGAAGCAAATGGCTTCCAGGGCATCGGGTGGCCTTTAATGATTTCAGCTAGCGCTTCCCCCGAGGGCCTGGTGTAGGACTTAACAGTTATGTCCAGGGCACCCGAGCGGTGCTGCCCAGGATGTAACTGTTCAGTGTCAGGCACCTAACGGGTTAAAAAGCAATATATCAACTTGTGCATATCGGATTTGTGTTGTTTTTATCTTATTTTATTCAGATACATATTATCTATTTTCTAAGCCTGTGTGGTGTATTTGTGTGATGTCTCACTGTGTTACTGAATGATATTGCACAAATACTATAAACATTGCTTTCTAAATTAAGCCTGTCTGCTCTGTGCCAAGCTACCAGAGGGTGAGCACAGGATAATTTGGACTGTGTTGTGATTTACCCTGACTAGGATTGTGGTCCCTACTGGGACAGGGTGCATACCTCTGCCAAGTAGAGAATGTTTTTTTAAAGACCTGTGAAATTCTCAGAAGAGGCTGAGATGAGATGAAATGCCATCCACTGTCCAGCCAGTACACAGGAGCTCAAGAACTGTGGGCCAGATTTAATAGAAAATGATGGTGTGCGGTGCTGCGCCAAATTTGGCAGCGTTGCGCACCACCATTTTCACAACTCAGGGATGGCATGCCCACAGTAACACCCATTGCACGCCCCTTCAAAGTGTTGAGTATGAAGGGACCCTATTTAAAAAGGGGTGTTAAGTCACAAAAAGTGGAGTGATGCTCTGGTGGCGCTAGGGGCTCTTGAATATACCCCTGTGTGTGTGTGAGGCAAGCTGCCTCAGTGAAGGCTAAGACATATGATGGGTGTGGATAAAGCACTTTCTGTCCTATGGGTATTGGACGACTGATCTCTGGGGTACCTACATTTGCATGTCATTTCCACCTGGTGTGTTGTAAATAAAGACCATCATAACCACAGATCCACGCTAGTCACATCGTGATCTGTGCCTGTCCCTTTGTGGATGGTGAACTTGTGTGTGAAGCATCACGCAGACATGCATACACAGAGACAGGCATACATACGAACACATGCACACACACACAGACACACAAAGACAGACACACATAGGTAGAACCACACACAGGCAGACACACACACAAACAGACACACACACAGGCAGACACACACACAAACAGACACAGACACAAAAAGGCACATACACACACAAACAGAGATAGACAGACAGACACACAAACACATATGTTTTCTCTGTGTCTCTCAATCACATCCATGAGGTGAAGGGTACACATCAGAGACCTGTCCCTCATCTGCATTCTAGCACATCAGCTGCTCAAATGTGAAGGGTGAAAGCGACACCCCTCAAGGTATTCAAGGGACAGAGGAAGCTGGCTATTGTTGCCCCACTCCTTTAGCTTTTTTCAAGGAATTTAGCACTTGTCCTAAAAGAAGGACTCCTTTTAATCAATTTACCCTAAACAAGACTCTCGTGGGACTACCTGCACAGCAGGGTGGTGGTTTAGTGACATCATGTAAAATTATGGGCCCCTCGAAGGACTCTGGGCCCCTGAAGAGTTGGAGCGTGTGCCCTTGGGTTGATGCACTTCCACTGAAATGCTGAGAAGAGGTCAGCATTTGGCTACACAGCAGGTGAATCTCAGGCCTCAAGTTGAGGGTAGAGGCAGGTAGGTGGATTCTGCACACTTTTTTCACATGGTCGACGCTGTCTACCCTGCAAATAATGTGGGCCCCACAGAAATATGCTTGTGCTTGTGTAATTTTTGTGGACACTGGGACACATTCAGCAGCGCCTGCACGTTATCTGCTTTTGTTCTGAGGAGAGACATACAGGCAGGGAAGGGGCTTGTCAGATTCCAGCTCAGCCCATAACAAAGGCTGACGTTAAGAGGCCATCAGGCCTCCTTTTGTGGAAGTACCATGGTTAGGAGCTATGGGGAGCCTCACACATAAATGGAATGGAGGGTAAACAAAGGCACACCACTTATCTCTTCACAGGTTCTTGAGAGGGATGTTTTGGCTTTGTTCAGCCCGGGCATAAAAGACATTAGCATGCACTGTAAGAAGGTCAGATGTCTTGGTCTCTCTCAATATGTACATCAATTAAGATTTAAATACAACTATTTTGTTTTATATCTTTTATAGCACTTTAGCACTACTCATCCCAATGCAGGGTGTAAGAGCACTTTACATCACACGTATATATTATGCATTGACAATAACTCTTGTGTGTACATAAATGTACAGAATATGTAACATAAGACAGTGAGGGTCACAGGGCATAGGAGTCACATGTCCTTCTCAGCTCACTGTAACCCACAATTTATGAACTGCAACTAACAAAAGGATCTCAGTGTTAAAAGCAGTGACCCACTTACCCATTCAGATAAAATAAAAATATAATTTCTGCGTTCTACAGAATGTGCTTTGCAGGAGACAAATTAACTTTCTATGCTACTTTGATTCAAAATTGGGACTAGACAAAACACAGATATCTCTCTCCAGCAATCGAGTTAACCTCCAAAGTGATCTTACCATTACTATTAGACCCTGAGACTTAGTTGGCACACGAAGATCTCTGCAGCAGGTCCCTCAACTCGAAAATATATTTTAACACCTCGGGTGCCCTGGACGAGCTGGTCTCGCCCTCTGCCATAGTTGCCGTAGGCACTGTCCAAAAAACACGTCAGATTTCAATGTAAAAATTTGATGTGTCCACGTTGCCTTTTGGGGCATTTCCTGACGCTGGCACTAGGCCCATCAACACAAGTGAGGTACAGTTTTTATCGGGAGACTTGGGCAAATGCTGGGTGGAAGGAAATTTGTGGCTCCTCCCAGATTCCTGAACTTTCTATCACCAAAATGTGAGGGAAAAGTGTTTTTTTTGTCAAATGTTGAGGTTTGCAAAGGATTCTGGGTTAAAGAACCTGGTGAGAGCTCCACATGTTACCCCATCCTGGTTTCCCCTAGTTGTCTCGTTTTTAAAACAGATTTGGCAGGTTTTCCTAGGTGCCGGCTGAGATAGAGACCAAAATCCACTGCTAGGCACTTTCCAAAAAACACGTCAGATTTCAATGTAAAATTTTGATGTGTCCACGTTGCCTTTTTGGAGTGTTTCCTGTCACGGGCAATAGGCCTACCAACACAAGTGAGGTACCATTTTTATCAGGAGACATTTCAGGGAATGGTGGGCAGAAGGAAATTTGTGGCTCCTCTCAGACTCCAGAACTTTCTATCACGGAAATGTGAGGAAAACTTTTTTTTGCCAGATTTTGAGGTTTGCAAAGGATTCTGGGTAACAGAACCTGGTGAGAGCCCAACAAGTCACCCCGTCCTGGATTTCCATAAGTGTCTAGTTTAAAAAAAAGCACAGGTTTGTAGTTTTCCCTAGGTGCCTTCTGAGCTAGAGGCCAAAATCCACAGCTAGGCACTTTGCAAAAAACACGTCAGATTTCAATATAAAAATGTGATGCGCCCATATTGAGTTTCCTGCTGTGGGCATTAGGCCTACCCACACAAGTGAGGTACCATTTGTATCGGGAGACTTGGGGGCACACAGAATAGAAGAACAAGTGTTATTGCCCCTTGCTGAATTCAGAACTTTGTCTACTTTTCAGAAATGTTTAACTTTCCAGGATCCAGCATTGGTTTTACATCCATTTCTGGCACTAACTGGAAAGAGGCTAAAAATAGTAAAAATAGTAAAAATGGGGGGGAAACACCCTGAACAACGAGTTGTTAAGGCCGACCTGCCTTAACAACGAGTATTAGACAACTAGTTAGTCTGTACCACAAGGGACAGAATAACTACTGTCTTAACAACGAATTTTCTGAAAGAACGAATGCTGCAACAAAGACTTTAATGGTGGAAGAATTAATTTTAAGGTAAGAATTTGTTTTGGATTATTATAATTTTTTGTTTGTATAATATTTATATGTTAGGTTAAAATACATATAAATATATATATATATATATATATATATATATATATATATATTTATATGTATTTATATGTTTATATGTGTGTATATATATATATATATATATATATATATATATATACATACAAATATGTTTTTTAAATTTTTCTGTATATATGGTTTGAATGCAGTGCATTAAGGAGTGGGATATATGGGATGTAGGGGTTATGGGAAGGGACGTGTATTAATATTCAGGTATTAATTTAAACACTTGAGTATTAAATGAGGAATGTAGTGGAATTAGGGGTGGTATTTATGGTATATAGGGTTTATGGGCAGGGGATTGTATTAATATGTATTGGGTTAAGGAGCAGGATGTATGGGATGCAGGGGGAGTGTATTAATACTTGGGTATTTATTTAATATATTTTTTTATATATAGAAAAATATGCTGTGGAGTAAGGGGTTGCATATTTGGGATGTAGGGCTTATGGGAGGGGAAGAGTAGTAGTACTTAGGGACTAATTATTGTGTTAAGGAGTGGGATGTCTGGGATGCAGGGGTTATGGGTGGGGGAGTGTATTAATACTTAGGTATTAATCAAAATACTTGGGTATTATTATTATTATTATTATTATTATTATATATTATTATTATTATTTGTTGATTAAAGGAATAAGTGTTGCTGTAGAATTAGTGGCGGGATATATAGGATTTAGGGGTTGTGGGTGGGGAAGTGTATCAATGTGTACTGGGGTAAGGAGCAGGATGTATGTGATAGAGGGGTTATGGCTGGGGAAGTCTTTTAATGCTTAGGTGTTTATTTAAATATTTTATTCTTTTTTTATATTTAAAAAGATATGCTGCGGAGTAAGGAGTTGTGTATTTGGGATGCAGGGGTTATGGGAGGAGAACAGTAGTAAGACTTATCCATTAGATAAAAACAAATAAAACCTCATTGTTAAGAATTAAAATAAAAGAAATTCTTAAAAATACTCTACATCGCTGCGGCGCCAAGTGATAGCTCCCCTCAAGAAGAATCCCAACCCCCTCCACACCAATGCATCTGAAGCCATTTGCAGCCACATAAAAGCAGGACGAAATTGCACAAAACCCCTGGGCCTCAAAGTAATAAAAAACGACTTCTAAAAGGTGCATAAAAAACACAAAATAATGTAAAATGCGGCAAGGTCTGCAGGGACACTGTGAGAAAGTAGCCTCTTTCTAGCCTTGTTACCCCCACTTTGGGCCTGTTTGTGAGTGTATGTCAGGGTGTTTTCACTGTCTCACTGGGATCCTGCTAGCCAGGGCCCAGTGCTCATAGTGAAAACCCTATGTTTTCAGTATGTTTGTTATGTGTCACTGGGACCCTGCTAGCCAGGACCCCAGTGCTCATAAGTTTGTGGCCTATATGTATGTGTTCCCTGTGTGATGCCTAACTGTCTCACTGAGGCTCTGCTAACCAGAACCTCAGTGGTTATGCTCTCTCATTTCTTTCAAATTGTCACTAACAGGCTAGTGACCAATTTTACCAATTTACATTGGCTTACTGGAACACCCTTATAATTCCCTAGTATATGGTACTGAGGTACCCAGGGTATTGGGGTTCCAGGAGATCCCTATGGGCTGCAGCATTTCTTTTGCCACCCATAGGGAGCTCTGACAATTCTTACACAGGCCTGCCACTGCAGCCTGAGTGAAATAACGTCCACGTTATTTCACAGCCATTTTACACTGCACTTAAGTAACTTATAAGTCACCTATATGTCTAACCTTTACCTGGTAAAGGTTAGGTGCAAAGTTACTTAGTGTGAGGGCACCCTGGCACTAGCCAAGGTGCCCCCACATTGTTCAGGGCCAATTCCTCGGACTTTGTGAGTGCGGGGACACCATTACACGCGTGCACTACATATAGGTCACTACCTATATGTAGCTTCACAATGGTAACTCCGAATATGGCCATGTAACATGTCTATGATCATGGAATTGCCCCCTCTATGCCATCCTGGCATAGTTGGCACAATCCCATGATCCCAGTGGTCTGTAGCACAGACCCTGGTACTGCCAAACTGCCTTTTCTGGGGTTTCACTGCAGCTGCTGCTGCTGCCAACCTCTCAGACATCTTTCTGCCCTCCTGGGGTCAAGCCAGGCTTGTCCCAGGATGGCAGGACAAAGGACTTCCTCTGAGAGAGGGTGTTACACCCTCTCCCTTTGGAAAATGGTGTGAAGGCAGGGGAGGAGTAGCCTCCCCCAGCCTCTGGAAATGCTTTCATGGGCACATTTGGTGCCCATTTCTGCATAAGCCAGTCTACACCGGTTCAGGGACCCCTTAGCCCTGCTCTGGCGCTTAACTGGACAAAGGAAAGGGGAGTGACCACTCCCCTGACCTGCACCTCCCCTGGGAGGTGTCCAGAGCTCCTCCAGTGTGCTCCAGACCTCTGACATCTTGGAAATAGAGGTGCTGCTGGCACTCTGGACTGCTCTGAGTGGCCAGTGCCACCAGGTGACGTCAGAGACTCCTTCTGATAGGCTCCTTCAGGTGTTGCTAGCCTATCCTCTCTCCTAGGTAGCCAAACCCTCTTTTCTGGCTATTTAGGGTCTCTGTCTCTGGGGAAACTTTAGATAACGAATGCAAGAGCTCATCCGAGTTCCTCTGCATCTCTCTCTTCACCTTCTGCCAAGGAATCGACTGCTGACCGCGCTGGAAGCCTGCAAAACTGCAACATAGTAGCAAAGACGACTACTGCAACTCTGTAACGCTGATCCTGCCGCCTTCTCGACTGTTTTCCTGGTGGTGCATGCTGTGGGGGTAGTCTGCCTCCTCTCTGCACTAGAAGCTCTGAAGAAATCTCCCGTGGGTCGACGGAATCTTCCCCCTGCAACCGCAGGCACCAAAGAACTGCATCACCGGTCCCTTGGGTCTCCTCTCAGCACGACGATCGAGGTCCCTCGAATCCAGCAACTGTGTCCAAGTGACCCCCACAGTCCAGTGACTCTTCAGTCCAAGTTTGGTGGAGGTAAGTCCTTGCCTCCCCACGCCAGACTGCATTGCTGGGAACCGCGACTTTTGCAGCTACTCCGGCCTCTGTGCACTTCCGGCGGAAATCCTTTGTGCACAGCCAAGCCTGGGTCCACAGCATTCTAACCTGCATTGCACGACTTTCTAAGTTGGTCTCCGGCGACGTGGGACTCCTTTGTGCAACTTCGGGTGAGCACCGTTTCACGCATCCTCGTAGTGCCTGTTTCTGGCACTTCTCCGGATGCTACCTGCTGCTGAGAAGGCTCTTTGTCTTGCTCGACGTCCCTCTATCTCCTGGCGCAATTTGCGACATCCTGGTCCCTCCTGGGCCACAGCAGCATCCAAACACGGTTATAGCACGATTTGGAGCTAGCAAGGCTTGTTGGCGGTCTTTCGGCGGGAAAATACTTCTGCACGACTCTCCACGGTGTGAGGGATCCGTCCTCCAAAGGGGAAGTCTCTAGCCTTTGTCGTTCCTGCAGAAACCTAAGCTTCTTCTGTCCAGTAGAAGCTTCTTTGCACCCACAGCTGGCATTTCCTGGGCATCTGCCCATCTCCGACTTGCTTGTGACTTTTGGACTTGGTCCCCTTGTTCCACAGGTACCCTCGACTGGAAATCCATCGTTGTTGCATTGCTGGTTTGTGTCTTTCCTGCAGAATTCCCCTATCACGACTTCTATGTCCTTTGAGGAACTTTAGTGCACTTTGCACTCACTTTTCAGGGTCTTGGGGTGGGCTATTTTTCTAACCCTCACTATTTTCTAATAGTCCCAGCGACCCTCTACAAGGTCACATAGGTTTGGGGTCCATTCGTGGTTCGCATTCCACTTTTGGAGCATATGGTTTGTGTTGCCCCTATCCCTATGTGTCCCCATTGCATCCTATTGTAACTATACATTGTTTGCACTGTTTTCTAAGACTATACTGCATATTTTTGGTATTGTGTACATATATCTTGTGTATATTTCCTATCCTCTCACTGAGGGTACACTCTGAGATACTTTGGCATATTGTCATAAAAATAAAGTACCTTTATTTTTAGTATAACTGTGTATTGTGTTTTCTTATGATATTGTGCAAGTGACACTTGTGGTACTGTAGGAGCTTCACTCGTCTCCTAGTTCAGCCTAAGCTGCTCTGCTAAGCTACCATTATCTATCAGCCTATGCTGCTAGACACCCTATACACTAATAAGGGATAACTGGGCCTGGTGCAAGGTGCAAGTACCCCTTGGTAGTCACTACAAGCCAGCCCAGCCTCCTACAGACACCCTGTCACAGGGACAAGGTCTGATAGATTTTTCACCATACTGGCTTAACGGGAAACATAGATTACTTCTAATTATCCCCAAACGAAATCGAGTAATAAGAGACCTTTCCCTCACATCAGTTATCTCTAAGAGATAGGGCCCATCCCCATCTTTAGCATGATAAAAGCCCTAACCGATTTTTTCCCTAAAACCTCCCCCTCTCTTTTGGCCCCCTGGATTCTCAAGAAATTATCATTTACCCAATTTTTATCACGGCTAGTCAGACCCTCAGGAGTGTCAAACAAGTCAGGCCGCCCCAAATCGACAGCCGCCTTTATTATATACGTCAACCAGGGAATATTCTTTACATTGTCACAGGCCAAACAGTCCCTCAAAATCTCTCTATTAAAGGTGGCATGTTCATTATTCCAAATCGAGATCCAAAGCAAGAGGGGAGCCAACTGAATAGTGTCTTGTACGAACTTGAGATCTAATTCCAGATGAAGGCAAAAACCAGAGGTGTTTTGGCCAACTCCCAATAGCCTTCTACAGAAACGATTTTATTCTACAGTAGGGGCTCGGGTATCCATATACCCCCAGAGTGCTGCACCATACAGCAGGACAGGGAGACATTTCCGCCTGTAAATTTCAAGCAAAGCCTTAATATACACCTTGCACCAGGCCCAGGTATCCCTTATTAGTGTATAGGGTGTCTAGCAGCTTAGGCTGATAGATAATGGTAGCTTAGCAGAGCAGCTTAGGCTGAACTAGGAGACGTGTGAAGCTACTACAGTACCACAAGTGTCACTTGCACAATACCATAAGAAAACACAATACACAGTTATACTAAAAATAAAGGTACTTTATTTTTATGACAATATGTCACAGTATCTCAGAGTGTACCCTCAGAGTGAGGATAGCAAATATACACAAGTTATATGTACACAGTACTAAAAATATGCAGTATAGTCTTAGAAAACAGTGCAAACAATGTATAGTTACAATAGGATGCAATGGAGACACATAGGGATAGGGGCAACACAAACCATATACTCCAAAAGTGGAATGCGAACCACGAATGGACCCCAAACCTATGTGACCTTGTAGAGGGTCGCTGGGACTATTAGAAAATAGTGAGAGTTAGAAAACTAGCCCTCCCCAAGACCCTGAAAAGTGAGTGCAAAGTGCACTGAAGTTCCCCAAGAGATAAAGAAGTCGTAATAGAGGAATAATGCAGGAAAGACACAAACCAACAATGCAACAACTGTGGATTTCCAATCTAGGGTACCTGTGGAACAAGGGGACCAAGTCCAAAAGTCACAAGCAAGTCGGAGATGGGCAAATGCCCAGGAAATGCCAGCTGCGGGTGCAAAGAAGCTTCGACTGGACAGAAGAAGCAAAGGTTTCTGCAGGAACAAAAAGGGCTAGAGACTTCCCCTTTGGTGGACGGATCCCGCTTGCCTTGGAGAGTCGTGCAGAAGTGTTTCCCCGCCGAAAGGACGCCAACAAGCCTTTCTAGCCGCAAATCGTGCGTTTGGTGTTTTTGGACGCTGCTGGAGCCCAGGAGGGACCAGGAGGTCGCAAATTGGACCTGAAGAGAGAGGGGACGTCAAACAAGACAAAAAGCCCTCACTGAAGCAGGTAGCACCCGGAGAAGTGCCAGAAACAGGCATTACGAGGATGCGTGAAACGGTGCTTGCCGAAGTTGCACAAAGGAGTCCCACGTCGCCGCAGACCAACTTAGAAAGTTGTGCAATGCAGGTTAGAGTGCCGTGGACCCAGGCTTGGCTGTGCACAAAGGATTTCCGCCAGAAGTGCACAGGGGCTGGAGAAGTTGCAAAAGTCGCGGTTACCAACAATGCAGTCTGGAGTGGGGACGCAAGGACTTACCTCCACCAAACTCGGACTGAAGAGTCACTGGACTGTGGCAGTCTCTTGGACAGAGTTGCTGGATTCAAGGGACCTCGCTCGTCGTGCTGAGAGGAGACCCAAGGGACTGGTAATGCAGCTTTTTGGTGCCTGCGGTTGCAGGGGGAAGATTCCGTCGACCCACGGGAGATTTCTTCGGAGCTTCTGGTGCAGAGAGGAGGCAGACTACCCCCACAGCATGCACAAGCAGGAAAACAGTCGAGAAGGCGGCAGGATCAGCGTTACAGAGTTGCAGTAGTCGTCTTTGCTACTATGTTGCAGGTTTGCAGGCTTCCAGCGCGGTCAGCAGTCGTTTCCTTATCAGAAGGTGAAGAGAGAGATGCAGAGGAACTCGGATGAGCTCTTGCATTCGTTATCTAAAGTTTCCCCAGAGACAGAGACCCTAAATAGCCATAAAAGAGGGTTTGGCTACCTAGGAGAGAGGAGAGGCTACTAACACCTGAAGGAGCCTATCACAAGGAGTCTCTGACGTCACCTGGTGGCACTGGCCACTCAGAGCAGTCCAGTGTGCCAGCAGCACCTCTGTTTCCAAGATGGCAGAGGTCTGGAGCACACTGGAGGAGCTCTGGACACCTCCCAGGGGAGGTGCAGGTCAGGGGAGTGGTCACTCCCCTTTCCTTTGTCCAGTTTCGCGCCAGAGCAGGGGCTAAGGGGTCCCTGAACCGGTGTAGACTGGCTTATGCAGAATTGGGCACATCTGTGCCCAAGAAAGCATTTCCAGAGGCTGGGGGAGGCTACCCCTCCCCTGCCTTCACACCATTTTCCAAAGGGAGAGGGTGTAACACCCTCTCTCAGAGGAAGTCCTTTGTTCTGCCATCCTGGGACAAGCCTGGCTTGACCCCAGGAGGGCAGAAACCTGTCTGAGGGGTTGGCAGCAGCAGCAGCTGCAGTGAAACCCCGGGAAAGGCAGTTTGGCAGTACCAGGGTCTGTGCTACAGACCACTGGGATCATGGAATTGTCCCAATAATGCCAGGATGGCATAGAGGGGGCCATTCCATGATCTTAGACATGTTACATGGCCATATTCGGAGTTACCATTGTGAAGCTACATATAGGTAGTGACCTATATGTAGTGCACGCGTGTAATGGTGTCCCCGCACTCACAAAGTTCAGGGAATTGGCTCTGAACAATGTGGGGGCACCTTGGCTAGTGCCAGGGTGCCCTCACACTTAGTAACTTTGCACCTAACCTTTACCAGGTAAAGGTTAGACATATAGGTGACTTATAAGTTACTTAAGTGCAGTGTAAAATGGCTGTGAAATAACGTGGACGTTATTTCACTCAAGCTGCAGTGGCAGGCCTGTGTAAGAATTGTCAGATCTCCCTATGGTTGGCAAAATAAATGCTGCAGCCCATAGGGATCTCCTGGAACCCCAATACCCTGGGTACCTCAGTACCATGTACTAGGGAATTATATGGGTGTACCAGTATGCCAATGTAAATTGGTGAAATTGGTCACTAGCCTGTTAGTGACAATTTGGAAAGCAGAGAGAGCATAACCACTGAGGTTCTGATTAGCAGAGCCTTAGTGAGACAGTTAGGCATCACACAGGGAACACATACATATAGGCCACAAACTTATGAGCACTGGGGTCCTGGCTAGCAGGGTCCCAGTGACACATAACAAACACACTGATAACATAGGGTTTTCACTATGAGCACTGGGCCCTGGCTAGCAAGATCCCAGTGAGACAGTGAAAACACCCTGACATATAGTCACAAACAGGCCAAAGGTGGCAATAACAAGGCTAGAAAGAGGCTACTCTCTCACAACGCGAAGTCACAAAAGGGAGTCCCACGATGCTGGAGGACAACTCAGAAGGTTCTGCACTGCAGGAAGGAGTGTCAGGGACCCAGGCTTGGCTGTGCACAAAGGAAATCCTGGAAGAGTGCACAGGAGCCGGAGCAACTGCAAATCACGCGGCACCTAGCAATGCAGTCTAGCTTGGGGAGGCAAGGACTTACCACCACCAAACTTGGACTGAAGAGTCACTGGACTGTGGGAGTCACTTGGACAGAGTTGCTGAGTTCCAGGGACCACGCTCGTTGTGCTGAGAGGGGACGCAGAGGACCAGTGATGCAGTCTTTTGGTGCCTGCGGTTGCAGGGGGAAGATTCCGTCGACCCACAGGAGATTTCTTCAGAGCTCCTGGTGCAGAGAGGAGGCAGGCTACCCCCAGAGCATGCACCACCTGGAAACAGTCGAGAAAGCCGGCAGGATGAAGCGATACAAGGTTGCTAGTAGTCGTCTTGCTACTTTGTTGCGGTTTTGCTGGCATCCTGAGCAGTCAGCTGTCGATCATTTGGTAGAAGGTGAAGAGGGAGATGCAGAGGAACTCTGGTGAGCTCTTGCATTTGTTATCTGGTGAGATCCCCAAAGCAGAGACCCTAAATAGCCAGAAAAGGAGGTTTGGCTACCTAGGAAGGAGGATTGGCTACCTAGAGAGTTAAGAGTCTATCACAAGGAGCCTCTGACGTCACCTGCTGGCACTGGCCACTCAGAGCAGTCCAGTGTGCCACAAACACCTCTGTTTCCAAGATGGCAGAGGTCTGGGACACGCTGGAGGAGCTCTGGGCACATCCCCTGGGAGGTGCAGGTCAAGGGAGTGGTCACTCCCCTTTCCTTTGTCCAGTTTCGCGCCAGAGCAGGGCTGGGGGATCCCTGAACCGGTGTAGACTGGCTTATGCAGAGATGGGCACCATCTGTGCCCATCAAAGCATTTCCAGAGGCTGGGGGAGGCTAGTCCTCCCCAGCCTTCACATCTATTTCCAAAGGGAGAGGGTGTTACACCCTCCCTCAGAGGAAGTCCTTTGTTCTGCCTTCCTGGGCCAGGGCTGCCTGGACCCCAGGAGGGCAGAAACCTGTCTGAGGGGTTGGCAGCAGCAGCATCTGCAGTGGAGATAAGTCCTTGCCTCCCCACGCTAGACTGCATTGCTGGGTACCGCGTGATTTGCAGCTGCTCCGGCTCCTGTGCACTCTTCCAGGATTTCCTTCGTGCACAGCCAAGCCTGGGAGCCCGACACTCTAACCTGCAGTGCACAACCTTCTGAGTTGTCCTCCGGTGTCGTCGGACTCCCTTTTGCGACTTCGCGTGGACTTCGGTTCAGTCCTCTTCTAAGTGCCTGTTCCGGTACTTCTGCGGGTGCTGCCTGCTTCTGTGAGGGCTCCCTCACTTGCTGGGCACCCCTTCTATCTCCTCATCCAAGTGGCAACATCCTGGTCCCTCCTGGCCCACAGCAGCATCCAACCGCGACCCTTGCAGCTAGCAAGGCTTGTTTGCGGTCTTTCTGCGTGGAAACACCTCTGCAAGCTTCTTCATGACGTGGGACATCCATCCTCCAAAGGGGAAGTTCCTAGTCCTCTTCGTTTTTACAAAACACCAAGCTTCTTCCATCCTGTGGCAGCTTCCTTGCACCCTCAGCTGACATTTCCTGGGCTCCTGCCCACTCTCGACACTGTCGCGACTCTTGGACTTGGTCCCCTTGTCTTACAGGTACTCAGGTCTGGAAATCCACTGTTGTTGCATGGCTGGTGTTGGTTTTCCTTGCAGAATCCCCCTATCACATTTTTCTGACGCTCACTGTTTTCTTACAGTCCCAGCGACCCTCTACAAGCTCACATAGGTTTGGGGTCCATTCGTGGTTCGCATTCCACTTTTGGAGTATATGGTTTGTGTTGCCCCTATACCTATGTGCTCCTATTGCAATCTATTGTAACTTTACTTTGCTTCCATTACTTCCTTTTGCTACTACTGCATATTTTTGGTATTGTGTACATATATCTTGTGTATATTTGGCATCCTCATACTGAGGGTACTCACTGAGATACTTTTGGCATATTGTCATAAAAATAAAGTACCTTTATTTTTAGTATATCTGTGTATTGTGTTTTCTTATGATATAGTGCTATATGATATAAGTGGTATGGTAGGAGTTTTGCATGTCTCCTAGTTCAGCCTAAGCTGCTCTGCTATAGCAACTTCTATCAGCCTAAGCTGCTAGAACAGTACTAATCTACTAATAAGGGATAACTGGAGCTGGCACAAGGTGTAAGTACCACAAGGTACCCACTATAAGCCAGGCCAGCCTCCTACATTGGTGGTGCAGCAGTGGGATAAGTACTTGTAACTGCTTTACCACTTTGTCATTGATGCTTTTTCTGGGAAAGTACCATCTTGCCTGGCATGTTACCCCCATATTTCACTGTATATATGTTGTTTTAGTCTATGGGGGTCATTCTGACCCTGGCGGGCGGCGGGCACCGCCCGCCGGGCGGAAAGCCGCCCAAACACCGCCTCGCGGTCAGATGACCGCGGGGGGCATTCCGACTTTCCCGCTGGGCCGGCGGGCGATCTGCAAAAGATCGCCCGCCGGCCCAGCGGGAAAGCCCCAGCAAAGATGAAGCCGGCTCCGAATGGAGCCGGCGGATTTGCTGCGGTGCAACGGGTGCAGTGGCACCCGTCGCGATTTTCAGTGTCTGCCAAGCAGACACTGAAAATCTTTATGGGGCCCTGTTAGGGGGCCCCTGCACTGCCCATGCCTGTGGCATGGGCAGTGCAGGGGCCCCCAGGGGCCCTACGACACCCGTTCCCGCCAGTCTCTTCCTGGCAGTGTAAACCGCCAGGAACAGGCTGGTGGGAAGGGGGTCGGAATCCCCATGGCGGCGCTCACGGAGGATTCCTTTGGCCAAGGGAAAACCAGCGGGAAGCCGCCGGTTTCCCTTTTCTGACCGCGGCTTTACCGCCGCAGTGAGAATTGGCCAGGAAGCACCGCCAGCCTGTTGGCGGTGCTTCCGTGGTCGTTGGCCATAGGGGTCTCCTGGAACCCCAATACCCTGGGTACCTCAGTACCATATACTAGGGAATTATAAGGGTGTTCCAGTATGCCAATGTAAATTGGTGAAATTGGTCACTAGCCTGTTAGTGACAATTTGGAAAGAGAATGAGAGAGCATAACCACTGAGGTTCTGGATAGCAGAGCTTCAGTGAGACAGTTAGTCATAACACAGGTAACACATACAGGGCACACTTATGAGCACTGGGGCCCTTGCTGGCAGGGTCCCAGTGACACATACAACGAAAACAACATATATACAGTGAAATATGGGGGTAACATGCCAGGCAAGATGGTACTTTCCTACACAACCCCCCCCAAACGAAGGACAATAAGACTAGCCATGACCTGATGAGTCTTCATTGTCTAAGTGGAAATATCTGGAGAGTCCATCTGCATTGGAGTGGGTACTCCCAGGTCTATGTTCCACTGTATAGTCCATCCCCTGTAGAGATATGGACCACCTCAACAATTTAGGGTTTTCACTTTTCATTTGTTTTCGCCAAAGTAGAGGTTTGTGGTCTGTCTGAACAATGAAGTGAGTGCCAAACAGGTATGGCCTCACCTTCTTCTGTGCCCAGAGCACAGCAAAGGCCACCTTCTCTATGGCAGACCAACGCTTTTCTCTAGGGGTCAACCTCCTGCTGATAAAAGCAACAGGTTGATCCTGACCCTCAGAATTGAGTTGTGATAAGACTGCCCCTACCCCTAATTCAGATGCATCAGTTTGAACAATGAATTTCTTGGAGTAACATGGGCTTTTTAGGACAGGTGCAGTGCACATGGCCTGTTTGAGCTCCTCAAATGCTTTCTGACAGCTAGCTGTCCACAATACCTTTTAAGGCATCTTCTTGCTAGTGAGATCATTAAGTGGGGCTGCAATGGAGCCATAGTTTTTAATGAATCTCCTATAATACCCAGTGAGGCCTAGGAAGGCTCTCACCTGGGTCTGAGTTGTAGGGGGGACCCAATCCATGATTGTCTGGATTTTCCCCTGAAGTGGTGTAATCTGTTCTCCACCTACTAGGTGTCCCAGATAAACCACTTTCCCCTGCCATATCTGGCACTTTGAAGCCTTGATAGTGAGGCCTGCCTTTTGCAGGGTCTCCAAAACTTTCCACTGGTGGACCATGTGATCATCCCAGGTGGAGCTAAAGACAGCTATATCGTCCAGATATGCTGCACTGAAAGCCTCCAACCCTTGCAGGACTGTATTCACCAACCTCTGAAAAGTGGCAGGTGCATTTTTCAAACCAAAGGGCATTACTGTGAATTCCAGTAGTTGAAAATGCATATGATCATTTGATCTGTCAATACCCTGCAGTCAAATCAAAGCTGCTTAGATACTTGGCAGATGCCAGTGTATCTATGAGCTCATCTGCCCTAGGTATAGGGTGAGCATCAGTTTTTGTTACCTGGTTGAGACCTCTGTAATCTACACAAAATCTCATCTCCCTTTTTCCATCTTTTGAGTGAGGCTTTGGTACAAGCACCACAGGAGAGGCCCATGGGCTTTCAGAATGTTCAACCACTCCCAGTTCAAGCATTTTCTGAACTTCTTGCTTTATGCAGTCCCTGACATGGTCAGGCTGCCTATAGATTTTACTTTTGACGGGCATGCTGTCTCCAGTATCAATTGTGTGTTCACACCAAGATGTGGTGCCTGGCACAGTTGAAAAGAAGTCAGAAAACTGACCTAGGAGATTTATGCAGTTGTCTTTCTGCTCAGCAGTAAGACAGTCTGCCAAAACTACACCTTCCACTAGAGCATCCTCTTCTGTGGAAGAGAAGAGATCAGGGAGAGGGTCACTCTCTTCTTCCTGTCCCTCATCTGTTGCCATGAGCAGGGTGAGATCAGACCTGTCATAGTAGGGTTTTAGGCGATTGACATGGAGCACCCTAAGGGCACTCCTGGCAGTGCCCAGGTCAACCAAGTAGATGACCTCGCCCTTCTTTTCAACAATGAGATGGGGTCCAGTCCATTTGTCTTGGAGTGCTCTTGGGGCCACAGGCTCCAATACCCACACCTTCTGTCTGGTTGGTACTGGATCAGAACAGCCTTCTGGTCATGCCATTGCTTTTGGAGCTCTTGGCTGGCCTGAAGGTTTTTATTGGCCTTTTTCATGTACTCCACCATTCTGGATCTTAGGCCAAGTACATAGTCCACTATATCTTGCTTAGGAGCTTTTAAAGGTTGTTCCCAACCCTCCTTTAAGAGTGTCAGAGGACCTCTTACAGGGTGCCAAAAGAGGAGTTCAAAGGGGCTGAAGCCCAGTCCTTTCTGGGGTACCTCCCTGTAAGCAAAAAGGAGGCAAGGTGACAGGATATCCCATCTCCTCCTGAGTTTTTCAGGGAGTCCCATTATCATTCCTTTGAGAGTTTTATTAAACCTCTCTACCAGTCCATTTGTTTGTGGATGATATGGTGTGGTGAATTTGTATGTCACACCACATTCCTTCCACATGGCCTTCAAGTATGAAGACATAAAGTTGCTACCCCTGTCTGATACAACTTCTTTTGGGAAACCCACCCTGGAAAAGATTCACAGGAGGGCTTTTGCCACTGCAGGTGCTGTAGTGGTCCTTGGAGGAATAGCTTCAGGATATCTTGTGGCATGGTCCACTACCACCAAGATAAACCTATTGCCTGAAGCAGAAGGAGGGTCAAGGGGGCCAACTATGTCAACCATTACCCTTTCAAAGGGAACCCCAACCACAGGCAGTGGAATAAGGGGAGCCTTTGGAGTGCCAGCAGTCTTGCCACTGGCTTGGCAGGTCACGCAAGACTTACAAAAATCTTTTGTGTCCTCTGACATCCTAGGCCAGTGAAACAGGGGGACAGGCCTTTCCCATATTTTAATCTGACCCAAATGTCCAGCCAAGGGACTGTCGTGTGCCAGAGTTAGGAGGAACTCTCTGTACTGCAGGGGAATGACCAAATACCTGGCTGCTCCAGGTTTTGGATCCCTTGCCTCTGTGTACAAGAGGTTGTCCTTCCAGTAAACTCTATGTGAGTCACTGACATCCCCATTTTGCTGCTTGACAGCTTGCTGTCTGAGACCCTCTAATGAGGACAGGTTTGCTGTGCCACACTCAGCTCCTCCCTGGCAGGCCCCCCTCCACCCAAAAGCTCAGCAGTGTCTGCTGCCAGCTCCTCTGGTGAAGGTTCTGCACAGTGGGGAAATTCTTCTTCCTCAGAAGTTGAATCATCTGTAGAGGGAGGGATAGTGGGTAGGGATTTACCCTTGCTACCCCTAGCTTTAGGGAGCACTTGGTCCATTGTTCCAGGATCCAAGTCACCCTGTCCTTTTTGTTTTTTGGCCTGAGCCCTGGTTAAAGCAAAAATATGCCCACGAATGCCCAGCATTGCTGCATGAGCCTCCAACTCCACGTCTGCCCAAGCTGATGTCTCTAAATCATTCCCTAGTAGACAGTCTACAGGTAAATCTGAGGCAACCACAACTTTCTTTGGAGCAGTAACCCCCCCGCAGTTGAGATTCACAACAGCCATGGGGTGGCTAAGAGTGTTGTTATGAGCGTCTGCCACTTGGTACTGGTGACCAAGTAGTTGTTGTTCAGGGTGTACCAGTTTCTCTATCAACATGGTAACACTGGCACCTGTGTCCCTGTAGGCCTGAACCTCAACACCATTTATTAGGGGAAGTTGCTTGTACTTATCCATATTAAGGGGACAAGCAACCAATGTGGCCAAATTAGTGGCACCTTCAGAGACTAGCACAGCCTCTGTGGTCTCCCTAACAAGACCAATGTGAGAAAGTAGCCTCTTTCTAGCCTTGTTACCCCCACTTTTGGCCTGTTAAGAGTGTATGTCAGGGTGTTTTCACTGTCTCTCTGGGATCCTGCCAGCCAGGGCCCAGTGCTCTTAGTGAAAATGCTATATTTTTAGTATGTTTGTTATGTGTCACTGGGACCCTGCTAGTCAGGACCCCAGTGCTCATAAGTTTGTGACCTATATGTATGTGTTCCCTGTGTGATGCCTAACTGTCTCACTGAGGCTCTGCTAACCAGAACCTCAGTCTTTATGCTCTCTCATTTCTTTCCAAATTGTCAATAACAGGCTAGTGACCAATTTCACCAATTCACATTGGCATACTGGAACACCCTTATAATTCCCTAGTATATGGTACTGAGGTTCCCAGGGTATTGGGGTTCCAGGAGATCCCTATGGGCTGCAGCATTTCTTTTGCCACCCATAGGGAGCTCTGACAATTCTTACACAGGCCTGTCACTGCAGCCTGAGTGAAATAATGCACACATTATTTCACAGCCATTTTTCACTGCACTTAAGTAACTTATAAGTCACCTATATGTCTAACCTTTACCTGGTAAAGGTTAGATGCAAAGTTACTTAGTGTGTGGGCACCCTGGCACTAGCCAAGGTGCTCCCACATTGTTCAGGGCAAATTCCCCGGACTTTGTGAGTGCGGGGACACCATTACACGCGTGCACTACACATAGGTCAATACCTATGTGTAGCTTCACAATGGTAACTCCGAATATGGCCATGTAACATGTCTAAGATCATGGAATTGCCCCCTCTATGCCATCCTGGCATTGTTGGTACAATCCAATTATCCCACGGGTCTGTAGCTCAGACCCTGGTACTGCCTTTTCAGTGGTTTCACTGCAGCTGCTGCTGCTGCCAACCCCTCAGACAGGGTTCTGCCCTCCTGGGGTCCAGCCAGGCTTGGCCCAGGAAGGCAGAACAAAGGACTTCCTCTGAGAGAGGGTGTTACACCCTCTCCCTTTGGAAAAAGTTGTGAAGGCAGGGAAGGAGTAGCCTCCCCCAGCCTCTGGAAAAGCTTTCATGGGCACAGATGGTGCCCATTTCTGCATAAGCCAGTCTACACTGGTTCAGGGACCCCTCAGCCCTGCTCTGGCGCGAAACTGGACAAAGGGAAGGGGAGTGACCACTCCCCTGACCTGCACCTCCCCTGGGAGGTGCCCAGAGCTCCTCCAGTGTGCTCCAGACCTCTGCCATCTTGGAAACAGAGGTGCTGCTGGCACACTGGACTGCTCTGAGTGGCCAGGGCCAGCAGGTGACGTCAGAGACTCCTTCTGATTGGCTCCTTCAGGTGTTGCTAGCCTATCCTCTCTCCTAAGTAGCCAAAGCCTCTTTTCTGGCTATTTAGGGTCTCTGCTTTGGGGAATTCCTTAGATAACGAATGCAAGAGCTCATCAGAGTTCCTCTGCATCTCTCTCTTCACCTTCTGCCAAGGAATCGACTGCTGACCGCGCTGGAAGCCTGCAAAACTGCAACAAAGTAGCAAAGACGACTACTGCAACTCTGTAACGCTGATCCTGTCGCCTTCTCGACTGTTTTCCTGGTGGTGCATGCTGCAGGGGTAGTCTGCCTCCTCTCTGCACTAGAAGCTCCGAAGAAATCTCCCGTGGGTCGACGGAATCTTCCCCATGCTACCGCAGGCACCAAAGAACTGCATCACCGGTCCCCTGGGTCTCTTCTGAGCATGACGAGCGAGGTCCCTCGAATCCAGCAACTCTGTCTAAGTGACTCCCACAGTCCAGTGACTCTTCAGTCCAAGTTTGGTGGAGGTAAGTCCTTGCCTCTCCACGCCAGACTGCATTGCTGGGAACTGCGTCTTTTGCAGCTACTCCGGCCTCTGTGCACTTCCGGCAGAAATCCTTTGTGCACAGCCAAGCCTGGGTCCACGGCACTCTAACCTGCATTGCACGACTTTCTGAGTTGTCCTCCGGTGGCGTGGGACTCCTTTGTGCAACTTCGGGTGAGCACCATGTCACTCCTTTTTGTAGTGCCTGTTCTGGCACTTCTGCGGGTGCTGCCTGCTTCTGAGAGGGCTCCTTGTCTTGCTCGATGCCCCCTCTGTCCCCAGACGCAATTGGCGACATCCTGGTCCCTCCTGGGCCACAGCAGCATCCAAAAACACTAACCGCACGATTTGCAGCTAGCAAGGCTTGTTGGAGGTCTTTCGGCGGGAAAACACTTCTGCACGACTCTCCATGGCGTGGGGGATCCATCCTCCAAAGGGGAAGTCTCTAGCCATTGTCGTTCCTGCAGAATCCTCAGCTTCTACTGTCCAGTAGTAGCTTCTTTGCACCCACAGCTGGCATTTCCTGGGCATCTGCCCATCTCCGACTTGCTTGTGACTTTTGGACTTGGTCCCCTTGTTCCACAGGTACCCTCGACAGGAAATCCATCGTTTTTGCATTGCTGGTTTGTGTCTTTCCTGCAGAATTCCCTTATCACGACTTCCGTGCTCTTTGGGGAACTTTAGTGCACTTTGCACTCTCTTTTTAGGGTCTTGGGGTGGGCTATTTTTCTAACCCTTACCATTTTCTAATAGTCCCAGCGACCCTCTACAAGGTCACATAGGTTTGGGGTCCATTCGTGGTTCGCATTCCACTTTTGGAGTATATGGTTTGTGTTGCCCCTATCCCTATGTGTCCCATTGCATCCTATTGTAACTATACATTGTTTGCACTGTTTTCTAAGACTATACTGCATATTTTTGGTATTGTGTACATATATCTTGTGTATATTTGTTATCCTCATACTGAGTGTACACTCTGAGATACTTTGGCATATTGTCATAAAAATAAAGTACCTTTATTTTTAGTATATCTGTGTATTGTGTTTTCTTATGATATTGTGCAAGTGACACTAGTGGTACTGAAGGAGCTTCACTCGTCTCCTAGTTCAGCCTAAGCTGCTCTGCTAAGCTACCA
Source organism: Pleurodeles waltl (assembly GCF_031143425.1). NCBI lineage: Eukaryota > Metazoa > Chordata > Amphibia > Caudata > Salamandridae > Pleurodeles > Pleurodeles waltl. Next base: position 1,508,864 of record NW_027150290.1, read on the forward strand.
TTATCTATCAGCCTAAGCTGCTAGACACCCTATACACTAATAGGGGATACGATACCTGGGCCTGGTGCAAGGTGTAAGTACCCTTTGGTACTCACTACAAGCCAGTCCAGCCTCCTACAACCAACCCCAACTAAATTACCAAAAGTGAGCCCAGCTACTCCCTTGGATTGGCTATTACTAGGTTTGCTCCCACCACCACTGCTATTACTAGGGGCACTAGAGGTTGCAGTAAGGGTTGTGGTAGGGGGAGGTTTGGTGTTTTTCTTTGGACAACTGGCATCAGTTGACCAATGGCCTTTTACTTTACATAAAGAACACCAAGGCTTTTTGATTTGATTAGAAGAGGATTTGGACCCACCACCCCCACCAGAGTGTTTTTGTGGGCCTGATGAAGACTCATTTTTAGATTTGTCCCCACCCTTGTCATAAGACTTACCATCCTTCTTCTTGCCATCCTTGTCACCCCCTGTATGAACTTTTCTGTTCACTCTTGTTCTGACCCATTTGTCTGGCTTCTTTCCCAATTCTTGGGGAGATGTCAGATCTGAGTCCACTAGATATTGGTGTAACAAGTCAGGCACACCGTTATTCAGAATATGCTCTCTCAGAATTAGATTGTACAGGCTTTCATAGTCAGAAACTTTACTGCCATGTAACCACCCCTCCAAGGCCTTCATTGAATAGTCAACAAAGTCTATCCAGTGTTGTGAGGACTCTTTTCTGGTTTCTCTGAACTTAATCCTGTATTGTTCAGTGGTTAAGCCAAATCCATCCAAGAGTGCATCCTTCAAAACTGCAAAATTATTGGCATCACTTTCTCTAACAGTAAGGAGCCTATCCCTACCCTTTCCATTGAAAGATAGCCATAGGATAGCAGCCCACTGCCTTTGAGGGACCAGCTGTACCATACAGGCCCTCTCAAGTGCAGCAAACCACTTGTTAATGTCATCCCCCTCCTTGTAAGGGGGAACTATCTTGTGCAGATTCCTGGCATCATGCTCTCTCACAGGATTGCTATCAGGAATACTGCTGCTGCCACCATGGGGTCCAAACCCCAACCTCTGTCTCTCCTTCTCCAGATCTAGGGATTCCCTGTCTAGAGCCAGCTATTGCTGTTTAAGCTTCAGTCTGGTCTCTTCCACTCTCAACTTGTTGAGTTCCCTTTCTAACATTTTGTCTTCAGGGTGGGTGGGTTAGGAATGCTTGGATACTGAGGATATGTTGGAATGAACAGAGGGAGACCTGTCCCTAACAGCTTGCACTCTAACAACCTGGCCTACAGGAACAAAAACATCCCTACTATGATGGGAGCTTCTATTACTACCAGCATTGCTATGAGGTCTGCTAGGGGGCAGATTTGGGAGAGAACCCTGTACACCTCCCTCAAGGGGTTCCCCTGAGTCAGAATGTGAGCTATCTACTAACTTCTCAGATGATGCGCCACCCTGGGATTTATCATTCTCAATGAGCATGTTATACAAAAATTCTCTAGAAGGGTTCTTCCCTACCATTAAACCTCTATCGATGCGAGACTCTTTAGGCTCTTAAAGTTAAGATTGTCATATGTTGTATTGACCATTTTAAGAGAAGTTCCTACATCAGACATGATAGAAGAAGGTTTAGGGACAGTGAGAAGAGAGAAAAAGTTTCAGGACTTTTTTAAAGAACAGGAAAAAAAAACTTTTTCAAACTTTTTAAAACTTTTAGAAAGTTTGAGAGTACTTTTCAGCACTTAGCAGAAAGTGTAAGAGAAGAAAAGCAAAACTTTTTGGTTAGGTGTACATACACTGAACTTGTTTTGTATATTTTTCTCTTATGAAAAGTACAAAATGACAAAGTGGTAAGTAGTTCCAAGTACTTATCCCACCGCTGCACAACCAATGTAGGTGGCTGGCCTGGCTTGTAGTGGGTACCAAGGGGTACTTACACTCTGTACCAGGTACAGTTATCCCTTATTAGTGTAGAAAAGGTGTTTCTAGCAGCTTAGGCTGATAGAAGGTAGCTATAGCAGAGCAGCTGAGGCTGAACTAGGAGACATGCAAAGCTCCTACTATACCACTGGTGTCATATGCACAATATCATAAGAAAACACAATACACAGATATACTAAAAATAAAGGTACTTTATTTTTATGAAAATATGCCAAAAGTATCTCACTGAGTACCCTCAGTATGAGGATGCCAAATATACACAAGATATATGTACACAGTACCAAAAATATGCAGTAATAGCAAAAGGAAGTAATGCAAGCAGTGTAAAGTTACAATAGATTGCAATAGGAGCACATAGGTATAGGGGCAACACAAACCATATACTCCAAAAGTGGAATGCGAACCACGAATGGACCCCAAGCCTATGTGAGCTTGTAGAGGGACATAGGGACTGTAAGAAAACAGTGAGGGTTAGAAAAATAGCCCACCCCAAAACCCTGAAAGGTAGGTGTAAAGCGCAACAACAACCCCTAGAGAGCACAGAAATCGTGATAGGGGGATTCTGCAAGGAAGACCAACACCAGCAATGCAACAACAGTGGATTTCCGGACCTGAGTACCTGTAAGACAAGGGGACCAAGTCCAAGAGTTGAGACAGTGTTGAGAGTGGGCAGATGCCCAGGAAATGCCAGCTGAGGGTGCAAGGAAGCTGCCACCGGATGGAAAAAGCTTTGTGTTCTGCAAGAATGAAGAGGACTAGGAAATTATCCTTTGGAGAATGGATGTCCCACGTCGTGAAGAAGCTTGCAGAGGTGTTCCCACGCAGAAAGACCGCAAACAAGCCTTGCTAGCTGCAAGGGTTGCGGTTAGGGTTTTTGGATGCTGCCGTGGCCCATGAGGGACCAGGATGTCGCCTCACAGAAGCAGGAAGCACCCGCAGAAATACCGGAACAGGCACTTAGAAGAGGAGCGAACCGGAGTCCACCCGAAGTCAGAAAAGGGAGTCCCACGACGCCGGAGGACAACTCAGAAGGTTGTGCACTGCAGGTTAGAGTGTCGGGGACCCAGGGTTGGCTGTGCACAAAGGAAATCCTGGAAGATTGCACAGGAGCCGGAGCAGCTGCAAATCACACGGTACCCAGCAATGCAATCACAGAAAAGGAGGTTTGGCTACCTAGGAAGGAGGATAGGCTAGTAAGAAAGGTAAGAGCCTATCAGAAGGAGTCTCTGACGTCACCTGCTGGCCCTGGCCACTCAGAGCAGTCCAGTGTGCCAGCACACTTCTGAATCCAAGATGGCAGAGGTCTGGGGCACGCTGGAGGAGCTCTGGGCACCTCCCCTGGGAGGTGCAGGTCAGGGGAGTGGTCACTCCCCTTTCCTTTGTCCAGTTTCACGCCAGAGCAGGGCTGGGGGATCCCTGAACCGGTGTAGACTGGCTTATGCAGAGATGAGCACCATCTGTGCCCATCAAAGCATTTCCAGAGGCTGGGGAAGGCTACTCCTCCCCAGTCCTGACACCTATTTCCAAAGGGAGAGGGTGTAACACCCTCTCTCTGAGGAAGTCCTTTGTTCTGCCTTCCTGGGCCAGGCCTGGCTGGACCCCAGGAGGGCAGAAACCTGTCTGAGGAGTTGGCAGCAGCAGCAGCTGCAGTGAAACCCCCAGAAAGGCAGTTTGGCAGTACCCAGGTTCTGTGCTAGAGACCCGGGGGATCATGGAATTGTCTCACCAATTGGGGTGACAATTCCATGATCTTAGACATGTTACATGGCCATGTTCGGAGTTACCATTGTGACGCTATACATAGGTAGTGACCTATGTATAGTGCACGCGTGAAATGGTGTCCCCACACTCACAAAGTCCGGGAAATTTGCCCTGAACGATGTGGGGGCACCTTGGCTAGTGCCAGGGTGCGCACACACTAAGTAACTTTGCACCCAACCTTCACCAGGTGAAGGTTAGACATATAGGTGACTTATAAGTTACTTATGTGCAGTGGTAAATGGCTGTGAAATAATGTGGACGTTATTTCACTCAGGCTGCACTGAGTTCCTCTGCATCTCTTTCTTCACCTTCTGCCAAGGAATCGACTGCTGACCGCGCTGGAAGCCTGCAAAACTGCAACAAAGTAGCAAAGATGACTACTGCGACCTTGTAACGCTGATCCTGCCGCCTTCTTGACTGTTTTCCTGGTGGTGCATGCTGTGGGGGTAGTCTGCCTCCTCTCTGCACTAGAAGCTCCGAAGAAATCTCCTGTGGGTCGACAGAATCTTCCTCCTGCAACCGCAGGCACCAAAAGACTGCATCACCGGTCCTCTGGGTCCCCTCTCAGCACGACAAGCGTGGTCCCTGGAACTCAGCAACTCTGTCCAATTGACTCCCACAGTCCAGTGACTCTTCAGTCAAAGTTTGGTGGAGGTAAGTCCTTGCCTCCCCACGCTAGACTGCATTGCTGGGAACCGCATGATTTGCAGCTGCTCCGGCTCCTGTGCACTCTTCCAGGACTTCCTTTGGGCACAGCTAAGCCTGGGTCCCCGACACTCTAACCTGCAGTGCTCGACCTACTGAGTTGTCCTCCGGAGTCGTGGGACTCCCTTTTGTGACTTCGCATGGACTCCGGTTCACACTTCTTCTAAGTGCCTGCTCAGGTACTTCTGCAGGTGCTGCCTGCTTCTGTGAGGGCTCTCTGACTTGCTGGGCGCCCCCTCTGTCTCCTCATCCAAGTGGCGACATCCTGGTCCCTCCGTGACCCTTGCAGCTAGCAAGGCTTGTTTGTGGTCTTTCTGCGTGGGAACACCTCTGTAAGCTTCTTCACGACGTGGGACATCCATCCTCCAAAGGGAAGTTCCTAGTCCTGTTCGTTCTTGCAGAACACAAAGCTTCTTCCACCCGGTGGCAGCTTCCTTGCACCCTCAGCTGGCATTTCCTGGGCTCCTGCCCACTCTCAACACTGTCGTGACTCTTGGAGTTGGTCCCCTTGTCTTACAGGTACTCAGGTCTGAAATCCACTGTTGTTGCAATGTTGGTGTTTGTTCTCCTTGCAGAATCCCCGTATCACGACTTCTGTGTTCTCTGGAGGTAGTAGGTGCACTTCACACCTATCTTTCGGGGTCTTGGGGTGGGCTATTTTTCTAACCCTCACTGTTTTCTTACAGTCCCACTCAAACCCCAAACACAGGATGCTCAGTCACACTTGCATTCATCTGCATTTTGAATGGGTCTTCCTGGGATGGGAGGGTGGAGGGCCTGACACTTACTTGTCAAAGGACAGCAGCCTGCCCTCACACAAAGGACTGCCACACCCCCTACTGGGACCCTGGCAGACAGGATGGAACTGAAAGGGGACCTGGTGCACTTCTAAGCCACTCTTTGAAGTCTCCCCCTACTTCAAAGGCACATTTGGGTATTTAAACAGGGCATCTGCCCTACCAAATCAGACACTACCTGGGAAGGAAACTCTGGACCAGAACCTGCAACCTGCCAAGAAGAACTGCCTGGCTGCTCAAAGGACTCACCTGACTGCTTTCTGTGAAGGACTGCTGCCTTGCTGTTGCCCAGCTGCCTTGCTGCTCTCTTGCTGTGCTGAAGGAGTGCTCTCCAAGGGCTTGGATAGAGCTTGCCTCCTGTTCCCTGAAGTCTCAGGACCAAAAAGACTTCTCTCCTGTAGCTGAAATCCCCGTGCAGCGAAAATTCGATGCACCGCCTGCCAAAAACGACGCACAGCCTGCTCGTGGTGAAAAATTCACTGCACGCCGAGACCGGAACGACGCAGCCCGACTTCGTGACGGAAGATCGATGCAGCGCCAGCGACGCAACTGGAACATCGACGCACGGCCCTACTGGATTGACGCAAGCCGACCCAGAACGAAGCAGCCCGACTTCCTGAGAGGAATCGACGCAGTCCTTATATTTTGTGTATTAATACCTCCTAAGGGAGTGTAGCCTCTATAGCATTTTTTTTATTTTTTTCACCAAAATAAAGTACTTTTATTTTTGTAACACTGAGTGTATTCTTTGATGTGTGTAAGTACTAAGCATATCTCCTAGATAAGTCTTGGCTGCTCATCCACAGCTACCTCTAGAGAGCCTGGCTTCTAGACACTCACTGCACCACACTAATAAGGGGATACCTGGACCTGATATAAGGTGTAAGGATAACATAGGTACCCACCATACATCTGGCCAGCTTCCTACAGTTCTTATGCTACTATCTTGGCCTATGATTATACGCCTATCGCGCCATGTGTATTCTTGGGGGGTCTGTCATGTTATACTTCTCCATGATAATGTAGTGGCCATTATGATCATATGTTTTACCATGATATGTGCATTCTTATGATAACGACAACCTGCTTACCATTTATGTTGTAGGACAACCAGTAACCTAGATGTCTACCTGACCTATGTGTTTTATTATGACTACTGCTTACTTCTGCAAAGTACTAGTAACCTGAGGGATGTTCTGCTTGAGTAGCAGGGTACTACTGATACATGTTGTGTTTGGTCTAATGATGTTTTGTGCAATACAGTTTATTTTTATATAAAATGATGTTGTGTTTCCTTTGTGGTGGGGATAGTGCATCACGTGTGTTGTGTGTGTTGTGCAATCGCTTTACATATTGTCTCCGGTTAGGCCTGACTGCTCATGCCAAGCTACCAAGGGGGTGAGCAGGGGTTATCCTGGGTGTGTGACCCCCTCACCCTGACTAGAGTGGGTGGGTTCTGCCTGGCTTAGGTGCATGCCCTAGCCAACCAGAAACCCCATTTCTAGCACAGTACAGTCTCCTCTCTGCTGCTCCAGGTGTACTTATTGGCTTCACCGCAACTTAATGTGCCTGCTGCCAGTGGGTTGCCTGTGGGGGCTGCAACTGTTTCTTCTGACTCGCCCAACTGCTGAGGGCCAGCCCAGACCCCTCTCCAAGGGTCATGTCCCTTGGACCTTGCTGGTCCTCTTCACCCATGCAACTCTTCTTTTGCTCTGACTTGCATTTGCCAAGGCTTGTTGGGGGTCCTCCTGACCACTGACCGACGGCAACCTGGCAACTGACGTGAGACATCACCTGCCTCTCCCCAAGGACTTCTCTGCAGCTCCTGGGCTCCACAGCTGTTCTTCTTCCTCCCCTGTCAAACAGAATCTTCATCCACAGAAGGGTGGGTAGTGGCTCCTGCCCTATCTGGACACTCCATCATGGACTGGACTCTGTCCTTTTCTTTTACAGGTCCTCTTCTTCTAGAATCCACCTTTGGGTTCCTTTGATCTGGTCCTGTTCTTGCAAAGTTCCTTTTCCCTTTTGTTACTCCTTGGAAAGAACAGGTACTTACTGCTGCTCTCTTGGTCGCTGGGGGTCACATAGGTACTCACCTCCTGGGGTCCCGAGTTCTCCCAGCTCCCCTCTAATAACTCCATAGCCTTGGGTGGGGGACTTCACTTCACATTCCACTATTTTAGTATATGGTTTGGCCCTCCCCAGGGCCCTAACTATTTACTATAGTTTCTTGCCAGTGCTTGTTGTGAATTTCTACGGTTTTGTACGAGTAAATTCAGAACCTAACTATAACATCCATGTAACCTTTGTTTTTTTCAATGAGTTTCTAAGTTTTTTTAAGTTCTATTTCCTAACTATAACGTCCCTGTAACTTTTACTTTTTTTCAGTAAATTTCTACGTTTTTTTATTCTACTTCCTCACTGAGACCTTTGTTATTTTCAGTGAATTTCTATGTTTTTTTTTTACGAATAGTAAATTTAATTACTATACATTAATTTAACCACCACAGGGCACGGCCTTTGGCCATGCACGGCTGCGGTTAGGCCAGGCCCTGAAGCCAACCCCCTATATGCATTCAACTGTGCATGTCCTTCACCCAATGCGCAGAGGAGGTTGCCCACAAGATCTGGCCTGCAGCCAGACCCTGCGGCCATCACTCCCCAACCACCCAAACTCATGCTGTGCACAGCCCTTTCGCTGTGGCGGCAGGAGTTAGCTTCTGTGGGTGTGAGAATAGATGTGACAGGGTGTATCTGGGGGTGAGAGTGGCTGTCAGATTGTCTGTCTGGGTGTGAGAGTGCATACATCATTGTTTTAGTGGGTGCGTCAGCCTGTGCGCGGGTCTCTGAGTGGCTGCAAGAGGGTCTCAGTTGGTCTGTGAGTTGGTGCGTGAGTGTCTAAGTGGGTCTGTGAGTGGGTGCGTAAGTGTCTAAGTGGGTGTGTGAGAAATTGATTGGAAGAGAGACAGAAAGAGAGAAAGTGAGAGGAAGAGGTTTTTTTTTAGGCTTTAATCTCATATACTTAGAATGAGATATCTGTGTTAGATTTAGCAACAAAAAGTATTTAATATATTTTTTATTTTTTTCATTTATAAAAAAAAAAAAAGGAAAATGAGTCCAGCTTGACTCGAAACCCCATAACTCATAACACACTGAGTTATGGGGGTGTTAGACTTTTGTTTTAGCCCTTTGTGGGCTTTGTAGTGAAAAAATATATATATTAAAAGTAGGGACTTCAGGTGGAGCCCTTAAGGGATCTCCCACGGCCCCTAATTATTTTTTTTAATTGAATTTTTTTTTTAATTTTTTATTATAAAGCCCTTTCTGGGCTATGTGGGACCACGAGGGAGCCCTCAAGGGCTCCCCCGTGGTCCCTACTTTTTATTTATTATTATTATTTTTTAAATAAAAAGCCCTTACGGGCTAACTGGCTTCCCCCGCAGTGCCAATGCCTCAGTAAGTACGGAGCTGCTTTGACAGAAGCTATTGGAGGCCGAATCTAAGTGTAAGGAAGGGGGCAGGGTCTGATATTCCACTTAAGCACCTTGACGCCTGGAGGTAGAACTTTGAATGTGTTGCAATAGAAATCCTACATGGTCCTACTACAATTGCAGCTGGCTGAGCATGCCCAAAGTGGTCTGCAACGTTGTTTTGTGAAGTCTCAATAATAGGTAAGAAGGGCTATGCTAAATAAGAATCTCGTTGAATGAATAGTTCTGAACACCAAATACGAGTCTCCTGAACACCAGTGAATAAACCTACAGGCTGCTTCAAGTGAAAGAGGACCAGTATGGGAACATCGTTTGTTTGTTCTATATGTATTTGCGACTGTTTGCTTCTGTTAGTCTGTTCCTGCCTATTAGTGTGTGTTTCTATAAGCATGTAAATAATTATCTATGCTCTGTTGAGTATGTGTGGGTCTCTTTTTCTCTTACTCTGTTTGTGACTATTTATGTCAGTGTTAATGTTAATGTGTGCCAATGCATACCTATGTGTGAGCATGAGTGTGAGCCCATGTGCCCAGGTATGTGTGTGCTTGCTTCTGTGAATCTACTTGTGTCAGTATTTCACTCTATATTTATGTGTGAGCACAAGTGTGAGCCTGTGTGCCCAGGTCTGCGTGTGCTTGCTTCTGTGAATCTACTTGTGTCAGTATTTCACTCTATGTGCAAGCACGAGTGTGAGCCTGTGTGCCCAGGTCTGCGTGTGCTTGCTTCTGTGAATCTACTGTCAGTATTTCACTCTATATTTATGTGTGAGCATGAGTGTGAGCCCATGTGCCTAGGTCTGCGTGCTTGCTTCTGTGAATCTACTGTCAGTATTTCACTCTATATTTATGTGTAAGCATGAGTGTGAGCCCGTGCGCCCAGGTCTGTGTGTGCTTGCTTCTGTGAATCTACTTGTGTCAGTATTTCACTCTATATTTATGTGTGAGCACGAGTGTGAGCCTGTGTGCCCAGGTCTGCGTGTGCTTGCTTCTGTGAATCTACTTGTGTCAGTATTTCACTCTATGTGCAAGCACGAGTGTGAGCCTGTGTGCCCAGGTCTGCGTGTGCTTGCTTCTGTGAATCTACTGTCAGTATTTCAATCTATATTTATGTGTGAGCATGAGTGGGAGCCCGTGTGCCCAGGTCTGCGTGTGCTTGCTTCTGTGAATCTACTGTCAGTATTTCACTCTATATTTATGTGTGAGCGCGAGTGTGTGCCTGTGTGCCCAGGTCTGCGTGTGCTTGCTTCTGTGAATCTACTTGTGTCAGTATTTCACTCTATATTTATGTGTGAGCACGAGTGTGAGCCTGTGTGCCCAGATCTGCGTGTGCTTGCTTCTGTGAATCTACTTGTGTCAGTATTTCACTCTATATTTATGTGTGAGCACGAGGGTGAGCCCGTGTGCCCAGGTCTGCTTGTGCTTGCTTCTGTGAATCTACTGTCAGTATTTCACTCTATATTTATGTGTGAGCGCGAGTGTGTGCCTGTGTGCCCAGGTCTGCATATGTTTGCTTCTGTGAATCTACTTGTGTCAGTATTTCACTCTATATTTATGTGTCAGTATTGCTCCTGTTGCTGCATGTGCCTGTATTTCTGCTTGGGTTTGCTTCTGTTTATAGTTAGGTTTATGTACAGTCAGAAAGCAGGTAACTTGCATTTTCTCAGGTAGAAGAGGTGGTAAAAGGTGGGTGGAGAGGTGGAGAGTAGGTGGAGTCTACTGCAAACCAGACTATACATAATCAGTTGCCTTGCTTTTCTCTCTTCAGAGCTACAAGTCAATGATTAGAAGTGTTTTGTTCATCACCATTCTAACTGGATAAATATTCTACTTGAAAGCTACAGAGAAAAAACTTTCAAAACAGGATCTACGCCAGCAGACAAGAAACACAGCTCTTTCCTGGACGTGTCTGTGAATCCAGACGGTAAGTAAACTTTATTTCACTACCTGAGGAGACAGCTGGGTTAAAGATTGTTAACTCCAGGCAGTTTGTGTATTCCGTCCTTTAGTGGGACAGTGATTAGACGAGAAATTCAAAATAGTGAGTTTCTTGTTTTGGGGAGGACAGTCACTGCTGGTTTGATTTACTCAAGAAATAGAGGTCAAAAGTCCTAGTCCTCCTCAGTCCCAAACTCCCTAAGATTGTCCACTCTGCGGACTATGTTCTGAACCAGACCTAGAAATGATGAGTTTATTTCACATGATTTTTGTAACATTTGTTTTTCTCGTGGGACTGCATAGGTGGAAGATTACATGAAGGACATCAGCTGTATTTCTGTCATCCTAAGGCACCAAAGTTGTGATATGCATACAAACACAGAATCTAAGTTATTTATTTTATTTGTTGTGAATGTTTTAGTTAGGTCAGAGGTTATATCCAAAAGGCATTTTTGTTTGTTTTCTTAATAACTTTGGTACTGTTTTTCGTATTCCCAAAATGTGCATCCACTTTGAGATTTTCATAAGACGTTTCATGTTGCAGCTGCTAATAGTCAACTCGGTGGACAAGCAGAAACTGGAGAAAAATTAAAAAGTCACATTAAAAATACTAGAGTGGTCGAGGGTCTAACCAAGCAAACTGTTTCTTTCATAACAAGGTGACAGCCAGAGGGCACACTGGTTTTCTTAAGAAATGGGAAAAGGTATGGGATACTTTTTAATGTGACAGATTACTCAGGGAGAGTGGTTCCCTCTTTCTTAACACCCAAAGTCCCCGAAGAAGGGCCATGCAGTACCTTCTTTTTGCTCCCAGAGCCAAAAGCAAAAAGGAAAAGGGACGGGGTTAACCTACCTCGATCCCCAGGCCTTGTGGGGTCCCCTAAGGGACTGTGTCAGCAAAAAAGTAATGATTAAACATATACTTGTATTGATACATTTGCAGATCCTATACCGGCTGTTAGAACCCAGAGAGTTGACAGGTTTTATGAATTGTGGATAAAAAAAAAGTAGAAACAAGTATTTAGGGCGCTGTTGAAGTGCTTGGCCAACAGCCCCACATGGGCACTGGCCACACATGGTTGGTTGGGAGAAGGCCAGTCCCTACAGCCGATCCCTTCTGTGCATTGCCAAATCCCATGCACAGTGGGGGATGGCCACCTTTGCAATTTGGGATACTGGGTCTGGCAACAGGGCATGTTCAATGGTCAACTTATGTTGTAACAAGATTGTGGCTGTGTGCATTAGGGGTTGGCTGTCAATGAACTGTTAAAAGCTGCTCTGGCCAGACATCAAACTCTACAGTCAACCCCTTGTGCCGGAAGACAGGTTGTGTGGAGTGTGGAGTGCAGAGCCTGGCCTGAGGCCAAACCACGTGGCCAAGCAAAGATCTTAACCTTGCACAATAGGCTTGGCCACCAATATAGGGTGGGATACAGGGTACAGCCTGGGCTTTGCAGCCAACCGCCATTGCCCAAAGCCAAGCACAATACACTGTAGGGATTTGCTGCCCCCCACAGGTTGGGTGCCCACAGAAAGACAGGCACAGGGCTTGGCCAGAGGACAGGTCCTGCATCCAACCTCCCACTGTGCATGGCAAAAGGATGTGCATAGAAGGTGGTTGGGAGCCCATCGAGGTTGGGCACAGTTTGAACAAGAGGGTTGGGCACATGGTTGACTTTGATTATGATAAATAAGCACATTTATGCACTAAAAAAACAAGTGTTAATATAAAATTATAATTAGCATAATTAGGTATGTGAATTAAATCTTAACATATATAAAAATAGTAAATCTCTGAAAATATGAAAGGTTAAAGTGACTGTAGGAAAGTACCATCTTGCCTGGCATGTTACCCCCATATTTCACTGTATATATGTTGTTTTAGTTGTATGTGTCACTGGGACCCTGCCAGCCAGGGCCCCAGTGCTCATAAGTGTGCCCTGTATGTGTTACCTGTGTGATGACTAACTGTCTCACTGAGGCTCCACTATCCAGAACCTCAGTGGTTATGCTCTCTCATTTCTTTCCAAATTGTCACTAAGAGGCTAGTGACCAATTTAACCAATTTACATTGGCATACTGGAACACCTTTATAATTCCCTAGTATATACTACTGAGGTACCCAGGGTATTGGGGTTCCAGGAGATCCCTATGGGCTGCAGCATTTCTTTTGCTACCCATAGGGAGCTCTGACAATTCTTACACAGGCCTGCCTCTGCAGCCTGAGTGAAATAATGTCCACGTTATTTCACAGCCATTTACCACTGCACTTAAGTAACTTATAAGTCACCTATATGTCTAACCTTTACCTGGTAAAGGTTGGGTGCTAAGTTACTTAGTGTGTGGGCACCCTGGCACTAGCCAAGGTGCCCCCAGATTGTTCAGGGCAAATTCCCCGGACTTTGTGAGTGCGGGGACACCATTACACGCGTGCAGTATACATATGTCACTACATATGTATAGAGTCACAATGGTAACTCTGAACATGGCCATGTAACATGTCTAAGATCATGAAATTGTCACCCCAATGCCATTCTGGCATTGGGGAGACAATTCCATGATCCCCCGAGTCTCTAGCACAGACCTGGGTAGTGCCAAACTACCTTTCCCAGGGTTTCACTGCAGCTGCTGCTGCTGTTGCTGCCAATCCCTCAGACAGGTTTCTGCCCTCCTGGGGTCCAGCCAGGCTTGGCCCAGGAAGGCAGAACTAAGGACTTCCTCAGAGAGAGGGTGTTACACCCTCTCCTTTGGAAAAAGGTATCAGGGCTTGGAAGGAGTAGCCTCCCCCAGCCTCTGGAAATGCTTTGATGGGCAGAGATGGTGCCCATCTCTGCATAAGCTAGTCTACACCGGTTCAGGGATCCCCCAGCCCTGCTCTGGCGCAAAACTGGACAAAGGAAAGGGGAGTGCCCAGAGCTCCTCCAGTGTGCTCCAGACCTCTGCCATCTTGGAAACAGAGGTGCTGCTGGCACACTGGACTGCTCTGAGTGGCCAGTGCCAGCAGGTGACATCAGAGACTCCTTCTGATAGGCTCTTACCTGTGTTGCTAGCCTATTCTCCTTCCTAAGTAGCCAAACTTCCTTTTCTGGCTATTTAGGGTCTCTGCTTTGGGGAATTCTTTAGATAGAATGCAAGAGCTCATCAGAGTTCCTCTGCATCTCTCTCTTCACCTTCTGCCAAGGAATCGACCGCTGACTGCTCTGGATGCATGTTAGACATGTTACATGGCCATGTTCGGAGTTACCATTGTGACGCTATACATAGGTAGTGACCTATGTATAGTGCACGCGTGAAATGGTGTCCCCGCACTCACGAAGTCCGGGGAATTTGCCCTGAACGATGTGGGGGTACCTTGGGTGCCCACAAACTAAGTAACTTTGCACCCAACCTTCACCAGGTGAAGGTTAGACATATAGGTGACTTATAAGTTACTTAAGTGCAGTGGTAAATGGCTGTGAAATAATGTGGACGTTATTTCACTCAGGCTGCAGTGGAAGGCCTGTGTAAGAATTGTCAGAGCTCCCTATGGGTGGCAAAAAAAAACCTCAGTACCATATACTAGGGAATTACAAGGGTGTTCCAGTATGCCAATGTGAATTGGTGAAATTGGTCACTAGCCTGTTAGTGACAATTTGGAAAGCAGAGAGAGCATAACCACTGAGGTTCTGGTTAGCAGAGCCTCAGTGAGACAGTTAGGCATCACACAGGGAACACATACATATAGGCCACAAACTTATGAGCACTGGGGTCCTGGCTAGCAGGGTCCCAGTGGCACATAACAAACATACTGACAACATCGGGTTTTCACTATGAGCACTGGGCCCTGGCTAGCAGGAACCAAGTGAGACAGTGAAAACACCCTGACATATACTCACAAACAGGCCAAAAGTGGGGGTAACAATGCTAGAAAGAGGCTACTTTCTCACATGTCCTTAGCTTAAAATTCAACAAGTGACACCCGTACCCATTTTTCTATTATGAATCAAGTGATAATTATTCTTGACCACATGCTGGCCACATACAATACCTGTCAAGTCATCCGCATTTAGTGGATGTTACCCTCTTTTCACTGGCATTCATTTACTTAGAAACAAAATGCCTTGATAGACTGTACTGGGTTCACACCCATTTTAAACTTTGAACACAATGCAAAAAGAGGTTGTAGTCCATTCACCTTATCAGGATCAACCGCTTAAAGGCTTCATATTAACTAAAATTTTAAGTTAAAAGGTTGACAAGTATGGGGACATGGTTACAACATTGAAGGAAGCTGGTGCACAGTGAATATTTTCCAGCTGATGAAGATTGGAACCAACACTTTTCCATAGTTTCTCCTGCGTAGCAGGCAGGATCAGGTGGCAGCAGGTAACAGGAGTCACCGGGACTGCTGGAATCAACTTGGGAAAAAAAATAATATTCTGCTGCTGCCATGTTGCTTGGAGCACAATCAGGAACATGTGATGACAAAGATTGTATGCCGGGCTGTGATGAGTGGGATTGCTGAGACAGCCCCAAAGGAAACAGACTGAGATCCTCCTGGCCACTGGATGCACTAAATAAACTGAGCCCAACACGCCACAACCGATAACAGCAGCCCTCTCACGGGCCCTTCAGTTCCCATTTGGGAGTGAAGGAACACAGAGGCAGTGCCTAATCCTGAAAGCCTCCTGGGAAGTCTGTTGAAACAAAAACCAGGTGAAAGTATATTGTTCCAAAAAGGAACTTCTGTAAAGCTGTTGAAAATACCATTAGCACACATAGTGAGGCAAAGACAGAGAAATTGGTAAAGATCAAGGAGGGACCCAGCACTCAGGCGGTCCCAGGTGGGTCTCTCTGTACACTTCCTCACTTTCTCAGTCATTTGTATCATAAGGAGCAGTAACCATGCCACCATCACAGCAGTTCCAGTGTGAGATGTATGCAGACCCCCGCCCCGATGAGAGAACACTCATGATTATCCAATAAGGGTCAAACAACCGAACAAAGCAACAAATTGGAAAATAATGCATTCTGGGGTGGAGAAACATGCAAGATGCAGAAATGGGAGGGCCCTCTAAACAAGTGGACAGTTAGGAACGAGATCCTCACTCAAGGAATTGCTGGTGGCGATTATGGGAACCAGATCAGCCCTGGTGAATAGAATATGCAAGGTGATATTGGGCATTTACTAGCTCCGGACAGATGTCGGGAAAATTGCAGCTAGATTCTACAAGGTGAGCACAATCAACAATCACACTGAATCAATCAATCAATCAAGCACAGCAAATTACCCATGAGGGTCTCAAGACACTGAAATAGCAAAGATAAGACAGGAGCAAGAGCGAAGCAGCAGCATGGGGAGAGCTGGGCTTGGGACCTGCTCAATGGGGTTGTGCTGCGGCCTCCATTAAGTTGGTCATGGGAGGAGGAGGGGTGCTGGGAGGCAGTGGTTGGGGCTAGGCAGGAAGTGGGAAATAACAGGTGGCATGCAGAAGCAGCAAGGGAAAAGCAAGAAGAAAACAGTAAAAATTAGGTGAAAGCAAGGAGAAGACACAGAAAATGGTGGAAGACGCAAACAGAAGACACATAAACAAATTTGGGAAAAAAGCAAGGAGATGGCAAGCAAAAAATGAGGAATAAAGCAAGGAGATGGCAAGCAAAAAATGAGGAATAAAGCAAGGAGAAAGCAGTGAAAATTAGGGACAAGCAAGGGGAAGGCACACAAAAAACAGGGGAAAAAGCAAGATGAAGGCACACAAAAAACAGGGCAAAAATAGGGCCAGGCACACATAAATGGGGGGAAAGGCAAGGAGAAAGCAGTGAAAACAAGGGAAAAGCAAGAAGGAGGCACACAAGAAACTGGGAGGAAAGCAAGGAGAAAGCAATCAATCAATCAAGGATTTATAAAGCTCGGCAAATCACCTATGAGAGTCTTAAGGCGCTGAAGGAACAAAGAGAAGACAGGAGTAGGAGCGATGCAGCAGCATGGGGAGAGCTGGGTCAGGGATCTGCTCAATGGGGTCATGCTGAATCCATCTGAATGGTGCTGAAGTTAGTACAAATACTTCAGAAGACCACCCGTCACCTCCATGCCAGGGTGGAAGATGTGGAGGAGTGATTCCACCACAATAACATACAGATTGTGGGCTTTACAGAAAAGAAAAGATGGGGCAACAACAGTACCAAATTCTTTCTAGAACATTGTACAAACTATACTGAAACCAGAAGACCTATCCTCACACTTCATAATAAAATGAGCTCACTGAGTGCCAAGTGCAGCGCTAAGACATGAGATGGGATCATGGCCCATTATAGCATGTATCATGAACTTCTGAGTAAGGGCGCAAACATAGGGTTGGCTTGCCTATGCATTCTACTACAGTTCGAGAACCATTCTATTCTGGATTATACTCAGGAAGTACAAGAAGATCCTCTGATGAGGTAAAGCCCAACCTACAGTATATGATGATCCACCCCAAACCTAAAGTTCTGTCAGAAGGAAAATGCTGGTCCTTCTGCACACCTGAAGAGTCTTTGGAATGGTTAAAGGGATGGTGCCCGTTGGAAAACAGGCAACAAGGTGACTGGCTGTTACCACTGAAGGGATGGGATTGAGAAGAAACATCCCCCACAGAGGCTGTGACAGTGGAGAGAACCATCAAGTCTCCGAACAAGATCCCACAGTAGGTCCAAGGAGACAAGTTGCAGGATTGTGCTTGAAGTATAGTTAAAAGCGTAAAACTACAACAGATACGGCCATGAGCAGGAGTCACATCGAGACACACCCTATGGAGCCTGCTGCATTCTTGGCATCTAGACATGAGACATTGAGGCAGGAATGTAAAGAGGTTTAATGTCAATATGGGGGTTAGCTTTTTCAGATGGTGTAGTTTACTGGAGGATGCTCTTGTTAATTTGGTGGTGTGGTGTGTTAGGTTGAGGTCTGGATCTATGAGAAAGATCCTAGCCCACATGGGAACGCGGTCAGTGTTTAATGAAGCAGTGGAGACTCTTCCTTCTTTTAATATGACCCTTACACACTCCAATAGTCTCATGCTTCTTCATCGGGTCCTCCCTGGCCCCTAAAAGCCAGGATGGGCTCAACCATATTCCAAGGAGCGCTTTCTATACTAGTTCTACTGGGAAAACAATAAAAATAGCTCAAAAAGACCAATGTATCCCCTTATTTGTGGTCTGCGAGTATATGGTTTAAAAAATCAATAAATGGGGTACTTAGGATATAATGATCCATCCTATAACCCTAAAACGATTGCTGACATGCTTCAGCCCCTATACTATGGCCTACCAGGTCCAGGGTTTTCTTCAGGATGTAAGGATATTCAATGCCCGGTGTAGTGTACATTCAGTAATTAGTGGCCTGTACATAAAGCATGCAGTCCTAAAATCACATGCAAGGTAAGTTTAAATCACTCGCCTCAATATGGCATCATTGTTCCTGTAACAGAAATAACAAAGCATCAAATAACTTTCATATACAGCTTTCGTATTATGTGGAAATCACCATGTGGAAAAGGAAAACATAAGGTAGACATTGTCTGCTCTAAGGGCACTGTTTGATGATATTTGTCATCACATGTGTGGCGCCAAGACATGAGCAATTCACAAGATGTGTCATGCTGTACTCAGCAGTATTACGATGAAAGAATAGCAGCTGGTATTTCACACTGTGCGTTGCATATTCTAGATTACACAAGTATTTCGTGTTCATTCATAGTTATGCATTAAATACAATCCATGCTTAGGTAATGTACTGACAAGTGGAGTTAACACACAAAAGAGGAAAAAGCATCAGCATTCACACTCTCACTTACCCCAGTTGGGATAGTGGTCCTGCTACTCGGGGTGGGGACCAGGCCCCTGTAGTCACACACTGCCAAGGGATTTAATAAACACCCTCATAAAATTAAAATTAAAGAAAAAAAAGGTTTTCCTTACAGACAGATGGGTAATACTAAAAACAAAGCTGACATTTGCGTGTTATTGATGAAATCCTTGGGGACAAGATCCCACAGCCACGTCCTCAAGGGTAGCATGCCTTTCACAAAAAAATATGCGACATAAATGTATCAGTATATTAAACTGTGCTGGAAATTTAGAATTAAAAAATAACAACAAATATTTCATAACAAGAAAAAAAGTGGGGAAAAACAAAAGGGAAGAACAAACTGGTTTGATACTGCAAATCTCAGCACTGATGTAATACGGGTCATGAGTAATTGCTTGAGGCATGACCATGTTTTATCAGAAAGATGTTGTGTTTACAACAAATTGTGTAATTTACAGACATGGAAGTTATTATTTCTGGTCTATATTATGCAGGATTTTGGTCCTCAGAAGGGACCTCTTGAGCAATGACTATAAAAATATCTTGAAAGGCGAAACCTATTGCCCTTGAAAAACTAGCGTATTAGTTCACTCAACGCTTGAATAAACCATACACGGGGACCTAATAATGCTCTTGTTAGGTAGCAGGTGGGAAGATAAAGGTCATGGTAAAGCTGTTACAGTGTTTAATGCGAGGAATTGAGGTAGTTCCATGGGATCTCCTCATTGAGGCAGAAACTGTGCATTTATATTCTATAAATTCAACGTTGTTCTTTTTCCAAGAGGGGCTTCATGTTCCCTCACAGGTTTGAAATTTTCTCTATGATCGTCCAAGACATTTCATTATTGGTATGCATCTTCTCCAAGAAATGGGCTGTAAGTCTAGTAGAGGCCTTTGAACAGCGGACAATGCTCCTGTGCTCTCCTACCCTGATTTTCACTTTTCATGTCATCAGACCTATGTACCTTAGGTTGCACAGACAGTCAATCAGGTAGACCACATTTTCAGAATTGCAGTTTGTGTGCGTACGCTTTTCCCATGGGGTGGGGATGCCCAAGTCTAGAGTTTTAGAATGTTTCTAAGTGGGCACACTGCACATTGGCCACAAGGAAAGTGGCCCATTACTGGTGGGAGGTTCCATAAGGTATTAGGGCAAGAGATACTTGTAGGAGGCTGGCCTGGCTTGTAGTGGGTACCAGAGGTTCTTACACCTTGTGCCAGGTCCAGTTATCCCTTATTAGTGTACAAGAGGTGTTTCTAGCAGCTTAGGCTGATAGAAGGTAGCTATGGCAAAGCAGCTTAGGCTGAACTAGGAGACATGTAAAGCTCCTACTATACCACTTGTATCATATGCACAATATCATAAGAAAACACAATAGACAGAGGGGGTCATTACAACCCTGGCGGACGGTGTTAAAGCGGCGGTAAGACCGCCAACAGGCTGGCTGTCTTTTTTTCAGT
Organism: Pleurodeles waltl; assembly: GCF_031143425.1. Lineage (NCBI taxonomy): Eukaryota > Metazoa > Chordata > Amphibia > Caudata > Salamandridae > Pleurodeles > Pleurodeles waltl. Next base: position 1,528,769 of record NW_027150290.1, read on the forward strand.
ATTATGACCATGGCGGTTACTGCCATGGTCATCTGCCGCTTCTCCGTTCCGCCCGCCAGGGCTGGAGACCTGGGTCTCCAGCCCGGCGGCCGTCACAATACCGCCGCCGGTATTTTGACCCGGCTTACGGCCTTGGATTTCCAGCGGTAGGAACCGCCATGAAATACATGGCGGTAAGCACTATCAGTGCCAGGGAATTCCTTCCCTGGCACTGATAGGGGTCTCCCCCTACCCCCCACCCCACCCGAGTCCCTCCCCTACACCCCCCACCACCCCTGCCACCCCCCAAAGGTGGCAGGGCCCCCCTCCCCACCCCGACCCCCAACATCACATAACTCACACACACATGACACGCACGCAGGCACCACCAACACACACACGCACACACACCGACATACATGCCTACATCCACACACACAGTCAGACATGCACACCCATGTACAGACATACACGCACACATCCATACAGACATACATACAGACATACAAGCACTCATTCCCAAAACACGCAACACCCCTGCAAGCATCCACGCACTCACACACACCCTCTACATACACAGACGCACACCCCCATACACCCACACAACACACAACACCCCCCACCCCCCTCCCCTAACGGACGATCGACTTACCTGTTCCGTCAATCCTCCGGGAGGGGACGGGAGCCATGGGGGCTGCTCCGCCGACACCACACCGCCAACAGAACACCACTGAGCCGAATCACAGGACGTGATTCGCTGGGCGGTGATCTGTTGGCGTGGCGGTGGAGGTGGAGCAACCTCCACTTTCCCGCCGCCCGCCAGTATAGCTGTTGGCGGCTCTCTGTCCTAAAAAGGTATTAGGAATTTTTAAAGCTGTATCCCACTTAAACATTTCTTTCATACACTGATGATTAATACTGGGCCTGCTGGCTAGAAGGCCTGTTGGAAGTCTAGACCACATAGTAAAATAAATGAATATTGCAAATGTAACAAACATGGGGAAAAGGTACAGACTGAGTTGTGTAATTTTCCTTTACAAAAGATGAAAAATCAATGAAATGCACACAAAAAACAATAATAACTAGGCCACTACTTTAAGTCAAGGCCACGCATTAAAATGAAATTAAAGTACAAAGAAATACTGGTGCATGCCAAGCAAACAAACAACACCCTTATACAATAGCTTTGAAATTACTTGTGTGATAGCACAAAAGCAAAGTCCTTAAATCCAAACATTTACATACAGGAGTCAAAGAGAGTGATCCTCCCACCTCGAAATCCAAATGAAAAGTGACCAGGAAATGGAAAAAGCAGTGAAAGGAGCCTGCTGGGAGTAGGCAGCTGTGGGTCACTTCCTTCCTGTTGGAAAAGAAGTTTAAAAAAAAGCCTTCTCACACTAAAAAAACAACATAAACGGTCCTTTTGGAGAAGAAAATCCACTCGAAAATCTATTTTTGAGTATTTTTAGCTGCTTCTAGAGTAGAAAATATACTAGTGGTGCATTCGCACTTGCAAATCTTGTGTGAGCTCGCGAGCAGCCTGAGAATATATTGGCACGAGCGAGCGCCAAAAACAAATCTTTCGTGTATGAACAAAAAAAATATATCTCTGCCTCGCACCGGAATTCAGAAAGTCTGGGCAACTTCTCGTCGTGCGAAGTCCCTGAATTCCACAAACTCCGCCAGCAGAGAGGAGTTTTGCACCCAGGCATATAAATAATCACAAAAAGCACACTTTCTGGACCAAGAGCTAGTTGTTTGCTAAATTTGTAGTAATTCAATCCAGCGGTTCGGGTTGTAGTTGTGTCTAAAATCTTTATAGGAATCATCTGTTATCATTATTATTATCCAGTATTTTCACTGTCACCCACGTCTTTCTGTAAAGGCTCCTAATGGCTCTCATAAGATGTTCCAGGATGTCCCAGTTATGCAGCTTCTGCCAGAGTCTCAATCTGTCCACTTTGTTGAATGCAGTCTCCCTTAATAAATAACACAACAAGTGGAGTATTGTAGGAAAGTACCATCTTGCCTGGCATGTTACCACCATATTTCACTGTAAATATGTTGTTTTAGTCTATGTGTCACTGGGACCCTGCCAGGCAGGGCCCCAGTGCTCATAAGTATGTGCCCCTGTATGTGTTCCCTGTGTGATGCCTAACTGTCTCACTGAGGCTCTGCTGACCAGAACCTCAGTGGTTATGCTCTCCCTGCTTTACAAATTTGCCACTAACAGGCTAGTGACTAAATTTACCAATTCACATTGGCATACTGGTACACCCATATAATTCTCTAGTATATGGTACTGAGGTACCCAGGGTATTGGGGTTCCAGGAGATCCCTATGGGCTGCAGCATTCCTTTTGCCACCCATAGGGAGCTCTGACAATTCTTACACAGGCCTGCCATTGCAGCCTGCATGCAATAACGTCCACGTTATTTCACAGCCATTTACCACTGCACTTAAGTAACTTATAAGTCACCTATTTGTCTAACCTTCACCTGGTGAAGGTTGGGTGCAAAGTTACTTAGTGTGTGGGCACCCTGGAAGTAGCCAAGGTGCCCCCACATCGTTCAGGGCATATTCCACGGACTTTGTGAGTGCGAGGACACCATTACATAAGTGCACTACACATAGGTCACTACCTATGTATAGCGTCACAATGGTAACTCCGAACATGGCCATGTGACATGTCTAAGACCATGGAATTGTCACCCCAATGCCATTCTGGCATTGAGGGACAATTCCATGTTCTCCTCGGGTCTCTAGCACAGCACCCAGGTACTGCCAAACTGCCTTTCCGGGGTCTCCACTGCAGCTTCTGCTGCTGCTGCCAACCCCTCAGACAGGTTTCTGCCCTCCTGGGGTCCAGGCAGCCCTGGCCCAGGAAGGCAGAACAAATGATTTCCTCTGAGAGTGGGTGTTGCACCCTCTCCCTTTGGAAATAGGTGTGAAGGCTGGGGAGGAGTAGCCTCCCCCAGCCTCTGGAAATGCTTTGATGGGCACAGATGGTGCCCATCTCTGCATAAGCCAGTCTACACCGGTTTAGGGATCCCCCAGCCCTGCTCTGGCGTGAAACTGGACAAAGGAAAGGGGGTGCCCAGAGCTCCTCCAGTGTGTCACAAACCTCTGCCATCTTGGAAACAGAGGTGTTTGTGGCACACTGGACTGCTCTGAGTGGCCAGTGCCAGCAGGTGACGTCAGAGGATCCTTCTGATAGGCTCTTACCTCTCTTGGTAGCCAATCCTCCTTCCTTGGTAGCCAAACCTTCCTTTCTGGCTATTTAGGGTCTCTGCTTTGGGGAATTGTTTAGATAACAAATGCAAGAGCTCACCGAGTTCCTCTGCATCTCCCTATTCACCTTCTGCTAAAGGATCGACCGCTGACTGCTCAGGACGCCTGCAAAACCGCAACAAAGTAGCAAGACAACTACTAGCAACCTTGTATCGCCTCATCCTGATAGCTTTCTCGACTGTTTCCAGGTGGTGCATGCTCTAGGGGTAGCCTGCCTCCTCCCTGCACCAGGAGCTCTGAAGAAATCTCCAGTGGGTCGATGGAATCTTCCCCCTGCTAACGCAGGCACCAAAAGACTGCAACACTGGTCCTCTGGGTCCCCTCTCATCCTGACAAGCGTGGTCCCTGTAATTCAGCAACTCTGTCCTAGTGACTCTGACAGTCCAATGACTCTTCAGTCCAAGTTTGGTGGAGGTAAGTCCTTGCCTCCCCATGCTAGACTGCATTGCTGGGTACCATGTGTTTCGCAGCTGCTCCGGCTCCTGTGCACTCTTCCACGATTTCCTTTGTGCACAGCCAAGCCTCCTTCCTGCAGTGCACAACCTTCTGAGTTGTCCTCCGGCATCGTGGGACTCCCTTTTCTGACTTTGGGTGGACTCCGGTTCACTTTCCTTCCAAGTGCCTGTTCAGGTACTTCTGCGGGTGCTGCCTGCTTCTGTGAGGGCTCCCTGAGTTGCTGGGCGCCCCCTCTGTCTCCTTCTCTAAGTGGCAACACCCTGGTCCCTCCTGGGCCACAGCAGCACCCAAAAACCACTACCGCGACCCTTGCAGCTAGCAGGGCTTGTTTGCGGTCTTTCTGCATGGGAAGACCTCTGCAAGCTTCATTGCGACGTGGGACATCCATCTTCCAAAGGAGAAGTCCCTAGCTCTCTTCTTTCTTGCAGAACTCCAAGCCTCTTCCATCTCGTGGCAGCTTCCTTGCACCCTCAGCTGGCATTTCCTGGACTCCTGCCCACTCTCGACACTGTCGCAACTATTGGACTTGTTCCCCTTGTCTTACAGGTACTCAGGTCTGGAAATCCACTGTTGTTGCATTGCTGGTGCTTGTTCTTCCTGCAGAATCCCCCTATCACGACTTCTGTGCTCTCTGGGAGTTGTAGGTGCACTTTACACCTACCTTATAGGTTCTTGGGGTGGGCTATTTTTCTAACCCTCATTGTTTTCTTACAGTCCCAGCGACCCTCTACAAGCTCACATAGGTTTGGGGTCCATTCGTGGTTCGCATTCCACATTTGGAGTATATGGTTTGTGTTGCCCCTATACCTATGTGCTCCTATTGCAATCTATTGTAATTCTACACTGTTTGCATTACTTTTCTTGCTATTACTTACCTAAGTTTGGTTTATGTACATATATCTTGTGTATATATAACTTATCCTCATACTGAGGGTACTCACTGAGATATTTGTGGCATATTGTCATAAAAATAAAGTACCTTTATTTTAAGTACTTCTGTGTATTGTGTTTTCTTATGATATTGTGCATATAACACCAGTGGTATAGTAGGAGCTTTACATGTCTCCTAGTTCAGCCTAAGCTGCTTTGCCATAGCTACCTTCTATCAGCCTAAGCGGCTAGAAACACCTCTTCTACACTAATAAGGGATAACTGGACCTGGCACAAGGTGTAAGTACCTCTGGTACCCACTACAAGCCAGGTCAGCCTCCTACACTCAGTGCTTGCTGTTGTTTGTTTGACCATGTGGCTGGCAACCATTTTGTGCATCCAGCCAGCGCGTTTTTGCCATAGGCATGCATGTGTTCTTTGTTTCCCATGCCTCCTTACTTGCCGTTGTTGTTTGATCACGTGGCCGGTAGCCCTTTTGTGCATCCAGCAAGTGTGTTTGTTTGCGTTAGGCATACATGTGTTTTTTGTTCTCCATGCCTCCCTGCTCGCTGTTGTTGTTTGACCATGTGGCTGGTGGCCATTTTGTGTGGCCAGCCAGTATTCCTTTGCCATAGTCTTGCATATGTTCTTTGTTCCCTATGTCTTCTTGTTCATTGTTGTTGTTTGACCACATGGCAGCCATTTTGCGCATCCATCCAGTGTGCTTTTGCCATGGGCTTGCTTATGTTCTTTGCTCTCTATGCCTCTTTGCTTACTGTTGTTGTTTGACCACATGGCTGACGGCCATTTTGTGCATCCAGCCAGTGTGCCTGTGCCATAGGCTTGCATGTGTTCTTTGTTCCATATGCCTCCTAGCTCGTTGTTGTTGTTTGGCTATGTGGCTGGCAGCCATTTTGAGCGTCCAGCCAGTGAGTTTTGCCATAGGCATGCAGGTGTTCGTTGTTCTCCATGCCTCCTTGTTCTATGTTGTTGTTTGACCATGTGGCTGGCAGGCATTTTTTACATCCAGCCAGTGTGCCTTTGCCATAGGCTTGCAAGGATGTATGTGATATCAGTTGAATAAGTATTGAGGATCATTGTAGTATTTGTATGTTAAGAATATGATTTTGATCAACAGTGCTTATATTATAATATGTTGTTTTTGCATTTTTTATTTTGCACCACCTTGCCTCACAATAGGTTTCTTTCTTCCCATCCTTCCATACAAACATCGGCAATTATTGATCCTTTTGCAATGTAATATTTTATTTTAATTTTAAATTCATTTTGTAATTTCTTAATTTTTACTTTTTTTATTTTTTATTTTAGTATTTGTTATTTTAATTTTCTTAAATTTTTATTCTAGCTTTTTTTATTACATTTTTCTATTTTTTAACATAATTATTCATTTATTTTTTCGCATTTTGCCTGGATCGATTCATCCACCATAGGTGCACATGTATAATTCAATTTCCTCCTGGACACCCTGGCTGTGGTGCACTGCAGACCCATCAACATCATTATTTTTTTTAATTATTATTGCACCTCTCTGACTACCACAGTTGTCTTCTTTAGAATAGATGGACATAGAGCAAAGAGCTATATGTGTTGCCTGATTTGAAGTGAAATTTCATGGTATGGTGGGGTGGTTTGACTTGACAATGTTTAGATAAATTGTTATTTATGATGTAAGTAACCAACCACACAAATATTGTCTTTGTCTGTACTATTTCAACCTGCAACAATAGCATGTTTCATTAACTACATGTTTTTTTACCTTGGTGCTTTGATGTGTACAAGAGAAGAAGAGACATCACAAGCAGTACTGCCAAACAAAAGGCCTGTACAGTTACTTCAGTCCTCCACTCTCGTCCGCTTGTGCACCTTAGTGTCACTGCCAACTGAGGGGCATATTTATACTCCGTTTGCGCCGATTGTGCGTCCAAAAATTGGACGCACAATCAGCGCAAACGTTGCCCCGTATTTAAACTCTGACGCCCGAGCCCACGGACGACAAAATTGCGCCGTGTGCGTCATTTCGTGGATGCGGCAACCCGCCCTGCGTTAATGATATGCAGGGTAGGCATTCCTGTCCAATAAATGACGCAAACGGCCGTGCGTCGTATTTATGCTTCCGGGCAAAAATGACGCACGGCCGGGAGGCGGAGACAGAAAATGACGCACAGCCCGATTTGCGTCAAAATTTAATGCCTGGGTCAGGGCAGGCGTTAAAATGGGGCAAACACACCTGTATTTAATCAGAACACACAGAACAAACAGCAGAGCAGCAGAGCAGCAACATGGAGCCATGGAGGTGATACTTATCCAGCGTGCACGCAGACGCAGAGCCCAGCAGCAACAACAGCAGCTACCACAACACCAGCAGGGACCCCAAAGGCAGTGCAGAAGGCAGGAGAGGATATTCCGCCCAAGAACAAACCTTCAGGGCCTCAGGGAACACGACATCATACAGAGGTACCGGTTGAACTGGCAGGCCATTCAGCAGCTGCTGCGAAACATTGAACAGCAGTTGGCCCCCACTTTGGTGACACCCCACACCATACCAACAGAAACAAAGCTGCTTGCTGTACTTCACATGCTGGCAAGTGGCTCATTTCAAACAATTGGTGCCCTGGTTGGCGGAATATCACAACCATCATTCTCCGCATTTCTGCCCAAAGTACTGGATGCCATCATTCGCCTGACACCCCACCATATCTGCTTCTCTAACACACTGCAGAAGCAGCAGGAAACTAAACAGGGGTTCTACGCAATCAGTGGCTTCCCACACGTCCTTGGTGCAATCGACTGCACACATGTACGCCTTGTGCCACCTGCTGCGACTGAACACCTCTACCGCAACAGGAAGCACACACATTCAATCAACGTGCAGGCCATAGTTGATCACCAAGGAATGTTCACAAACATCGTGGCTAAATATCCTGGGAGTGTCCATGACTCATTCATCTTCCGTCACTGCACCATCAACCAACATTTCCAGGATGAACGGTATGGCAATGGACTACTTGTTGGTAAGTACTAAAACCTACTTATTCACACACTGCACAGCAACCCTCTAGGACACACAACACATACACCACAACAGCAACATCTAGACAGGAACACACTGAGGTCCTGACATCACTAGCCATGTTTCATAAGTCACAATTTAACTTGTCACACATTGGAATTTACTGTACAGCCTAATGTGAAGACATTAATGAGTGTGGTTGCCGAAATGTCATCTTGCAAATTGTAAGTGTCACAATGACCTTTACATTAATACACTGCCTAAGTCTAAAGGTATGGGATGTCCAGGGTACTTTCATATGAACGTGCTAACAATACTTATAAATAAAACTCTACATTGAACTATCTACTCACCCCAAGTGAAGACACAAGGACACCTGTATCACAAGTCACAATGTTAGGGAGGGCACACTGCACTGAAAATCACAAAACATACTGATGACAAACTGTTAGCAGACAAACATGTGCTCAGCCAAGGTAAAAACACAATGCAGATGGTATAGCCTACAAGTATAGGATGTCACATCAGTACACAAAAGAGTCACAGACAACACAAGACAACTACTGCCATGAACGGTCTTTTCAACAATGCAAGCTACATCAACATGATCCCATTGTTTTTTTCTTTCAGCTGATCAGGGGTATGGCATCCAGCCATGGCTAATGACACCATTTGGCAACCCGAGTACTGCTGCAGAGCGGGCATACAACGATGCCCATAAGAGGACACGCAGCATTGTCGAGCGGACCTTCGGCATCCTCAAGTCAAGGTTCCGCTGCCTCGACATCACTGGTGGTAGCCTACTATATTCCCCCGAGATGGTCTGTAGGATCATACTAACATGTGCAATATGGCACAACATTTGTGTCAAAAGGAACATTCCCCTCCTCGAACCAGACCCATACATGCCTGAAGACGAGGAAGAGGAGGAAACTGCCCTGCAACAGGAGGGGGAACAATCAAACACGGCTGCTGGAGTGCGTAGGCGCCAACAGATTGTAAATAATTTATTTTCATAATTATCACCATCACCACTTAATGCACTATTGTAAATAAACACTGATAACAAACACCACATCATGGTTTGGCCTATTCATTTCTGCCCACCTTTAGCTTTAAATATCAGAAGAAGAATGTCGTCTCATGGAGCAATAATGATATAACAATCAGGACACAGAAAAACACACAACAAATGTAATGCCTATCATACAATGGTCACATACACACACAATGTAAATGGCTGACATCCTGTACAGTTCACCTTTGAAGGTCAATAGCTGAGGACCACACCTATTACACACATACATGTAGGAAACATGGTTCATCGCAGCAGATGGCACACAACTAAAACACCATCACTCAACTAGGGGAAAAGAAGGCCTCATACATCAGGCAGTTGACATGCTTATGCTTCAGGAACAGGAATGTATTACCAGACTCTTGGCAGCAGTAATTCCAACTACTTACAATCTTAGCAATGACTATCTGTCACTAGAGTTACACATAAGCAGAACATACACAGCACAAGTGCCACACATATGACAAGCATCCAGCACATCACATCCCATCTACATGTCAGGCCTTATCTAAAAACATTACACACACATGCGGCTGGTCACACCCCACCTGTCTGAAGAGGTCCCTGGAATGCTGATATGTGTACACTGAGATTCCCTCATCTACATACACACACTCACAAGAGTCATCCAGTGTGCCACACCCTTTCCTATGCCTACCATTCTCATAGTACCATCTCACTGCATGGAACTCAGCTGATTTAATACACTGGCTTGGAGTTTTTAAGGCCTGGTATCACCTGTAGATTGATTCTCGTGTGAAAGGTACTGTAGGGTATTTTTCAGCAAATCTCATCCGACAGGACTAGTGAGACACTGATGGAGGCCACACCAGTGATCCCCTCCATGCACACCACCCAAACGTACATGCCCCGTCCATGCTGATGCCTCCTACAGCATAGATGTTGGCATTTGGGCAATTACATCATTAAGCATTGCTACTAATGTTGCCGTGTAACACTTTATCAGGGTTCATGTGTCACCTTCAAGACAACACAGGACATACACAGTGTGACATGTCAACTGTCTACTCCTCCCTCTGACCAGTGCTAGTCAGACCACTGATCATGTAATTTGTGAAAGAGCTGGCTCCTGATTGACCCAGCATCCTGTCAGCCTGACTGGTACCTGTCCGTGGGTCACCCTAAAGATACCTGGGGACAACCTATGGACCACACTTGCTGTCCAAAACCTCTTGTACCTCAGAGAATAATTTGTCATTTGCCTCATCATTGTATACTCAAATACATAGTATTGCATCATCTGACTGTTATTTGTATCATATTTGTGACAGTGGCCTTGAATAGCTAAATCATGGCCCTTCCGTTATCTGGGCCTCATTAATGCCTAAACTACAAAGTGTGACAGTGTACCTGGACCATAGCGTTTGATGGTGTACATGGCCTCCAGCAGAACCAGCAACCTCAGATAATGTCCATGAAAACTCAACACATATGAGGACCCTGACAGTTCACACGCTGAGTTACATTGTTCAAATAATAGAGATGAGTCGTGTGTGCTGAATACCAGCCATTTACTTCTGCACAGAGGCTATGATGTTCCATGATACATTACCATCCACAGAGGCCAACTTCAGTACAAATGCTGCAATGACACATGCCAGATCCAGACACCTGAGACATTCTCTCACTCAGCACACCAAGTTTGCCCAGTTGAAAGTCTCATTACACGTCTTCAGTGACAGGGTGGGACCATCCACGTGTAGGTTACCATGTCCTCAATGACTTTACTCACATTTAGCTTCAAACGATACTCATTAGATACACGATTAGCTGCCACTAACTCATGATGAGACGTGGACGTTACAGTGACAACATACACCTTAACAGTTGATACTGGATCAATATTGGACCACACACATGTACATGTACCATCCAATCAACAAAATGGTTGCAAGCAGCCTATCACAGTAGTGTCCCAGTTGTAACCCAGCAGGAAGAATGAAACATGCCACTAAACCAGGTAATGCATTAAGGGCCACATACATCAACAACCTATTTGCTATCATGACATAAGGAACGTTGAGAATTTGCTATTAAATCAATGCTAAATGGTATGTCAGAATTCTCCAAAGAATCAATAGGGCAAACGTCAAATGGGCAAATGGGATTACAGATTAGCAAACAGGGAATCATACCCAATTTGCTTCCATGGGCCTGCTGCCAATGGTTTCGCATTACTGAATTTGGGAAAACCATGGATAAAGTTGCAAGTCAGGAACAGCAAACCCCAGGGTGCTGGGGGCCTAAGTCCCCCTCTGCTGCACCCCAAATATACATTTTTTATGCACATGTGACGCACACACATGCATAAGGCGCATGTGTGCCCTACATGTCAATAGTGAAACACATTTTAGATACATTAACTCCTAATTAGGACATGGTAACCCCCAAAAAATGTTTAGGTGACAATTGCACTACCTAATTGGCCTTTATGCAATTTGGAATAGCTTGATACACGTGGACACAATTTTGCTAAGGAATACATCCTGGTATCTCTTTCATATTTTGAAATTAGCAATCAGCAATTACCTACATATGTGCACAATTATGAGTAATATCCATTCTGGCCAATCATTACTATTGCACTGTGAATACCTTCTATACATCCTATAAGGGACATTTTCTATAGCTAACCCCAAAGTTTATCACTTAGCACCGTTTGGTCATGCCAAAATCCATTTCTCATTTGGACAAATGAAATACATATTTGTCATAATGCGTCATATTTTCACGCATACAGCTTGTGCATCATAATTTTTGACGCATAGGAGTGCAAATAATGCAGAGTCAAAAATATATTTCATAAATAGATATCATAATATCCTGCATAACATGGCCGCCGTTTTTTTCCATTATGCGTCATATTTCCACGCATACAGCTTGTGCGTCATATTTTTTGACGCACAGGAGTGCAGATTATGCAGAGTCAAAAATATTTTTCATAAATAGATATCATAATTTGCTGCATCTTAATTTTCACCTCTAGAACTGTAAAATATGCCGCAAACAAATAATATATCCCAATTATGAAAAATATTTTGACTCTGCATTATCTGCACTCCTGTGCGTCAAAAAATATGACGCACAAGCTGTATGCGTGAAAATATGACGCATAATGGAAAAAAGGGCGGCCATTGTATGCAGGATGTGATGTAATAGGATATCCTGTTTACAGAATCTGTACAGTGGGTGTACTTTCCCTTTCACTTTGCAGTCTCTGATTATTCTAGACTGTGTGGCTGTGTGCAAAGTGTTGTCATGTGTATTAGTGCTTTTGTGACCAGTGTGCCATCTCACTTGTTCTTGAGTCTGTGTTGTATACATTTGTCAAGTCCAGTGTTGTATATATTGTCTGTGGGAGTCTGTTGTGGGTACTGTGATATAGGGGATAGTTGGGCTCTTCTTTTTGTTAAGTTTTCTTTGTATTTCCCCACTCTAACTTTCCCCATTTCCCCCTTTTCTTTTTTTCTACTACTTTTTCCCCTTTTTCAGTGCTTCAATGTCTGGTAGGCCACGGCTTTCCAGGATGGGTGAGGAGGAATTGGGGGGGTTTATATGGCTTGTTTGCCATTTCCTCCCACTTATGCTGGAGGCTGGGGGTAGGGTGATACAGGGGTATCACACGGAGGCCCGAAAAGTCCGGTGGGGGAAGGTGCGCCATCACTTTGTGCGTCTATATGGTAGCCAACGGAATGACCATCAATTGAAGCACCACTGGGCTGATCTGATCTCCAGGGAGCAAGATCTTCTGGACCACCTGGGAATCAGGATTGGTGGTCATGTTGGTGAGTACATATCATGTAAATGTGCACAATTTAAAGCTGTGTTGTGACATGTGATGATTGTTACCCAATCTGCCAGATAAGTAGCTGACTGTGTGTAATGGTAGGGAAACATACAGGGTAATTGATGCACTATGTGAAGGATGACAAATGTTAGCAGTCAGGTAGCTCATGTTTTCCACACATACAGGTTGCTTGTAGCAGAATGTAATGTAGTGCCGCCTTTGTGTCAGACAAGCAACACATTAATGACGCAATCAGGACTCTACAGGTCACAATAGCCAGTGAAGTATGGATGTAGAAACATCATACCTACATATGTTGATGCTATAGCTAGACTGAAATTTTTAAACCCTACATGATGCTGAAAATGAGTGCTGCCTTCACGTCAATTGAAGTTAGCAATGTGGCCCACACATATGTCACATGTGTGTCTGGTCGGTGTGTAGGGAAAATGTTCACGGAAGTGCCATGCCTTGTCGTGATAAATGTGCTCCTTCACATTTAATTGTTACATGCCAGATCTGAGCATGAACCATATTTGTAAAGGACTCAGGTGCCCTCAGCTAACATATTAGACAGGTATTTATTGTCACTTGTGCCCAAATCAGAATAGGGATGGCAGTCCAAAGGTATGGACTAGGGTACAAACATCTATGTTTGGTGCCAATCACCATTGTTTGGACACATCAATGTATGAAACTGTAACAACATGAGGTATTGCCAAAGTACCTGGCCCTCTGTACCATGTACCTATCTGTCACATATGTGTCATGACCACGTAGGCTGTTTGACAGGTCAGGCAGTCCTCAAATAACCAGCTTTTGGATGTCTCTCTTGGTTGCACATGATGAGATGAATGCACACCTATATTGTTTCTGCATACTAATGGAGGTGCATCTTTGCCACCACATGACAGTCCGGGCCACTGTATGTGTGTAGAGGTGTGTGTAACTGTAGCAGGAGACTCATCCTATGTAAATGTTGTGCATGAATAATTCCATGCAGTATGAGCATGTGTGAAAGTGTTTCATTACTCATGTCATATTATCACATTGTGTTTGTATTTGAAATTGTTTGTCAGTGCGCGGATTCTGAGTATATTCTTCCTTCCATGCTTTACAGGTGGACCTGCACCGTACACAGTGGGAGAGGTGGCTCGTTTTGAGGACCCCGACACCTACAGTGAGTGTTGCATGTGTGGTATGTTTTGTGTTTGCTGGTGATGTGTGATGGACTACTGTGTGTTGAACACATTGCAAGGTTTGATGCGCTGCCCAATCATTAGTCTTGTTCCATTATTGGGATTTCAGTTATCACTTCATTTTGAGTTGACCTATGCTTATCCATTTGTCTGATTTTGGGTCTGTAGGCCATTCCTGTAGGGCCTGCTATGGGAAATGGGGTGAGTCATGTGGAATACACTAGTTAATGTAAGAGTTGCACTGGGACTCGTCTCGGACTGAGTCTGCATGTCAGACTGACATTCTCCCAGATAGCTTCTGCAAATGGCTTGTCTGAAATCTGTTGCTTCCCTAGTAACCGATGTACTGAGTACACTGTAGGTTGGATCTTCCGGGGGCATGTACTTCCACAAGTTGTACTAGAAGTGTGTGGGACTAGAGTGCAACGGCCTAGGTGTGCATGCTATTCATGATCATGGGTGTTCTTGCTCCTCTGTGTCTGTAGAAAAATATGCCTCACTGGAAGTATGTGATGTTGGCCTAGGTCAGTACATTTTGACATGTGCGGACCTTGGATAGGACAAGGTTTAGCTGACTCCAATTTGTTGATAGCCCTTCACTGGTGGTGTGTGTGTGGAGGCAAAAACATGTTGAGGTTTCTATCCACTCCTGGGTGTGCATCTATTTTGGGATTGTTGGTTGTTCTTCCCACCCCCCCTCAAAGACAGGCATGTGTTTGGAAATAGGGTACCTAGGACTGAAGCAACCAGTATGTTACACATACTTGTGACCATTTGAAAATTTGTTTTGAACCTAGTGTACACACTCGGTTATGGCACATGAGTTCTATACTAGCGAATCCCATTACAAATTGCAGATCTTGAGGTTTGTGATTGTTATCACATACACTGACATATGTAGTCCAGGCAATAGGCAGAGGAGGTGCAGCATGATTGTTGGCTGCATTTGTAATTTTTATGATGACAAGTTTTGGCTGATGTTACCCATCATGTAGATTATTGTATAAGCTATGTGTGAGATGACCTTTGTAGGCAGGCATCCCATGTACTTCCTCTGAGACTTTAAATTATCTATATGGTGATATGAGCTGTTACAACTACAGTAAATGTATTTTCCGATTGTCCACTTGTGCTATTCCACACAATGCAGTTCCTATGGTAAATAGTTGCCCTTTCTCTTCACAGCTGCAAACATGAGTGCCGCACAGAGGCATGAATTTGAGAGGCGGGCCATGAGGTACCAACGCATCCTGCAGGTGCAGTCGGGGTTCCGACGGATGGCCCGTAAATACCAGCCGGATCGGGCCTCCGGAGCATGGTGGGCTGCACCACAGGGTGGCCCAACGTTGCCCACTACCGCCACCACAACCACCGGTTCTCCCCAAGTGGCCCCAGCCACAGCGGGGACAGTTGTCCCTGCCTCTGCAGCACAACCAGGACCCAGCATTATGACAGCTGCAGGACAGTCCAGTGGGCTAGGCTCAACACCCACACAGAGCACCTCTGCCGGGACCCAGACAGCAGCAGCACCTCCAATTGACCCTGCGGCATTCCAGGCTTTGGAACGCAAAATGGACAAATTTATGAGGAAGGTGGACAAGCTGAGCCAGGATGTGGCCTACATCAAGAAGCGGGTCAGGTCTATCAGACGGACCCTCCGGAGGGCCAACCTCTAGAACTGATATGGTCAATTTACATTATTCCCCTCCCTCCTCTTTCCTTGTTATCATGATTAGTGGGCTTGGGGGATTAGTGTTAGGTTATCATAGGTTGTTAGCTTAGTTAGTGTTAGGGAGGAGGGTGGGGGGTCCTTATTCTTTCTACTTTTTATTATTAAGTGTGTGGGTGGGTGGGTGTATGTCAATGTTGGGGTTCCTGTGTGTTTAGAAAAAAATATATATATACAAAAATAATATGATTGTTTAGGATAGTATAGTCTGTGTGCAGGTTAGTATGTGTTGTCCTGCATGTGTCCTGTCTCATAATGGTGGGTGGGGGGTTGATGTTTAGATCGATTCGTTATATGTGTAGAGTAAGTTTAGCTTACGTTAGTTAGGGACAGTTGTGGGTAAGGAGTAGTCAGGTTAGATTAGTGTAGGTATGATTTTTCCCTTAGTTGTCTCTGGTGTGATTACTTATGAAGAAATATATAGTTAACCCTTTGCATTATGTGTTAAGTGCTACTTGATCATGGCCTTGCCATCAGTGTAGGTGATTGTTGTTCTATGACATTTGTGTCCTATGCTACAAACCAAAGAAAACAGAGGTTTAAAATGGCAGCTACCCCTGTGCCAACTTGGTAAGTATCCACCATTTGATAGAACCACCATTTGGAGTTTACATGGATCACAAAGGATTTGTGTCGATGAGTATGTTTTCTACATCACAAAGTGTGCTTCCAGACATGGTATTGTGGGGAATTTTGTAGGTCGGACTGCAGTGTGATGTTCAGGGACATCTTTGAAGATGAGGTCTGGTTAACACTCTTGTCTTCTTGTCTTCATTACTGACATAGATCATTTGTGCAAAAAATCAGCATGATTACCTATTTGGAAGTTTACTCAGAAAGGTTGATTGATGCTGTATTTAGTTGTGTTTGCTTAGATTAGACTGCATAATTCAATGTATTAGTATTGCATGGTGACAACATTTATCAGCCACCATTAGTTGACTTTGATTTCTCTTGATGAAGCATTATTCTGTCCAACACAGCATGATTGTGTGTGGTTTCTCCCTTCATCAGTTATTCTCCTCAGGATGGGCAGGCTATGATGCAATCCTGGCCACTGCACAGATGTATCTGACTACATGATGTCAGGACAGTTGTATTGACAAGCTACATGGTTGTCACACAGGCACTTTTGTGTTATCTACTGCACAGTTGATCTGTCAAACTACACAGAGACATATTTGGTGTGCAAGTGCTATTTATTGGTAGGTGCTGTAGTGCAATATGTACATTGTCCATGTTTGCTGAGTCCATTCTAGTGAAATCTTACATGGTGATCCTACAGAAGGGGGGTGGATAATGCTCCTGACATGCTGGGGTGATGTAACCGACAGTGCAGAGGGACAGGATTTGCCAATTGGTAGGAGAGAGACATTCACTGGCGATGCTGACAAGTTATACAGTGGTTAGCAGAACAGTCATTGAGTACAGTACATGAGACTGGCATTTGACAATACGTAGGACCTTGGTCGAAGTAGGCCATGGTGCAGGAACTAGTGCTTCCGGGTACTCTTCCTTGTGAATGTGATCTGTTCCATGTCTTCATCTTCTGATGTGTGTGTTGCCTGCTTCGTCCTTGTTGTTGTTGGTTGTGAAGGGGCAACACACACCTCAGTGTTAGAAGACGTGGAGTCAGACATCCCGGTGGCTGCTCCGTGTGAAGTTCTTAAGGGCAGTACTGCAGCAAGGAGGGCCTGCTGGTTTTTGAGAATAGCAGCCACATCACGATGGTAGACAGCCAGGTCGGCCCTGAGGGAGTCATGATTGCATTCGTGCATGCAGTGGAAAGTTTGGGGTGCGAGGTGTTGTGGCAACTCCCTTACTGCAGTGGTGAATTCCTTTACAGTTTCTTGTAGTCCTTGCGGTAAGGATGTTAGGGCTTGCATAGCTGCTGCCTGATCTGCAGATGACATCATGCACGAGCGCACCCCCTCAAGGCTGGCTCCCATATTTTGCATCCCCACTCGCACCTCCTTGGCCAGCTCCTGCTGTACTCCAACTACAGTTCTTTCAAAGCTGGTGCCAGTGTCGTCAGAGCCCTCAGCTGTATAGGAGCTGGCAGGTCTTGCAATTGGGGTGGTGGGTGGTTCTTCTGTGATGGCTGCTTGTTCTGTGCTCCTCCTTGTGACTGAAGGTGGGGTCTGGAGGGTTTCTAGGACCTTTTGGATGGTCTCCTGGGGAATGTTTATGGGCTCGTTATCCATGTCGTCAGGGAAATCTGGGACAGGCATATCAGCAGGAGATCCATGTTCCTCTGCAATGAAACAGGGTACAATTAGTGTGTCTGTGTTGTGACAATTTTGACGTAACATGCCTGCCTTTTGATGAATTCACTTTGTGATCTTGTTTGGTATTGGTATCTGCTGTCCTTCATATGGGCATTGTTACAGGCCTATGGCCCACCTGTGTGTCACATGTATGATATTGAGTTATCAGACTTGTCTGCCTAATTGCCTCTAGGTGTTGCTTTATACCAAATAGAGAATAGCCACCTTTTTGTCCTACTCGACCCTCCGTGTATATCCATTCTCATGGTGAGACCTTTCACTGGCTGTGGGTGTTCTGATGGTCCTGGCAGCACAATTGCCTCTCAGGACCTGCCCCAATCCCTGATTGTTCACATTGACTTAAATTTAATTGACATGTGGCATATCCTATGCATGGCAATGTTATGATGTGATATGGATGTTGATATTGTTAATGTGTCCTGCTGATGTTGGGTAATGTGTGTTACATTGGATTGCCCTAATTATCGTATCAGTGTCCTATTTCCCCCTCTGACTGTGCAGGTGTATTTCAGTGACCAGTTCCATGTGTCCCCTCCTCAATGCTGTTGTCTGAGCAGTATGACTTTTGTGATGTTGCCTTGTTTGCCAGGCACAGGATGGACCCTGACATATGCAGCATGGGTGTGTCCTTAGTGCTGTGTCGCTCCTATTGCTGTTTACATTGGCTGATGTTTGCGGCAACTATGGGCATTGACATTTGAGTGTACTGGGGTCTTTGTCTTGTTTCAGGAGATTGTTGCAGATGTCATCCTCACCTCCTAATTTAGGTATGTATGTTCCATGGGGAGGTTACTGCCATTGGCTACTATAGCTGCACACAGATCAGAGGTGGTAGTGGCAACTGTTGTTGCAGTTACATTGCAGTTGTTGTTTTGGCTAGAGGATTGCTGATAGGGCCCTAGTTAATGTGGGAGATATGTTGGCTGACGAGTGCCAGGATGTAAGTTTGACGTAGTGGCCTTCCCTCCTGTCGAGGCTTTCCCTTTGCTCCATTGTTGGCATGACAGCATGCCCCCATGGGACTGTTGTTGATGTAGTGTAATGTTGTGCCCCAGTTTCTGCAGGCCATGCCCCACTGCAGTACTCCTTTACCCATGCCACTCCATGTATATGATGACTTACATGCAATGTGTAGTAGGTATTTCCCCCGCCTGCTCACAGTTGACATTATTGCACTTTAATTACCCATGCGACTTACCCTGCATGTACGTTGTCTCGTGGTAGTCTGTGCTGTCCTGTCCTTGAATCCCTGTGACGATCTCCTCAGGGATGACGGCTGCGACCATCTCCTCCATGTGGTCCAGGGCCTCCTGGTGTGCTGGACTCCCACCTCCAGTCTGCAGTGCAGCCTTCCTGTTCCTGGCCATTTTTTACTTTGTCCTATGTTTGCAGTCATGCCAGCGTTTCTTACACTCGGTGACTGTCCTGCGTACTTCTGCCACACTGTTGATCTTGTCAACAATGTGTTGCCATATGGCCTCTCTCCTATTGATTGGCAACTTAGAGGTGATAAACAGTTGGTGCTGGTGTTCTGTCACCTCTTTAACAAGGATTTCCTGCTCCTCTGCACTGAAGCGACACTTTCTTTTTTTTTCTATGTATGTCCTGGTTCTTGTATGGATCGTCCTGGCTGGGTCCTGGTCCGTTGTCATCTTCCTGGGGTCTGTAGTGGCATCTGGGATCCATTTTGGCTCTCCTCTGCTGAAATGGCAGTGTTCGCTGGTATTTTTGACGCTATTGCATCGAAAAAAACGGCGCATATCCAGGTTGCGGTGTCGTAAATCGACCCACAGTCATTTACGCCACGTTAACGTCTTTTCCTTTACGACATGACGCCGCGATGTGCGTAAAAAACAATGACTCCTACCTGGTGATTGCGCCGCCGTGCGTCAAAGTATAAATTTGATGCCCGCATGGCGCTACGAAATGGGTCAAGTTTCCTGCCGCGCAAGAACCTCCTCTTTTAGAATCATTGGCTCCCAGATCTCTAGCAAGGAAAAGGAAGGGGACTACTCCACCATCTTTTCCAAGCACCACTTCTGATGATGCTGATAGGGACATGGAGTGGACTCCGGCAGAGTCTGGAAAAAAACAGGAGAGACAAGGGAAAAGAAAAGTTCCTGAAAGCCTTACAATAATAAAAGGGGATGATGAGGAGGAATACGATGACGAGCCAGTCACTGTGGAATCTGGCACAGAGGAGCACGACATTACTATCCAAACTGTTCCTAGGGATGTGGCACAGGCAGCACCGCCAGCTCCCACATTTGTAAGGCCCCAGCCGACACCGGCATCAAATCCTACCTCAGTAGAAGTATTCACTACAAAGAGGCAACCGACGACACAAATACAGTACCTACTTCCAGTTCTTCTTCAGGCATTGGCAGTGGCCCACTAAGAAACTACTTCTCTCCAGTTTGAGTCTTTTTTATGACTAGCAAACCTGAGGAGAACACTACAATATGCTTCATTTGCCAGACAGGTGTTCGTCGAGGTAAGCCTAGGTAGGTGAGCCGGGAAACATCAGCTACAAGTCTGTTCACAGAGGGAGGTGATGATGAGAAAGAAGAGGGTGACATCCTAATGCAAAGCAGCCCTGTTCCCAGCAGTGCATCAGAATCACCTGCCTCAGCTACCTCACAATGGCACAGTGTAGGAAGGCAGCCTCTTTCTAGCCTTGTTACCCCTGCTTTTGGCCTGTTTGTGAGTATATGTCAGGGTGTTTTTACTGTCTCACTGGGATCCTGCTAGCCAGGGCCCAGTGCTCATAGTGAAGACCCTATGTTGTCAGTGTGTTTGATATGTGTCACTGGGATCCTGATAGCCAGGACGCCAGTGCTCATATGTTTGTGGCCTTTATGTGTTCCCTGTGTGGTGCCTAACTGTATCACTGAGGCTCTGCTAACCAGAACCTCAGTGTTTATGCTCTCTCTGCTTTATAGATTTGTCACTGCAGGCTAGTGACTAAATTTGCCAATTCTCATTGGCACACTGGTACACCCATATAATTCCCTGGTATATGGTACTGAGGTACCCAGGGTATTGGGGTTCCAGGAGATCCCTATGGGCTGCAGCATTTCTTTTGCCACCCATAGGGAGTTCAGACAATTCTTACACAGGCCTGCCACTGCAGCCTGAGTGAAATAACGTCCACGTTATTTCACAGCCATTTTTTACTGCACATAGGTAACTTATAAGTCACATATATGTCTAACCTTCAGCTAGTGAAGGTTGGGTGCCAAGTTACTTAGTGTGGGGGCACTCTGGCACTAGCCAAGGTGCCCCCACATCGTTCAGGGCAAATTCCCCGGACTTTGTGAGTGCGGGGACACCATTACACATGTGCACTATATATTGGTCACTACCTATGTATGGCGTCACAATGGTAACTCCGAACATGGCCATGTAACATGTCTAAGATCATTGAATTGTCACCCCAATACCATTCTGGAGTCACTTGGACAGAGTTGCTGAGTTCCAGGGACCACGCTCGTCGTGCTGAGAGGGGACCCAAAGGACCGGTGATGCAGCCTTTTGTTGCCTGTGGTTGC
The DNA here is from genome assembly GCF_031143425.1 of Pleurodeles waltl. NCBI lineage: Eukaryota > Metazoa > Chordata > Amphibia > Caudata > Salamandridae > Pleurodeles > Pleurodeles waltl. Next base: position 1,550,049 of record NW_027150290.1, read on the forward strand.
AGGGGGAAGATTCCATCGACCCATGGGAGATTTCTTCAGAGCTCCTGGTGCAAGAAGGAGGCAGGCTACCCCCAGAGCATGCACCACCAGGAAACAGGCGAGAAAGCCGGCAGGATGAAGTGATACAAGGTTGCAGTAGTCACCTTTGCTACTTTGTTGCGGTTTTGCAGGCGTCCTGAGCAGTCAGCGGTCGATCCTTTGGCAGAAGGTGAAGAGGGAGATGCAGAGGAACTCTGGTGAGCTCTTGCATTCGGTATCTGAAGAAGTCCCCAAAGCAGAGACCCTAAATAGCCAGAAAAAGGAGGTTTGGCTACCTAGGAAGGAGGATTGGCTACTAACAGAGGTAAAAGCCTATCAGAAGGAGTCTCTGACGTCACCTGCTGGCACTGGCCACTCAGAGCAGTCCAGTGTGCCAGCAACACCTCTGTTTCCAAGATGGCAGAGGTCTGGGGCACACTGGAGGAGCTCTGGATACCTTCCCTGGGAGGTGCAGGTCAGGGGAGTGGTCACTCCTCTTTCCTTTGTCCAGTTTCGTGCCAGAGCAGGGCTGGGGGATCCCTAAACCGGTGCAGACTGGCTTATGCAGAGATGGGCACCATCTGTGCCCATCAAAGCATTTCCAGAGGCTGTGGGAGGCTACTCCTCCCCAGCCATCACACCTATTTCCAAAGGGAGAGGCTGTCACACCCTCTCTCAGAGGAAATCCTTTGTTCTGCCTTCCTGGGCCAGGGCTGCCTGGACCCCAGGAGGGCAGAAACCTGTCTGAGGGGTTGGCAGCAGCAGCAGCTGCAGTGGAGACCCCGGAAAGACAGTTTGGCAGTACTCAGGTTCTGTGCTAGAGGCTCGGGGATCATGGAATTGTCTCCCCAATGCCAGAATGCCATTGGGGTGACAATTCCATGATGTTAGGCATGTTACATGGCCATGTTCGGAGTTACCATTGTGACGCTATACATAGGTAGTGACCTATGTATAGTGCACGCGTGTAATGATGTCCCCGCACTCACAAAGTCCGGGGAATTTGCCCTGAACAATGTAGGGGCACTTTGGCTAGTGCCAGGGTGCCCAAACACTAAGTAACTTTGCACCCAACCTTTACCAGGTGAAGGTTAGACGTATAGGTGACTTATAAGTTACTTAAGTGCAGTGGTAAATGTCTGTGAAATAACGTGGATGTTATTTCACTCAGGCTGCACTGGGAGGCCTGTGCAAGAATAGTCAGATCTCCCTATGGGTGGCAAAAGAAATGCTGCAGCCAATAGGGATCTCCTGGAACCCCAATACCCTGGGTACCATAGTACCATATACTAGGGAATTATAAGGGTGTTCCAGTATGCCAATGTGAATTGGTGAAATTGGTCACTAGCCTGTTAGTGACAATTTGGAAAGTAGAGAGAGCATAACCACTGAGGTTCTGGTTAGCAGAGCCTCAGTGAGACAGTTAGTCATCACACAGGGAACACATACGGGGCACATACTTATGAGCACTGGGGCCCTGTCTGGCAGGGTCCCAGTGACACATAGACTAAAAGAACATATATACAGTGAAATATGGGGGTAACATGCCAGGCAAGATGGTACTTTCCTACAACGGCCCCCTCTGTGCTACAAGATATCACTTGGCTTCTTTAAGGGAGCCGAGTGCTATCCCGTAGCACAGTTCCCGCCAGTCAGACCAGCGGGAACTCTCTATTTCAATGTTTCCACCAGTCAGCCTGGTCAGACCAATGGAAACATTGTAATAGAGCTGGGGGACGCCACCACCATGGTGGTGGTGTCCTCCCCGCAACCCACGTTGGGACTGCCAAACTCATAATCAGGCCCTTAGAGTCCCACTCACCAGTTCTGGGGTGCCATCTTCAACTTCCAGAGAGGGCAGTCTTGTCTCACAGCAGCCAATACCAGCAACAAGGACACCGACAGCAACAGAAGAATCAGACCCAACCTCTACTTTGGCAGCACCAATGACCATTCAGATGGTGTTTCAGGTGTATCTGGATAACCCACAAGAGGTCTATGTGGATCAAACCCATTGATGTATTGGTATGGGAAGAGATCAGCAGGCTGGCAATAAAGTATCTGGCTTGTCCTGTCACCAGTGTGTCTGCTGAGCATTTTTACAGTGCAGCTGGCACAGTTGTTAGAGTGAGAATGACCTCAAAACATGTAGAGATGGACCATGATGAAAATGAACCAAGATTTCGTACCACCTGATTACACCGTTGCTGAAACGGCACAGGAAGAGGAAGATGATTGGTCAGAATTAAGGGGCATATTTATTCTCGGTTTGCAAATTAGCGTAATTTTTTTATGCTAATTCATCGCAAACTGGACTCCATATTCATACTATGGTGCTAAACACGTCTAGCGCCAAAGTTAGAGAGTTTGCGACATTTTTTGTTTGCAGGAAACTACCTTGTGTCAATGAGATACAAGGTAGGCATTCCCGGGCAAAAAATGCTGCTATGGCCTTAGTGCTATATTTATCCCTTCGTGCCATTATCACACACAGGGTGGGGGCCTTAAATAATGGTGCTGAGCTTGCTTAGCGCCATTATTTAAGGCTTGGGTCAAGGCAGGCATTAGGGGACCTGTGCGCCATGGAAAGAGCCCACAGGTGCCCTTCCTAGCCCCAGGGACACCCCCACCACACCAGGAGGACACCAGAGGATGGGGGAACCCATCCCAGGTAAGTACAGGTAAGTAGAGGTAAGTATTTACAATATTTTTTTTTAAGTGCCATAGTGGGGCCTAACTTGGGCCCCCCTACAAGGCACTGGGCCCAATGGCCATGACCATTGGGCTGTGGGGCATGACTCCTGTCTTTACTTAGACAGGAGTCATGTCCAAGGGGGTTGTGGGTCAAAGAATGACGCTAGTCAGGTTACAGTCATTTTCGGACCCTAACCTGACTAGCACCATTCTTTGACGTAACAACCTCCTGTTTCCCCTACGCCTCCCCCACCCAGTTAGCAGCATTTATTTTGACGCTAACCGGACCTTACCACTGGCTAGCATCATTCCATAAAAATCCCCCCCGGCTGGCGTCCAGGAATGACGCTAGCCGGCGGTATACTTTCTCGCAAAACTGCGTTAGCGCAGTTTTGCGTGAAAAAGAATAAATATGCCCCCAAGTGTGTTAGCTGACCAACTTCAAGGAGGAACTCTACTTCTTCTCTTTGTCCACCAGCCAATGTGCCCTGGTGGCCTCCACCCTCTGCCGGCAGAGCCAGGCCACGATCTCCTGCCAGGTCGGTGGTGGTGATATACTAGCAGGAGTAGGTATATCAAGAAAGAAAAAAGACAAATTGTAAAGAATGTTCATTGCAAACGCTTGTTTTTTAAACTGCATAGTGGCACAATATAAGTACATTGCTGCTGGCCCCCTAGGGCCATTGGAATTTTTGATGTGATGATTAGGAAAGTCAGTCACAGGGAGGGACATCATTTTAACAACACATGCCTCACATAAAACCATTGAATGGCTAAAATGAGACAGTTTAAGATTAACCAAAAAAGAGTGATTTGTTTTCTGGTAAAGGATTTCCTAAAAAATTAAAACACACAGAAACTTTTTGTGGAAAAAATTAAAAAGAACTCTGTTTAATGAGTAAGACATCATCCACTATGGAGTACAAGTATTCTATTCTTGTTGTGCTAAATGACTGGAAGCGTGCTAGCTAACACATCGGGTACAAATGTGCTACGCTCTGCAGTCTGCAGATGGGGCAGCGGCAATGAACAAAAAATTATTTTGAATTCCAATGGCCCTGCTCTTTTCCAAAAACCTTTCAATTCTGCCCGGCTCTAAAAAGGCAGGTGATGATTATATGTCACATATGTCATGTGTAACATGGGAATAATAGATATCCTGTCTGACGTAAGTGGATGGTGGGATAAATGATGCTCTGCAATATAGGGAAAGGAATGGGATATATAGATTGTATTGGTCACATTCGTCACAGAGTATCCCATACGCAAAACAGGAAATCACAGACACTTAATCCCGCTTTACTCCCTGGCCTCGCCCTCACGCAGATTATTTAAATGTGGACAGAACTTAGGAACGTATAAAGGAGTGCAGTACTAAGGGGGATGACTGAGTGGGCACTGAGAGGGAAAAGAAAGACACCTTGTTTTTTTGGTTTGCAATCCATTGAAAGCTTTGTAAATGCTGCATTAAAAGAAGCAGACGCACATTGCACAGCTAACACTGCAGTACCTGATTGTACCATGTCGCAGTTGGGAGGGGTCATCATCATCATCATGACTCGCAAAGTGTCATGGGCAGGGAGGTCATGGATGGTGGTGGACGGGTGTGTAGTAGGGCTCTTGTTCGAATGAGACTGCTGGATTCAGGGCGGCAGCGCCACCACTTGTGGGCGACTGAGTCATTCCCACAGCAGTTGGCGTTTGTTAACCCAACCCTTCTCGCTTGCTAGTAGCACCTCATTCAGTCCAAAAAGAAAAGGTGACTTGTGGCAGCCTATCGCATGACACTCAAATGATCTTTCAGGGAAATGGTGGTGACAGATCTTACAACAAATCTTACAGCAAAGATCTCATACACACACAGAGGCAATGAAGAGATGGAGGATGGTTTTCAATACATCTATTGAAAAGACTAATCTATGATAAAATATATGAGCTGCAATTATTAGGATAATGAGGCATAACAACATTAACTATTGTGATGCTTAATTAGAAAAAGATGAACAATCCCAACATATTGCAATAAACATGTCTGTAGAATTCTTACGTAATGCCTAGCGTCTAGCTTCTAGCGAGACCACAGCGGTGATAGGCCAATCTATGCATACATAGTCCATGAGAGGAGCACCCACCCCATTACCTTAGAATGAACGTCTCCTTAGCTGGCTGGCAGAGACAAGGCTGAGGTCAGTTGTAAAATGGCATGCAGCATAATTGGATATCCTGGTCGGAATTACCCCTCTCAGCCCCTTTTGGCCCACATGGTGTTTGTTATAGGAAAACGTGTTTTGTTCTGTGAAATAGGGATGATGTGGGCATGTGCCTAAGTGTTAGACTGTGTGCGTGCTCTTGTGGTGGCAACACCAAACATTATCTTGTGTTGGTCCTGTACTGTTCCCTGTCAACCTTGGGCCAGGAACATGATGAGAACATGTTGTGCGCAATATTAATAACAACGCTCTCGCAAAATAACAGCTGATTAGGAAAAATAAATCATCCACACTAACAGCAATCTATTCTAAAATAATAAATGAGAATAGAACCTATTATCTGGCCTAAGCTAAGCTAAAATACACGTGCCAAAGAAAGGCACTAAAATGAATCCATGACACTGGGATTCTATGTGGTTGTTCTACAGAGAAGAAGCTAGAGAGATTTTCCACCAAAACAGTTTTTTAACTACTCTTCCACGACTAGCTCCGTGTTTGGTCCCTCCGTTTCTTTCGGGTACCCTGACTAGCCTGACATTTTGATGACTGGACCTACCCTCTGAGTCTTCCATGGCAGTACATTTCAGTGTAAACTCCTTCACATCTGGCATGGTGATCCACAGCTGGTCTCTGTCTCTTTAACTCAGTCAGCCAGACTTTTGTTATCATCCCTCAGTAGTCCCTCTTCACTCACCTCTGCAGCAATCTGCATTTCCAAGGAAGTCTTTGTGTCTTTAATGGCCTCCAAAATAGTTACCGTGTTTGCAGCCAGGGACGTGTGCTCCTCCGTCTGTTCGGGCCAGCCGTCCCCGGTGGCCTCCACTCTTGCATCTGGGGGTCCTCCTTTCGCAGTGCGCAGCTTGCCCATTGTTGCAACTGAGTGAACCCTTTCATCCTCAGTCTGCATTAAAGTTCGAGCCCAGGGCATGGGTGCAGTACAGGGCCCTCGCTTACCCAGGAGTCACCACCTCAATCCCTGTATGAGGTGATATGTTGAAGATCCCTAAGTGTTACTCCAGTCTAGATCTGAGCATGGAGTATTCCTCATTCGCATTTCAACATCCGACCAGCCCCCTTTCTGCCTAGAATCATGCTCATGCCCCAAAGCTTTAGGCTGACTCCTGTCTCCTAGTGTAGCTGCCACCCTCCCTTCCATGGAAGCTCTCTCCAGTGGCTGGTTGCTTTCTCTGCTTCTTACATGTATTGCACAGTTACTGTTCAACCACTCCACCATGTAGTGACCTCCTTCTGTGGAGAAGGAATCAGTCTGGGTCCAGTGTGCAATTACCCCAACGGTGGTATTGAAGCTGGCCTGGTTTGTAGTGGGTACCACAGGTACTTGCACCTTATACCAGGTCCAGTTAGCCCTTAATAGTGTAGTGTAGACAGTGTTCTAGAAGCCAGGCTCTCTAGTGGTAGAGTGGATGAGTAGCCAATGCTAAACTAGGAGACATGCAAAGCTCATACACACTGTAGTCACACAGCACTTATGCACATAAAAGAGATTACTCAGTGTTGCAAAAATAAAGTATTTATTTATGGTGACACAAATACCAAACATACCATCAGAGACTATACTCCCTTAGGAGGTAAGTAATATACTTATTATATACAATAGTACACAGATATAATCACAGAAACCCCAGGCCCCAGAAAAGTAGGAGTAAAGTGAGGGAACTTTACTCTTAGAAACATAAAAACGACAATCACGATTGTGCAAAAATTAAGAGGGACTGCATGACACCGACAGTGGATTTCTGGACCTGAGGACCTGTAAAAAAAGGGGACCAAGTCCAAGAAACACACAAGACCCCAGGAAGGGCAGGAGCCCTGGATTTCCTAGGAGACGGTGCAAAAGTGGAAAAACCGGTGGAGAAGAACAGTAAGGATTGCACCAAAGAAGATGACTTCAGGTTCCTGGCTGGTGCAGGTGATGTCACACGACAGATGGAGTATTGCAGTCTCTTTTGCGTTGCTGAAGTCGACCAATGTCCTGTGTCACACAGGAAGCTCGCGGTTAAGACAAAATGGCACTGCCTGAGCCCAGGAAAGACCAGGTGGACTCTACCCATGTGGGGGAGTGGAAGGGGGCTCTAGACATTCTAGAGAGCCCACAATGGACCAGGCAGCCCACTCAGGAGTCCCACAGGAAGGGGACACAGGATTTGCAAACGGAGCCCATGCAGCAACACAACAAAGATTTCCACATCACCATCGGTCCACTCAGAGAGCTGTAAGTCACAGGATAGTATGCTGGGGGCTCAGGCTTGCATATGCACTTGAGACTTTGTGCAAAGGTGCAAATAAGCCTTTGTAGCTGCAAAACACATGGTGCACGGGGTAGCTGCATGGAGTAGGAAGACAAGCTCTTACCTACACCAAACTCACGCTGCTGGACAAGGGGACTGTCTGGAACACTTCTGTCCATCACCCATGTTGCAGGATCCACTCAGCTCCACTGGAGAAGGGGTCCAATCTACTGGTTGTCAATGCAGAGGGTGCCTGCTGAAGGAGGGGGGTGACTCCTTCAACCCCAAGGGAGATTCCTTTGCTCTTCCTGTGCAGGCTGAATACTGTCTGTCCTCTGAGGATGCACAACTGGGAAGTTGTTGCAGTTGCTGGCAGGAGCTGGAGATACAATTTTGCAGAAGGCTTCTTGCTTCTTTGTTGTAGTTTGTAGAGTTCCTGGAGGTTCCAGATGCAGTTTCTTCGGGTCAGAAGTTGAAGTGAGGATGCAGAGGATTCCTGCTGGAGTCTTGCAATCCGAATATGATGAAACAGCCAGCAGAGAGTCCCTAAGTAGCCCTGAGAGGAGGAGTGAACAGTGAAGTGAGTGTCCACCTATCAGGAGAGGGCTCTGACGTCACCTGTCTTGCCTGGCCACTCAGATGCTCCCAGAGTGTCCAACCCATCTGTAAATCAAGATGGCAGAACCCAGGAAAACTCTGGAGGAGCTCTGAGCCCCACCCCTGGGGTCACTCCCCTTTCCTTTGTCTAGTTTCATGCCAGAGCAGGGACTGGGGGTCCCAGGACCGGTGTAGACTGGTTTATGCAAGGAGGGCACCAAATGTGCCCTTCAAAGCAAAGCCAGTGGCTTGGGGAGGCTACCCCTCCCAAGCCTCTAACACCTTTTCCAAAGGGAGAGGGTGTAACATCCCTCTCCCAAAGGAAGTCCTTTTTTCTGCCTTCCTGGACTTAATGAAATCAAGTAACAGGAGGGCAGAAACCTGTCTGTGGGGGGGCAGCAGCTGGGCTGCCTCTGAAATCCCCATAAGGCTGGTATGACAGTACTGGGGGTCCACTGTGGAGCCCCCAGAGTGCATGGAATCACAAAACCAATGCCAGGGTTAGTATGGGGGTGTGATTCCTACATGTTTGATACCAAACATGGCCATATTCAGAGTTATCATTGTGAAGCTGTACATAGGTATTGACCTATGTCCAGTGCACACTTAAAATGGCGTCCCCGCACTCACAAAGTCCGGGGAATTGGCCCTGGACAACGTGGGAGCACCTCTGCTAGTGCAGGGGTGCCCTCACACTCAGTTATTCTGCACCCAGCCTTGAGGGATGAAAGGCAAAGTATATGGTTGACTTATAAGTGACCTGGTGCAGTGTTAATGGCAGTGAAAGGGTGCTTGCACCTTTTCACGCAGTCTGCAATGGCAGTCCTGCCAAAGACTTTGCATGGGGTCCCTATGGGTGGCAAAAGAAATGCTGCAGCCATAGGGATCCCCTGGAGCCCCAATGCGCTGGTACCTGGGTACCGTATACTCGGGACTTATAAGGGGGCACTAGTATGGCAATTGTGGATGAAATACTGAGTTAACAGTATGCAGTGACCAAATTTAGAAGAGAGAGAGCATAATCACTGGGGTCCTGGTTAGCAGGATCCCAGTGAACACAGTCAAACACACTGACATCAGGCAGAAAATGGGGATAACATCCCAAAAAGGGAGTACTTTTCTACAGCAATTACCCCAACGGTGGTATTGAAGCCGACGCCCCCAGAGGCCCCCCCTCAGGGCAGCAGCTTTTTAGAGCGTATTCCCTGGGTACAGCAATGCCCTCACTGCAGTGATCTCCTCCTTATATCCCACAGAGTGCTGCAGTCTCTCAAGTCAGACCAATCCCAGAGCGGAAATAAACTGACATTCGTTTGCCTGTCCAGGGTGCCCCCTGTTGTGCAGCGATAGCTATTCAAGTTACAGTTTCTGATGTGGACTCCTTTGTTGGACTGTCGCTCCCCCAGGGAATTCTCCTCTCATGTCAGGTCAGATTTTGGGAAGTTTTTCTACCCCTCACAGCGGATTCAGGGTCTTCTCTCCTGCTTCACAGCTGCCACTTACTTCAGCTGTCTCTCACTGGAATCAGTGCTGGGCGGTCTCCAGCCCCCTCTCACAGCAATGATTCCTGGGATAGTCCCCGGGGAGGTGGTCCCATTTACGTGTTGCCAATGCCAGTGTGAGTATCAGAGCCCCCGTTGTTTTGACTCTGGGCCCATTACATCTGCTTCATTGCTACTGCCGGCTCTGCCATCTGTGGGGCGACAGGGTAAATTTTTGATAGCCTTCTACTGAGCCACTCGCCAGTGTGCTGCTTCATTGTTCAGGTCAGCACATCTCCAACAGTCAATGGCCTCGGACGGCCATCTCAGAGTGTCGGTCTCCAGCCTGGGGGCCCAAGGTTCTTTCTGTCACAGACCACGGATGCCTCCACTCTGTAGCTGCCAGATCCTCTGGCCCACATGCAAGCAAGGTACTAAAATGAACCCACAACAGGTGGGATCTGCATGACATAACAAATACAGCGGGTACACTAGTAATTGTCAATAAACAAGCAATGTGACTTACCATCACCCATCGTCCTGGTGATCTGTGCAGCTAGAAAAAACATTACACATTTTGTATGCCATATACACCTCCCCCCTTTTTTTAATAAAATGCAACCCTCGACTGCAGTTCAATCAATCAATCAGGATTTTTAAAGTGTGGCTAATCACCCAGTAGGGTATCCAGGCACTAGAGTTCGCAGTATCTCCTCTCCCATCTAAAATATTACTTTGGGCATTTTCCTGGTTGACAATTTAGAAAAGCCAGTAGTCGAGCCAACCATAATGGAGGGGCAGAGATAGGATGATGACTGTGAGTCATCTGATGCGCAATGAAGGGGTTGAATTAATTGGTCAATGAAAGACATATGGATTGGTTTTAGTTGGCAATTTTTGACAAATGCAATGGGGCTGTCTTTGTTACTGCCATCGAAACTGATGGGATAATACAACACAGCATGGGGGGTCACCATAACCCTGGCTACTTTGTAGTCATTTGAACAAGAAATAGAAAGCCTTCTCTACAAACAAGCGTAGAAGACTTTGCTTGGGTCTGCATACTCTGCAATCTTCACAGTAGACTACCTAATCTAGGTCCAGATTTCCGACATAGTGGTGCAGTGCGGTGCTGCACCAAGAATAGTTTTGCTGTGCTATGCCACTTTTGAAACACAGGGGTGCGCCTTATTTACAGGAATACGGCGCACCCCTGCATTTCCCCCTGCGCCGGCACTGAATTAAGTTGCCTGCACCAACACAGGTACCCTTGCACCGTAGTGCAAGGGTGTCTGTGTTGAGGGGATAGATTGGTTATGTGCAGGAAGGTGTCCCTTCCTGCACATAAACAATCTACAATGGCGATTTGGCAAAATGCAACACTCATAGAAGTACCAAAGCGTCATTTTGAAATGATTGTTGATGTGCAGGAAGAGACACCTTCCTGCACATAAACAACCATTCATGGGGTTTTGCTCCTTCTATGTGTACTGCAGAATGCAGCACACATAGTAAGAGCAAAAAATGAGGAGGAGTAAAAGTATTCCTCCTCGTTGCACCATGCTAACATCACCACTTTGGGGGCATTGTTTTTGGTGCTGCCTCAGATTTACGCCTTCTTGTAAAACTCGGCCAGCGTCAAAAGCAATGGGTGTTGTGGTGGAACGCCCACAGCAACACTCACTGCATGCCCCTCTGACGCAGAAAACTGCATTGGGGGGCCATATATACAAGGAGGCGTTAAGCTACAAAAAAGTGACTTAACGCCTCCTTGTAATATGGTGCAGTGAAAAGCGCCACCGGAGCGTCACTGAAAGTGACACTCTGGTGGCGCTAGGGCCTTGTAAATCTGGCCCCACATGTCTTAGTCTTAGGGGCAGCATAACTAAGCAGATGAAAGCTTCAGCTACAGATTAGTGTAGAAACAGGAGGAACTCAGCAACAGAAACACAAAATATAGAAAAAAAGATAATGCAGGGTGGGATAACAAGAAAAAACATGGAATAGAATGAAGAGCATTTGAAAAAATGAATGTATTGGGGAGGGTTAAAAGAGAAATAAATATTAAGAAGAACTTACTGGGGCCAGCAGAGCCGTCTGCCGTGGCACTGGTGGTGGATCTTCCACCTGCCGCAGCACTGCTTGTGGCACCCTCCTCGGCCCCGCCTCTAATGCCCTCTTCTTGCCCTTGGGTGCCAAGGTAAGAAATAAAGAAGGTAACAACAATAGATTAGTGAGACAGTTGATCTCCTAGAAAATATTTTGACAGGCAAAGGCAGACGCAGTAACCTATTGACATTTTACTTTTCAAAATCAGATTACCTGTATGATCGAGTTGGCCTATTCCTGATTTCTGACACCTTACCTGAGCCCTATTTCAAATGTCCTAATCTACATTTGGAAAAACGGATGCATTGCAACGAATGATCTTTGCTTCCCAAAGCGCATTCACAACCCCCTTTGATGGGCAAATACAGTCAGTTTCCCTTTTCAATGCATAGATGCACGGACACATCACTGGGAGATTGCTTGAGACAGTATGAGCTACACAAAAAGAAAGACACAGAGAACGCTAACTCACTGATATATGTTACTTCCTACGACTAGCACAGTACCACTATCTTAGTGACAGGCGGACAGAGAAGTCAGTATAACTTCTTAAATTGTCAGACCAAGTGAGCGTCTACAGCAACGAGCAGAACTAGGTAGCACTGATCATCTGGCTCAATCAAATTGGATCACATAATATTTGTAAACTTATATTACATGATCTTAATTTACCTCTGAGTGTAAGCATCATGTTAGTTGAAAAAAATTGCATTGTAGTATAGGACACAACAAACCCAGTAATAATTAATTACTAGTACTCACCAAGCCCCGTAACCTGGACGTCCATCAGGTTGAGAAGGTCCCTCTCCCAGTCAAGGGTATTGGCCCAGCAGTGCATCAGCTGCTGCTGGATGCACCGGAACCCAGTATATCGGTGGACGCAATGGTGTACCTCCCCCAAGCAGCCAACGCTCCCTCATGCCGTCCCTACACCCGGGCCTGCCACCTGCTGCCAGCATGGAGGAGAGGAGGTGCTGCACAAAGAAAAACAAGTGCCATCACCTCCTCCTCACTAAAAATGGTGCGAGGTTGCACCTCTTGGCGGGGCGGGTGACAGCAGGGTGTGCTGTTCGCTGCATCTCCTGCATTAGTGCCTCCTTGTCCCCCACGTTTTGCCATGGCGCTGGGTGGAATATAAAAAAAGACAGTGGGGAAAGAAGGAATAGAGAGGGAGAAATTAAGTTAGGGAAGTTACAGGAAAACTAAGGAAGGGACAAAAAAGTAACAGAAATAAATAGAAGAGGCAAAAACATAAAATACACCAACACAAAGATAATAAATGTAAAACTGGGGATGCTAATTTGGATAAAGTAAGGATGGCTAAGATAAAGTATGGATTGAAAAGTAGGCCCAGCACCATGTACAGAATAGGAAAAACAAGATGGCAGTGTGCGCGACTTGCACCAATGAGCGCGAACAGGTGGCCAGTCACAACTTTGCCCACTCACGCAGAGTTAGGCGGAGTTCGCAGAGTTTTTTCTTCACTCCACAGAATTCCACGTGGCGGAACACCACAGACGCCTTCCAGGCATATTCTTGATAACTTCTTCTTTTGAACCTTTAAACATGATCTTGTATTGCTCTGAGTTGCTCATTTGAGTGAATTGAGAAAACGGTAGATATCTTTACAGACTGTCAGGATGAAAAACATGGTAAAGCGATGTATTCCTCTCCTATATATGTTAGTTTCAGTTTAGTGATTGACTACAAATACTCACACTTCAAGGTAAGTAATGTGATCTTTGCTTCTGTGACTGAAAGAGATATGTGCATTTTTTTGTTTCAGAGAACAAATATTTAGTTCCAGATTACGAGCCCACACCACTCCCCTTGAGTAGGAGTCAAATGCTACTATGAGTTACTTGGCTGCCAGTAAAGAAACATTAGTGGACTTATTACTAGTTAAGGCTTCATGTCCTTCGTAACTACTAAACAATTTTCTGTATTAAGCACTTTTTACACAGATTCGAGGACTTACCCTTCCCATCTCCTTTTAAATGCTTCTCTTTTTTGAGCATTGCTGCTTTAACTTTCAGGATACTACACAGAAAAGGCAGGTGTTTATTATCACTATCACAAAAATGTTTTAAAATAGGGTATACAGTAGTATTCATTTGAGCCCTGGGTTACTGAGAGATAGAGAATGAAACAGGTCAGTCTATAGCAGGGGTCTCCAACCTTTTCTGTAGTAAGAACTACTTATTTTACTAGAATTTTAATACTGACTGCATCAGACAAGTTTACATTTTTGTCTTGAATACACACTTTTTAATTTTCATATATATATATATATATATGTATATATATATATATATATATATATATATATATATATTCATTCAACCCAGCAAAAGCTTCCATGTTTGGAGACCATGGGGGGCACACAGGAGAGCTACTCATGGGTACCCAGAGATATACTGGTAGCTTCAGAGCTACCTATTGGAGAAGCCCGGTCTAGAGGAAACTAATATTTTCATTCTTTTTTCAGAGCCTCCATCATGCTGGTGAAGACTGCTTGCCTTCTTCAGGTCCTGAGTGTTGTGGTCATTTATTCTGGCTATGGTGAGTGTGGACTCAGTCCGAGGAAGGGGTAGTAATGTCATGCAGTGATGACCAAAGGCTGCTGAAATTAACCTTAACGTGACCTATAAAAGTAGAGTGTACAACTGAAAGCTCACTTAAAAACCTTCTAAAGTGCTTCTAATCACACAGCACTTGCGATCCAAGTTCCATTTGAGTGAAAAAGATTTTTTTTTAAATAAACTATAAGATTAGTGACTACTGAAATGCATTTGTCTGAGCTGCTTCCTCTGGTGAAGAGATCCCAAGACAGTGAAAGGCAGGCAACTTGTACTAGTAATGAATGTACTTAATGACCGTATAAGTACATCAAGTAACCACTTCTAAACACCCCCAACACCATTCACACCCGTGACCCTCAAGGTGCTCAAGGAGCAAAAGGAATGCATTTATTGAGCTGTCCCTTCAACTCTGCACATTCCCTACTGAGAGGCAGGACTGGTGTAAGTAACACTCCCTTCAGACTCTGACATCATTCTGAGGTTTTACATAAAACCAGTAACCCCCTAGAAGTGGGCTCTCCTCAGCAGGCACCTGGACCTGGATACCCACATGTTCTTCATCTCCATCCCCTCTTGGGATGATCCCTCCTAAAGCTCAGTCAAGAACATGTGGTGTATGTTATCTTTTCTACTGAAGTGGATAATTGGAATATACAATTACACTAACATTGACTGCCAGATACCCCTCAAGTTACACTCAACGGAGGTGAATCCTGCAATGGAGGCCAAGGTTTGACAAGTCAAGAAGAAATGATGAACTGCATCTAAAAGAGTATTTGGCTGAATCCATCCTGAAGTTGGTGAAGACAAACTCTGCTGACTATATCCCCGCAGCCCCTGTTTTATTGTTTAACGAGACCACCGAGGAGGCTGCCATCTGCCTCTATAGTATCTTTTAAATCTCATAATGTGTATACACCGGCTTCTAACATCAATACATTTTACACCTCATATATTATATGCATCATACTGGCTCAAGCTATATTACTCTGCAAGTAAACAAATAAACTGTTTCACACTGAAAACCCCCATACAAAGCGAGACGTGTCAGTAATTCTTGAACAGCTTTGAGAGTTCATATCAGGCCATGGGCCGAGCTTTGACTTCTAGCTGACTTTGAGCTGCTGAAAGGAAAGTGTCTCCTAAAGTATGGACTACTATGCCTGACATCAACACTACATTTTCTCGTACTCATCATTTCAACATTCTGCTCAACTAGCTAGACTGTGCAGATGGCTTGTGTGACAAGTGCTCTCTATGATTTCTGTGCTGCTCTGCAAGATTTCTAGACTGTGCTGGACATAGTCGGTGCATCCAAAGTGGACCTCCTTTTATCAGGGTTGATTAATGGCCACCTAACTAGGCCATTGCTGGATTAATAGTTGGTGCCATATGATCATGGAGTGCAGGCCCTTTCATCTGTCTTTAGTCCTCTATTGTAGCCCAGTATTGCTTCTTCTAACCAGAACCATAGTGGAGGGGGGGTGCAGGCTGATGGGATCCATATATATTAGTTGGGAGATGTGATGAGCTATGTACAGCTTCATGTGTGGTAGGTATAAGCCCTCTGCTTTTCTTTCGATTTACAGTTTGTCACTCTTCAGTCTTGGTTTCCACCCCCCCAGATGAAGTTCCTTATGTCTGTGTCTATCTGGTTCATTAGGGCTTTCCCTATAATAAGGGGGAGCAAACCAAGGACATCATTTTATCGGGGTGCGACAAACATTTTGCTTTCACCCTTTCCCATAGTAATTACTGCAAATTGGACCACTTCTCAAAATCCTGCCTGTTTTCTCCATCAATAGCCTCAGATTGCCTTCATGTTTACCCTCCATCCCTCAGTTGACGAAAACGCTGAAATATCTCGGTCCCTGTCACACTCATTTGATGAGGAAGTCCTCTAGGCTTTAGCTCATGCTTTAGAAATGGGAAGTGGCTCACTCTTCCACAGATTACTGGGAAAATGCGTATATTGGTTTCATCAGGGTTGGGATGGTAGCATCAGGCTGCTTAATAGTCAAGAGATTGCCACAGAGAGTGACTTGGCTGAACCTGAGGGTGTAAGTATCCCCTTGAGCTCTACCGTAGATCTCCGTACATTGATGAAAGGCTCTAGTGCTATGAGGCAGACCAGTGGTGATAGTGGACACCCTTATCTACTTCCCTGTTTGATTTCTACTGTGCGGGATTAAAACCAACTGCAGTTTATGTATGCTGTGAGTATCTAGTGGGACAATTTTACTCTTGAAATGAAGTTTGTTCCTAAGCTGAATATCTCAAGTGTTGTGAAATGGCACCCCCATTCTACACGGTCAAGAGGTTTTTCTCCATCTAAGGATAGGGTGAGTTCTTCTTCATGAGCGTCCCAGGAGTTCTACTGAAGGTGGGATAATGTTTGATAATGATTTCTTGAAAACATGGCCAGCACAACTCCACTTGGGAAGGTGTATGATAGTCGCTCTGAACCTGCTCGGTCATGTTTCTGACTGCTCAGTCACTCTGGTCAGTTTTAAATGTCTGCATCTCTAAGTATGATGGGTCCATAGCTTTCATTCTCTAACACGTTCCTGTCAGCTTTTGGCAGTTATGTGATTATTGCATGCTTGGATTTGTGCTCTAGGGAGCCTGAATCCTCTGATTCTCTGAAGGTGTCCAGTGGTAGGAATCATGACTCCCCTATTCTCTGAAGGCTTCCAGTAGTAGGGGGATTGTCTGAACTTTGCGGGAAACCCTCAGCAGATTTTCACACGGTAGTGCCAACATTGACTCTTTGATCTTTTCTATGTTGATGCATCTACTCAAGAGGTCTCTGCTCACCTCTCCCAATGTGGGTAGCTGTGTAGAGTTAAAGAATTATCCCCAGTCCTATTTCTTCTGCTGCATCCAAATCATATTTTCCCTTAGAAAACTGCCCAAAAACTTCAACTATTTGTTCAGGATGGGTCACTATTCTGACCTGTTTATTTTTGATGGCCAGATAGCAAACTGCTTCCTGCTGTCTTAATTGATAGACAAGCACCTTGCCAGCCTTCTTGCCTCCTTCATAGTCCTTGTGTCTCAGTCCTGTCAGGGCGTATTCAGCTGCATTGCTATTCATTATATTCACTTTTGGCCTTCTGCAAGCATCTCCTGTTATCTGCAGAGGACTAGTGACTAAATTCTCATGTTAGGGACCTAGGGGGTCATTTTGACCCCGGCGGTCTGCGTTAATGTGGCGGTAGTACCACCAACAGGCTGGCGATACTTACCGCCACATTAAGACCGTGGCAGAGCCGCCACGGTAATACCGCCAGGACCGCCAGGCTGCCGCCAGGCTACTGGCGGTCCCGGCGGCAGTAATCCGCCAGGGCAGGCGCTGCAAGCAGCGCCGCCCTGGGGATTATGAGTCCCCATCCGCCAGCCTTTCCATGGCAGTAAACACTGTGCCCACTGTGCACTTTGCATGGGCACTGCAGGGGCCCCCAGGAACAGCCCCATCATGCATTCCACTGCCCGAATTATGGGCAGTGGAATGCGCGACGGGTGCTGCTGCACCCGACACACCTCAACATTGCCGCCGGCTCGATTATGAGCCGGCTTCAATGTTGTGGTGAGTTTTCCGCTGTTTCCGTCCGCTGGCACAGTGTAAAGCTCATAATAGGGCAACAAACATACCGCCAGCACTGGTAGTATGTTGTCGCCCGCAGCTTCGGCGGTCTTTGGACTACGGCGGTCTTTGGAAAAGACCGCCAAAGTCGTAATGAGGGCCCTAATGTCTTCCTCTAGTCATTTTCCTGACTCACAACTTTACGTTTTGTGATAGCTGAGCCACACAGCATTTGCTCCCTCTATTTTGTCTTGCCTGTAGTTGATGGTAGTTGTGCTGAAGTGCATGGAGTTAGGTACATATGTGTGCATCCAGCAGTCACTTCTCTACAAGGAGCCTATGTTGGGTGGATTGCATTCTCCAACAGGACAGGGTTCGGGAGAAGAGTCCCAGTAAAGGACTAGGGAATGGTCCAATATGTTACATGGTATTATCCTGGGATCTTGTATTGTTGTAAATTAATTCATTGTCAGTCAGATTGAAGGTCTAGATCTACTGTCCTGTGCCATCTGTTAAATGGGTCTGGGTGCCTGGCTTATCAAGTAATGGATCTAAAGTTAGAGTCCTGTCTCCATCTATCACTGTTTTTGTTCTGTTGAACACTATCAGATGTCTAATGAAATGTGTTAGAAATGTTTTGTTCAGTATGTTAGATTGGTATACTGTACCCACTATTAGGGTCATCCCCATTGTTCTGAGCTTTGCAGACATGTATCATCTCTCAGGGTTTGTCCAAGTCTTTAGTACTTTGGGGGATAGAGGCTTCATAATTAGAATAACCACTCCACATTTTCTGTGTCACAAGGCTGTTTGAGTGTGTGTAACTGTGTCTGAACCTATTAATTAGCCTTCTCTCCCAATTTTATTTGAACTCATCAACTTTACAGTGGAGTAGGTGTTTCTCCTGAATTAAGGCTGCATCTAATTGTTTGTTGTTAAGATTGTGCAGCTAAACATGCTGTTAAGTTTCTTGGTCAATATCCTTAGTGGTTTAGGTCATAATCTCCTGTCCAGTTGAGGCTGCATAATTGGCTGTGGAGGTGCATTAATTATGTGTGTGCAAAGATTTGCAATGTGGGTTGCTTAGGAGTGTGGAGGGAGCATTATTTCCACTTCTCCTGTTATTTTAAGTTTGTGGTATTTGGATTCTTCTCTCTACTCTTACCAATATGTAGCTATTTACATTTTTGCCATGTGCACCAGATGTACTCAACTTTTAACTGTGGGTATATCTCCCATGTCTCCCACTCTGAGTGCTTTTAGGCCCACGTCCGCATTCTGGACTACGGCTGTCAGTGTGTTGTTTGGTGTTAGGTTTGGTTCTGTCCTGCTTTAGAATTATGATGAGTCTGACAATGAATGAGGGTGTATGTTTGATGGTGTGTGGCCAGAAAATGTTGCCTCAGTTCTGGTGATGACTGCCTGGCCATCCGCTCTCATCTGTGTTTTAGTGTTGTTTGATTATTACCAGAGTTGACTCCACTTTATGGTCCTGTACTATTGTCATCTAGGGATTAGCCAACAGTATACAAACTCTGTGAAACAAAACAATTAAACACCACAAATAACTATAAGTCCTTATACTTTCCTTAGGCACTGATTGTGAGAAGCAGGCCTGGTTTGTAGTGGGTACCTATGGTGCTTACACCTTACACCAGGTCCAGTTATCCCCTTTTAGTGTATGTAGTAGTGTTCTAGCAGCTTTGGCTGATATAGGTAGCTATAGCAGTGCAGCATAGGCTGAACTAGGAGACATATAAAGCTCCCACTATACCACCTGTCACTTGTACTATATGTAGGAGGCTGGCCTGGCTTATAGTGGGTACCAAGTGGTACTTACACCCTGTGCCAGGTCCAGTTATCCCTTTCTAGTAGAATAGAGGTGTATCTAGAGGCTATAGCAGAGCAGCTTAGGCTGAACTAGGAGACATGCAAAGCTCCTACTATACCACTTATATCATATAGCACAATATCATAAGAAAACACAATACTCAGTTACTAAAAATGAAGGTACTTTATTTTTATGACAATATGCCAAAAATATCTCAGTGAGTACCCTCAGTTAGAAGGTAAGTAATATACACAAGTTATATGTACACAAACCCAAAACAGGTAAGTAGCAGTAAGAAAAGTAATGCAAACAGTGTAGGATTACAAAAGGATGCAATGGATGAACATAGGTCTAGGGGCAACAAAAACCATATACTCCAAAAGGGGAATGCGAATCACGAATGGACCCCAGACCTATGGGACCTGGTAGAGGGTCGCTGGGACTGTAAGAAAACAGTCAGGATACCCCACCCCAAGACCCTGAAAAGTAGGAGTAAAGTACACCTACTACCCCAATAGGACACAATAGTCGTGATAGGGGGATTCTGCAAGAACCACAAACATGAGCAAAGCACTGACGATGGATTCCTGGACCTGAGGACATGCAAGGCAAGGGGACCAAGTCCAAGAGTCAGATAGTGTCCAGGGGGGGCAAGAGCCCAGTAATCCCCAGATGAAGGTGCAAGGAAGCTGCCTCCGGATGGAAGAAGCTTAGGATTCTGCAACAAGGAAGAGGACTAGGAACTTCTCCTTTGGATGGAAGATGTCCCACGTCGTGCTGAAGGTTGCAGAAGTGTTCCCAAGCAGAAATACCGCAAACAAGCCTTGCTAGCTTCAAGGGTCACGGTAGAGGTTTTTGGGTGCTACTGAGGACAAGGAAGGACCAGGATGTCGCCACGTGGAGGAGGAGACAGAGGGGGCGCTCAGCAACTCAGAGAGGCCCCACACAAGCAGGCAGCACCCGCAGAAGTACCGGAGCAGGCACTTAGAAGATTTGTGAACCGGAGTCCACGCAAAGTCACAAAGAAGGGTCCCACGACGTTGGATTTCAACTCTGTGAGTTGAGCAATGCAGGACGGATTGCTGGGGACCCAGGCAAAGGAATCCTTGGAAAAGTGCGCAGAAGCCGGAGCAGCTGCAGATCTCGCAGTACACAGGTTTGCTGTCTAGCGTGGGGAGGCAAGGACTTACCTCCACCAAACTTGGACTGAAGGATCACTGGACTGTGGGGGTCACTTGGATATAGCTCCTGTGTTCCAGGGACAACACTCGTCGAGATGAGAGGGGGCCCAGAGGACTGGTTGTAGGAAAGTACCATCTTGCCTGGCATGTTACCCCCATATTTCACTGTATGTATGTTGTTTTAGTCCATGTGTCACTGGGAGCCTGCCAGGCAGGGCCCCAGTGCTCATAAGTTTGTGCCCTGTATGTGTTCCCTGTGTTATGGCTAACTGTCTCACTGATGCTCTGCTAACCAGAACCAGTGATTATGCTCTCTCTGCTTTCCAGATTTGTCACTAACAGGCTAGTGACTAAATTTACCAATTCACATTGGCATACTGGTACACCCATATAATTCCCTTGTATATGGTACTGAGGTACCCAGGGTATTGGGGTTCCAGGAGATCCCTATGGGCTGCAGCATTTCTTTTGCCACCCATAAGAAGCACTGACAATTCTTACACAGGCCTGCCACTGCAGCCTGCGTGAAATAACGTCCACGTTATTACACAGCCATTTACTACTGCACATAAATAACTTATAAGTCACCTATATGTCTAACCTTCACCTGGTGAAGGTTGGGTGCAAAGTTACTTAGTGTGTGGGCACCCTGGCACTAGCCAAGGTGCCCCCACATTGTTCAGGGCAAATTCCCCAGACTTTGTGAGTGCGGGGTCACCATTACACGCGTGCCCTACACATAGGGCACCACCTATGTGTAGCGTCACAATGGTAACTCTGAACATGGCCATGTAACATGTCTAAGATCATGGAATTGTCACCCCAATACCATTCTGGTATTGGGGAGACAATTTCATGATCCCCCGGTTCTCTAGCACAGAACCCAGGTACTACCAAACTGCCTTTCCGGGGTTTCACTGCAGCTGCTGCCAACCCCTCAGATAGGTTTCTGCCCCCCTGGGGCCCAGGCAGCCCTGTCCCGGGAAGGCAGAACAAAGGACTTCTTCAGAGAGAGGGTGTTACACCCTCTCCCTTTGGAAAAGGTGAGAAAGGCTGGGGAGAAGTAGCCTCCCCCAGCCTCTGGAAATGCTCTGATGGGTACAGATGCTGCTCATCTCTGCATAAGCCAATCTACACCGGTTCAGGGATCCCCCAGTCGTGCTCTGGCGCGAAACTGGACAAAGGAAAGGGGATTGACCACTCCCCTGACCTGCACCTCCCAGGGGAGGTGCCCAGAGCTCCTCCAGTGTGCCCCAGATCTCTGCCATCTTGAAAACAGAGGTGTTGCAGGCACACTGGACTGCTCTGAGTGGCCAGTGCCAGCAGGTGATGTCAGAGGCTCCTTCTGATAGGCTCTTACCTCTCTTAGTAGCCAATCCTCCTTCCTAGGTAGCCAAACCTCCTTTTCTGGCTATTTAGGGTCTCTGCTTTGGGGATCTCACCAGATAGTGAATGCAAGAGCTCATCAGAGCTCCTCTGCATCTCCCTCTTCACCTTCTGCCAAAGGATCGACTGCTGACTGCTCAGGACACCTGCAAAACTGCAACAAAGTAGCAAGCGACTACTAGCAACCTTGTATCGCCTCATCCTGCCGGCTTTCTCGACTGTTTCCAAGTGGTGCATGCTCTGGGGGTAGCCTGCCTCCTCCCTGCACCAGAAGCTCTGAAGAAATCTCCTGTGGGTTGACGGAATCTTCCCCCTGCAACCGCAGGCACCAAAAGACTGCATCACTGGTCCTCTGGGTCCCCTCTCAGCACGACGAGCGTGGTCCCTGGAACTCAGCAACTCTGTCCAAGTGACTCCCACAGTCCAGTGACTCTTCAGTCCAAGTTTGGTGGAGGTAAGTCCTTGCCTCCCCACGCTAGACTGCATTGCTGGGTACCGCGTGATTTGCAGCTGCTCCGGCTCCTGTGCACTCTTCCAGGATTTCCTTCATGCACAGCTAAGCCTGGGTCCCGACACTCCTTCCTGCAGTGCACAACCTTCTGAGTTGTCCTCCGGCGTCATGGGACTCCCTTTTGTGACTTCGGGTGGACTCCGGTTCACTTTTCTTCTAAGTGCCTGTTCAGGTAATTCTGCGGGTGCTGCCTGCTTCTTTGAGGGCTCCCTGAGTTTCTGGGTGCCCCCTCTGTCTCCTCCTCCAAGTGGCAACATCCTCGTCCCTCCTGGGCCACAGCAGCACCAAAAAAACCTCTACCGCAACCCTTGCAGCTAGCAAGGCTTGTTTGCGGTCTTCCTGCATAGGAACACCTCTGCAAGCTTCACCGCGATGTGGGACATCCATCTTTCAAAGGAGAAGTTCCTAGTCCTCTTCTTTCTTGCAGAACTCCAAGCTTCTTCCAACAGGTGGCAGCTTCCTTGCACCCTCAGCTGGCATTTCCTGGGCTCCTGCCCACTCACGACACTGTCGTGACTATTGGACTTGGTCCCCTTGTCTTACAGGTACTCAGGTCCAGAAATCCACTGTTGTAGCATTGCTGGTGTTTGTTCTTCCTGCAGAAACCCCTTATCACGACTTCTGTGCTCTCTGGGGGTAGTAGGTACACTTTACACCTACCTTTCAGGGTCTTGGGGTGGGCTATTTTTCTAACCCTCACTGTTTTCTTACAGTCCCAGCGACCCTCTACAAGCTCACATAGGTTTGGGATCCATTTGTGGTTCGCATTCCACTTTTGGAGTATATGGTTTGTGTTGACCCTATACCTATGTGCTCCCATTGCAATCTATTGTAATTCTACACTGTTTGCATTACTTTTGTTGCTATAACTTAACTAAGTTTGGTTTGTGTACATATATCTTGTGTATATAACGTATCCTCATACTGAGGGTACTCACTGAGATACTTTTGGCATATTGTCATCAAAATAAAGTACCTTTATTTTTAGTACTTCTGTGTATTGTGTTTTCTCATGATATTGTGCATATGACACCAGTGGTAGAGTAGGAGCTTTACATGTCTCCTAGTTCAGCCTAAGCTGCTTTGCCATAGCTACCTTCTATCAGTCCAAGCTGCTAGAAACACCTCTTCTACACTAATAAGTGATAGCTGGACCTGGCACAGAGTGTAAGTACCCTTGGTACGCACTATAAGCCAGTCCAGCCTCCCACAGAGGCTACCGCTCCAAAGCCTGTAACACCTATTTCCAAAGGGAGAGGGTGTAACACCCCTCTACCAAAGGAAATCCTTTGTTCTGCCTTCATGGGCTTAATCAGACCAAGCAACAGGAAGGCAGAAACCTGTCTGTGGGGTGGCAGCAGCTGGGCTGCCTTGAAACCCCCGGAAGGCTGGTATGGCAGTACTGGGGATCCACTGTGGAGCCCCCAGAGTGCATGGATTCATAAAACCAATGCTTGGGTTAGCAATGGAGTATGATTCCTACGTGTTTGATACCAAACATGGCCATTTTCGGAGTTACCATTGTGAAGCTGTACATAGGTAGTGACCTATGTACAGTGCACTCGTGTAATGGCGTTCCCGCAGTCTCGAGGTCCGGGGAAATGGCCCTGGGCAACTTGGGGGCACCTCTGCTATTGCAGGGGTGCCCTCACACACAGATACTCTGCACCCAGCCTTCAGGGTTGGAAGGCTTAGTATATGGGTGACTTATAGGTGACCTGGTGCAGTGTAAATGGCAGTGAAAGGGTGCATGCACCGTTTCACACTGCCTGCAATGGCAGTCCTGTAGAAGCCTTTGCATTGGCTCCCTATGGATGGCAAAAGAATTGGTGCAGCCCATAGGGATCCCCTGGAACCCCAATGCCCTGGGTCCGTAGGTACAATATACTAGGGATTTATAAGGGGGGGCCAGTATGCCAATTGTGGGTGAGATACTGAGTTAACAGTATCCAAATAACCATAATTTAAGGGAGTGAGCATAACTAGTGGGGTCCTGGTTAGCAGGATCCCAGTAGACACAGAAGAAGCTACCTTCCTACACAAGGACAGGGCTGCTGTCCTATATTTTTAGAGGTAGTGCAGGGGTGTTGCACTAAAGTTTCTCTGGGAGGGCTGGAGGGTTGCTCCAAAGTTACTAAAACAGGACCGGTATGCTTGTCTGTTTTACTGTTTCCACAGAGAGGTACTTTTACCTCTGGGAGGTCAGCTGTGGTAGCTGTAGACTCCTTTGGTACAGGTTCCACCCTAGGAGAGGTGTCTCCCACCACAGGAATGGTATACTTAGTGGTAGGGTGCGGAAGGGATACTTTGATACCCTTTTTACCTGGGGGCGAGGAGGATCCTGAGACTTCAGGGGTTCTTCTCTTCTTTGCTTTTTCATCTCACTTGATATTAAAGGAAGCAATTCCTTGGGTCTGCCCAGCAAGGATGAATGGGTCATAAACTCTACTGCAGCCTAACCTGAGGCCTCTAGATCATTTCCTAGACAGTCTACAGGTAAGCCAGGTGACGCTACCACCTGCTTAGGGCCAGTAACTCCACCCCTACTAAGTTGCACTACAGCAAAGGGGAGATGCTGAGTGGAGTTGGTGACATCAGTAACCTGGTACTTCTGTCCAAGGAGCTGTTGTGCAGGTGACACCAGGTTTTCAGTCATCGAAGTGATACTGGCACCTGTGTCCCTGTAGGCCTGAGCCTCAACACCATTTATTTCAATTGGCTGCTGGTACTTATCCATGTTAAGGGGACAAACAGCCAAGGTGGCAAGGCGAGTGTAGGAGGCTGGACTGGCTTGTAGTGAGTACCAAGGGGTACTTACACCTTGCACCAGGCCCAGGTATCCCTTATTAGTGTATAGGGTGTCTAGCAGCTTAGGCTGATAGATAATGGTAGCTTAGCAGAGCAGCTTAGGCTGAACTAGGAGACGTGTGAAGCTACTACAGTACCACAAGTGTCACTTGCACAATACCATAAGAAAACACAATACACAGTTATACTAAAAATAAAGGTACTTTATTTTTATGACAATATGTCACAGTATCTCAGAGTGTACCCTCAGAGTGAGGATAGCAAATATACACAAGTTATATGTACACAGTACTAAAAATATGCAGTATAGTGTTAGAAAACAGTGCAAACAATGTATAGTTACAATAGGATGCAATGGAGACACATAGGGATAGGGGCAACACAAACCATATACTCCAAAAGTGGAATGCGAACCACGAATGGACCCCAAACCTATGTGACCTTGTAGAGGGTCGCTGGGACTATTAGAAAATAGTGAGAGTTAGAAAATTAGCCCTCCCCAAGACCCTGAAAAGTGAGTGCAAAGTGCACTAAAGTTCCCCAAAAGACAAAGAAGTCGTGATAGAGGAATGATGCAGGAAAGACACAAACCAACAATGCAACAACTGGATTTCCAATCTAGGGTACCTGTGGAACAAGGGGACCAAGTCCAAAAGTCACAAGCAAGTCGGAGATGGGCAAATGCTCAGGAAATGCCAGCTGTGGGTGCAAAGGAGCTTCTACTGGACAGAAGAAGCAAAGGTTTCTGCAGGAACGAAAAGGGCTAGAGACTTCCCCTTTGGTGGACGGATCTCTCTCGCCTTGGAGAGTCGTGCAGAAGTGTTTTCCCGCCAAAACAACGCCAACAAGCCTTGCTAGCTGCAAATCGTGCTGTTAGCATTTTTGGATGCTGCTGTGGCTCAGGAGGGACCAGGAGGTCGCAAATTGGACCAGGAGGTAGAGGGGACGTCGAGCAAGACAAGGAGCCCTCTCAGCAGCAGGTAGCACCCGGAGAAGTGCCAGAAACAGGCACTACGAGGATGCGTGAAATGGTGCTCACCCGAAGTTACACAAAGGAGTCCCACGTCGCCGGAAACCAACTTAGAAAGTCGTGCAATGCAGGTTAGAGTGCCGTGGACCCAGGCTTGGCTGTGCACAAAGGATTTCCGCCGGAAGTGCACAGGGGCCGGAGAAGTTGCAAAAGTCGCGGTTACCAACAATGCAGTCTGGAGTGGGGAGGCAAGGACTTACCTCCACCAAACTTGGACTGAAGAGTCACTGGACTGTGGGAGTCACTTGGACAGAGTTGCTGGATTCAAGGGACCTCGCTCGTCGTGCTGAGAGGAGACCCAAGGGACCGGTAATGCAGCTTTTTGGTGCTTGCGGTTGCAGGGGGAAGATTCCGTCGACCCACGGGAGATTTCTTCGGAGCTTCTGGTGCAGAGAGGAGGCAGACTACCCCCACAGCATGCACAAGCAGGAAAACAGTCGAGAAGGCGGCAGGATCAGCGTTACAGAGTTGCAGTAGTCGTCTTTGCTACTATGTTGCAGGTTTGCAGGCTTCCAGCGCGGTCAGCAGTCGTTTCCTTATCAGAAGGTGAAGAGAGAGATGCAGAGGAACTCGGATGAGCTCTTGCATTCGTTATCTACAGTTTCCCCAGAGACAGAGACCCTAAATAGCCAGAAAAGAGGGTTTGGCTACTTAGGTGAGAGGATAGGCTACTAACACCTGAAGGAGCCTATCAGAAGGAGTCTCTGACGTCACCTGGTGGCACTGGCCACTCAGAGCAGTCCAGTGTGCCAGCAGCACCTCTGTTTCCAAGATGGCAGAGGTCTGGAGCACACTGGAGGAGCTCTGGACACCTCCCAGGGAAGGTGCAGGTCAGGGGAGTGGTCACTCCCCTTTCCTTTGTCCAGTTTCGCGTCAGAGCAGGGGCTAAGGGGTCCCTGAACCGGTGTAGACTGGCTTATGCAGAATTGGGCACATCTGTGCCCAAGAAAGCATTTCCAGAGGCTGGGGGAGGCTACTCCTCCCCTGCCTTCACACCATTTTCCAAAGGGAGAGGGTGTAACACCCTCTCTCAGAGGAAGTCCTTTGTTCTGCCATCCTGGGACAAGCCTGGCTTGACCCCAGGGGGGCAGAAACCTGTCTGAGGGGTTGGCAGCAGCAGCAGCTGCAGTGAAACCCCAGGAAAGGCAGTTTGGCAGTACTAGGGTCTGTGCTACAGACCACTGGGATCATGGAATTGTCCCAATAATGCCAGGATGGCATAGAGGGGGCAATTCCATGATCTTAGACATGTTACATGGCCATATTCGGAGTTACCATTGTGAAGCTACATATAGGTAGTGACCTATATGTAGTACACGCGTGTAATGGTGTCCCCGCACTCACAAAGTTCAGGGAATTGGCCCTGAACAATGTGGGGGCACCTTGGCTAGTGCCAGGGTGCCCTCACACTAAGTAATTTTGCACCTAACCTTTACCAGGTAAAGGTTAGACATATAGGTGACTTATAAGTTACTTAAGTGCAGTGTAAAATGGCTGTGAAATAACGTGGACGTTATTTCACTCAGGCTGCAGTGGCAGGCCTGTGTAAGAATTGTCAGAGCTCCCTATGGGTGGCAAAAGAAATGCTGCAGCCCATAGGGATCTCCTGGAACCCCAATACCCTGGGTACCTCAGTACCATATACTAGGGAATTATAAGGGTGTTCCAGAAAGCCAATGTAAATTGGTAAAATTGGTCACTAGCCTGTTAGTGACAATTTGAAAGAAATGAGAGAGCATAACCACTGAGGTTTTGGTTAGCAGAGCCTCAGTGAGACAGTTAGGCACCACACAGGGAACACATACATATAGGCCACAAACGTATGAGCACTGGGGTCCTGACTAGCAGGGTCCCAGTGACACATAACAAACATACTGAAAACATAGGGTTTTCACTATGAGCACTGGGCCCTGGCTAGCAGGATCCCAGTGAGACAGTGAAAACACCCTGACATACACTCACAAACAGGCCAAAAGTGGGGGTAATAATGTAGGAAAGTACCATCTTGCCTGGCATGTTACCCCCATTTTTCACTGTATATATGTTGTTTTAGTTGTATGTGTCACTGGGACCCTGGTAACCCAGGGCCCCAGTTCTCATAAGTGTGCCTGAATGTGTTACCTGTGTAGTGACTAACTGTCTCACTGAGGCTCTGCTAATCAGAACCTCAGTGGTTATGCTCTCTCATTTCTTTCCAAATTGTCACTAACAGGCTAGTGACCATTTTTACCAATTTACATTGGCTTACTGGAACACCCTTATAATTCCCTAGTATATGGTACTGACATTATTGGGGGTTCCAGGAGATCCCTATGGGCTGCAGCATTTCTTTTGCCACCCATAGGGAGCTCTAACAATTCTTACACAGGCCTGCCACTGCAGCCTGAGTGAAATAACGTCCACGTTATTTCACAGCCATTTTACACTGCACTTAAGTAACTTATAAGTCACCTATATGTCTAACCTCTACCTGGTAAAGGTTAGGTGCAAAGTTACTTAGTGTGAGGGCACCCTGGCACTAGCCAAGGTGCCCCCACATTGTTCAGAGCCAATTCCCTGAACTTTGTGAGTGCGGGGACACCATTACACGCGTGCACTACATATAGGTCACTACCTATATGTAGCTTCACAATGGTAACTTCGAATATGGCCATGTAACATGTCTATGATCATGGAATTGCCCCCTCTATGCCATCCTGGCATTGTTGGCACAATTCCATGATCCCAGTGGTCTGTAGCACAGACCCTGGTACTGCCAAACTGCCCTTCCTGGGGTTTCACTGCTGCTGCTGCCAACCCCTCAGACAGGCATCTGCCCTCCTGGGGTCCAGCCAGGCCTGGCCCAGGATGGCAGAACAAAGAACTTCCTCTGAGAGAGGGTGTGACACCCTCTCCCTTTGGAAAATGGTGTGAAGGCAGGGGAGGAGTAGCCTCCCCCAGCCTCTGGAAATGCTTTCTTGGGCACAGATGGGCCCAATTCTGCATAAGCCAGTCTACACCGGTTCAGGGACCCCTTAGCCCCTGCTCTGGCGCGAAACTGGATAAAGGAAAGGGGAGTGACCACTCCCCTGACCTGCACCTCCCCTGGGAGGTGTCCAGAGCTCCTCCAGTGTGCTCCAGACCTCTGCCATCTTGGAAACAGAGGTGCTGCTGGCACACTGGACTGCTCTGAGTGGCCAGTGCCACCAGGTGACGTCAGAGACTCCTGCTGATAGGCTCCTTCAGGTGTTAGTAGCCTATCCTCTCTCGTAGGTAGCCAAACCCTCTTTTCTGGCTATTTAGGGTCTCTGTCTCTGGGGAAACTTTAGATAACGAATGCAAGAGCTCATCCGAGTTCCTCTGCATCTCTCTCTTCACCTTCTGATAAGGAAACGACTGCTGACCGCGCTGGAAGCCTGCAAACCTGCAACATAGTAGCAAAGACGACTACTGCAACTCTGTAACGCTGATCCTGCCGCCTTCTCGACTGTTTTCCTGCTTGTGCATGCTGTGGGGGTAGCCTGCCTCCTCTCTGCACCAGAAGCTCCAAAGAAATCTCCAGTGGGTCGACGGAATCTTCCCCCTGCAACCGCAGGCACCAAAAAGCTGCATTACCGGTCCCTTGGGTCTCCTCTCAGCACGACGAGCGAGGTCCCTCGAATCCAGCGACTCTGTCCAAGTGACCCCCACAGTCCAGTGACTCTTCAGCCCAAGTTTGGTGGAGGTAAGTCCTTGCCTCACCTCGCTGGGCTGCATTGCTGGGAACCGCGACTTTGCAGCTACTCCGGCCCCTGTGCACTTCCGGCGGAAATCCTTTGTGCACAGCCAAGCCTGGTTCCACGGCACTCTAACCTGCATTGCACGACTTTCTAAGTTGGTCTCCGGCGACGTGGGACTCCTTTGTGCAACTTCGGCAAGCACCGTTTCACGCATCCTCGTAGTGCCTGTTTCTGGCACTTCTCCGGGTGCTTCCTGCTTCAGTGAGGGCTCTTTGTCTTGCTCAACGTCCCTTCTCTCTTCAGGTCTAATTTGCGACCTCCTGGTCCCTCCTGGGCCCCAGCAGCGTCCAAAAACGCCAAATGCACGATTTGCAGCTAGCAAGGCTTGTTGGCGTTCTTTCGGCGGGAAAACACTTCTGCACGACTCTCCAAGGCGAGTCGGATCCGTCCACCAAAGGGGAAGTCTCTAGCCCTTTTCGTTCCTGCAGAAACCTCAGCTTCTTCTGTCCAGTCGAAGCTTCTTTGCACCCGCAGCTGGCATTTCCTGGGCATCTGCCCATCTCCGACTTGCTTGTGACTTTTGGACTTGGTCCCCTTGTTCCACATGTACCCTAGATTGGAAATCCACAGTTGTTGCATTGCTGGTTTGTGTGTTTCCTGCATTATTCCTCTAACACGACTACTTTGTCCTTAGGGGAACTTTAGTGCACTTTGCACTCACTTTTCAGGGTCTTGGGGAGGGTTATTTTTCTAACTCTCACTATTTTCTAATAGTCCCAGCGACCCTCTACAAGGTCACATCGGTTTGGGGTCCATTCGTGGTTCGCATTCCACTTTTGGAGTATATGGTTTGTGTTGCCCCTATCCCTATGTTTCCCCATTGCATCCTATTGTAACTATACATTGTTTGCACTGTTTTCTAAGACTATACTGCATATTTTTGCTATTGTGTATATATATCTTGTGTATATTTCCTATCCTCTCACTGAGGGTACACTCTAAGATACTTTGGCATATTGTCATAAAAATAAAGTACCTTTATTTTTAGTATAACTGTGTATTGTGTTTTCTTATGATATTGTGCATATGACACTAAGTGGTACTGTAGTAGCTTCACACGTCTCCTAGTTCAGCCTAAGCTGCTCTGCTAAGCTACCATTATCTATCAGCCTAAGCTGCTAGACACCCTATACACTAATAAGGGATAACTGGGCCTGGTGCAAGGTGCAAGTACCCCTTGGTACTCACTACAAGCCAGTCCAGCCTCCTACAAACAAGGCTAGAAAGAGGCTACTTTCTCACAGCGAGTGCCACCAGGTGAGACAGAAACTGTCTTGGGGGTTTCTACACCTACCCCAGTTTCTATGATTGCCCCAAAAGTGAACCCGACCACGCCTTTGATTTGACTATTGCCAGTAGTCCCACCACTATTACTACTACTACTAGGGGCACTAGAAGTGGAAGCAGGTGTAGTATTGGTAGTGTCCCCTGGACTATGGCCTTCATTTCTGCACACATAGCACCAGGGCTTTTTATTTTGTGAAGAAGAGGAAGAGGTATTAGTCCCACCCCCAGAGGTGTTGTTTGAAACGGACTGGGAATCCTTACTTTTTTCTTTCTCCCCAGCCTTTTCACCAGACTTACCATCCTTCTTCTTTTCTTTGTCACCCCCTGTATGAGCTTTTCTGCTCACCCGTGTTCTGACCCATTTGTCAGCCTTCTTTCCCTATTCTTGGGGAGAAGTCAGATCTGAGTCTACCAATTATTGGTGTAACAAATCAGATACATAGCTATTCAAAATATGCTCTCTCAGAATTAGATTATATAGACCCTCATAGTCAGACACTTTGCTGCCATGTAACCAACCTTCTAAAGCCTTCACAGAACACTCCACAAAGTCTATCTAATCTTGTGAAGACTCTTTTCTGGTGTCTCTGTATTTTATCCTGTATTTTTCAGTGGTTACGCCAAACCCATCCAAGAGTGCATTCTTAAGAATGCTGTAGTTGTCTGAGTCTTCTTCTCTGACAGTGAGAAGTCTATCCCTCCCCTAGTCAGAAAAGCACAGCCACAGAATAGCAGCCCACTGCCTATTAGGGACCCTCTGAACTTTGCAGGCCCTCTCAATTGCAGAAAACCACTTGTGAATGTCATCCTCCACCTTGTATGGGGGAACAATTTTGTGTAAGTTTCTGGAGTCAATGGTGCTCTCCCTAACTCCATAACTCCTGAAACTGCTGCGGCCACCATGGGGTGCTAACCCCTGCCTTTCCCTTTCCACAGCTAAGGCCTTCCTATTTAGGGCTAGCTGTTCCTGCTGCAGCCTCAGCCTGGCCTCCTACACCCTCAGCTTTCTGAGCTCTCTATCTAAGGAGCATTCATCTGGAGTGGAACCATGGGATCCCTCAGAAACTGAGGTGATATGGGAATGTGCAGAAGCAGATCTTTCCCTAGGCTTAGTAACCCTGACTATCTGCCTTTTGGAAGTGAAGGGAGCCCTGCTTGTGTGACTACCCGTCCCACTCCCAGAAACACTAGAGGGTTTGCTAGGTACTCCATCCTTGGAAGTATCCTCCCCTGGAGATGGAAGATCCTTTTTTATCTCTAAGGTTGTAGAAGTTTCCTCCTCCTCCTCCTCCTGACTACCAGTCTAGTCCTGTTCAGCCTGGAGAAGGAGGTTCAATAGGAACTCCCTGTTTGGGTTCTTCCCCACACCTAGCTTCCTCTTTGAACATATCTCCTTTAACTTCTTAAAGGTGAGGTCCTCATTGTAGGAAGTTGGCTCTGTATGTACTATTTCAAAGTAAGAAATAGCATGCACAGAGTCCAAGGCTTCCCCTTAGAGGTAAGATAGTGGCAAAAAGAGATCATTCTAATGCTGTATTTGGTGGTAGTGTGGTCGAGCAGTAGGCTTATCAGAGGGTAGCATTTGTTGTACACACACAGGCAATAAATGAGGAACACACACTCAAAGACAATTCCAGGCCAATAGGTTTTTATATAGAAAAATATATTTTCTTAGTTTATTTTAAGAACCACAGGTTCAAGATTTACAAACAATACTTTAAATGAAAGTTATTTCACTTAGGAACTTTAGGAACTTTGAATTAGCAAAATAGCATACAGTTTTCACACAAATGGCAATAAGCTATTTTAAAACTGGACACAGTTCAATTTTCAACAGTTCCTGGGGGAGGTAAGTGTTTGTTAGTTTTGCAGGTAAGTAAACCACCTACAGGGTTCAAAGCTGGGTCCAAGGTAACCCACCGTTGGGGGTTCAGAGCAACCCCAAAGTTACCACACCAGCAGCTCAGGGCCGGTCAGGTGCAGAGGTCAAAGTGGTACCCAAAACACATAGGCTTCAATGGAGAAGGGGGTGCCCCGGTTCCAGTCTGTCAGCAGGTAAGTACCTGCATCTTCGGAGGGCAGACCAGGGGGGTTTTGTAGGGCACCGTGGGGGACACAAGTGAGCACAACAAGTACACTCTCAGCGGCACGAGGAGGCCGGGTGCAGAGTGCAAACAGGCATCAGGTTTGCAATAGGATTCAATGGGAGATCCAGGGGTCTCTTCAGCGAAGCAGGCAGGCAAGGGGGGGCTCCTCAGGGAAGCCACCACCTGGGCAAGGGAGAGGGCCACCTGGGGGTCGCTTCTGCACTGGAGGTCGGATGCTTCAGGTCCTGGGGGCTGCGGGTGCAGTGTCTGTACCAGGCGTCGGATTCTTTGAAGCAGTCAGTCGCGGTCAGGGGGAGCCACTGGATTCCCTCTGCAGGCGTCGCTGGGGGGGCTTAGGGGGGTCAACTCTGGCTACTCACAGGGTCGTAGTCGCCGGGGAGTCCTCCCTGTAGTGTTGTTTCTCCACAAGTCGAGCCGGGGGCATCGGGTGCAAAGTGCAAAGTCTCACGCTTCCGGCGGGAAATGTGTGTTCTTTAAAAGTTGCTTCTTTGTTGCGAAGATTTTTCTTCTTTGGAGCAGAGCCGCTGTCCTCGGGAGTTCTTGGTCCTTTTAGATGCAGGGTAGTCCTCTGAGGCTTCAGAGGTCGCTGGACCCTGTGGAACGCGTCGCTGTTGCAGTTTTCTTGAAGTGGGGAGACAGGCCGGTAGAGCTGGGGCCAAAGCATTTGGTGTCTCTGTCTTCTCTGCAGGGCTTTCAGGTCAGCAGTCCTTCTTCGTCTTAGGTTGCAGGAATCTGATTTCCTGGGTTCTGGGGTGCCCCTAAATACTGAATTCAGGGGTGTGTTTAGGTCTGGGAGGGCAGTAGCCAATGGCTACTGTCCTTGAGGGTGGCTACACTTTCTTTGTGCCTCCTCCCTGAGGGGAGGGGGGCACATCCCTATTCCTATTGGGGGAATCCTCCAAAATCAAGATGGAGGATTTCTAAAGACAGTGGTCACCTCAGCTCAGGACACCTTAGGGGCTGTCCTGACTGGTGGGTGACTCCTCCTTCTTTTTCTCATTATCTCCCATGGACTTGCCGCCAAAAGTGGGGGCTGTGTCCAGGGGGCGGGCATCTCCACTAGCTGGAGTGCCCTGGGGCATTGTAACACAAAGCCTGAGCCTTTGAAGCTCACTGCTAGGTGTTACAGTTCCTGCAGGGGGGAGGTGTGAAGCACCTCCACCCAGAGCAGGCTTTTGTTTCTGACCTCAGAGACCACAAAGGCCCTCACCACATAGGGTCAGAAACTCGTCTCTCAGCAGCAGGCTGGCACGGACCAGTTAGTCCTGCACTGAACAATTGGGTAAAATACAGGGGGCCTCTCTAAGATGCCCTCTGTGTGCATTTTTAAATAAATCCAACACTGGCATCAGTGTGGGTTTATTATTCTGAGAAGTTTGATACCAAACTTCCCAGTATTCAGTGTAGCCATTATGGAGCTGTGGAGTTTGTTTTTGACAGGCTCCCAGACCATATACTCTTAAGGCTACCCTGCACTTACAACGTCTAAGGTTTTGCTTAGACACTGTAGGGGCATAGTGCTCATGCCCCTATGCCCTCACCTGTGGTATAGTGCACCCTGCCTTAGGGCTGTAAGGCCTGCTAGAGAGGTGACTTACCTATGCCACAGGCAGTGTGAGGTTGGCATGGCACCCTGAGGGGAGTGCCATGTCGACTTTGCCATTTTCTCCCCACCAGCACACACAAGCTGGCAAGCAGTGTGTCTGTGCTGAGTGAGGGGTCCCTAGGGTGGCATAAGACATGCTGCAGCCCTTAGAGACCTTTCCTGGCATCAGGGCCCTTGGTACCAGGGGTACCAGTTACAAGGGACTTACCTGGGTGCCAGGGTTGTGCCAATTGTGAAGACAATGGTACATTTTAGGTGAAAGAACACTGGTGCTGGGGCCTGGTTAGCAGGGTCCCAGCACACTTCTCAGTCAAGTCAGCATCAGTATCAGGCAAAAAGTGGGGGGTAATTGCAACAGGAGCCATTTCCTTACACTCATATTGAGGCTTTACTACCTCAGAGTTAAGTTCAGCTGTCGACATGGTGTGGTATGAGTGTTAATGTAGTGTAAGTGAGGTAACCTACTCTACCTAACAAGAGAGCAAAAAAATATTTTTGTGTTTTTGCACTAGGTATAGTGTATAGCTCTAGGTGTCAGAATAATCTTTCCTGTGTAAAGTATCGGTGACAGAGTGATAAGGCAATTGCAAGTACTTATCCCACCGCTGCCATCAATGTGAGAGGCTGGCCTGGTTTGTAGTGGGCATCTAAGGTACTTACACCTTATACCAGGTCCAGTTATCCCGTATTAGTGAAATGTAGGCAGTGTCCAGAAGCTCTATAGTGGTAGAGTGGATGAGCAGCTAAGGCCTAACTAGGAGACATGCAAAGCTCATTCAATACCACTGTAGTCACACAGTACTCACACATATGAAAGAAATTACACAATACCAAAAATACCATTAGAGACTAAGGGGGTCTTTATGACCCTGGCGGTCACTAGACCACCTGGGTCACGGTCGCGGTCAGACCGCCGCCAAAGTGGCGATCCGACCATGACATTATGACTGTGGCGGAGCCGCCATGGTCAAACCGTCAACACCGCCAGGCTGCCTGGGTAGCAGGATCCCAGTAGACACAGTCAAACACACTGACAAACAGGCTACACAGCTATTGAGCGATCACCTTCGGGGAGGAATTGTCTGCTTGTTTAGTAGAGTGAGCTGGTGAGCTAGAACTTACAACGTACCCTCACAAATCTCCATCTCGGTCTTTGCAAGGACGGTACACAAAGGCACATTCCATCACTATAATATATCTCCCCAGATGTGGGAAATTGGGTTACTGGTTGTGGGGGGTGAAACCCTACTCAAGCAGCTACCACAATTCTTGTCAGGTTGAAGTCACAAATAAATCCTAAATAAACCTGTGCTTAACGCTCTAGTAGTTTGGCACAAAGTAGTCAGACTTTTTTTTTTTTTTTTTACATTTTATTCCTTTTGGTAACATCAGCACAGGAAACGAACACACTTTGCAGTCCCTAAAAGGGGCCCCCAGGGGCCAGTTATAGTAAATCTCTCCTCTGTGTGGAACCTCTTCCCTCATCTTAGGCGCTCCCCAAGCTGAGTCTGTGGTATTTCCACCATTTCCCTCAAATTTTGGAATGTTTCTTGGGGTATCTATGTGCTAAGTAGATGGGCTCTTCTAATTTCACACATCTGACTATACCTGTTCTCCATTTCCTCGGTTGGGGGGAAAGAGTGGGGGGGCATCTGGCACCTTCTCATGCTTGGTGAGGCCCCATTTTGCCAGTAGAGTTCCCAGACCTACTGGAGGTCTGTCACCCCTTTGGCTAGCCAGGTTGTCCAGGAGACCAAGCAGGGCAATTTTTGGGGAGGCCTCAATGTCAGGCCCAGCACCTTCAAGAAGGTCCTGATTATGTTCAGCCAGTATCATTGACCGGGCAGCCC
Source organism: Pleurodeles waltl (assembly GCF_031143425.1). Classification (NCBI taxonomy): domain Eukaryota; kingdom Metazoa; phylum Chordata; class Amphibia; order Caudata; family Salamandridae; genus Pleurodeles; species Pleurodeles waltl. The sequence continues at coordinate 1,586,931 of NW_027150290.1, forward strand.
AACATCATGTGGAAAAAGTCTCTCATGCGCTTCTGGCCCACTAGCAGCATTTAATTTACAGGCCCTGAGTACATGCAGTGGTACTTTACTAGGGACCTATAAGTAAATTAAAAATGCCAATTGGTTGTGAGCAAATTCCACCATGTTTAAAGGAAGAGAGCAGAAGCACTTTAGCACTGGTTAGCAGAGGGAGATTCCTAAAAACCAACAAAAATGGGTTCAGAAATCAGGAGGGTGAAGGCACCAAATGTGGAGATGACCCTGCAGAAAGGGCCAAGTTCAATATGGGGTTATCATATCCATCCCATTCCATTGGTCAAGTTTTTTCTCCACTTGAAAAGTATTTTTTAAAGTGCATCCCACACTCTTGTGGTCAACATACTTACTTTCTCTCTCAATGCCACTCTAATGTGTGTGACAGCAGTTTAAGTCCTGTGAATATCCCAACCCCTCTCCTTGACTTTCGTTTTTAAAAGTTCTGTGTCAGAAATTCCTACAATTTTATGTTTTGTGTTGCGCATTTTGATATTTTATTTGCATAATTCGTGTTTCGTCTTGTCTGATGCACTGAAAATGGTTGATTGGAAATGGAAGAATCAGATAAAATCCTCTGCCCAGGACAACTTGACCCAGAACAATAGCTGCTGACGCGTTAATAAAACTCAAATGTGTAAATGTGGCAGATTTTCAACCACTGACAAGGACAAGGTACAATCTTGGAGAGAAGCCAGAATATCCATCCGCCAGCCTCAGACCACTGTCTGCCCAAGAATGCATGGGAAGTCAGTGTGTGAATGAAATCTACTTGTCACCACTGAAGTCCCACTGAGTGCAGGATTATGCCACAAATCCTGGGAGACTAATCTGTTGTGTGGTTGTTTCCCATCATGTGCTTTCTACTCAATTATATGTAACGCGATTGAGGTGTGAACACTTTAGAGGCATTTATTAATAAAGAACAGGATGATGGGAGCTGACCTCTGACCTCAGGAGAAATCAAAGTCTGCGTAAGAGCGATTAACACCGCTTTCTTGTCCTGTCTCTGTCGCTGTGTTCCTCTATTCTTGGCAGTCAGTGGAACAATATTAATGAAAACAGGGAATAAATAACATTAATGTGTAACTATAAATATATTCTGTTTCTTTGAAGCCTACAACGCTCGTGTTCGACTGACAGGCTCCAAAGCCCCCTGTGCTGGGGTTTTACAGATGATAGTGTATGATAAATGGAAAAGAGTCTGTGACAGCCAATGGGGCCTGCAGGACGCTGCTGTGGTGTGTCAGGAGCTGGGATGTGGAGTTCCCTATTCAGTCCCTCCAGCCTCAGCCTTCGGGGCAGCAATGACTGACGCAGTTGTGATTACTGATGTCCAGTGCAGAGGAAATGAAGGAAGCCTGAGGCAGTGTCCACACAGCACCAGGATTCAGGACTTTTGTTATGACGGGAGGTTTGCAGCCGTGAACTGCACAGGTAAGGACCACACCTCCTCCTCTACAGCACTTCTTCCCTTTACCTCCATTGTGATTACACCTCCTCCCACTGCACTTCTCTTTCCACCCAGTGTGATTACACCTCCTCCTACAGCACTTCTTACCTTTCCATCCAGTGTGATTTCACTGCTTTCTACAGCACTTCTTCCCTTTACCTCCAGTGTGATTACACCGCTTTCTACAGCACTTCTTCTCTCTCCATCCAGTGTGATTACACCGCTTTCTATAGAACTTCTTCCCTTTCCATCCAGTCTGATTACACTTCCTCCTACAGCACTTCTTCTCTTTCTATCCACGGTGATTACACCTCCTCCTACAGCACTTCTTCTCTTTCCATCCAGTGTGATTACACCGCTTTCTACAGCACTTCTTCCATTTCCATCCAGTCTGATTACACTTCCTCCTACAGCACTTCTTCCCTTTCCCTCCAGTCTGATTACACTTCCTCCTACAGCACTTCTTCTCTTTACATCCACAGTGATTACAGCTCCTCCTATACCACTTCTTCGCTTTCCATCCTGTATGATTACACCTCCTCCTACAGCATTTTGTACCTTTCCACCCAGTGTGATTACACCACCTCCCAAAACACTTCTATTTCCATCCAGTGTGATTACACCTCCTCCTACAGCACTTCTTCTCTTTCAATCCTGTAAGATTACATCTCCGCCTACAGCACTTCTTCACTCTCAATCCAGTGTTGTTATACCTGACCGCCTTAGAGTGATCATTCCCCAATGTTTTGCCTGCCTCCCTTCACTTTTCTGACACTGTTTTTGCTGGCTTTAGGACTCTGCGCACTTTACCACTGCTGACCAGTGCTAAAGTGCATATGCTCTCTCCCTTAAATATGGTAACATTGGTTCGTTCCCAAATGGCATATCTGATTTTCTTATAAGTCCCTAGTAAAGTGCACTACATGTGCCCAGGGCCTGCACATTAAATGCTACTAGTGGGCCTGCAGCACTGGGTGTGCCACCCACATGAGTAGCCCACTAACCATGCCTCAGGCCTGCCATTGCAGGTCCTGTGTGCCAGTTTCACTGTCACTTCGACTTGGCAATTAAAAGTCCTTGCCAAGCCTTTCTGCATATGAGTCACCACTAAGTTAGGCCCTAGGTAACCCATAGGGCAGGGTGCTATGTAGATAAAAAGCAGGACATGAACATATGTGTTTTATATGTCCTGGTAGTGAAAAACTCCCAAATTTGTTTCCACTACTGTGAGGCCTGCTCCTTTCATAGGCTAGCATTAGGACTGCCCTCAGATACTTTTTGAGTGGTAGATTCTGATCTGAAAGGGGTAACCAGGTTATATTTAGTATGGCCAGAATGATAATAGAAACTCCTGCTTACTGGCTGTAGGAAGCTGGCCTGATGTGTGGTGGGTACCTATAGAACCTACACCTTGTATCAGGTCCAGGTATCCCCTTATCAGTGTAGTGTAGTCAGTGTCTAGAAGCCAGGCTCTCTCGAGGTAGCTGTGGATGAGCAGCCAAGGCTTATCTAGGAGACATGCAAAGCTCATGCAATCCCACTGTAGTCACACTTACTACTTACACACATGAAAGAAACACTCAGCATTACAAAACTAAAGGTACTTTATTTTGGTGACACAAATACCAAAAATGCCATAGAGGTCATACTCCCTTAGGAGGTAACTAATACACAAAATATATACACTAGCGTGCAGAAATAGGCATAAAAACAGTTAGAACACAGTGCAATATAGTGAAAATCCCATAGAGAATAATAGGCCTAGGGGAGCACAAACCATATACTAAAAAATGGAATGCGAAAGTCGGTCCCCCACCTAGATAAGTGGAGTGTGTAGAGGGGAGCTGGGAGTATTAGAAAAGCAAAAAGATAAGTACCACAATACACCCCAGCGCCCAGGAACAGAGGAGTAAAACACTATAGTTTCCCCAAACCACCCACTTAGAAAAAAAGAGGAATATTGCAAAGACCAGACGAGACTGCAAGACACCAACAGTAGATTCCTGGACCAGAAGACATGTGGAAGAAGGGGACCAAGTCCAAGAAGCACAGAAGAGTTCAGGAAGGGCAGGAGCCCCTACCCACCAGGCTGAAGGTGCAAGAAGAGAGTTGACGGTGAGGATGAAGAGTCACTGCTGCACCCTGGAAGACGGAGTAGAGTTCCTGAAGGGTGTAAGCGCTGTCCCACACCGAAAGAAGGATTGCAGTTGGGTTTGCGTCTTTGGATTCACCAACAAGCCTTGGTGCATGCAAAACTCGCTGTTGGTGGAAAGTGGTGCTGCCGGGGACCAGGAAGGCCCAGGAGGACTCTACACAAGAGGGGGAATCAGAGGGGGCTCTCAGCAACTCAGAGAGCCCACAGAAGCAGAGACAGCTCTCACAGGAGACCCACAGGTCGGGACACAGAAGTTGAGGAAGGGGCCCATGCAGCACTACGAAAAGAATCCCACGCCGCAGGAGAACTACTCAGGAAGCTGTGCGTCACAGGAAGGAGTGATGGTGGCTGGAGGTTCCAGATGCCTGAAGATCCCGTGAAAGGATGCCAACAAGCCTTGGCAGCTGCAAATGGCGATGGACACGGAAGTACTGTGCTGCGTGGGAAGGCAAGGACTTACCTCCACCAAACTTGGACAGTTGGACTTTAGGACCGTCGGGACCACTGCAGTCTACCCAACGTGTTGCAGGATCCACGCAGCTCATCAGGAGAGGGGATCCATGCAACCAGTCATCGTTGTAGATGGTGCCTGCTGGTGCAGGGTAGTGACTCCTTAACCCCAAGGGAGATTCCTTCGTCCTTCCTGTGCAGATTGAAGTCGGGCTGCCTTCAGAGGTTGCACGACTGGGAAATTGTTGCAGTTGCAGGCAGGAGCCGAAGATACATTGTTGCAGGCAGAGTCTTGCTTCTTTGTTGCCGCTTTAGGTGCCTGGAGCATCTTGATACAGTTTCTTCAGCCAGAAGTTGAAGTAAAGTTTGCAGAGGAATCCTGCTGGAGTCTTGCAAAATGAATCTGAGAAACCACCCAAGAGAGAGACTCTAAATAGCCCTGAAAGGGGGATTGGTCACCTAACCAGGTACGCTCCTATCAGGAGGGGGCTCAGACATCACCTGCCTGGCCACTCAGATGCTCCCAGAGTTCTCTTCCAACCTTCTTTCCAAGATGATAAAACCCAGGGACCATCTGGAGGAGCTCTGAGCACCACCCCTGGGGTGGTCATGGGCAGGGGAGTGGTCACTCCCCTTACTTTTGTCCAATTTTGCACCAGAGTGAGGACTGGAAATCCCTGAACTGGTGTAGACTGGTAAATGCAAGGAAAGCACCAAATGTACCCTTCAAAGTATTACCAGTGGCTTGGGGAGGCTACCCCTCCCAAGCCTGCAACACCTATTTCCAAAGGGAGAGGGTGTAACTCCCCTCTCCGAAAGGAAATCCTTTGTTCTGCCTTCCTGGGCTTGAGCTGATCAAGCAACAGGAGGGCAGAAACCTGTCTGTGAGGTGGCAGCAGCTGTGGCTGCCTGCAAAACCTCTGAAGGCTGAAATGGCAATACTGAGGGTCCTCTAAGGAGCCCTCAGAGTGCATGGGATCATACAACCAATGCTTGCAAAAGCATTGGGGTATGGTTCCAACATGTTTGATAACAAAAATGACCATATTCGGAGTTACCATTATGTAGCTGGACATAGGTATTGACCTATGTCCAGTACATGCATAAAATGACATCTCCGCACTCACGAAGTCTTGGAAAATGGGCCTGGAGTTCATGGGGGCACCTCTGCTAGTGCAGGGAAGCCCTCAAACACAGGTACTTTGCACCCTGCCCTCTGGGCTTGAAGGCCTGCCATAGGGGTGACTTATAGGTGACTGGTGCAGTGTAAAATGGCAGTGAAAGGGTGCTTGAACCATTTCATGCAGGCTGCAATGGCAGTCCTGCAAACAGTTTGCATGGGCTCCCTATGGGTGGCAAAATATATGCTGCAGCCCATAGGGATCCCCTGGTACCCCAATGACCTGAGTACCTAGGTACCATATACTAGGGACTTACAAAGGGGCACCAGTATGCCAAATGTGGAGTGAAAGACAACGTTTTGGGAGAGATAACATAATCACTGGGGTCCTGTAGGAAAGTACCATCTTGCCTGGCATGTTACCCCCATTTTTCACTGTATATATGTTGTTTTAGTTGTATGTGTCACTGGGACCCTGTTCACCAGGGCCCCAGTGCTCATAAGTGTGCCTGAATGTGTTACCTGTGTAGTGACTAACTGTCTCACTGAGGCTCTGCTAATCAGAACCTCAGTGGTTATGCTCTCTCATTTCTTTCTAAATTGTCACTAAAAGGCTAGTGACCAATTTTACCAATTTACATTGGCTTTCTGGAACACCCTTATAATTCCCTAGTATATGGTACTGAGGTACCCAGGGTATTGGGGTTCCAGGAGATCCCTATGGGCTGCAGCATTTCTTTTGCCACCCATAGGGAGCTCTGACAATTCTTACACAGGCTTGCCACTGCAGCCTGAGTGAAATAACGTCCACGTTATTTCACAGCCATTTTACACTGCACTTAAGTAACTTATAAGTCACCTATATGTCTAACCTTTACCTGGTAAAGGTTAGGTGCAAAGTTACTAAGTGTGAGGGCACCCTGGCACTAGCCAAGGTGCCCCCACATTGTTCAGAGCCAATTCCCTGAACTTTGTGAGTGCGGGGACACCATTACACGCGTGCACTACATATAGGTCACTACCTATATGTAGCTTCACAATGGTAACTCCGAATATGGCCATGTAACATGTCTAAGATCATGGAATTGCCCCCTCTATGCCATCCTGGCATTATTGGGACAATTCCATAATCCCAGTGGTCTGTAGCACAGACCCTGGTACTGCCAAACTGCCTTTCCTGGGGTTTCACTGCAGCTGCTGCTGCTGCTGCTGCCAACCCCTCAGACAGGTTTCTGCCCTCCTGGGGTCAAGCCAGGCTTGTCCCAGGATGGCAGAACAAAGGACTTCCTCTGAGAGAGGGTGTTACACCCTCTCCCTTTGGAAAATGGTGTGAAGGCAGGGGAGGAGTAGCCTCCCCCAGCCTCTGGAAATGCTTTCTTGGGCACAGATGTGCCCAATTCTGCATAAGCCAGTCTACACCGGTTCAGGGACCCCTTAGCCCCTGCTCTGGCGCGAAACTGGACAAAGGAAAGGGGAGTGACCACTTCCCTGACCTGCACCTCCCCTGGGAGGTGTCCAGAGCTCCTCCAGTGTGCTCCAGACCTCTGCCATCTTGGAAACAGAGGTGCTGCTGGCACACTGGACTGCTCTGAGTGGCCAGTGCCACCAGGTGACGTCAGAGACTCCTTGTGATAGGCTCCTTCAGGTGTTAGTAGCCTCTCCTCTCTCCTAGGTAGCCAAACCCTCTTTTCTGGCTATTTAGGGTCTCTGTCTCTGGGGAAACTTTAGATAACGAATGCAAGAGCTCATCCGAGTTCCTCTGCATCTCTCTCTTCACCTTCTGATAAGGAATCGACTGCTGACCGCGCTGGAAGCCTGCAAACCTGCAACATAGTAGCAAAGACGACTACTGCAACTCTGTAACGCTGATCCTGCCGCCTTCTCGACTGTTTTCCTGCTTGTGCATGCTGTGGGGGTAGCCTGCCTCCTCTCTGCACCAGAAGCTCCGAAGAAATCTCCTGTGGGTCGACGGAATCTTCCCCCTGCAACCGCAGGCACCAAAAAGCTGCATTACCGGTCCCTTGGGTCTCCTCTCAGCACGACGAGCGAGGTCCCTTGAATCCAGCAACTCTGTCCAAGTGACTGCCACAGTCCAGTGACTCTTCAGTCCAAGTTTGGTGGAGGTAAGTCGTTGCCTCCCCACTCCAGACTGCATTGTTGGTAACTGCGACTTTTGTAACTTCTCCGGCTCCTGTGCACTTCCGGCGGAAATCCTTTGTGCACATCCAAGCCTGGGTCCACGGCACGCTAACCTGCATTGCACGACTTTCTAAGTTGGTCTCCGGCGACGTGGTACTCTTTTGTGCAACTTCGGCGAGCACCGTTTCACACATCCTTGTACTGCCTGTTTCTGGCACTTCTCCGGCAGCTACCTGCTTCAGAGAGGGCTCCTTGTCTTGCTCGACGTCCTTTCTCTCTGCTGGTCTAATTTGCGACCTCCTGGTCCCTCCTGGGCCTCAGCAGCTTCCAAAAACGCTAACAGCTTGATTTGCAGCTAGCAAGGCTTGTTGGCATCCTTTCGGCGGGAAGACACTTCTGCACGACTCTGCAAGGCAAGAGAGATCGTTCCACCAAAGGGGAGGTCTCTAGCCCTTTTCGTTCCTGCAGAAACCTTTGCTTCTTCTGTCCAGTCGAAGCTCCTTTGCACCCGCAGCTGGCATTTCCTGGGCATTTGCCCATCTCCGACTTGCTTGTGACTTTTGGACTTGGTCCCCTTGTTCCACAGGTACCCTAGATTGGAAATCCACAGTTGTTGCATTGTTGGTTTGTGTCTTTCCTGCATTATTCCTCTATCACGACTTCTTTGTCTTTTGGGGAACTTTAGTGCACTTTGCACTCACTTTTCAGGGTCTTGGGGAGGGCTAATTTTCTAACTCTCACTATTTTCTAATAGTCCCAGCGACCCTCTACAAGGTCACATAGGTTTGGGGTCCATTCGTGGTTCGCAATCCACTTTTGGAGTATATGGTTTGTGTTGCCCCTATCCCTATGTGTCTCCATTGCATTCTATTGTAACTATACATTGTTTGCACTGTTTTCTAAGACTATACTGCATATTTTTAGTACTGTGTACATATAACTTGTGTATATTTGTTATCCTCACTCTGAGGGTACACTCTGAGATACTGTGACATATTGTCATAAAAATAAAGTACCTTTATTTTTAGTATAACTGTGTATTGTGTTTTCTTATGGTATTGTGCAAGTGACACTTATGGTACTGTAGTAGCTTCACACGTCTCCTAGTTCAGCCTAAGCTGCTCTGCTAAGCTACCATTATCTATCAGCCTAAGCTGCTAGACACCCTATACACTAATAAGGGATAACTGGGCCTGGTGCAAGGTGCAAGTACCCCTTGGTACTCACTACAAGCCAGTCCAGCCTCCTACATTGGTTGTGCAGCGGTGGGATAAGTGCTTTGAGACTACTTACCACTCTTGTCATTGTACTTTTCATAAGAGAAAAATATACAAAACAAGTTCAGTTTGTGTACACATAGCTCAAAAGTTTTGCATTTCCTCTTTTCACTGTTTTCTAAGTGCTGAAAAGTACTTCTAAACTTTCAAAAAGTTCTTAAAAGTTGTAAAAGTTTTTTTCTGTCTTTCTAAAAAGTTCTGAAAACGTTTTTCTCTTTTTCTATCACTTTAACTCTCTCTAAAAATGTCTGGCACAGGCCAAATTACTGATCTGTCCAAACTTGCATATGATCACCTTAGCTGGAAAGGAGCAAGGAGTCTCTGCATAGAGAGAGGTTTGAGTATAGGGAAGAATCCTTCCTTAGAACTGTTAATTAACATGCTTAGAGAACAGGATAAGGCGTAAGTGCCCCCTCTGTTGAAAAAGTAGCTAATGGTTCTCAATCTGATCCAGGGACTCCCCCAGGAAAGGATTCAGGAAAGAAACTTCTTAGCCTGTCCATTACTAGACAGTCTAGCATAGTTGGTTCTGAAGTGGAGTCACAGCATCCAGATGATGTGCTCTCACATTACACTGACAGCCAAGCTGTTAGGGTGGCTTCTGTAAGGGACAGGTCTCCTTCTGTTCATTCCCATCATACCTCTGTATCTAGAAATGTCCCTCCCACCAGCCCTGAAGACAGATTGTTAGAAAGGGAACTCAATAAGTTGAGAGTGGAACAAACCAGACTGAAGCTTAAAAAGCAACAGCTGGATTTGGATAGACAGTCTTTAGAAATAGAGAGGGAAAGACAGAAATTGGGTTTTGAAACCCATGGTGGCAGCAGCAGTATTCCCCATAGTCATCCTGTAAAAGAGCATGATTCCAGGAATCTGCACAAGATAGTTCCCCCTTATAAGGAGGGGGATGACATTAACAAGTGGTTTGCTGCACTTGAGAGGGCCTGTGTTGTACAGGATGTCCCTCAAAGGCAGTGGGCTGCTATCCTATGGCTATCATTTAGTGGAAAAGGTAGGGATAGGCTCCTTACTGTGAAAGAAAGTGATGCCAATAATTTCCAAGTTCTTAAGAATGCACTCCTGGACGGTTATGGCTTAACCACTGAACAGTACAGGATAAAGTTCAGAGAGACCAAAAAGGAGTCTTCACAAGACTGGGTTGATTTCATTGACCATTCAGTGAAGGCCTTGGAGGGGTGGTTAAATGGCAGTAAGGTTACTGACTTTGAAAGCCTGTATAACTTGATCCTGAGAGAGCATATTCTTAATAATTGTGTGTCTGATTTGTTGCACCAGTACTTGGTGGACTCTGATCTGACCTCTCCCCAAGAATAGGGAAAGAAGGCAGACAAATGGGTCAGAACAAGGGTGAACAGAAAAGTTCATACAGGGGGTGACAAAGATGGCAACAAAAAGAAGGATGGTAAGTCTTCAGACAAGGGTGGGGACAAATCTAAAAATGAGTCTTCATCAGGGCCACAAAAACACTCTGGTGGGGGTGGTGGGTCCAAATCCTCCTTTAATCAGAACAAGGAAAAGAAACCATGGTGCTATTTTTGTAAAGTAAAAGGCCATTGGGCAACAGATTCCAGTTGTCCAAAGAAAAGCACCAAGCCTCCTACCACTACAACCCCTACTGCTACACCTAGTGTCCCTACTAATAGCAGTGGTGGTGGGAGCAAACCTACTAATAGCCAATCCAAGGGAGTAGCTGGGCTCACTTTTGGTAATTTAGTTGGGGTTGGCCTTGTTAGGGAGGCCACAGAGGCTGTGTTAGTCTCTGAGGGGGCTATTGATTTAGCCACCTTAGCTGCTTGTCCCCTTAATATGGATAAGTACAGGCAGCTACCCCTAATAAACGGTGTTGAGGTTCAGGCCTACAGGGACACTGGTGCCAGTGTGACTATGGTCATAGAGAAACTGGTCCACCCTGAACAACACCTACTTGGTCACCAGTACCAAGTAACCGATGCTCACAACAACACACTTAGCCACCCCATGGCTGTTGTTAATCTAAACTGGGGGGGGTTACTGGTCCAAAGAAAGTTGTGGTAGCCTCAGATTTACCTGTAGACTGTCTACTAGGAAATGATTTGGAGACATCAGCTTGGTCAGATGTGGAGTTGGAGGCCCATGCAGCAATGCTGGGCATTCCAGGGCATATTTTTGCTTTGACAAGGGCTCAGGCCAAGAAGCAAAAAGGACAGGGAAGCTTGGATCCTGGAACAATGGACCAAGTGCTCCCTAAAGCTAGGGCTAGTAGAAGCAAACCACTTCCTACTATCCCTCCCTCTACAGTGGATTCTAATTCTGAGGAAGAAGAATTCCCTCCCTGTGCAGAACCTACACCAGAGGAGCCTCAAGCAGACACTGCTGAGCTTTTGGGTGAAGGGGGGCCTGCCAGAGAGGAGCTGAGTGTGGCACAGCAAACCTGTCCCACATTAGAGGGTCTGAGACAGCAAGCTGTCAAACAGGCTAATGGGGATGTCAGTGACTCTCACAGAGTTTACTGGGAGGACAACCTCTTGTACACTGAGCATAGGGATCCTAAACCTGGAGCTGCCAGGAGATTAGTGATCCCTCAGGAGTACAGAAAGTTCCTCCTAACACTGGCACATGACATTCCCTTAGCTGGGCACCTAGGACAAATGAAAACTTGGGACAGGCTTGTTCCTTTGTTTCATTGGCCTAGGATGTCTGAGGACACAAAAGATTTTTGTAAGTCCTGTGAAACCTGTCAAGCCAGTGGCAAGACAGGTGGCACTCCAAAGGCACCCCTTATTCCACTGCCTGTGGTTGGGGTTCCCTTTGAAAGGGTAGGGGTTGACATAGTTGGCCCCCTTGACCCTCCTACTGCTTCAGGCAATAGATTCATCTTGGTGGTAGTGGACCATGCCACAAGATATCCTGAAGCTATTCCTTTAAGGACCACTACAGCTCCTGCAGTGGCAAAGGCCCTCCTGGGAATATTTTCCAGGGTGGGCTTCCCAAAGGAAGTAGTATCAGACAGGGGAAGCAATTTCATGTCTGCATACTTAAAGGCCATGTGGAAGGAGTGTGGGGTAACGTACAAGTTCACCACACCCTATCATCCACAAACAAATGGACTGGTTGAGAGATTTAACAAAACTCTCAAAGGCATGATTATGGGTCTCCCTGAAAAACTCCGCAGGAGATGGGATATCCTTCTACCATGCCTCCTTTTTGCCTACAGGGAGGTACCCCAGAAAGGAGTGGGCTTTAGCCCCTTTGAACTTCTTTTTGGACACCCTGTTAGGGGTCCACTCACACTTGTAAAGGAGGGTTGGGAACAACCTTTAAAAGCTCCTAAGCAGGATATTGTGGATTATGTACTTGGCCTCAGATCAAGGATGGCTGAGTACATGAAAAAGGCCAGTAAGAACCTTCAGGCCAGCCAAGAGCTCCAGAAGCAATGGCATGATCAGAAGGCTGTTTTGGTGCAGTACCAACCAGGACAGAAAGTGTGGGTCTTGGAGCCTGTGGCCCCAAGAGCACTCCAAGATAAATGGAGTGGACCCCACACAATTGTTGAGAAAAATGGTGAAGTCACTTATTTAGTTGACTTAGGCACTGCCAGGAGTCCCCTCAGGGTGCTCCATGTCAACCGCCTGAAACCCTACTATGACAGGGCTGATCTCACCCTGCTCATGGCAACTGATGAGGGACAGGAAGAAGACAGTGATCCTCTACCTGATCTCTTCTCTTCCACAGAACAAGATGCTCTTGTGGAAGGTGTAGTTTTGGCTGATTGTCTTACTGCTGAGCAGAAAGACAATTGCATAAACCTCCTAGATCAATTCACTGAACTCTTCTCTACTGTGCCAGGTACCACTTCTTGGTGTGAGCACACTATAGATACTGGAGACAGCTTGCCTGTCAAAAGTAAGATCTATAGGCAGCCTGACCATGTCAGGGACTGCATAAAGCAAGAGGTCCAGAAAATGTTGGAACTAGGAGTGGTTGAGCACTCTGAAAGTCCATGGGCTTCCCCTGTGGTACTTGTACCAAAACCCCATTCCAAAGATGGAAAGAAGGAAATGCGGTTTTGTGTAGACTATAGAGGTCTCAACCTTGTAACCAAAACTGATGCTCACCCTATACCCAGGGCAGATGAGCTCATAGATACACTGGCATCTGCCAAGTATCTAAGCACTTTTGACTTGACTGCAGGGTATTGGCAGATCAAATTGTCAGAAGATGCTAAACCTAAGACTGCATTTTCAACCATTGGAGGACATTACCAGTTCACTGTAATGCCTTTTGGTTTGAAAAATGCACCTGCCACTTTTCAGAGGCTGGTGAACACAGTCCTGCAAGGGCTGGAAGCTTTCAGTGCAGCATATCTGGACGATATAGCTGTCTTTAGCTCCAGCTGGGATGATCACCTGGTCCACCTATGGAAAGTTTTGGAGGCCCTGCAAAAGGCAGGCCTCACTATCAAGGCTTCAAAGTGCCAGATAGGGCAGGGTAAGGTGGTTTATCTGGGACACCTTGTTGGTGGGGAACAGATTGCACCACTACAGGGGAAAATCCAAACAATTATTGATTGGGTTCCCCCTACCACACAGACTCAGGTGAGAGCCTTCCTAGGCCTCACTGGGTATTACAGGAGGTTCATTAAGAACTATGGCTCCACTGCAGCCCCTCTTAATGACCTCACTTCCAAAAAGATGCCTAAAAAGGTATTATGGACAGCAAACTGTCAGAAAGCTTTTGAGGAGCTGAAGCAGGCCATGTGCTCTGCACCTGTCCTGAAAAGCCCTAGTTACTCTAAGAAATTCTATGTCCAAACTGATGCATCTGAATTAGGAGTAGGGGCAGTCCTATCACAACTCAATTCTGAGGGCCAGGATCAACCTGCTGCTTTTATTAGTAGGAGGTTGACCCCTAGAGAAAAGCGTTGGTCTGCCATAGAGAGGGAGGCCTTTGCTGTGGTCTGGGCTCTGAAGAAGTTGAGGCCATACCTGTTTGGCACTCACTTCATTGTTCAGACAGACCACAAACCTCTACTTTGGCTAAAACAAATGAAAGGTGAAAATCCTAAATTGTTGAGGTGGTCCATATCCCTACAGGGAATGGACTATACAGTGGAACATAGACCTGGGAGTAGCCACTCCAATGCAGATGGACTCTCCAGATATTTCCACTTAGACAATGAAGACTCATCAGGTCATGGCTAGTCTTATTGTCCTTCGTTTGGGGGGGGGTTGTGTAGGAAAGTACCATCTTGCCTGGCATGTTACCCCCATTTTTCACTGTATATATGTTGTTTTAGTTGTATGTGTCACTGGGACCCTGTTCACCAGGGCCCCAGTGCTCATAAGTGTGCCTGAGTGTGTTACCTGTGTAGTGACTAACTGTCTCACTGAGGCTCTGCTAATCAGAACCTCAGTGGTTATGCTCTCTCATTTCTTTCTAAATTGTCACTAACAGGCTAGTGACCAATTTTACCAATTTACATTGGCTTTCTGGAACACCCTTATAATTCCCTAGTGTATGGTACTGAGGTACCCAGGGTATTGGGGTTCCAGGAGATCCCTCTGGGCTGCAGCATTTCTTTTGCCACCCATAGGGAGCTCTGACAATTCTTACACAGGCCTGCCACTGCAGCCTGAGTGAAATAACGTCCACGTTATTTCACAGCCATTTTACACTGCACTTAAGTAACTTATAAGTCACCTATATGTCTAACCTTTACCTGGTAAAGGTTAGGTGCAAAGTTACTAAGTGTGAGGGCACCCTGGCACTAGCCAAGGTGCCCCCACATTGTTCAGAGCCAATTCCCTGAACTTTGTGAGTGCGGGGACACCATTACACGCGTGCACTACATATAGGTCACTACCTATATGTAGCTTCACAATGGTAACTCCGAATATGGCCATGTAACATGTCTAAGATCATGGAATTGCCCCCTCTATGCCATCCTGGCATTATTGGGACAATTCCATAATCCCAGTGGTCTGTAGCACAGACCCTGGTACTGCCAAACTGCCTTTCCTGGGGTTTCACTGCAGCTGCTGCTGCTGCTGCTGCCAACCCCTCAGACAGGTTTCTGCCCTCCTGGGGTCAAGCCAGGCTTGTCCCAGGATGGCAGAACAAAGGACTTCCTCTGAGAGAGGGTGTTACACCCTCTCCCTTTGGAAAATGGTGTGAAGGCAGGGGAGGAGTAGCCTCCCCCAGCCTCTGGAAATGCTTTCTTGGGCACAGATGTGCCCAATTCTGCATAAGCCAGTCTACACCGGTTCAGGGACCCCTTAGCCCCTGCTCTGGTGCGAAACTGGACAAAGGAAAGGGGAGTGACCACTCCCCTGACCTGCACCTCCCCTGGGAGGTGTCCAGAGCTCCTCCAGTGTGCTCCAGACCTCTGCCATCTTGGAAACAGAGGTGCTGCTGGCACACTGGACTGCTCTGAGTGGCCAGTGCCACCAGGTGACGTCAGAGACTCCTTGTGATAGGCTCCTTCAGGTGTTAGTAGCCTATCCTCTCTCCTAGGTAGCCAAACCCTCTTTTCTGGCTATTTAGGGTCTCTGTCTCTGGGGAAACTTTAGATAACGAATGCAAGAGCTCATCCGAGTTCCTCTGCATCTCTCTCTTCACCTTCTGATAAGGAATCGACTGCTGACCGCGCTGGAAGCCTGCAAACCTGCAACATAGTAGCAAAGACGGCTACTGCAACTCTGTAACGCTGATCCTGCCGCCTTCTCGACTGTTTTCCTGCTTGTGCATGCTGTGGGGGTAGCCTGCCTCCTCTCTGCACCAGAAGCTCCGAAGAAATCTCCTGTGGGTCGACGGAATCTTCCCCCTGCAACCGCAGGCACCAAAAAGCTGCATTACCGGTCCCTTGGGTCTCCTCTCAGCATGACGAGCGAGGTCCCTTGAATCCAGCAACTCTGTCCAAGTGACTGCCACAGTCCAGTGACTCTTCAGTCCAAGTTTGGTGGAGGTAAGTCCTTGCCTCCCCACTCTAGACTGCATTGTTGGTAACCGCGACTTTTGCAACTTCTCCGGCTCCTGTGCACTTCTGGCGGAAATCCTTTGTGCACAGCCAAGCCTGGGTCCACGGCACTCTAACCTGCATTGCACGACTTTCTAAGTTGGTCTCCGGCGACGTGGGACTCCTTTGTGCAACTTCGGCAAGCGCCGTTTCACGCATCCTCGTAGTGCCTGTTTCTGGCACTTCTCCGGGTGCTACCTGCTTCAGAGAGGGCTCCTTGTCTTGCTCGACGTCCCTTTTCTCTGCTGATCCAATTTGCGACCTCCTGGTCCCTCCTGGGCCTCAGCAGCGTCCAAAAACACTAACCGCATGATTTGCAGTTAGCAAGGCTTGTTGGCGTCCTTTCGGCGGGAAAGCACTTCTGCACGACTCTCCAAGGCAAGCGGGATCCGTCCACCAAAGGGGAAGTCTCTAGCCCTTTTCGTTCCTGCAGAAACCTTTGCTTCTTCTGTCCAGTCGAAGCTCCTTTGCACCCGCAGCTGGCATTTCCTGGGCATTTGCCCATCTCCGACTTGCTTGTGACTTTTGGACTTGGTCCCCTTGTTCCACAGGTACCCTAGATTGGAAATCCACAGTTGTTGCATTGTTGGTTTGTGTCTTTCCTGCATTATTCCTCTATCACAACTTCTTTGTCTTTTGGGGAACTTTAGTGCACTTTGCACTCACTTTTCAGGGTCTTGGGGAGGGCTAATTTTCTAACTCTCACTATTTTCTAATAGTCCCAGCGACCCTCTACAAGGTCACATAGGTTTGGGGTCCATTCGTGGTTCGCATTCCACTTTTGGAGTATATGGTTTGTGTTGCCCCTATCCCTATGTGCCTCCATTGCATTCTATTGTAACTATACATTGTTTGCACTGTTTTCTAAGACTATACTGCATATTTTTAGTACTGTGTACATATAACTTGTGTATATTTGCTATCCTCACTCTGAGGGTACACTCTGAGATACTGTGACATATTGTCATAAAAATAAAGTACCTTTATTTTTAGTATAACTGTGTATTGTGTTTTCTTATGGTATTGTGCAAGTGACGCTTGTGGTACTGTAGTAGCTTCACACGTCTCCTAGTTCAGCCTAAGCTGCTCTGCTAAGCTACCATTATCTATCAGCCTAATCTGCTAGACACCCTATACACTAATAAGGGATAACTGGGCCTGGTGCAAGGTGCAAGTACCCCTTGGTACTCACTACAAGCCAGTCCAGCCTCCTACAGTCTTTCAGCGGGAAAACACTTCTGCACGACTCTCCACGGCGTGGGGGATCCATCCTCCAAAGGGGACGTCTCTAGCCCTTGTTGTTCCTGCAGAATCCTCAGCTTCTACTGTCCAGTAGCAGCTTCTTTGCACCCACAGCTGGCATTTCCTGGGCATCTGCCCATCTCCGACTTGCTTGTGACTTTTGGACTTGGTCCCCTTGTTCCACAGGTACCCTCGACTGGAAATCCATTGTTGTTGCATTGCTGGTTTGTGTCTTTCCTGCAGAATTCCCCTATCACGACTTCTGTGCTCTTTGGGGAACTTTAGTGCACTTTGCACTCACTTTTCGGGGTCTTGGGGTGGGCTATTTTTCTAACCCTCACTATTTTCTAATAGTCCCAGCGACCCTCTACAAGGTCACATAGGTTTGGGGTCCATTCGTGGTTCGCATTCCACTTTTGGAGTATATGGTTTGTGTTGCCTCTATCCCTATGTGTCCCCATTGCATCCTATTGTAACTATACATTGTTTGCACTGTTTTCTAAGACTATACTGCATATGTTTGGTATTGTGTACATATATCTTGTGTATATTTGCTATCCTCATACTGAGGGTACTCACTGAGATACTTTGGCATATTGTCATAAAAATAAAGTACCTTTATTTTTAGTATATCTGTGTATTGTGTTTTCTTATGATATTGTGCAAGTGACACTAGTGGTACTGTAGGAGCTTCACTCGTCTCCTAGTTCAGCCTAAGCTGCTCTGCTAAGCTACCATTATCTATCAGCCTAAGCTGCTAGACACCCTATACACTAATAAGGGATACCTGGGCCTGGTGCAAGGTGTAAGTACCCCTTGGTACTCACTACAAGCCAGTCCAGCCCCCTACAGGTCCTGTTAGCAGGATCTCAGTGAACACAGTCAAACACACTGACAAACAGTAAAACACACTGACAAACAGGGGACAGTCTAGAAAAGGCCTACTTTCCTACATTGGCGAGGTTAGATTTTATATTAATAATTTAGAATTGCCACTTTTAGAAATTGGGCTTTTCTCTGCACTTTAAAACCATCTGTGCCTTACAGCCTGTCTCCAATCCACGTCTGGGCTTGTCTGGTTGACAGCTCCCTTGGGCATTTCACCCAGACAACCACAGACACAGGACACTCAGTCACACCTGCATACATCTGCATATTGAATGGGTCTTTCTGGGCCAGAAGGGTGGATGGCCTGACACTTACATTTCAAAGTCCAGTGGCCTGCCCTCACACAGTAGACTGCCAAACCCCCTACTGGGACCCTGGTAGAAAGGATTGTACTGAAAGGGGAACGTGTTCACTTCAAAAACCACTCTTTGAAGTCTCCCTCACTTCAAAGGCATTTTTGGGTATATAAACTGGGTTTATGGCCCCACCAACTCAGACACTTCAGGACCTACACCTGCACCCTGTCAAGAGGAACTGCCTGGCTGCCCAAATGACTTATCAGGACTGCTTTGCTGAGAAGGACTGCTACCCTGCTGTTGCCCTGCTGCCCTGCTAGCCTCTGACGTTTCTGAGAAGTGCTCTCCCAGGGTTTGGATTGACCTTGCCTCCTGTTTTCTGAAGTCCCAGGGCCAAGAAGACTTCATCCCTTGAGGAAACTCCTTGTGCATCGAAAATCAACGCACGGCCTGCCGGAAGCGACGCACTGCCTGCCTTGCAACAGAGAAACCACTGCAGAGCCGAACCAGAACGACGCAGCCCGACTTTCAGAGTGGAAATTTGACTTAGTGCCTGTCTTGCGATGGAAAATTCAACGTATCACCTACCGGATCGACGCAACACCCGTGCCTTCTTCCAGCATGTCAAGGATTTGCCTGGGTCATCCCCGGGCGTCAAAAAGATCCCCGCATTGCAGTGAGGAACCAAGACTGCGTGCTGGAAAATGACGCAAACCCCTTGCAGCGTGGAAAGAAATGGCACAAAGCCTGTGCCACGCTGGAAAAATCCGACCCACACCTTATTTTTCCACGCATCTCCTCTTCTGCGTTCTCCGTCCGTGTTTTGGTTTATGCAAACCAAGTACTTTGTGTAACCAAGAGACAACTGTTTATGTCTTAGGAATAAGACTCTTTTACATTTTTTAAAAGTGATATTTCAACTTATACTCATTGGATCTTTGTCGTTTTGACCTTATCCTCTTCGGATAAATATTATCTATTTTTCTAAAACCTGTGTGGTGTATTTTTGTGGTGTTTTCTCTGTGTTACTGTGTGATTTATTGCACAAATACTTTACACATTGCCTTCTAAGTTAAGCCTGACTGCTCAGTGCCAAGCTACCAGAGGGTGGGCACAGGATAATTTGGATTGTGTGTGACTTACGCTGACTAGGATTGTGGTCCCTACTTCGACAAGGGTGTATACCTCTGTCAACTAGAGACCCCATTTCTAACACTGTTGATCAGTGGTGAGGATAGGACTTGTGTGTGTGCAGTGCCATACAATAGCTACGTGTACACTACCTACCCACAGTTAAAGGTCAATTCGATTTGTTATCTTTTTGCCATTCTTTAATCAGTATCCTATACAACATGTCTCTGGCTGGGTCCCAAGGAGGAGCTGGAGAGTTTGACCAAGCGAAGCTGGAGGCATACATTTGCAGCCAGCTGAAAGGGTTCTTCAAGGGGATGGGAATACCTACCCGGGGAGCCTCCAAGAAGGAGGAGCACCAAAAGGCGCTGAGGGCCTGGGCAGAAGCCCGTTCACAAGAGAATGTTGAGTTGGGAGAGCTATGGGATGGCTCTCCCGAGGATTTGCCAACAGTACTGGGGGTGAAACCCCTGAATTTGTGCCTCTTGCCAAACCAGGGAGCAGTGTCTCAAGTCACAGCCTGACTGCAGAGAAAAGGAGGGAGGACAGAGAATTTCAACTACGGTTGGCAAGATTGAAAATAGAGGCAGAGGAGAGGAGAGCTGGGGCTGAGAGGGCCTTGGCAGAAAATAAACTAATCTTGGCTCATGAACTGAGTCTGAAAGAGCTGGAGGTCAAGTCTAGGCAGTCTGAGTCCAGCAGTGATGGTGGCAGCACACATACAGGACCTGCTGGAGACAAAGTGGTTCGCATACCCAAGGATTTGGTGACAAGTTATGTGGTGGGAGATGACATTGATAAGTGGTTTGCTGCATATGAAATTGCACTAAGGGCTCATGGGGTACCTGCAGAGCAATGGGGGACGGGCTTGTGGAAACACATGTCAATACTTGGGAGGGACACACTTCTTACACTAGAGGTTGGGGACCAGGACAATTATGCCCCTATGAAAGCCATTTTCGTTGCCAAATTTGGACTGACCCCTGAAAAGTATCACCAAAGATTCAGGGACAGCATCAAGCTCCCCAACCAAACCTGGGTAGATTCTTTTGATTCTTCTAGTAAGGCAGTGAATGGTTGGGTTCGGGCCAGTACGGTAAATGATTACATGGGTTTGTACAATTTGATCCTGAGAAAGCATATGCTCAGTATTTGCTTTACAGAGTTGCACAAGCATCTAGTTGACAGTAACAACATGGCAACAATGACTTCAAAATAGCGGCACATCCCTATAACTAATTCAAAACCTAATATATCACTTAATGGTGCTCAATACACTATAACACATCTGTTGCCTCCATGTGTGAGCTGGAATCAAAGAACCAGTTAATAACAAAAACAAAAAATAGTGGAGCACTCAAAAACTCTTTTTTAAATCATATTATAGTAATCACTGGGACCATCTGGGAGAATGGATTAAGTCAATGTATGATGAGAGAGAAAAAGATACATGAAGAGTTAAATACAAAAAGAAATGGGTGTCAACATTCTCTTTGTCATTAACATATTTAATAATAATATATTTCTGTATAATAAAAAAGCAGTATATTTTTCCCCTTTGAAACTGCAAAAGGATTAATGTCCATTTATATAAAATTCCATTTGGCCGTGGAGCCCAGATGTTCAGTCTTTATAAATCCTCAACCAATGGAAGTAAGTTTGAGCCTGTACGATGTTTAGCCATGTCCATTCATATAAAATTCCATTTGCCCGTGGAGCCCAGATGTTCAGTCTTTATAAATCCTCAATAAATGGAAGTAAATTTCAACCTGTATGATGTTTAGCTGACACATGTTTTGTCCTATTTCAGGACTTTAAGGCTGATAAGATATCAATACCGAAAAAAGAAAAAAAGATTCTGTCACCTATTACATATGTCCACTGACTCATACATACTTATTAAGATCAACTAGTGTTTAATAGATTAACAACTATCAACATCACCTTGTACTCCAGTGTCCTATAATGTATCTTATGTTCAAAATCACAGTACCAGACATATGTGAGAAAGACTTAAATGAGAAACAATCCAACACCCATAAGTTCAAAAAACAATTACAGAAAAGAGGAGACACTCAGTGATCCCTTGTAACATAGAACATGCTTTGTTAATATTGATGTGTAAAAGTAGAGAATCAGAGTTGAGAAATAACCATAATGTCCCATAAGGTAGAATTTCTAAGTATACCTTATATTTTATTCATAATGAACTCCAAATTCCAAATCCAATAGAATCCAACTCTGTAAGATAATGTCCAACATTGATAAAATATCCCACATTTTACCAAAATTTAAAATATATGTCCACATATAGCACATTAACCAACCTTGTTATTTTTTTTATTTTTTTTACTCGCTTACTTTTCAATATCCTGGTTTGGCTCATTGTTATTTATTGTTCAACCCTCATCTATAATGGTCCATATTAAGCGTGCATTATCTTATGCATGTCTGAGCGAAATAAACAACGCATATGATTTAATTGAATGTTGTGACAGAGGACCAAAAAATATGAATGCAGAATCCAAAAAGGTTGATGGTTAATGCAGTATTTGGCTATATTATGATCAATCAAACCCTGCCCATACTATATCGCTTTATCCACTGTATCTAATTTTATTTCAAAATTGTAAAGATACAAATTCATATCATTGCACATTCATCAATATCTAATGTAGATTTTTACTATAGACAATGCCTATTATGTCACTTTCCATCTTGTGATAAAACTCATATCAATTTAGCATACCAATATCTATATATCACCTTTTATAATTTGTCCTTAGAAAGCCAGCCAACTTCAATTAATTCTAACGAATCACAAGTCAAAAGGAAGTATGGTTACTTAATGGTAATGATCACAGAAACGGGTAGACAATGGTTTGTCATATTTGTCTCATATTATTTGAAAAAATCTAACTGGACAATCTATTTATCCAAAAATGAACTCAACTTCCTAGCAATTCATTTGCATTGTTATCTCATTGTTCTTACCTCTAACTTGTCCGAGACTTCATAGATGGAGCTCAATATATGTGATCAAACCCAAATAGATAAAGAGGAACAATTTTAAAAGACCCGCTGACCAATCCACATGCAGTCTGTATAATTCCACGTGGGTACAAAAAACGAACATTGTTTACATTATCAGGGCGGCCATTTTGTAAGAGGCAAATTTTCATGTACAGATGTTTTATAACACAAAAACCTTTGCGGAACACAAAAAGAATTCTTATATTGTCATCCACACTCTTTTTAAAAAAAGAATTATATGGCTATATCGACAATTCTAATTTCAAATTACAAAGCGGTATTTATGAGTTATCTTCGTTCCACAATTCCCTCGTAGTATACGAGAATCCAAACCCAGCATGACAACTACCAATCACAGTGAGACAAATATACTTAGTTCCGATTTCTACCTATAATGTCGAAATGGCCATACAAAATCGTTTTTCACAGACTAGTCAGCCATAAAAACCATTGCAAACATTTGAATTGTGAAACGTACGCCATCTTAGGTGAGGCCATCCTCTGTTAATATGCATACTTCAGCATTTCGTTACAAGACAATTGATCCAATAATGTGTACATTTAGGGGCTCTGTTTTAAAAAGCATATTATAAATCTCTCTCAGTTTTCATAAGGGTACATGTTATTTATAAGCATATAACTTCCATTTTTGGAATCATAATGCTGTGTTATTTTTAACCAGCAAATTTCTCGTATTAAGCAACCTTATAAATAAAAGCAAGACATCAGACAAAATAAATTGACCCAATATTAATTTGCTTGAATTGTTATGTATATCCTAGATGTAAATTAAGACACATGCCGTCATTCCTCCCAAATTTAACCATTACATCCAGTGTTCAGAAGATTGTATCCTATAGTCGAAAAGCTTATTGGAATAAGCGGTATACTCATAGCAATCACAATGTGTGCGTTTCATCCACCATGTCGCACAATCTATATCCTAACCCCAAATACATAATCCATAGTTAAAATACAAACTCCTAAATCTGTGGAAAATGTATTTAAAGAAAGAATAGGTGAGGAAGAAATAGAAATTTGTAACACCTAGTGTATCTGTAGGGCGAAAAAGAGATTAAATTTAGAGTGACAATCAATTACAACTGCAACGGTTTCCTGGTCATGCATCCTCAGAGGATAGCCTGTCTTCAGCCTGCACAGAAGAAGCAAAGGAATCTCCCTTGGGGTTGAAGGAGTCATCCCCCTGCTTCAGCAGGCACCTTCTGCATCAATGACTGGTGGCGTGGAACCCCTCTCCAGTGGAGCTGCGTGGATCCTGCAACATGGGTGGTGGACAGAAGTTTTTCAGACGGTCCCCTTGTCCAGCTATGCAAGTTTGGTGTAGGTAAGACCTTGCCTTCCCACTCCACGCAGCTACCCCTATGCACCGCGTTTTTTGCAGCTACCAAGGATTGGCTGCTCCTTCCCACGAGGTTTCAAGTGCATATCCAAGCTTGCGTGCCAAGCACACGATCCTGCGACGCACAGCTCCCTGAGTGGTTCTCTGGCGACGTGGGAGCCTTTGTTGTGTTGTTGCATGGGCTCCTTTTACAAATTCTTTGTCCCCATCCTGTGGGACTCCTGAGTGGGCTGCCTAGTCTGTTGTGTGCTCTCTAGAAAGCGTAAAGCCCCCTTTGACTCCCCCACATGGGTAGAGTCCACCTGGTCCTTCCTGGGCCCTGGCAGCGCCATTTTGTCCTAAATCAAATCAAATCAAATCATTAACATTTATAAAGCGCGCTACTCACCCGTGCGGGTCTCAAGGCGCTAGGGGGGAAAGGGGGGGTTATCGCTGCTCGAACAGCCAAGTCTTTAGGAGTCTCCGGAAAGCGGAGTGGTCCTGGGTGGTCCTGAGGCTGGTGGGGAGGGAGTTCCAGGTCTTGGCCGCCAGGAAGGAGAAAGATCTCCCACCCGCCGTGGAGCGGCGGGTGCGAGGGACGGCAGCAAGTGCGAGGCCAGCGGAGCGGAGGGGGCGGGTGGGGACGTAGAAGCTGAGGCGTCTGTTGAGGTATTCCGGTCCCTTGTTGTGGAGGGCTTTGTGTGCGTGGGTGAGAAGACGGAAGGTGATCCTTTTGCTGACTGGGAGCCAATGCAGGTGTCTCAGGTGTGCGGAGATGTGGCTGTTGCGGGGTACGTCGAGGATGAGGCGGGCCGAGGCGTTTTGGATGCGTTGCAGGCGGTTTTGGAGTTTGGCTGTGGTCCCGGCGTAGAGGGTGTTGCCGTAGTCCAGGCGGCTCGTGACGAGGGCGTGGGTCACGGTTTTTCTGGTGTCGGCGGGGATCCAGCGGAAGATCTTACGGAGCATGCGGAGAGTGAGGAAGCAGGCGGAGGACACGGCGTTGACTTGCTTGGTCATGGTGAGAAGAGGGTCCAAGATGAAGCCGAGGTTGCGGGCGTGGTCTGCGGGGGTCGGTGCGGTGCCGAGGGCCGTGGGCCACCAGGAGTCGTCCCAGGCGGACGGGGTGTTGCCGAGGATGAGGACTTCCGTTTTTTCAGAGTTCAGCTTTAGGCGGCTGAGCCTCATCCAATCTGCGACGTCCTTCATACCCTCTTGTAGGTTGGTCTTGGCGCTGGCGGGGTCCTTGGTGAGGGAGAGTACAAGTTGGGTGTCGTCGGCGTAGGAGGTGATGATGATGTCGTGCTTGCGTACGATGTCGGCGAGGGGGCTCATGTAGACATTGAAGAGTGTCGGGCTGAGCGATGAGCCTTGAGGTACGCCGCAGATGATCTTGGTGGGTTCTGAGCGAAACGGAGGGAGGTAAACTCTTTGGGAGCGGTTAGCGAGGAAGGAGGCGATCCAGTCCAGGGCCTGGCCTTGGATCCCGGTGGAGCGTAGGCGGGTGATTAGGGTGCGGTGACAGACGGTGTCAAAGGCAGCCGAGAGGTCGAGGAGAATGAGGGCGACTGTTTCACTGTTGTCCATCAGGGTTCTGATGTCGTCTGTGACTGAGATGAGGGCGGTTTCCGTGCTGTGGTTGGTTCGGAATCCGGTTTGTGAAGGGTCGAGCAGGTTGTTGTCTTCCAGGAAGGTGGTCAGCTGTTTGTTGACGGTCTTTTCTATTACCTTGGCTGGGAAAGGTAGAAGAGAGATGGGGCGGAAGTTTTTCAGGTCGCTTGGGTCAGCCGTAGGTTTCTTTAGTAGGGCGTTGACTTCAGCGTGCTTCCAGCATTCGGGGAAGGTAGCAGAAGAAAAAGAAGAGTTGATGACGGTCTGGAGGTGCGGGGCGATGATGTCGTCGGCTTTGTTAAAGATGAAGTGCGGGCAGGGGTCCGAAGGGGCGCCGGAGTGGATAGAGTTCATGATGGATTTGGTTTCTTCCGTGTTGATGTGGGTCCAGTTGTTGAGGGTGATGTCCGGGGAAGCGGGTTCAGTGGTGTATGGTTGGGTCTGGTGTCCGAAGCTGTCGTGGAGGTCGCTGATCTTGCGATGGAAGAAAGTGGCGAGGGATTCGCACAAATCCTGTGAGGGCGTGACGGCGTTGGCGCTGGCGCTGGGGTTGGAGAACTCTTTGACGATGCTGAAGAGTTCTCTGCTGTTGTGGCTGTTTTTGTCTAGTCTGTCGGTGAAAAAGTTCCTTTTGGCAGTGCGGATCAGGTGGTGGTGTTCGCGTGTAGCGTTCTTGAGGGCGGTCATGTTGTCAGCGGTGTGGTCCTTGCGCCAGGCCTTCTCAAGGGCACGACAAGTTTTCTTTGATTCTTTGAGGGTGTCAGAGAACCAGAGAGGTTTTTTGGTGTTGGTCTGTCGATGCGTGCGTTTGAGGGGAGCAAGGTTGTCAGCGCAGTTGGAGATCCAGTTTGTGAGGTTGAGAGCTGCGTCGTTGGGGTCGGTGGTGAGGGTGGGTTGGTTGGCGGCGAGAGCGGAGAAGAGTTGCTCTTCAGGGATCTTGTTCCACTGTCGATGAGGGATGGGTTGAGTGCGGAGGTGGGAGGTCTCGCGTCGGAATGTGAAGTGGACACAGCTGTGGTCGGTCCAGTGTAGGGCAGAGGTGTGGCTGAAGAAGACGTGTTTGCTGGCGGAGAAGATAGGGTCGAGCGTGTGTCCGGCGATGTGGGTGGCGGTGTTCACCAGTTGTTTGAGGCCGAGGTTGGCGAGGTTGTCGAGCAGGGTGGTGGTGTTGGGGTCTCCTGTGTGTCACGGCTTCTGGGATGACTTCAGTGACACAAACAAGACTGCAATCCTCCATCTGCCGTGGGACATCACCTGCACCAACCAAGAATCTGAAATCATCTTCTTGGGTGCAATCCTGACTGTTCTTCTGAACCAGTGGTTCCACTTTTGCACCTTCACCCAGGAAATACGGGGCTCCTGTCCCTCCTGGGCTCTTCTGTGTTTCTTGGACTTGGGACCCTTCTTCCACAGGTCTTCAGGTCCAGGAATCCACTGTTGATGCTTTGCAGTCTCCTTTAGTTTTTGCATAATCCTGATTGTTGATTTAGTGTGTCTAAGAAAAAAGTTCCCTCACTTTACTCCTACCTTTCTGGGGTTGGTTCTAGTACTAATCTTTGGGATTTTCTAGTACGTCCAGCTCCCCTCTACTCACTACAATTGCCTAGGTGGGAAACCCAGATTCACATTCCACTTTCTTAGAATATGGTTTGTGTTCCCCAAGGCCCATTTCTTCCTATTGTATTTTACATCATTTTCACTGTTTTCTAAGTATTTATGTGATTATTTCTGTGTACCAGTGTATATAATAAGTATATTACTGACCTCCTAAGGGAGTATAGTCTCTGATGGTATATTTGGTATTTGTGTCACCTAAATAAATCCTTTATTTTTGTAACACTGAGTATTCTCTTTCATGTGTATGAGTACTGTGTGACTGCAGTGGTATTGCATGAGCTTTGCATGTCTCCTGGATAAGCCTTGGCTGCTCATCCACTCTACCACTAGAGAGCCTGGCTTCTAGACACTGGCTACACTACACTAATAGGGGATAACTGGACCTGGTATAAGGTGTAAGTACCTGTGGTACCCACTACAAACCAGGCCAGCTTCTCACAATCAATGCGTCAGATTTCTTGTGCTTTCCTAACATCCCCTAATGACACCATGGATGCACTCCATTTACAATACAAAGCTTCATGGTGCACGTTTTCACAGATGAGTCGACACATCTGTTGGCGCTAAACTCACACATTGCTGGAGTAGCGTTAAACTGATGCAACTGCAGCAATGCGAGGAGCCTCCCATAGGGAAAAGCCTTGTGTCAATTTTACGCCTACTCTGAGAAGGTGGTAAAAGTTTGACACAGTGAAGTCACAGAATGACGCAGTCAAATGTTTTGTATTTCATTGTGTCATTTCAGCATAGTTTTTCCCATGGGAATAACCTAGCCTGCATACATTATACCTGGTGCATGTATAATGTGACGCAGGGCTTTACAAACTCACTCATTGGCCCCAATGCATCAGTTTGTAAATATGGAGCAGTGTAGTAAACTGCTAGCGCCACCACTGAGTCAAAACAAAATGACGCAGTGGTGGCACAAGGGGCTTGTAAATAAGCCCCTGAGCACAGAAAACTCTTCCTTTAAGGGACTTGACACTTCCATTCATGTCGCGCTCCTTCATGACCCACACCAGACCAAAATGTCAGTAAGGGAAGCCAAGGCCAAAAGCATCCTGCAAGATAAAAGGCTGTCAGTACATTCTATACATCTTCTTAGGCTCTCTAAGAGCACTTGGGCCCATATTTAAAAATGTTCACGCAAACCTGGCTTTTGAAGAATTTCCAGATTTACACAACCTGGTAAACCACGGAGTACACCAAAGCGATGTGTCTCCCCAGGAGAGGCGGAACGAGGATAAATCTCTTTATTTCTCCTCATTATTTCCTCTTTCTACGTGTGCTGCATTCTGCAGCACACATAGATAGAGGAATATGCCTCTCAGGATTGTTTTTGTGCAGGAAGTTGTCCCTTCCTGCACAAAAACAATCCTGCATGCAACGCAGGCGCCCTTGCGCCATGGTACAAGGATGCCTGCATTGGTGCTAGGCTGCCAAAACAGCACCGATGCAGGGAGAAAGGACAGGGAATGCACACTATGACTTAAATACCTTGCATTCCTGCCCTTTTCCAGTGACGCAGTGCAGCGCAGTGAGGTGACTGGCTGCTCTGCCCCACTTTCCCATGAATATGGGCCTTAATATTTAGCTACAGTTCACCTGAGCTTGACTAGACTGGACATTTTATGACACTTTTCCTGCTGCTCTTGCTTTCCTTACCCATCAGTCTACAATGAACCACCAAGAGCCTGGACCTGTGTTGCTTTAGTTTGATGTTTGTATTGCTATATTCCCACTGTATATGCAGTGTGTTAACTGATGATTTGCAGTGATTTTGATTAATCGTGAACAATAAAGAACCTTTCAGACAAAAGTAAAATGTTGAGACTTTGCCTGATTTTGCAGTCGTTGCTTGACATCTCTTTCCCATCCTGCTGTATCCAGGTCCCGATGAGGTCCGGTTGGTGAACGGCACATCCATCTGCTCCGGGAGAGTGGAGGTAAAACACAATGGAGTCTGGGGGACCGTGTGTGATGACTCCTGGGATCTGAAGGATGCTTCATTGGTCTGCAGACAGCTTGGCTGTATTTCAGTACAAGAACATGAGTACAACCCAACATTTGGAAAGAGCTCCCTGCCTGTTTTAATGAGTAATGTTCAATGCACAGGAGATGAGGCTGCTCCATGGGAGTGCCCACAGCAAGGCTGGGAGCACAATACCTGTCCTACAGGAAGGGATGCTGGAGTGACCTGCACAGGTAAGATATGCAATGGAAATGCAAGAAACATATCTTTGCCCAACAAATGGAAGGAACTAACTGTGGAAGACACATATTTGATGCAAAATGCAAAGTGAAAGATTACAACAAACAATAACTGATTGAAATAACTACAGACGTGTATTTTCTAGACTTGCTCTCCTCTAAGAAACCTCACATATTTTCACACAACTCACAGACAGCACATATCCTGACACAGGCATCCTCACAACAACTCTCACTTCTGAAAATAATTAAGACATGTCTTTAGGACAGCTGTGCAGGCAGTTGGTGATCACCACCCCTGATGGTAGCAGTACTCCACTTGCCAGTATCCCACAGACAGATCTGGTACCATTGAAGAGCATCCACCACATAGCTGCCAGATTCACTGAAGGGCTGAGGAAGAACACACAGATGAATCCTGGACCTGTCTAACACCATCACTCCTTCACCTCTGTAAGAAACATCTTGATTTCCAGTATGAACACCTCCTACAGTCCCAGCACTGGATGTGATTCTACAAGTGACCCATTATCCTGAATCCCATGATAACCTGTACTGCCTGCCTTCATGCACAGTGCTCAGTAGCCCTGTAGCTAGGTTTGCTCTCGGTAATTACCCTACATGCAGATATTCACAGAGGCCCACATGTCATGATTACAGATTATGCTTATATCCAGCCGAGCAGTTTGTCTACAGTTAAGTGCTGGAGGCATTAGCACAGAAAACCACATCTAATCATGCATTACCAAGCACATTTACAGAGTGTTAGCCTGCACTAAGCAATAAATCCCATTAAGTGGTCCTTGATTATAACAGTATATTTTTCCTACAGTGCTTCAGACTCAGAGGCAATGCATAGGTGAAAATGATACATATATGTTCTTTCAACAGGTCTGTGTCTATTTATGATTATTGTAAAAGGCACCAGAGCATAAATTGTATGGTAATTAATATGGTTTGGGGATTTGCTCATGTGCCTGTGTGTTTATGTGTGTTTGTGTGT
The DNA here is from genome assembly GCF_031143425.1 of Pleurodeles waltl. Classification (NCBI taxonomy): domain Eukaryota; kingdom Metazoa; phylum Chordata; class Amphibia; order Caudata; family Salamandridae; genus Pleurodeles; species Pleurodeles waltl. The sequence goes on from NW_027150290.1 coordinate 1,616,941, forward strand.
GTGTGTGCGTGCATGTGTGGGTGTACGTGTGTATGTATGTGAGTTCATGTGCATGCATGAGAAGGAGTGATGAGGTGGATGGTTCAGCCAGCATCAGCAAAAAACTCTAGATTCAGCCGTGAATTGCATAACTAGATTGGATATTCAAAGTAAAAAAGTTGGCTATTTTGAGACTGTTTGTGTGTTATGGATAATGTAGCAACAAAAGACACTGTCACACCTGAAACAGTCTCTGGTTCCAGACACACTCTGGGAAATCATTGTGAATTCTATTTATCAATAATGCAAAGGCATTTCTGTAAATATCATTCCCTTGGAGAACACCCATCAACTAAATCCCCACTGTGTTTTGGGATTTACCTTCCTCTGCCCATCCTGCATGTGGCAGTATTGCCACATTGACAGTTTCCTGGGTAGGAAGGGGTTAGAGAGGAGAGTCCCTCCCCTGCTTCAATTCATGATGACATGAGGCAGTCTTGCCTCTGTATACACCACACCCCTAGAACCTTTAGCAGAAATGCCCCCCACCACTCCTTCCCTTCCTCGTTGTCTCAAGAGACACCCACACCTGCTGCTGAAGGGGGTCTCATGACGTGTATTTGCAGTTGTTGTGACTCTCTGTGGAAAGAGGATCCCGTTTGTGAGGTCTGTGGGGTAGGGGACAAGGGAGAAGGACAGCGGGAGGCGTCTAAACTCACTGCTCTGCAGGAAGGTGGCCCTCCCTCTATAGCGGCCATTACAGGGTTCGGTAGGTTCATGTGTGCCTGGGCCTCCACCATCCAAGCCGAAGGGAAGCACCCCCCCCAGTACCTGCTACAGGGATGACAGAAGGCAGTGCCACTATCGACAGAAGGTAAAAGCCCGGAGGGGCAAAGTAATACAAATGTGTTAGCTTTGAGGGTTTCAGAGGCTTTTGAAATAATTGGATTAATTCCTTACTCTGACTTATTGCTTTATAGGGAGACACAAGAGGTATAATTGGCTAACCTCGTCTGCCTCATAAGGGGATTTAAGCCTGTATATTTTTATCTCCTTGGTCATGTGTGTGTACGAAGAGTAAAAGACCTACAAAGGGAAAGCATGTCTTATCTACTTCACCGGAGGACAAGGAACTGATCTCAGCAAGGAGAGTGAGGTGCCGTCATTCAGGGATACCTGCTCTCATAACCCTGCGAGAAATGCAAAGAATGATATGACAGCCAATCCAGGACAGAAGACAAGTACGTGTGTGAGGGCACCCCTGCACTAGCAGAGGTGGCCCCACAAACTCCAGGCCCATTTTCCCGGACTTCATTAGTGTGGGGATGCCATTTTATGCGTATACTGGACATAGGTCAATACCAGCCCAGGAAGGCAGAACAAAGGATTTCCTTTGGGAGAGGGGTGTTACACCCTCTCCCTTTGGAAATAGGAGCGTCTGGATACAGTTTCTTTGGTCAGAAATCAAAGTGGAGATTGCAGAGGTATCCTGCTGGAATCTTGCATGCTTAATCTGAGGAACCACCCAAGAGAGAGACCCTTAATAGCCCTGAAAGGGGGATTGGTCACCAGCAGGGTGACCACATGTCAGGAGTGGACTCTGACGTCACCTGCCTGCACTGGCCACTCAGATGCTCCCAGAGTTCCCTGCCAACCTTGGATTCAAGATGGCAAAGTCCAGGGAACCTCTGGAGGAGCTGTGGGCACCACCCCTGGGGTGGTGATGGACAGGGGAGTGCTCACTCCCCTTTCCTCTGACCAGTTTTGTGCCAGAGGAGGGAGTGGAGGTCCCTGAACTGATGTAGACTGGTTTATGCCAGGAGAGCATCAAATGTGCCCTTCAAAGCATACAAGTGGCTTGGAGAGGCTACCCCTCCCAAGCCTGTAACACCTATTTCCAAAGAGAGAGGGTGTAAAACCCCTCTCCCAAAGGAAATCCTTTGTTCTGCCTTCCTGGGCTTGAGCTGATCAAGCAACAGGAGGGCAGAAACCTGTCTGTGAGGAGGGCTGCTGAGAAATCCTCAGAAGGTTGTAATGGTAATATTGGGGGGTCCTCTAAGGAGCCCCCAGAGTGCATGGAATTATACAACCAATAGTTGAAAATGTATTGGGGTATGATTCCAACATGTTTGATACCAAACATGCCCATGTTTGTAGTTACCATTATGTAGCTGGACATAGGTAGTGACGTATGTCCAGTACACGCATAAAATGGCATCCCCGCACTCACTCCGTCCAGAAAATGGGGCTGGAGTTCAGAGGGTCACCTCTGCTAGTGGAGGTGTGCCCTCACACACAGGTACTTGCACCCTGCCCTCTGGGCTAGGAGGGCCTGCCATAGGGGTGACTTATAGTGACCTGAGTGCAGTCAAATGGCAGTGAAAGGGTGCTTGCACCTTTTCACGCAGGCTGCAATGGCAGGCCTGCAGACCAGTTTCCATGGGCTCCCTACGGATGGCATAATATATGCTGTAGCCCATAGGGTTTCCCTGGTAGCCCAATGCCCTGGGTACCTAAGTACCATATTCTAGAAACTTACAAGGGGGCACCAGTATTCCAAATGTGGAGTGAAATACAGCGTTTTGGGAGAGAGAGCATAGTCAGTGAGGGTATGGTTAGCAGGATCCCAGTTAACACACTCAAACATACTGACAGACAGGTAAACATACTGACAAACAGACAGAAAATGTGGGTAGCCATGCCAAGAAAGAGGGTACTTTCCTACAGGGTTGCACTTGGAATAGGGACTGTGTAGGAGGCTGGCCTGGCTTACAGTGGGTACCAAGTGGTACTTACACCTTGTGCCAGGTCCAATTATTACTTATTAGTAGAATAGAGGTGTTTCTAGCAGCTTAGGCTGATAGAGGGTAGCTATAGCAGAGCAGCTTAGGCTGAACTAGGAGACATGCAAAGCTCCTACTATACCACTTATATCATATGCACAATATCATAAGAAAACACAATACACAGAGTTACTAAAAATAAAGGTACTTTATTTTTATGACAATATGCCACAAGTATCTCAGTGAGTACCCTCAGTAAGAAGGTAATTAATATACACAAGTTATATGTACACAAACCCAAAACAGTTAAGTAATAGTCAGAAAAGTAATGCAAACAGTGTAGAATTACAGTAGGTTGCAATAGGCAAGCATAGGTATAGGAGCAACACAAATTATATACTCCAAAAGTGGAATGCGAATCACAAATGGACCCCAGACCTAGGTGAGCTTGTAGAGGGTTGCTGGGACTGTAAGAAAACAGTCAGGGTGTCCAAGATACCCCGCCCCAAGACCCTGAAAAGTAGGAGTAAAGTACACCTACTACCCCAAAAGAGCACAATAGTCGTGATAGCAGGATTCTGCAAGAACATCAAACACCAGCAGTGCACTGAAGACAGATTCCTGGACCTGAGGACCTTCAAAGCAAGGGGACCAAGTCCAATAGTTGCGACAGTGTCCAGGGGGGGCAGGAGCCCAGGAAAGAAGGTGCAAGGAAGCTGCCTCTGGATGGAAGAGGCTTGGCGTTCTGCAAGAAAGAAGAGGACTAGGAACTTCTCCTTTGGAAGACAGATGTCCCACGTCACAATGAAGCTTGCAGAGGTGTTCACACGCAGAAATACTGCAAACAAGCCTTGCTAGCTGCAAGGATTGCAGTAGAGGTTTTTGGGTGCGGCTGAGGACCAGGAAGGACCAGGATGTCGCCACTTGGAAGAGGAGACAGAGGGGCCGTCTAGCAACTCAGAGAGCTCTCACAGAAGCAGGCAGCACCCGCAGAAGTACCTGAACAGGCACTTGGAAGATTTGTGAACCAGAGTCCATGCAGAGTTACAAAGCAGGGTCCCACGACGTCAGAGGCCAGCTCAGCGGTTTTTGCACTGCAGGACAAAGTGCTGGGGACCCAGGCTAGGATGTGCACAAAGGAAATCCTGTAAGGGTGCATGTGAGAAGGTAGCCTCTTTCTAGCCTTGTTACCCCCACTTTTGGCCTGTTTGTGAGTGTATGTCAGGGTGTTTTCAGTGTCTCACTGGGATCCTGCCAGCCAGGGCCCAGTGACCATAGTGAAAACCCTATGTTTTCAGTATGTTTGTTATGTGTCACTGGGACCCTGCTAGTCAGGACCCCAGTGCTCATAAGTTTGTGACCTATATGTATGTGTTCCCTGTGTGATGCCTAACTGTCTCACTGAGGCTCTGCTATCCAGAACCTCAGTGGTTATGCTCTCTCATTTCTTTCCAAATTGTCACTAACAGGCTAGTGACAAATTTCACTAATTCACATTGGCATACTGGAACACCCTTATAATTCCCTAGTATATGGTACTGAGGTACCCAGGGTATTGGGGTTCCAGGAGATCCCTATGGGCTGCAGCATTTCTTTTGCCACCCATAGGGAGCTCTGACAATTCTTACACAGGCCTGCCACTGCAGCCTGAGTGAAATAATGCACACATTATTCACAGCCATTTCCACTGCACTTAAGTAACTTATAAGTCACCTATATGTCTAACCTTTACTTAGGAAAGGTTGGGTGCTAAGTTACTTAGTGTGTGGGCACCCTGGCAATAGCCAGAGTGCTCCCACATAGTTCAGGGCAAATTCCCCGGACTTTGTGAGTGCGGGGACACCATTACACGCGTGCACTACACATAGGTCACTACCTATGTGTAGCTTCACAATGGTAACTCTGAATATGGGCATGTAACATGTCTAAGATCATGGAATTGCCCCCTCTATGCCATCCTGGCATTGTTGGCACAATCCCATGATCCAACGGGTCTGTAGCCCAGACCCGGGTACTGCCAAACTGCCTTTTCAGGGGTTTCACTGCAGCTGCTGCTGCTGCCAACCCCTCAGACAGGTTTCTGCCCTCCTGGGGTAAAGCCAGGCTTGGCCCAGGAAGGCAGAACAAAGGACTTCCTCAGAGAGAGGGTGTTACACCCTCTCCCTTTAGAAAAAGGTGTTAAGGCAGGGGAGGAGTAGCCTCCCCCAGCCTCTGGAAATGCTTTCATGGGCACATATGGTGCCCATTTCTGCATAAGCCAGTCTACACCGGTTCAGGGACCCCTCAGCCCTGCTCTGGCGCGAAACTGGACAAAGGAAAGGGGAGTGACCACTCCCCTAACCTGCACCTCCCCTGGGAGGTGCCCAGAGCTCCTCCAGTGTGCTCCAGACCTCTCCCATCTTGGAAACAGAGGTGCTGCTGGCACACTGGACTGCTCTGAGTGGCCAGGGCCAGCAGGTGACATCAGAGACTCCTTCTGATAGGCTCCTTCAGGTGTTGCTAGCCTATCCTCTCTCCTAAGTAGCCAAACCCTCTTTTCTGGCTATTTAGGGTCTCTGCTTTGGGGAATTCCTTAGATAACGAATGCAAGAGCTCATCAGAGTTCCTCTGCATCTCTCTCTTCACCTTCTGCCAAGGAATCGACTGCTGACCGCGCTGGAAGCCTGCAAAACTGCAACAAAGTAGCAAAGACGACTACTGCAACTCTGTAACTCTGATCCTGCCGCCTTCTCGACTGTTTCCCTGGTGGTGCATGCTGTGGGGTAGTCTGCCTCCTCTCTGCACTAGAAGCTCCGAAGAAATCTCCCGTGGGTCGACGGAATCTTCCCCCTGCTACCGCAGGCACAAAAGAACTGCATCACCGGTCCCCTGGGTCTCCTCTCAGCACGACGTGCGAGGTCCCTTGAATCCAGCAACTCTGTCCAAGTGACTCCCACAGTCCAGTGACTCTTCAGTTCAAGTTTGGTGGAGGTAAGCCCTTGCCTCCCCACGCCAGACTGCATTGCTGGGAACCACATCTTTTGCAGCTGCTCGGGCCTCTGTGCACTTCCGGCGGAAATCCTTTGTGCACAGCCAAGCCTGGGTCCACGGCACTCTAACCTGCATCGCACGACTTTCTAAGTTGTCCTCCGGCGGCGTGGGACTCCTTTGTGCAACTTCGGGTGAGCACCGTTTCACTCCTCTTCGTAGTGCCTGTTCCTGCACTTCTGTGGGTGCTGCCTGCTTCTGAGAGGGCTCTTTGTCTTGCTCGACACCCCCTCTGTCCCCAGATGCAAGTGGCGACATCCTGGTCCCTCCTGGGCCACAGCAGCATTCAAAAACCTTTACTGCATGATTTGCAGCTAGCAAGGCTTGCTGGCGGTCTTTCTTCAGGAAAATACTTCTGCACGACTCTCCATGGCGTGGGGGATCCATCCTTCAAAGGGGAAGTCTCTAGCCCTTGTCGTTCCTGCAGAATCCTCAGTTTCTAATGTCCAGTAGCAGCTTCTTTGCACCCACAGCTGGCATTTCCTGGGCATCTGCCCATCTCCGACTTGCTTGTGACTTTTGGACTTGGTCCCCTTGTTCCACAGGTACTCTCGTCTGGAAGTCCATCGTTGTTGCATTGCTGGTTTGTGTCTTTCCTGCAGAATTCCCCTATCACGACTTCTGTGCTCTTTGGGGAACTTTAGTGCACTTTGCACTCACCTTTCAGGGTCTTGGGGTGGGCTATTTTTCTAACCCTCACTGTTTTCTTACAGTCCCAGCGACCCTCTGTGAGAAGGTAGCCTCTTTCTAGCCTTGTTACCCCCACTTTTGGCCTGTTTGTGAGTGTATGTCAGGGTGTTTGTCACTGTTTTCACTGTCTCACTGGGATCCTGATAGCCAGGCCTCAGTGCTCATAGTGAAAACACTATGTTTTCAGTATGGTTGTTATGTGTCACTGGGATCCTGCTGGTCAGGACCCCAGTGCTCATAGGTTTGTGGCCTATATGTATGTGTCACTGGGACCCTGTCACACAGGGCCCCAGTGCTCATAGGTGTGCATGTATATGTTCCCTGTGTGGTGCCTAACTGTCTCACTGAGGCTCTGCTAACCAGAACCTCAGTGGTTATGCTCTCTCATTACTTTCAAATTGTCACTAACAGGCTAGTGACCAATTTTACCAATTTACATTGGCTTACTGGAACACCCTTATAATTCCCTAGTATATGGTACTGAGGTACCCAGGGTATTGGGGTTCCAGGAGATCCCTATGGGCTGCAGCATTTCTTTTGCCACCCATAGGGAGCTCTGACAATTCTTACACAGGCCTGCCACTGCAGCCTGAGTGAAATAACGTCCACGTTATTTCACAGCCATTTTACACTGCACTTAAGTAACTTATAAGTCACCTATATGTCTAACCTTTACCTGGTAAAGGTTAGGTGCAAAGTTACTTAGTGTGAGGGCACCCTGGCACTAGCCAAGGTGCCCCCACATTGTTCAGAGCCAATTCCCTGAACTTTGTGAGTGCGGGGACACCATTACACGCGTGCACTACATATAGGTCACTACCTATATGTAGCTTCACCATGGTAACTCCGAATATGGCCATGTAACATGTCTATGATCATGGAATTGCCCCCTCTATGCCATCCTGGCATTGTTGGTACAATTCCATGATCCCAGTGGTCTGTAGCACAGACCCTGGTACTGCCAAACTGCCCTTCCTGGGGTTTCACTGCAGCTGCTGCTGCTGCCAACCCCTCAGACAGGCAGCTGCCCTCCTGGGGTCCAGCCAGGCCTGGCCCAGGATGGCAGAACAAAGAACTTCCTCTGAGAGAGGGTGTGACACCCTCTCCCTTTGGAAAATGGTGTGAAGGCAGGGGAGGAGTAGCCTCCCCCAGCCTCTGGAAATGCTTTGTTGGGCACAGAGGTGCCCAATTCTGCATAAGCCAGTCTACACCGGTTCAGGGACCCCTTAGCCCCTGCTCTGGCGCAAAACTGGACAAAGGAAAGGGGAGTGACCACTCCCCTGACCTGCACCTCCCCTGGGAGGTGTCCAGAGCTCCTCCAGTGTGCTCCAGACCTCTGCCATCTTGGAAACAGAGGTGCTGCTGGCACACTGGACTGCTCTGAGTGGCCAGTGCCACCAGGTGACGTCAGAGACTCCTGCTGATAGGCTCCTTCAGGTGTTAGTAGCCTATCCTCTCTCCTAGGTAGCCAAACCCTCTTTTCTGGCTATTTAGGGTCTCTGTCTCTGGGGAAACTTTAGATAACGAATGCATGAGCTCAGCCGAGTTCCTCTGCATCTCTCTCTTCACCTTCTGATAAGGAATCGACCGCTGACCGCGCTGGAAGCCTGCAAACCTGCAACATAGTAGCAAAGACGACTACTGCAACTCTGTAACGCTGATCCTGCCGCCTTCTCGACTGTTTTCCTGCTTGTGCATGCTGTGGGGGTAGCCTGCCTCCTCTCTGCACCAGAAGCTCCGAAGAAATCTCCCGTGGGTCGACGGAATCTTCCCCCTGCAACCGCAGGCACCAAAAAGCTGCATTACCGGTCCCTTGGGTCTCCTCTCAGCACGACGAGCGAGGTCCCTCGAATCCAGCGACTCTGTCCAAGTGACCCCCACAGTCCAGTGACTCTTCAGCCCAAGTTTGGTGGAGGTAAGTCCTTGCCTCACCTCGCTGGGCTGCATTGCTGGGAACCGCGACTTTGCAAGCTACTCCGGCCCCTGTGCACTTCCGGCGGAAATCCTTCGTGCACAGCCAAGCCTGGGTCCACGGCACTCTAACCTGCATTGCACGACTTTCTAAGTTGGTCTCCGGCGACGTGGGACTCCTTTGTGCAACTTCGGCGAGCACCATTTCACGCATCCTTGTAGTGCCTGTTTCTGGCACTTCTCCGGGGGCTACCTGCTTTAGTGAGGGCTCTTTGTCTTGCTCGACGTCCCCTCTCTCTGCAGGTCCAATTTGCGACCTCCTGGTCCCTCCTGGGCCCCAGCAGCGTCCAAAAACGCCAAACGCACGATTTGCGTGTAGCAAGGCTTGTTGGCGTCCATCCGGCGGGAAAACACTTTTGCACGACTCTCCAATGCGTGTGGGATCCATCCTCCAAAGGGGAAGTCTCTAGCCCTTGTCGTTCCTGCAGTATTCACAGTTCTTCAGCCTAGTAAGAGCTTCTTTGCACCAACCGCTGGCATTTCTTGGGCATCTGCCCATCTCCGAGCTGTTTGTGACTTTTGGACTTGGTCCCCTTGTTCCACAGGTACCCTCAGTCAGGAATCCATCGTTGTTGCATTGCTGATTTGTGTTTTCCTTGCATTTTCCCTCTAACACGACTATTTTGTCCTTAGGGGAACTTTAGTGCACTTTGCACTCACTTTTCAGGGTCTTGGGGAGGGTTATTTTTCTAACTCTTACTATTTTCTAATAGTCCCAGCGACCCTCTACAAGGTCACATAGGTTTGGGGTCCATTCGTGGTTCACATTCCACTTTTGGAGTATATGGTTTGTGTTGCCCCTATCCCTATGTTTCCCCATTGCATCCTATTGTAACTATACATTGTTTGCACTGTTTTCTAAGACTATATTGCATATTTTTGCTATTGTGTATATATATCTTGTGTATATTTCCTATCCTCTCACTGAGGGTACACTCTAAGATACTTTGGCATATTGTCATAAAAATAAAGTACCTTTATTTTTAGTATAACTGTGTATTGTGTTTTCTTATGATATTGTGCATATGACACTAAGTGGTACTGTAGTAGCTTCACACGTCTCCTAGTTCAGCCTAAGCTGCTCTGCTAAGCTACCATTATCTATCAGCCTAAGCTGCTAGACACCCTATACACTAATAAGGGATAACTGGGCCTGGTGCAAGGTGCAAGTACCCCTTGGTACTCACTACAAGCCAGTCCAGCCTCCTACATTGGTTGTGCAGCGGTGGGATAAGTGCTTTGAGACTACTTGCCACTCTTGTCATTGTACTTTTCATAAGAGAAAAATATACAAAACAAGGTCAGTATATATACACATAGCCAAAAAGTTTTGCATTTCCTCTTTTCACTCTTTTCTAAGTGCTGAAAAGTACTTCTAAACTTTCAAAAAGTTCTTAAAAGTTTAAAAAGTTTTTTCTGTCTTTCCAAAAAGTTCTGAAAACTTTTTTCTCTTTGTCTATCACTTTAACTCTCTCTAAAAATGTCTGGCACAGGCCAAAAAGTTGAACTGTCCAAACTTGCATATGATCACCTTAGCTGGAAAGGAGCAAGGAGTCTCTGCATAGAGAGAGGTTTGAGTGTAGGGAAGAATCCTTCCTTAGAACTGTTAATTAATATGCTTAGAGTACAGGATAAGGCCATAAGTGCCCAATCTGTAGAAAAAGTAGCTAATGGTTCTCAATCTGATCCAGGGACTCCCCCAGGAAAAGGTTCAGGAAAGAAACTTCTCAGCCTGCCCATTACTAGACAGTCTAGCATAGTTGGTACAGAGGTTGAATCACATCTTACTGATGATGTGCTCTCACATTATGCTGGTAGCCAAGCTGTTAGGGTGCCCTTGGTAAGGGACAGGTCTCCTTCTGTTCATTCCCATCATACCTCTGTATCTAGAAATGTCCCTCCCACCCACCCTGATGACAGATTGTTAGAAAGGGAGCTCAATAGATTGAGAGTGGAACAAACCAGACTGAAGCTCAAGAAGCAACAGCTGGATTTGGATAGACAGTCTTTAGAAATAGAGAGGGAAAGACAGAAGATGGGTTTAGATACCCATGGTGGCAGCAGCAGTATTCCCCATAGTCATCCTGCAAAAGAGCATGATTCCAGGAATCTGCATAAGATAGTTCCCCCTTCAAGGAGGGGGATGACATTAACAAGTGGTTTGCTGCACTTGAGAGGGCCTGTGCTGTACAGGATGTCCCTCAAAAGCAGTGGGCTGCTATCCTATGGCTATCATTTACTGGAAAAGGTAGGGATAGGCTCCTTACTGTAAAAGAAAATGATGCTAACAATTTCCAAGTTCTTAAGAATGCACTCCTGGATGGTTATGGCTTAACCACTGAACAGTACAGGATAAAGTTCAGAGAGACCAAAAAGGAGTCTTCACAAGACTGGGTTGATTTCATTGACCATTCAGTGAAGGCCTTGGAGGGGTGGTTACATGGCAGTAAAGTTACTGATTATGAAAGCCTGTATAACACAATCCTGAGAGAGCATATACTTAATAATTGTGTGTCTGATTTGTTGCACCAGTACCTGGTAGACTCTGATCTGACCTCTCCCCAAGAATTGGGAAAGAAGGCAGACAAATGGGTCAGAACAAGGGTGAACAGAAAAGTTCATACAGGGGGTGACAAGGATGGCAATAAGAAGAAAGATGGTGAAAAATCTCAAGATAAGCATGGGGATAAGGGTAAAACCAAAGATCCCACTTCAAATCTTAAACACTCTTCAGAGGGTGGGGATAAAACAAATTCTTCCTCTTCTTCCCAACCTGCACACATTAAAAAGCCTTGGTGCTTTGTGTGTAAAAATAGAGGCCATAGGCCAGGGGATAAGTCCTGTCCAGGTAAACCCCCTGAGCCTACCACCACTAATACATCAAGCTCTAGTGCCCCTAGCAGTAGTGGTACTAGTGGTGGGACTGCTGGCAACAGTCAAGCAAAGGGTGTAGTTGGGTTCACTTATGGGTCCATAGTGGAAACTGATGTAATCAGTCCCAAGACAGTTTCTGTCACACCTAGTGGCATTGGCCTTGCCACACTGGCTGCTTGTCCCCTTACAATGGATAAGTACAGGCAGACAGTTTCAATAAATGGTGTTGAGGCCTTGGCCTACAGGGACACAGGTGCCAGTTTCACTTTGGTGACTGAAAACCTAGTGCCTCCTGAACAACACATCATTGGACAACAGTATAAGATTATTGATGTCCATAACTCCACTAAGTTTCTTCCCTTAGCTATAATTCAGTTTAGTTGGGGTGGAGTTACTGGCCCTAAGCAGGTGGTGGTATCACCTAGCTTACCTGTAGACTGTCTCTTAGGTAATGACCTAGAGGCCTCAGGTTGGGCTGATGTAGAGTTTTATGCCCATGCAGCCATGCTGGGCATCCCTGAGGAATTGTTCCCTCTCATTTCAAGTGAAATGAAAAAGCAAAGGAGAGAAGGCCTGAAAAATCAGGATCCCTCTCCATCAACAGGTAAAAAGGGTATCACAGCATCCCCTAACCACCCTACCATTCAGGATACTATTCCTGTGGTGGGAGAAACCTCTCCTGGGGTGGCACCTGTTCCAAGGGAATCATCAGCTGGCAAAGCTGGACTCCCTGAGGTGGAAGTACCTCTCTGTGGGATAACTAACATTGGTGAGAAAAACAGCACCATTTTAGTTAACATGGAGCATCCCTCCAACCCTCCCAGAGAAACTTTAGTGCAGAAACCCTGCACTACCTCACAACACTTAGGACAGCATCCCTGCCCTAGTGTGGAGCTCATAGGACAACATCCCTGCCCTGCTCCAACTCAAGAGAAACAGCATCCCTGTTCTCTCTTCCAGCCAGATGGACAAAGTTTTTGCCCAGCTATGGCTTTTCTGAGACAGCATCCCTGTCTGGCATTTCCATCACTACAAATAGGTTCAGTGGACAATTCCCACTGCTCGAAACTAAAACTTACTGATAGAAACTCTGAAAATACATCTTCACATTGTTGCTTAGCTAAAAAACTTCAAACAGGGTGGTTTACATCCCCACAGGGAAATAACCATATAGTGGATGATAAAGGGAGTAACCAGTCTATTGCAGAGCTACTCTCTACTTATCACCACTTAGACAATAAAGTCTCAACTGGCCAAGGTTAGCCTTATTGTCCTTCGTTTGGGGGGGGGTTGTGTGAGAAGGTAGCCTCTTTCTAGCCTTGTTACCCCCACTTTTGGCCTGTTTGTGAGTGTATGTCAGGGTGTTTGTCACTGTTTTCACTGTCTCACTGGGATCCTGATAGCCAGGCCTCAGTGCTCATAGTGAAAACACTATGTTTTCAGTATGGTTGTTATGTGTCACTGGGATCCTGCTGGTCAGGACCCCAGTGCTCATAGGTTTGTGGCCTATATGTATGTGTCACTGGGACCCTGTCACACAGGGCCCCAGTGCTCATAGGTGTGCATGTATATGTTCCCTGTGTGGTGCCTAACTGTCTCACTGAGGCTCTGCTAACCAGAACCTCAGTGGTTATGCTCTCTCATTACTTTCAAATTGTCACTAACAGGCTAGTGACCAATTTTACCAATTTACATTGGCTTACTGGAACACCCTTATAATTCCCTAGTATATGGTACTGAGGTACCCAGGGTATTGGGGTTCCAGGAGATCCCTATGGGCTGCAGCATTTCTTTTGCCACCCATAGGGAGCTCTGACAATTCTTACACAGGCCTGCCACTGCAGCCTGAGTGAAATAACGTCCACGTTATTTCACAGCCATTTTACACTGCACTTAAGTAACTTATAAGTCACCTATATGTCTAACCTTTACCTGGTAAAGGTTAGGTGCAAAGTTACTTAGTGTGAGGGCACCCTGGCACTAGCCAAGGTGCCCCCACATTGTTCAGAGCCAATTCCCTGAACTTTGTGAGTGCGGGGACACCATTACACGCGTGCACTACATATAGGTCACTACCTATATGTAGCTTCACCATGGTAACTCCGAATATGGCCATGTAACATGTCTATGATCATGGAATTGCCCCCTCTATGCCATCCTGGCATTGTTGGTACAATTCCATGATCCCAGTGGTCTGTAGCACAGACCCTGGTACTGCCAAACTGCCCTTCCTGGGGTTTCACTGCAGCTGCTGCTGCTGCCAACCCCTCAGACAGGCAGCTGCCCTCCTGGGGTCCAGCCAGGCCTGGCCCAGGATGGCAGAACAAAGAACTTCCTCTGAGAGAGGGTGTGACACCCTCTCCCTTTGGAAAATGGTGTGAAGGCAGGGGAGGAGTAGCCTCCCCCAGCCTCTGGAAATGCTTTGTTGGGCACAGAGATGCCCAATTCTGCATAAGCCAGTCTACACCGGTTCAGGGACCCCTTAGCCCCTGCTCTGGCGCAAAACTGGACAAAGGAAAGGGGAGTGACCACTCCCCTGACCTGCACCTCCCCTGGGAGGTGTCCAGAGCTCCTCCAGTGTGCTCCAGACCTCTGCCATCTTGGAAACAGAGGTGCTGCTGGCACACTGGACTGCTCTGAGTGGCCAGTGCCACCAGGTGACGTCAGAGACTCCTGCTGATAGGCTCCTTCAGGTGTTAGTAGCCTATCCTCTCTCCTAGGTAGCCAAACCCTCTTTTCTGGCTATTTAGGGTCTCTGTCTCTGGGGAAACTTTAGATAACGAATGCATGAGCTCAGCCGAGTTCCTCTGCATCTCTCTCATCACCTTCTGATAAGTAATTGACCGCTGACCGCGCTGGAAGCCTGCAAACCTGCAACATAGTAGCAAAGACGACTACTGCAACTCTGTAACGCTGATCCTGCCGCCTTCTCGACTGTTTTCCTGCTTGTGCATGCTGTGGGGGTAGCCTGCCTCCTCTCTGCACCAGAAGCTCCGAAGAAATCTCCCGTGGGTCGACGGAATCTTCCCCCTGCAACCTCAGGCACCAAAAAGCTGCATTACCGGTCCCTTGGGTCTCCTCTCAGCACGACGAGCGAGGTCCCTCGAATCCAGCGACTCTGTCCAAGTGACCCCCACAGTCCAGTGACTCTTCAGCCCAAGTTTGGTGGAGGTAAGTCCTTGCCTCACCTCGCTGGGCTGCATTGCTGGGAACCGCGACTTTGCAAGCTACTCCGGCCCCTGTGCACTTCCGGCGGAAATCCTTCGTGCACAGCCAAGCCTGGGTCCACGGCACTCTAACCTGCATTGCACGACTTTCTAAGTTGGTCTCCGGCGACGTGGGACTCCTTTGTGCAACTTCGGCGAGCACCGTTTCACGCATCCTCGTAGTGCCTGTTTCTGGCACTTCTCCGGGTGCTACCTGCTTCAGTGAGGGCTCTTTGTCTTGCTCGACGTCCCCTCTCTCTGCAGGTCCAATTTGCGACCTCCTGGTCCCTCCTGGGCCCCAGCAGCGTCCAAAAACGCCAAACGCACGATTTGCGTGTAGCAAGGCTTGTTGGCGTCCATCCGGCGGGAAAACACTTCTGCACGACTCTCCAAGGCGTGGGGGATCCATCCTCCAAAGGGGAAGTCTCTAGCTCTTGTCGTTCCTGCAGTATTCACAGTTCTTCAGCCTAGTAAGAGCTTCTTTGCACCAACCGCTGGCATTTCTTGGGCATCTGCCCATCTCCGAACTGCTTGTGACTTTTGGACTTGGTCCCCTTGTTCCACAGGTACCCTCAGTCAGGAATCCATCGTTGTTGCATTGCTGATTTGTGTTTTCCTTGCATTTTCCCTCTAACACGACTATTTTGTCCTTAGGGGAACTTTAGTGCACTTTGCACTCACTTTTCAGGGTCTTGGGGAGGGTTATTTTTCTAACTCTCACTATTTTCTAATAGTCCCAGCGACCCTCTACAAGGTCACATAGGTTTGGGGTCCATTCGTGGTTCACATTCCACTTTTGGAGTATATGGTTTGTGTTGCCCCTATCCCTATGTTTCCCCATTGCATCCTATTGTAACTATACATTGTTTGCACTGTTTTCTAAGACTATATTGCATATTTTTGCTATTGTGTATATATATCTTGTGTATATTTCCTATCCTCTCACTGAGGGTACACTCTAAGATACTTTGGCATATTGTCATAAAAATAAAGTACCTTTATTTTTAGTATAACTGTGTATTGTGTTTTCTTACGATATTGTGCATATGACACTAAGTGGTACTGTAGTAGCTTCACACGTCTCCTAGTTCAGCCTAAGCTGCTCTGCTAAGCTACCATTATCTATCAGCCTAAGCTGCTAGACACCCTATACACTAATAAGGGATAACTGGGCCTGGTGCAAGGTGCAAGTACCCCTTGGTACTCACTACAAGCCAGTCCAGCCTCCTACACCCTCTACAAGGTCACATAGGTTTGGGGTCCATTTGTGGTTCGCATTCCACTTTTGGAGTATATGGTTTGTGTTGCCCCTATCCCTATGGGTCCCCATTGCATCCTATTGTAACTATACATTGTTTGCACTGTTTTCTCAGACTATACTGCATATTTTTGGTATTGTGTACATATATCTTGTGTATATTTGCTATCCTCATACTGAGGGTACTCACTGAGATACTTTGGCATATTGTCATAAAAATAAAGTACCTTTATTTTTAGTATATCTGTGTTTTCTTATGATATTGTGCAAGTGACACTAGTGGTACTGTAGGAGCTTCACTCGTCTCCCAGTTCAGCCTAAGCTGCTCTGCTAAACTACCATTATCTATCAGCCTAAGCTGCTAGACACCCTATACACTAATAAGGGATACCTGGGCCTGGTGCAAGGTGTAAGTACCCCTTGGTACTCACTACAAGCCAGTCCAGCCTCCTACATTGGTTGTGCAGCGGTGGGATAAGTACTTTGCAACTACTTACCACTTTTGTCACTGTACTTTTCATAAGAGAAAAATATACAAAACAAGTTCAGTGTATGTACACCTAACCAAAAAGTTTTGCATTTCCTCTTTTCACTCTATTCTAACTGCTGAAAAGTACCTCTAAACTTTCTAAAAGTTTCTAAAAAGTTTTAAAAGTTTTTTTTCTGTCTTTTCAAAAGTTCTGAAAAACTTTTTCTTCACTTTTTCTGTCACTTAAACACTTTCTAAAATGTCTGGCACAGGCCAAACTGTTGATCTGTCCAAACTTGCGTATGATCACCTTAGCTGGAAAGGAGCAAGGAGTCTCTGCATAGAAAGAGGTTTGAGTGTAGGGAAGAATCGTCCCAGAGAACTGTTGGTTAACATGCTTATAGAACAGGATAAGGCCAAAGGGGCCCACTCTGTTGAAAAAGTAGCTAATGGTTCACAATCTGATCCAGGGACTCCCCTAGAAAAAGATTCAGAAAAGAAACGTCCTAGCCTGCACCTGATCAGACAGCCTAGCATAGTTGGTAGTGATGTAGAGTCACACCATACTGATAGTGTGGTCTCACATCATAGCAAGAGTATTTCTTCTCACCATAGTAGAAGTGATGTTTCTGTTAACCAAGCTGTTAGGATGCCATCTGTTTGGAACAGGTCTCCTTCTGTCCATTCTCACCATACTTCTGTTTCAAGGAATGTCCCTCCCACCCACCCTGATGACAGAATGTTAGAAAGGGAGCTCAATAGATTGAGAGTGGAACAATCCAGGCTGAAGCTCAAGCAGCAACAGCTGGATTTAGATAGGCAATCCTTAGAAGTAGAAAAAGAAAGACAGAAATTGGGTTTAGAAACCCATGGTGGCAGCAGCAGTAGTCCCCATAGTCATCCTGCAAGAGAGCATGATTCAAGGAATCTGCACAAGATAGTTCCCCTTATAAGGAGGGGGATGACATTAACAAGTGGTTTGCTGCACTTGAGAGGACCTGTGTTGTACAGGATGTCCCTCAAAGGCAGTGGGCTGCTATCCTATGGCTATCATTTAGTGGAAAGGGTAGGGATAGGCTCCTTACTGTGACAGAAAGTGATGCCAATAATTTTACAGTTCTTAAGAATGCACTCCTGGATGGTCATGGCTTAACCACTGAACAGTACAGGATGAAGTTCAGAGAGACCAAAAAGGAGTCTTCACAAGACTGGGTTGATTTTGTTGACCATTCAGTGAAGGCCTTGGAGGGGTGGTTACATGGCAGTAAAGTTACTGATTATGAAAGCCTGTATAACGTAATCCTGAGAGAGCATATTCTTAATAATTGTGTGTCTGATTTGTTGCACCAGTACCTGGTGGACTCTGATCTGACCTCTCCCCAAGAATTGGGAAAGAAGGCAGACAAATGGGTCAGAACAAGGGTGAACAGAAAAGTTCATACATGGGGTGACAAAGATGGTAATAAGAAGAAAGATGGTGAGAAATCTCAAGATAAGCATGGGGATAAGGGTAAAACCAAAGATCCTTCTTCAAATCTTAAACACTCTTCAGAGGGTGGGGATAAAACAATTTCTTCCTCTTCTTCTCAACCTACACAATTTAAAAAGCCTTGGTGCTTTGTGTGTAAAAACAGAGGCCATAGGCCAGAGTATAAGTCCTGTCCAGGTAAACCCCCTGAGCCTACCACCACTAATACATCAAGCTCTAGTGCCCCTAGCAGTAGTGGTACTAGTGGTGGGACTGCTGGCAACAGTCAAGCAAAGGGTGTAGTTGGGTTCACTTATGGGTCCATCATAGAAATTGGGGTAGTCAGTCCCAAGACAGTTTCTGTCACTCCTAGTGGCATTGCCCTTGCCACACTGGCTGCTTGTCCCCTTACAATGGATAAGTACAGGCAGACAGTGTAGGAGGCTGGACTGGCTTGTAGTGAGTACCAAGGGGTACTTGCACCTTGCACCAGGCCCAGTTATCCCTTATTAGTGTATAGGGTGTCTAGCAGCTTAGGCTGATAGATAATGGTAGCTTAGCAGAGCAGCTTTGGCTGAACTAGGAGACGTGTGAAGCTACTACAGTACCACCTAGTGTCATATGCACAATATCATAAGAAAACACAATACACAGTTATACTAAAAATAAAGGTACTTTATTTTTATGACAATATGCCAAAGTATCTTAGAGTGTACCCTCAGTGAGAGGATAGGAAATATACACAAGATATATATACACAATAGCAAAAATATGCAGTATAGTCTTAGAAAACAGTGCAAACAATGTATAGTTACAATAGGATGCAATGGGGAAACATAGGGGTAGGGGCAACACAAACCATATACTCCAAAAGTGGAATGCGAACCACGAATGGACCCCAAACCTATGTGACCTTGTAGAGGGTCGCTGGGACTATTAGAAAATAGTGAGAGTTAGAAAAATAACCCTCCCCAAGACCCTGAAAAGTGAGTGCAAAGTGCACTAAAGTTCCCCTAAGGACAAAGTAGTCGTGTTAGAGGAATAATGCAGGAAAGACACAAACCAGCAATGCAACAACTGTGGATTTCCAATCTAGGGTACCTGTGCAACAAGGGGACCAAGTCCAAAAGTCACAAGCAAGTCGGAGATGGGCAGATGCCCAGGAAATGCCAGCTGCGGGTGCAAAGAAGCTTCGACTGGACAGAAGAAGCTGAGGTTTCTGCAGGAACGAAAAGGGCTAGAGACTTCCCCTTTGGTGGACGGATCCCTCACTCCTTGGAGAGTCGTGCAGAAGTGTTTTCCCGCCGAAAGAACGCCAACAAGCCTTGCTAGCTGCACATCGTACGTTTGGCATTTTTGGACAATGCTGTGGCCCAGGAGGGACCAGGAGGTCGCAAATTGGACCTGAAGAGAGAGGGGACGTCGAGCAAGAAACAGAGCCCTCACTAAAGCAGGTAGCACCCGGAGAAGTGCCAGAAACAGGCACTACAAAGATGTGTGAAACGGTGCTCGCCGAAGTTGCACAAAGGAGTCCCACGTCGCCGGAGACCAACTTAGAAAGTCGTGCAATGCAGGTTAGAGTGCGGTGGACCCAGGCTTGGCTGTGCACAAAGGATTTCCCCCGGAAGTGCACAGGGGCCGGAGTAGCTGCAAAGTCGTGGTTCCCAGCAATGCAGCCCAGCGAGGTGAGGCAAGGACTTACCTCCACCAAACTTGGGCTGAAGAGTCACTGGACTGTGGGGGTCACTTGGACAGAGTCGCTGGATTCAAGGGACCTCGCTCGTCGTGCTGAGAGGAGACCCAAGGGACCGGTGATGCAGCTTTTTGGTGCCTGCGGTTGCAGGGGGAAGATTCCGTCGACCCACGGGAGATTTCTTCGGAGCTTCTGGTGCAGAGAGGAGGCAGGCTACCCCCACAGCATGCACAAGCAGGAAAACAGTCGAGAAGGCGGCAGGATCAGCGTTACAGAGTTGCAGTAGTCGTCTTTGCTACTATGTTGCAGGTTTGCAGGCTTCCAGCGCGGTCAGCAGTCGTTTCCTTATCAGAAGGTGAAGAGAGAGATGCAGAGGAACTCGGATGAGCTCTTGCATTCGTTATCTGCAGTTTCCCCAGAGACAGAGACCCTAAATAGCCAGAAAAGAGGGTTTGGCTACCTAGGAGAGAGGATAGGCTACTAACACCTAAAGGAGCCTATCAGCAGGAGTCTCTGACGTCACCTGGTGGCACTGGCCACTCAGAGCAGTCCAGTGTGCCAGCAGCACCTCTGTTTCCAAGATGGCAGAGGTCTGGAGCACACTGGAGGAGCTCTGGACACCTCCCAGGGGAGGTGCAGGTCACCTTTCCTTTGTCCAGTTTCGCGCCAGAGCAGGGGCTAAGGGGTCCCTGAACCGGTGTAGACTGGCTTATGCAGAATTGGGCACCTCTGTGCCCAACAAAGCATTTCCAGAGGCTGGGGGAGGCTACTCCTCCCCTGCCTTCACACCATTTTCCAAAGGGAGAGGGTGTCACACCCTCTCTCAGAGGAAGTTCTTTGTTCTGCCATCCTGGGCCAGGCCTGGCTGGACCCCAGGAGGGCAGATGCCTGTCTGAGGGGTTGGCAGCAGCAGCAGCTGCAGTGAAACCCCAGGAAGGGCAGTTTGGCAGAACCAGGGTCTGTGCTACAGACCACTGGGATCATGGGATTGTGCCAACTATGCCAGGATGGCATAGAGGGGGCAATTCCATGATCATAGACATGTTACATGGCCATATTCGGAGTTACCATTGTGAAGCTACATATAGGTAGTGACCTATATGTAGTGCACGCGTGTAATGGTGTCCCCGCACTCACAAAGTTCAGGGAATTGGCTCTGAACAATGTGGGGGCACCTTGGCTAGTGCCAGGGTGCCCTCACACTAAGTAACTTTGCACCTAACCTTTACCAGGTAAAGGTTAGACATATAGGTGACTTATAAGTTACTTAAGTGCAGTGTAAAATGGCTGTGAAATAACGTGGACGTTATTTCACTCAGGCTGCAGTGGCAGGCCTGTGTAAGAATTGTCAGAGCTCCCTATGGGTGGCAAAAGAAATGCTGCAGCCCATAGGGATCTCCTGGAACCCCAATACCCTGGGTACCTCAGTACCATATACTAGGGAATTATAAGGGTGTTCCAGTAAGCCAATGTAAATTGGTAAAATTGGTCACTAGCCTGTTAGTGACAATTTGAAATAAATGAGAGAGCATAACCACTGAGGTTCTGGTTAGCAGAGCCTCAGTGAGACAGTTAGGCACCACACAGGGAACATATACATGCACACCTATGAGCACTGGGGCCCTGTGTGACAGGGTCCCAGTGACACATACATATAGGCCACAAACCTATGAGCACTGGGGTCCTGACCAGCAGGATCCCAGTGACACATAACAAACATACTGAAAACATAGTGTTTTCACTATGAGCACTGAGGCCTGGCTATCAGGATCCCAGTGAGACAGTGAAAACAGTGACAAACACCCTGACATACACTCACAAACAGGCCAAAAGTGGGGGTAACAAGGCTAGAAAGAGGCTACCTTCTCACACAACCCCCCCCCCCCAAACGAAGGACAATAAGGCTAACCTTGGCCAGTTGAGACTTTATTGTCTAAGTGGTGATAAGTAGAGAGTAGCTCTGCAATAGACTGGTTACTCCCTTTATCATCCACTATATGGTTACTTCCCTGTGGGGATGTAAACCACCCTGTTTGAAGTTTTTTAGCTAAGCAACAATGTGAAGATGTATTTTCAGAGTTTCTATCAGTAAGTTTTAGTTTAGAGCAGTGGGAATTGTCCACTGAACCTATTTGTAATGATTGGAATGCCAGACAGGGATGCTGTCTCAGAAAAGCCATAGCTGGGCAAAAACTTTGTCCAAATGGCTGGAAGAGAGAACAGGGATGCTGTTTCTCTTGAGTTGGAGCAGGGCAGGGATGCTGTCCTATGAGCTCCACACTAGGGCAGGGATGCTGTCCTAAGTGTTGTGAGGCAGTGCAGGGTTTCTGCACTAAAGTTTCTCTGGGAGGGTTGGAGGGATGCTCCATGTTAACTAAAATGGTGCTCTTTTTCTCACCAATGTTAGT
Source organism: Pleurodeles waltl (assembly GCF_031143425.1). Taxonomy (NCBI): domain Eukaryota; kingdom Metazoa; phylum Chordata; class Amphibia; order Caudata; family Salamandridae; genus Pleurodeles; species Pleurodeles waltl. Next base: position 1,638,767 of record NW_027150290.1, read on the forward strand.
TATCCCACAGAGAGGTACTTCTACCTCAGGGAGTCCAGCTTTGCCAGCTGATGATTCCCTTGGAACAGGTGTCACCCCAGGAGAGGTTTCTCCCACCACAGGAATGCTATCCTGAATGGCAGGGTGGTTAGGGGATACTGTGATACCCTTTTTACCTGTTGATGGAGAGGGATCCTGAGTTTTCAGGCCTTCTCTCCTTTGCTTTTTCATTTCAGTAGAAATGAGAGGGAACAATTCCTCAGGGATGCCCAGCATGGCTGCATGGGCATAAAACTCTACATCTGCCCAACCTGAGGCCTCTAGGTCATTACCTAAGAGACAGTCTACAGGTAAGCTAGGTGATACCACCACCTGCTTAGGGCCAGTAACTCCACCCCAACTAAACTGAATTATAGCTAAGGGAAGAAACTTAGTGGAGTTATGGACATCAATAATCTTATACTGTTGTCCAATGATGTGTTGATCAGGGTGCACTAGGTTTTCAGTCACCAAAGTGATACTGGCACCTGTGTCCCTGTAGGCCAAGGCCTCAACACCATTTATTGAAACTGTCTGTGAGAAGGTAGCCTCTTTCTAGCCTTGTTACCCCCACTTTTGGCCTGTTTGTGAGTGTATGTCAGGGTGTTTGTCACTGTTTTCACTGTCTCACTGGGATCCTGATAGCCAGGCCTCAGTGCTCATAGTGAAAACACTATGTTTTCAGTATGTTGGTTATGTGTCACTGGGATCCTGCTGGTCAGGACCCCAGTGCTCATAGGTTTGTGGCCTATATGTATGTGTCACTGGGACCCTGTCACACAGGGCCCCAGTGCTCATAGGTGTGCATGTATATGTTCCCTGTGTTGTGCCTAACTGTCTCACCGAGGCTCTGCTAACCAGAACCTCAGTGGTTATGCTCTCTCATTTATTTCAAATTGTCACTAACAGGCTACTGACCAAAAGCAAAGGAGAGAAGGCCTGGAAACTCAGGATCCCCCTCCAACAACAGGTAAAAAGGGTATCACAGTATCCCCTAACCACCCTTCCAATCAGGATATCATTCCTGTGGTGGGAGAAACCTCTCCTGGGGTGGCACCTGTTCCAAGGGAATCATCAGTTGGCAAAACTGTACTCCCTGAGGTGGAAGTACCTCTCTGTGGGATAACTAACATTGGTGAGAAAAAGAGCACCATTTTAGTTAACATGGAGCATCCCTCCAACCCTCCCAGAGAAACTTTAGTGCAGAAACCCTGCACTACCTCACAACACTTAGGACAGCATCCCTGCCCTAGTGTGGAGCTCATAGGACAGCATCCCTGCCCTGCTCCAACTAAAGAGAAACAGCATCCCTGTTCTCTCTTCCAGCCATATGGACAAAGTTTTTGCCCAGCTATGGCTTTACTGAGACAGCATCCCTGTCTGGCATTTCCATCCTTACAAATAGGTTCAGTGGACAATTCCCACTGCTCTAAACTAAAACTTACTGATAGAAACTCTGAAAATACATCTTCACATTGTTGCTTAGCTAAAAAACTTCAAACAGGATGGTTTACATCCCCACAGGGAAGTAACCATATAGTGGATGATAAAGGGAGTAACCAGTCTATTGCAGAGCTACTCTCTACTTATCACCACTTAGACAATAAAGTCTCAACTCGCCAAGGTTAGCCTTATTGTCCTTCGTTTGTGGGGGGGGGGTTGTGTGAGAAGGTAGCCTCTTTCTATCCTTGTTACCCCCACTTTTGGCCTGTTTGTGAGTGTATGTCAGAGTGTTTTCAGTGTCTCACTGGGATCCTGCCAGCCAGGGCCCAGTGATCATGGTGAAAACCCTATGTTTTCAGTATGTTTGTTATGTGTCACTGGGACCCTTCTAGTCAGGACCCCAGTGTAGGAAAGTACCATCTTGCCTGGCATGTTACCCCCATTTTTCACTGTATATATGTTGTTTTAGTTGTATGTGTCACTGGGACCCTGTTCTCCAGGGCCCCTGTGCTCATAAGTGTGCCTGAATGTCTTACCTGTGTAGTGACTAACTGTCTCACTGAGGCTCTGCTAATCAGAACCTCAGTGGTTATGCTTTCTCATTTCTTTCAAATTGTCACTAACAGGCTAGTGACCAATTGTACCAATTTACATTGGCTTTCTGGAACACCCTTATAATTCCCTAGTATATGGTACTAAGGTACCCAGGGTATTGGGGTTCCAGGAGATCCCTATGGGCTGCAGCATTTCTTTTGCCACCCCTAGGGAGCTCTGACAATTCTTACACAGGCCTGCCACTGCAGCCTGAGTGAAATAACGTCCACATTATTTCACAGCCGTTTTACACTGCAGTTAAGTAACTTATAAGTCACCTATATGTCTAACCTTTACCTGGTAAAGGTTAGGTGCAAAGTTACTAAGTGTGAGGGCACCCTGGCACTAGCCAAGGTGCCCCCACATTGTTCAGAGCCAATTCCCTGAACTTTGTGAGTGCGGGGACACCATTACACGCGTGCACTACATATAGGTCACTACCTATATGTAGCTTCACAATGGTAACCCCGAATATGGCCATGTAACATGTCTAAGATCATGGAATGGCCCCCTCTATGCCATCCTGGCATTATTGGGACAATTCCATGATCCCAGTGGTATGTAGCACAGACCCTGGTACTGCCAAACTGCCTTTCCTGGGGTTTCACTGCAGCTGCTGCCAACCCCTCAGACAGGTTTCTGCCCCCCTGGGGTCAAGCCAGGCTTGCCCCAGGATGGCAGAACAAAGGACTTCCTCTGAGAGAGGGTGTTACACCCTCTCCCTTTGGAAAATGGTGTGAAGGCAGGGGAGGAGTAGCCTCCCCCAGCCTCTGGAAATGCTTTCTTGGGCACAGATGTGCCCAATTCTGCATAAGCCAGTCTGCACCGGTTCAGGGACCCCTTAGCCCCTGCTCTGGCGTGAAACTGGACAAAGGAAAGGGGAGTGACCACTCCCCTGACCTGCACCTCCCCTGGGAGGTGTCCAGAGCTCCTCCAGTGTGCTCCAGACCTCTGCCATCTTGGAAACAGAGGTGCTGCCAGCACACTGGACTGCTCTGAGTGGCCAGTGCCACCAGGTGACGTCAGAGACTCCTTCTGATAGGCTCCTTCAGGTGTTAGTAGCCTATCCTCTCTCCTAGGTAGCCAAACCCTCTTTTCTGGCTATTTAGGGTCTCTGTCTCTGGGGAAACTTTAGATAACGAATGCAAGAGCTCATCAGAGTTCCTCTGCATCTCTCTCTTCACCTTCTGATAAGGAATTGACTGCTGACCGTGCTGGAAGCCTGCAAAAACTGCAACAAAGTAGCTAAGACGACTACTGCAACTCTGCAACGCTGATCCTGCCGCCTTCTCGACTGTTTTCCTGCTTGTCCATGCTGTGGGGGTAGTCTGCCTCCTCTCTGCACCAGAAGCTCCGAAGAAATCTCCCGTGGGTCGACGGAATCTTCCCCCTGCAACCGCAGGCACCAAAAAGCTGCATTACCGGTCCCTTGGGTCTCCTCTCAGCACGACGAGCGAGGTCCCTTAAATCCAGCAACTCTGTCCAAGTGTCTCCCACTGTCCAGTGACTCTTCAGTCCAAGTTTGGTGGAGGTAAGTCCTTGCCTCCCCACTCCAGACTGCATTGTTGGTAACTGCAACTTTTGCAACTTCTCCAGCCCCTGTGCACTTCCGGCGGAAATCCTTTGTGCACAGCCAAGCCTGGGTGCACGGCACTCTAACCTGCATTGCACGACTTTCTAAGTTGGTTTCCGGCGACGTGGGACTCCTTTGTGCAACTTCGGCGAGCACCGTTTCACGCATCGTCATAGTGCCTGTTTCTGGCACTTCTCCGGGAGCTACCTGCTGCTGAGAAGGCTCCTTGTCTTGCTCGACGTCCCCTCTTCCTCCTGGTTCAATTTGCGACCTCCTGGTCCCTCCTGGGCCACAGCAGCATCCAAAAACGCTAACCGCACGATTTGCAGCCAGCAAGGCTTGTTGGCATTCTTTCGGCGGGAAAACACTTCTGCACGACTCTCCACGGCGAGAGGGATCTGTCCACCAAAGGGGAAGTCTCTAGCCCTTTTTGTTCCTGCAGAAACCTTTGCTTCTTCTGTCCATTAGAAGCTCCTTTGCACCCACAGCTGGCATTTCCTGGGCATTTGCCCATCTCCGACTTGCTTGTGACTTTTGGACTTGGTCCCCTTGTTCCACAGGTACCCTAGATTGGAAATCCATCGGTGTTGCATTGTTGGTTTGTGTCTTTCCTGCATTATTCCTCTATCACGACTTCTTTGTCTTCTGGGGAACTTTAGTGCACTTTGCACTCACTTTTCATGGTCTTGGGGAGGGCTAATTTTCTAACTCTCACTATTTTCTAATAGTTCCAGCGACCCTCTACAAGGTCACATAGGTTTGGGGTCCATTCGTGGTTCGCATTACACTTTTGGAGTATATGGTTTGGGTTGCCCCTATCCCTATGTGTCTCCATTGCATCCTATTGTAACTATACATTGTTTGCACTGTTTTCTAAGACTATACTGCATATTTTTAGTACTGTGTACATATAACTTGTGTATATTTGCTATCCTCACTCTGAGGGTACACTCTGAGATACTTTGGCATATTGTCATAAAAATAAAGTACCTTTATTTTTAGTATAACTGTGTATTGTGTTTTCTTATGATATTGTGCAAGTGACACTTGTGGTACTGTAGTAGCTTCACACGTCTCCTAGTTCAGCCTAAGCTGCTCTGCTAAGCTACCATTATCTATCAGCCTAAGCTGCTAGACACCCTATACACTAATAAGGGATACCTGGGCCTGGTGCAAGGTGTAAGTACCCCTTGGTACTCACTACAAGCCAGTCCAGCCTCCTACTTTGGTTGTGCAGCGGTGGGATAAGTGCTTTGAGACTACTTACCACTCTTGTCATTGTACTTTTCATAAGAGAAAAATATACAAAACAAGTTCAGTGTATGTACACATAGCTAAAAAGTTGTGCATTTCCTCTTTTCACTGTTTTCTAAGTGCTGAAAAGTACTTCTAAACTTTCAAAAAGTTCTTAAAAGTTTACAAAGTTTTTTTTTCTGTCTTTCCAAAAAGTTCTGAAAACTTTTTTCTCTTTTTCTATCACTTTAACTCTCTCTAAAAAATGTCTGTCACAGGCCAAAATGCTGATCTGTCCAAACTTGCATTTGACAACCTTAGCTGGAAAAGAGCAAGGAGTCTCTGTGTAGAGAGAGGTTTGAGTGTAGGGAAGAATCCTTCCTTGGAATTGTTAATTAACATGCTTAGAGAACAAGATAAGGCTATAAGTGCCTCATCTGTTGAAAAAGTACCTAATAGTTCCCAATCTGATTCAGGGACTCCCCCAGGAAAAGATTCAGGAAAGAAACTTCCTAGCCTGCCCATTACTAGACAGTCTAGCATAGTTGGTAATGATGATGAGCCACACCATACAAATAGTGTTGTCTCACATCATAGCAAAAGCATTTATTCTCACCATACTGGTAGTGATGTTTCTGTAAGCCAAGCTGTTAGGGTGGCTTCTGTAAGGGACAGGTCTCCTTCTGTTCATTCCCATCATACCTCTGTTTCTAGGAATGTCCCTCCCACCAACCCTGATGACAGAATGTTAGAGAGGGAACTCAATAAGTTGAGGGTGGAACAAACCAGACTGCAGCTTAAAAAGCAACAGCTGGATTTGGATAGACAGTCTTTTGAATTAGAGAAGGAAAGACAGAAGTTGGGTTTTGAAACCCATGGTGGCAGCAGCAGTATTCCCCATAGTCATCCTGTAAAAGAGCATGATTACAGGAATCTGCACAAGATAGTTCCCCCTTATAAGGAGGGGGATGACATTAACAAGTGGTTTGCTGCACTTGAGAGGGCCTGTGCTGTACAGGATGTCCCTCAAAGGCAGTGGGCTGCTATCCTATGGCTATCATTTAGTGGAAAAGGTAGGGATAGGCTCCTTACTGTGAAAGAAAGTGATGCCAATAATTTCCAAATTCTTAAGAATGCACTCCTGGATGGTTATGGCTTAACCACTGAACAATACAGGATAAAGTTCAGAGAGACCAAAAAGGAGTCTTCACAAGACTGGGTTGATTTCATTGACCATTCAGTGAAGGCCTTGGAGGGGTGGTTACATGGCAGTAAAGTTACTGATTATGACAGCCTGTATAACTTAATCCTGAGAGAGCATATTCTTAATAATTGTGTGTCTGATTTGTTGCACCAGTACTTGGTGGACTCTGATCTGACCTCTCCCCAAGAATTGGGAAAGAAGGCAGACAAATGGGTCAGAACAAGGGTGAACAGAAAAGTTCATACAGGGGGTGACAAAGAAGGCAACAAAAAGAAGGATGGTAAGTCTTCAGACAAGGGTGGGGACAAATCTAAAAATGAGTCTTCATCAGGCCCACAAAAACACTCTGGTGGGGGTGGTGGGTCCAAATCCTCCTTTAATCAGAACAAGGAAAAGAAACCATGGTGCTATTTATGTAAGATAAAAGGCCATTGGACAACAGATCCCAGTTGTCCAAAGAAAGGCACCAATGCTCCTACCACTACAACCCCTACTGCTACACCTAGTGTCCCTACTAATAGCAGTGGTGGTGGGAGCAAACCTACTAATAGCCAATCCAAGGGAGTAGCTGGGCTCACTATTGGTAACTTAGTTGGGGTTGGTCTTGTTAGGGAGACCACAGAGGCTGTGTTAGTCTCTGAGGGGGCTATTGATTTAGCCACCTTAGCTGCTTGTCCCCTTAATATGGATAAGTACAAACAGCTACCCCTAATAAATGGTGTTGAGGTTCAGGCCTACAGGGACACTGGTGCCAGTGTGACTATGGTCATAGAGAAACTGGTCCACCCTGAACAACACCTACTTGGTCACCAGTACCAAGTAACCGATGCTCACAACAACACACTTAGCCACCCCATGGCTGTTGTTAATCTCAACTGGGGGGGTTACTGGTCCAAAGAAATTTGTGGTAGCCACAGATTTACCTGTAGACTGTCTACTGGGAAATGATTTGGAGACATCAGCTTGGTCAGATGTGGAGTTGGAGGCCCATGCAGCAATGCTGGGCATCCCAGGGCATATTTTTGCTTTGATAAGGGCTCAGGCCAAAAAGCAAAAAGGACAGGGAAGCTTGGATCCTGGAACAATGGACCAAGTGCTCCCTAAAGCTAGGGCTAGTAGAAGCAAACCACTTCCTACTATCCCTCCCTCTACAGTGGATTCTACTTCTGAGGAAGAAGAATTCCCTCCCTGTGCAGAACCTACACCAGAGGAGCTTCAAGCAGACACTGCTGAGCTTTTGGGTGAAGGGGGGCCTGCCAGAGAGGAGCTGAGTGTGGCACAGCAAACCTGTCCCACATTAGAGGGTCTAAGACAGCAAGCTGTCAAACAGGCTAATGGGGATGTCAGTGACTCTCACAGAGTTTACTGGGAGGACAACCTCTTGTACACTGAGCATAGGGATCCTAAACCTGGAGCTGCCAGGAGATTAGTGATTCCTCAGGAGTACAGAAAGTTCCTCCTAACACTGGCACATGACATTCCCCTAGCTGGACATCTAGGACAAATGAAAACTTGGGACAGGCTTGTTCCCCTGTTTCATTGGCCTAGGATGTCTGAGGACACAAAATAATTTTGTAAGTCCTGTGAAACCTGTCAAGCCAGTGGCAAGACAGGTGGAACTCCAAAAGCACCCCTTATTCCACTACCTGTGGTTGGGGTTCCCTTTGAAAGGGTAGGGGTTGACATAGTTGGCCCCCTTGGCCCTCCTACTGCTTCAGGCAATAGATTTATCTTGGTGGTAGTGGACCATGCCACAAGATATCCTGAAGCTATTCCTTTAAGGACCACTACAGCTTCTGCAGTGGCAAAGGCCCTCCTGGGAATATTTTCCAGGGTGGGCTTCCCAAAGGAAGTAGTATCAGACAGGGGAAGCAATTTCATGTCTGCATACTTAAAGGCCATGTGGAAGGAGTGTGGGGTAACTTACAAGTTCACCACACCCTATCATCGACAAACAAATGGACTGGTTGAGAGATTTAACAAAACTCTCAAAGGCATGATTATGGGTCTCCCTGAAAAACTCCGCAGGAGATGGGATATCCTTCTACCATGCCTCCTTTTTGCCTACAGGGAGGTACCCCAGAAAGGAGTGGGCTTTAGCCCCTTTGAACTTCTTTTTGGACACCCTGTTAGGGGTCCACTAACACTTGTAAAGGAGGGTTGGGAACACCCTTTAAAAGCTCCTAAGCAGGATATTGTGGACTATGTACTTGGTCTCAGATCAAGGATGGCTGAGTATATGAAAAAGGCCAGTAAGAACCTTCAGGCCAGCCAAGAGCTCCAGAAGCAATGGCATGATCAAAAGGCTGTTTTGGTGTAGTACCAACCAGGACAGAAAGTGTGGGTCTTGGAGCCTGTGGCCCCAAGAGCACTCCAAGACAAATGGAGTGGACCCCACACAATTGTTGAGAAAAAGGGTGAAGTCACCTATTTAGTTGACTTAGGCACTGCAAGGAGTCCCCTTAGGGTACTCCATGTAAACCGCCTGAAACCCTACTATGACAGGGCTGATCTCACCCTGCTCATGGCAACTGATGAGGGACAGGAAGAAGACAGTGATCCTCTACCTGATCTCTTCTCTTCCACAGAACAAGATGCTCTTGTGGAAGGTGTAGTTTTGGCTGATTGTCTTACTGCTGAGCAGAAAGACCATTGCATAAATCTCCTAGATCAATTCTCTGAACTCTTCTCTACTGTGCCAGGTACCACTTCTTGGTGTGAGCACACTATAGATACTGGAGACAGCTTACCTGTCAAAAGTAAGATCTATAGGCAGCCTGACCATGTCAGGGACTGCATAAAGCAAGAGGTCCAGAAAATGTTAGAACTAGGAGTGGTTGAGCACTCTGAAAGTCCATGGGCTTCTCCTGTGGTACTTGTACCAAAACCCCATTCCAAAGATGGAAAGAAGGAAATGCGTTTTTTCTGTAGACTATAGAGGTCTCAACCTTGTAACCAAAACTGATGCTCACCCTATACCCAGGGCAGATGAGCTCATAGATACACTGGCATCTGCCAAGTATCTAAGCACTTTTGATTTGACTGCAGGGTATTGGCAGATCAAATTGTCAGAAGATGCTAAACCTAAAACTGCATTTTCAACCATTGGAGGACATTACCAATTCACAGTAATGCCTTTTGGTTTGAAGAATGCACCTGCCACTTTTCAGAGGCTGGTGAACACAGTCCTGCAAGGGCTGGAAGCTTTCAGTGCAGCATATCTGGACGATATAGCTGTCTTTAGCTCCAGCTGGGATGATCACCTGGTCCACCTATGGAAAGTTTTAGAGGCCCTGCAAAAGGCAGGCCTCACTATCAAGGCTTCAAAGTGCCAGATAGGGCAGGGTAAGGTGGTTTATCTGGGACACCTTGTTGGTGGGGAACAGATTGCACCACTACAGGGGAAAATCCAAACAATTATTGATTGGGTTCCCCCTACTACACAGACTCAGGTGAGAGCCTTCCTAGGCCTCACTGGGTATTACAGGAGGTTCATTAAGAACTATGGCTCCATTGCAGCCCCTCTTAATGACCTCACTTCCAAAAAGATGCCTAAAAAGGTATTATGCACAGCAAACTGTCAGAAAGCTTTTGAGGAGCTGAAGCAGGCCATGTGCTCTGCACCTGTCCTGAAAAGCCCTTGTTACTCTAAAACATTCTATGTCCAAACTGATGCATCTGAATTAGGAGTAGGGGCAGTCCTATCACAACTTAATTCTGAGGGCCAGGATCAACCTGTTGCTTTTATTAGTAGGAGGTTGACCCCTAGAGAAAAGCGTTGGTCTGCCATAGAGAGGGAGGCCTTTGCTGTGGTCTGGGCTCTGAAGAAGTTGAGGCCATACCTGTTTGGCACTCACTTCATTGTTCAGACAGACCACAAACCTCTACTTTGGCTAAAACAAATGAAAGGTGAAAATACAAAATTGTTGAGGTGGTCCATATCCCTACAGGGAATGGACTATACAGTGGAACATAGACCTGGGAGTAGCCACTCCAATGCAGATGGACTCTCCAGATATTTCCACTTAGACAATGAAGACTCCTCAGGTCATGGCTAGTCTTATTGTCAATCGTTTGGGGGGGGTTCTGTAGGAAAGTACCATCTTGCCTGGCATGTTACCCCCATTCTTCACGGTATATATGTTGTTTTAGTTGTATGTGTCACTGGGACACTGTTCTCCAGGGCCCCAGTGCTCATAAGTGTGCCTGAATGTGTTACCTGTGTAGTGACTAACTGTCTCACTGAGGCTCTGCTAATCAGAACCTCAGTGGTTATGCTCGCTCATTTCTTTCAAATTGTCACTAACAGGCTAGTGACCAATTTTACCAATTTACATTGGCTTTCTGGAACACCCTTATAATTCCCTAGTATATGGTACTAAGGTACCCAGGGTATTGGGGTTCCAGGAGATCCCTATGGGCTGCAGCATTTCTTTTGCCACCCATAGGGAGCTCTGACAATTCTTACACAGGCCTGCCACTGCAGCCTGAGTGAAATAACGTCCACGTTATTTCACAGCCATTTTACACTGCACTTAAGTAACTTATAAGTCACCTATATGTCTAACCTTTACCTGGTAAAGGTTAGGTGCAAAGTTACTAAGTGTGAGGGCACCCTGGCACTAGCCAAGGTGCCCCCACATTGTTCAGAGCCAATTCCCTGAACTTTGTGAGTGCGGGGACACCATTACACGCGTGCACTACATATAGGTCACTACCTATATGTAGCTTCACAATGGTAACCCCGAATATGGCCATGTAACATGTCTAAGATCATGGAATGGCCCCCTCTATGCCATCCTGGCATTATTGGGACAATTCCATGATCCCAGTGGTATGTAGCACAGACCCTGGTACTGCCAAACTGCCTTTCCTGGGGTTTCACTGCAGCTGCTGCTGCTGCCAACCCCTCAGACAGGTTTCTGCCCCCCTGGGGTCAAGCCAGGCTTGTCCCAGGATGGCAGAACAAAGGACTTCCTCTGAGAGAGGGTGTTACACCCTCTCCCTTTGGAAAATGGTGTGAAGGCAGGGGAGGAGTAGCCTCCCCCAGCCTCTGGAAATGCTTTCTTGGGCACAGATGTGCCCAATTCTGCATAAGCCAGTCTACACCGGTTCAGGGACCCCTTAGCCCCTGCTCTGGCGCAAAACTGGACAAAGGAAAGGGGAGTGACCACTCCCCTGACCTGCACCTCCCCTGGGAGGTGTCCAGAGCTCCTCCAGTGTGCTCCAGACCTCTGCCATCTTGGAAACAGAGGTGCTGCCAGCACACTGGACTGCTCTGAGTGGCCAGTGCCACCAGGTGACGTCAGAGACTCCTTCTGATAGGCTCCTTCAGGTGTTAGTAGCCTATCCTCTCTCCTAGGTAGCCAAACCCTCTTTTCTGGCTATTTAGGGTCTCTGTCTCTGGGGAAACTTTAGATAATGAATGCAAGAGCTCATCAGAGTTCCTCTGCATCTCTCTCTTCACCTTCTGATAAGGAATCGACTGCTGACCGCGCTGGAAGCCTGCAAAAACTGCAACAAAGTAGCTAAGACGACTACTGCAACTCTGTAACACTGATCCTGCCGCCTTCTCGACTGTTTTCCTGCTTGTGCATGCTGTGGGGGTAGTCTGCCTCCTCTCTGCACCAGAAGCTCCGAAGAAATCTCCCGTGGGTCGACGGAATCTTCCCCCTGCAACCGCAGGCACCAAAAAGCTGCATTACCGGTCCCTTGGGTCTCCTCTCAGCACAACGAGCGAGGTCCCTTGAATCCAGCAACTCTGTCCAAGTGACTTCCACAGTCCAGTGACTCTTCAGTCCAAGTTTGGTGGAGGTAAGTCCTTGCCTCCCCACTCCAGACTGCATTGTTGGTAACCGCGACTTTTGCAACTTCTCCGGACCCTGTGCACTTCCGGCGGAAATCCTTTGTGCACAGCCAAGCCTGGGTCCACGGCACTCTAACCTGCATTGCACGACTTTCTAAGTTGGTCTCCGGCGACGTGGGACTCCTTTGTGCAACTTCGGCGAGCACCATTTCACGCATCCTCGTAGTGCCTGTTTCTGGCACTTCTCTGGGTGCTACCTGCTGCTGAGAGGGCTCCTTTTCTTGCTCGACGTCCCTTCTTCCTCCTGGTCCAATTTGCGACCTCCTGGTCCCTCCTGGGCCACAGCAGCGTCCAAAAACGCTAACCGCACCATTTGCAGCTAGCAAGGCTTGTTGGCATTCTTTCGGCGGGAAAGTACTTCTCCATGACTCTCCACGGCGAGAGGGATCCGTCCAACAAAGGGGAAGTCTCTAGCCCTTTTTGTTCCTGCAGAAACCTTTGCTTCTTCTGTCCAGTAGAAGCTCCTTTGCACCCACAGCTGGCATTTCCTGGGCCTTTGCCCATCTCCGACTTGCTTGTGACTTTTGGACTTGGTCCCCTTGTTCCACAGGTACCCTAGATTGGAAACCCATCGGTGTTGCATTGTTGGTTTGTGTCTTTCCTGCATTATTCCTCTATCACCACTTCTTTGTCTTCTGGGGAACTTTAGTGCACTTTGCACTCACTTTTCAGGGTCTTGGGGAGGGCTGATTTTCTAACTCTCACTATTTTCTAATAGTCCCAGCGACCCTCTACAAGGTCACATAGGTTTGGGGTCCATTCGTGGTTCGCATTCCACTTTTGGAGTATATGGTTTGTGTTGCCCCTATCCCTATGTGTCTCCATTGCATCCTATTGTAACTATACATTGTTTGCACTGTTTTCTAAGACAATACTGCATATTTTTAGTACTGTGTACATATAACTTGTGTATATTTGCTATCCTCACTCTGAGGGTACACTCTGAGATACTTTGGCATATTGTCATAAAAATAAAGTACCTTTATTTTTAGTATAACTGTGTATTGTGTTTTCTTATGATATTGTGCAAGTGACACTTGTGGTACTGTAGTAGCTTCACACGTCTCCTAGTTCAGCCTAAGCTGCTCTGCTAAGCTACCATTATCTATCAGCCTAAGCTGCTCGACACCGTATACACTAATAAGGGATACCTGGGCCTGGTGCAACGTGTAAGTACCCCTTGGTACTCACTACAAGCCAGTCCAGCCTCCTACACCCAGTGCTCATAAGTTTGTGACCTATATGTATGTGTTCCCTGTGTGATGCCTAACTTTCTCACTGAGGCTCTGCTATCCAGAACCTCAGTGGTTATGCTCTCTCATTTCTTTCCAAATTGTCACTAACAGGCTAGTGACCAATTTCACCAATTCACATTGGCATACTGGAACACCCTTATAATTCCCTAGTATATGGTACTGAGGTACCCAGGGTATTGGGGTTCCAGGAGATCCCTATGGGCTGCAGCATTTCTTTTGCCACCCATAGGGAGCTCTGACAATTCTTACACAGGCCTGCCACTGCAGCCTGAGTGAAATAATGCACACATTATTTCACAGCCATTTTCACTGCACTTAAGTAACTTATAAGTCACCTATATGTCTAACCTTTACTTAGGAAAGGTTGGGTGCTAAGTTACTTAGTGTGTGGGCACCCTGGCACTAGCCAGAGTGCTCCCACATAATTCAGGGCAAATTCCCCAGACTTTGTGAGTGCGGTGTAGGAGGCTGGACTGGCTTGTAGTGAGTACCAAGGGGTACTTGCACCTTGCACCAGGCCCAGTGATCCCTTATTAGTGTATAGGGTGTCTAGCAGCTTAGGCTGATAGATAATGGTAGCTTAGCAGAGCAGCTCAGGCTGAACTAGGAGACGTGTGAAGCTACTACAGTACCACTTAGTGTCATATGCACAATATCATAAGAAAACACAATACACAGTTATACTAAAAATAAAGGTACTTTATTTTTATGACAATATGCCAAAGTATCTTAGAGTGTACCCTCAGTGAGAGGATAGGAAATATACACAAGATATATATACACAATAGCAAAAATATGCAGTATAGTCTTAGAAAACAGTGCAAACAATGTATAGTTACAATAGGATGCAATGGGGAAACATAGGGATAGGGGCAACACAAACCATATACTCCAGAAGTGGAATGCGAACCACGAATGGACCCCAAACCTATGTGACCTTGTAGAGGGTCGCTGGGACTATTAGAAAATAGTGAGAGTTAGAAAAATAACCCTCCCCAAGACCCTGAAAAGTGAGTGCAAAGTGCACTAAAGTTCCCCTAAGGACAAAATAGTCGTGTTAGAGGAAAAATGCAAGGAAAACACAAATCAGCAATGCAACAACGATGGATTCCTGACTGAGGGTACCTGTGGAACAAGGGGACCAAGTCCAAAAGTCACAAGCAACTCGGAGATGGGCAGATGCCCAAGAAATGCCAGCGGTTGGTGCAAAGAAGCTATTACTAGGCTGAAGAACTGTGAATACTGCAGGAACGACAAGGGCTAGAGACTTTCCCTTTGGAGGATGGATCCCCCACGCGTTGGAAAGTCGTGCAGAAGTGTTTTCCCGCCGGATGGACGCCAACAAGCCTTGCTACACGCAAATCGTGCGTTTGGCGTTTTTGGACGCTGCTGGGGCCCAGGAGGGACCAGGAGGTCGCAAATTGGACCTGCAGAGAGAGGGGACGTCGAGCAAGACAAAGAGCCCTCACTGAAGCAGGTAGCACCCGGAGAAGTGCCAGAAACAGGCACTACGAGGATGCGTGAAACGGTGCTCGCCGAAGTTGCACAAAGGAGTCCCACGTCGCCGGAGACCAACTTAGAAAGTCGTGCAATGCAGGTTAGAGTGCCGTGGACCCAGGCTTGGCTGTGCACGAAGGATTTCCGCCGGAAGTGCACAGGGGCCGGAGTAGCTTGCAAAGTCGCGGTTCCCAGCAATGCAGCCCAGCGAGGTGAGGCAAGGACTTACCTCCACCAAACTTGGGCTGAAGAGTCACTGGACTGTGGGGGTCACTAGGACGGTGTCGCTGGATTCGAGGGACCTCGCTCGTCGTGCTGAGAGGAGACCCAAGGGACCGGAAATGCAGCTTTTTGGTGCCTGCGGTTGCAGGGGGAAGATTCCGTCGACCCACGGGAGATTTCTTCGGAGCTTCTGGTGCAGAGAGGAGGCAGACTACCCCCACAGCATGCACAAGCAGGAAAACAGTCGAGAAGGCGGCAGGATCAGCGTTACAGAGTTGCAGTAGTCGTCTTTGCTACTATGTTGCAGGTTTGCAGGCTTCCAGCGCGGTCAGCGGTCGATTCCTTATCAGAAGGTGAAGAGGGAGATGCAGAGGAACTCGGCTGAGCTCATGCATTCGTTATCTAAAGTTTCCCCAGAGACAGAGACCCTAAATAGCCAGAAAAGAGGGTTTGGCTACCTAGGAGAGAGGAAAGGCTACTAACACCTGAAGGAGCCTATCAGCAGGAGTCTCTGACGTCACCTGGTGGCACTGGCCACTCAGAGCAGTCCAGTGTGCCAGCAGCACCTCTGTTTCCAAGATGGCAGAGGTCTGGAGCACACTGGAGGAGCTCTGGACACCTCCCAGGGGAGGTGCAGGTCAGGGGAGTGGTCACTCCCCTTTCCTTTGTCCAGTTTCGCGCCAGAGCAGGGGCTAAGGGGTCCCTGAACCGGTGTAGACTGGCTTATGCAGAATTGGGCACATCTGTGCCCAACAAAGCATTTCCAGAGGCTGGGGGAGGCTACTCCTCCCCTGCCTTCACACCATTTTCCAAAGGGAGAGGGTGTCACACCCTCTCTCAGAGGAAGTTCTTTGTTCTGCCATCCTGGGCCAGGCCTGGCTGGACCCCAGGAGGGCAGCTGCCTGTCTGAGGGGTTGGCAGCAGCAGCAGCTGCAGTGAAACCCCAGGAAGGGCAGTTTGGCAGTACCAGGGTCTGTGCTACAGACCACTGGGATCATGGGATTGTGCCAACTATGCCAGGATGGTATAGAGGGGGCAATTCCATGATCATAGACATGTTACATGGCCATATTCGGAGTTACCATGGTGAAGCTACATATAGGTAGTGACCTATATGTAGTGCACGCGTGTAATGGTGTCCCCGCACTCACAAAGTTCAGGGAATTGGCTCTGAACAATGTGGGGGCACCTTGGCTAGTGCCAGGGTGCCCTCACACTAAGTAACTTTGCACCTAACCTTTACCAGGTAAAGGTTAGACATATAGGTGACTTATAAGTTACTTAAGTGCAGTGTAAAATGGCTGTGAAATACCGTGGACGTTATTTCACTCAGGCTGCAGTGGCAGGCCTGTGTAAGAATTGTCAGAGCCCCCTATGGGTGGCAAAAGAAATGCTGCAGCCCATAGGGGTCTCCTGGAACCCCAATACCCTGGGTACCTCAGTACCATATACTAGGGAATTATAAGGGTGTTCCAGTAAGCCAATGTAAATTGGTAAAAATGGTCACTAGCCTGTTAGTGACAATTTAAAAGTAATGAGAGAGCATAACCACTGAGGTTCTGGTTAGCAGAGCCTCAGTGAGACAGTTAGGCACCACACAGGGAACATATACATGCACACCTATGAGCACTGGGGCCCTGTGTGACAGGGTCCCAGTGACACATACATATAGGCCACAAACCTATGAGCACTGGGGTCCTGACTAGCAGGATCCCAGTGACACATAACAACCATACTGAAATCATGGTGTTTTCACTATGAGCACTGAGGCCTGGCTATCAGGATCCCAGTGAGACAGTGAAAACAGTGACAAACACCCTGACATACACTCACAAACAGGCCAAAAGTGGGGGTAACAAGGCTAGAAAGAGGCTACCTTCTCACACAACCCCCCCCCAAACGAAGGACAATAAGGCTAACCTTGGCCAGTTGAGACTTTATTGTCTAAGTGGTGATAAGTAGAGAGTAGCTCTGCAATAGACTGGTTACTCCCTTTATCATCCACTATATGGTTACTTCCCTGTGGGGATGTAAACCCCCCTGTTTGAAGTTTTTTAGCTAAGCAACAATGTGAAGATGTATTTTCAGAGTTTCTATCAGTAAGTTTTAGTTTAGAGCAGTGGGAATTGTCCACTGAACCTATTTGTAGTGATGGAAATGCCAGACAGGGATGCTGTCTCAGAAAAGCCATAGCTGGGCAAAAACTTTGTCCATATGGCTGGAAGAGAGAACAGGGATGCTGTTTCTCTTGGGTTGGAGCAGGGCAGGGATGCTGTCCTATCAGCTCCACACTAGGGCAGGGATGCTGTCCTAAGTGTTGTGAGGCAGTGCAGAGTTTCTGCACTAAAGTTTCTCTGGGAGGGTTGGAGGGATGCTCCATGTTAACTAAAATGGTGCTCTTTTTCTCACCAATGTTAGTTATCCCACAGAGAGGTACTTCCACCTCAGGGAGTCCAGCTTTGCCAGCTGATGATTCCCTTGGAACAGGTGCCACCCCAGGAGAGGTTTCTCCCACCACAGGAATAGTATCCTGAATGGTAGGGTGGTTAGGGGATACTGTGATACCCTTTTTACCTGTTGATGGAGAGGGATCCTGAGTTTTCAGGCCTTCTCTCCTTTGCTTTTTCATTTCACTTGAAATGAGAGGGAACAATTCCTCAGTGATGCCCAGCATGGCTGCATGGGCATAAAACTCTACATCAGCCCAACCTGAGGCCTCTAGGTCATTACCTAAGAGACAGTCTACAGGTAAGCTAGGTGATACCACCACCTGCTTAGGGCCAGTAACTCCACCCCAACTAAACTGAATTATAGCTAAGGGAAGAAACTTAGTGGAGTTATGGACATCAATAATCTTATACTGTTGTCCAATGATGTGTTGTTCAGGAGGCACTAGGTTTTCAGTCACCAAAGTGAAACTGGCACCTGTGTCCCTGTAGGCCAAGGCCTCAACACCATTTATTGAAACTGTCTGCCTGTACTTATCCATTGTAAGGGGACAAGCAGCCAGTGTGGCAAGGCCAATGCCACTAGGTGTGACAGAAACTGTCTTGGGACTGATTACATCAGTTTCCACTATGGACCCATAAGTGAACCCAACTACACCCTTTGCTTGACTGTTGCCAGCAGTCCCACCACTAGTACCACTACTGCTAGGGGCACTAGAGCTTGATGTATTAGTGGTGGTAGGCTCAGGAGGTTTACCTGGACAGGACTTATCCCCTGGCCTATGGCCTCTGTTTTTACACACAAAGCACCAAGGCTTTTTAATGTGTGCAGGTTGGGAAGAAGAGGAAGAATTTGTTTTATCCCCACCCTCTGAAGAGTGTTTAAGATTTGAAGTGGGATCTTTGGTTTTACCCTTATCCCCATGCTTATCTTGAGATTTTTCACCATCTTTCTTCTTATTGCCATCTTTGTCACCCCCTGTATGAACTTTTCTGTTCACCCTTGTTCTGACCCATTTGTCTGCCTTCTTTCCCAATTCTTGGGGAGAGGTCAGATCAGAGTCTACCAGGTACTGGTGCAACAAATCAGACACACAATTATTAAGTATATGCTCTCTCAGGATTGTGTTATACAGGCTTTCATAATCAGTAACTTTACTGCCATGTAACCACCCCTCCAAGGCCTTCACTGAATGGTCAATGAAATCAACCCAGTCTTGTGAAGACTCCTTTTTGGTCTCTCTGAACTTTATCCTGTACTGTTCAGTGGTTAAGCCATAACCATCCAGGAGTGCATTCTTAAGAACTGTAAAATTATTGGCATCACTTTCTTTCACAGTAAGGAGTCTATCCCTACCCTTTCCACTAAATGATAGCCATAGGATAGCAGCCCACTGCTTTTGAGGGACATCCTGTACAGCACAGGCCCTCTCAAGTGCAGCAAACCACTTGTTAATGTCATCCCCCTCCTTATAAGGGGGAACTATCTTGTGCAGATTCCTGGAATCATGCTCTTTTGCAGGATGACTATGGGGAATACTGCTGCTGCCACCATGGGTATCTAAACCCAACTTCTGTCTTTCCCTCTCTATTTCTAAAGACTGTCTATCCAAATCCAGCTGTTGCTTCTTGAGCTTCAGTCTGGTTTGTCCCACTCTCAATCTATTGAGCTCCCTTTCTAACAATCTGTCATCAGGGTGGGTGGGAGGGACATTTCTAGATACAGAGGTATGATGGGAATGAACAGAAGGAGACCTGTCCCTTACAGAGGGCACCCTAACAGCTTGGCTACCAGCATAATGTGAGAGCACATCATCAGTATGATGTGATTCAACCTCTGTACCAACTATGCTAGACTGTCTAGTAATGGGCAGGCTGAGAAGTTTCTTTCCTGAACCTTTTCCTGGGGGAGTCCCTGGATCAAATTGAGAACCATTAGCTACTTTTTCTACAGATTGGGCACTTACGGCCTTATCCTGTACTCTAAGCATATTAATTAACAGTTCTAAGGAAGGATTCTTCCCTACACTCAAACCTCTCTCTATGCAGAGACTCCTTGCTCCTTTCCAGCTAAGGTGATCATATGCAAGTTTGGACAGTTCAACATTTTTTCCTGTGCCAGACATTTTTTTAGAGAGAGTTAAAGTGATAGCAAAAGAGAAAAAAGTTTTCAGAACTTTTTGGAAAGACAGAAAAAAAACTTTTTAAACTTTTAAGAACTTTTTGAAAGTTTAGAAGTACTTTTCAGCACTTAGAAAAGAGTGAAAAGAGGAAATGCAAAACTTTTTGGCTATGTGTATATACACTGACCTTGTTTTGTATATTTTTCTCTTATGAAAAGTACAATGACAAGAGTGGTAAGTAGTCTCAAAGCACTTATCCAACCGCTGCACAACCAATGTAGGAGGCTGGACTGGCTTGTAGTGAGTACCAAGGGGTACTTGCACCTTGCACCAGGCCCAGTGATCCCTTATTAGTGTATAGGGTGTCTAGCAGCTTAGGCTGATAGATAATGGTAGCTTAGCAGAGCAGCTCAGGCTGAACTAGGAGACGTGTGAAGCTACTACAGTACCACTTAGTGTCATATGCACAATATCATAAGAAAACACAATACACAGTTATACTAAAAATAAAGGTACTTTATTTTTATGACAATATGCCAAAGTATCTTAGAGTGTACCCTCAGTGAGAGGATAGGAAATATACACAAGATATATATACACAATAGCAAAAATATGCAGTATAGTCTTAGAAAACAGTGCAAACAATGTATAGTTACAATAGGATGCAATGGGGAAACATAGGGATAGGGGCAACACAAACCATATACTCCAGAAGTGGAATGCGAACCACGAATGGACCCCAAACCTATGTGACCTTGTAGAGGGTCGCTGGGACTATTAGAAAATAGTGAGAGTTAGAAAAATAACCCTCCCCAAGACCCTGAAAAGTGAGTGCAAAGTGCACTAAAGTTCCCCTAAGGACAAAATAGTAGTGTTAGAGGAAAAATGCAAGGAAAACACAAATCAGCAATGCAACAACGATGGATTCCTGACTGAGGGTACCTGTGGAACAAGGGGACCAAGTCCAAAAGTCACAAGCAACTCGGAGATGGGCAGATGCCCAAGAAATGCCAGCGGTTGGTGCAAAGAAGCTCTTACTAGGCTGAAGAACTGTGAATACTGCAGGAACGACAAGGGCTAGAGACTTCCCCTTTGGAGGATGGATCCCACACGCGTTGGAGAGTCGTGCAGAAGTGTTTTCCCGCCGGATGGACGCCAACAAGCCTTGCTACACGCAAATCGTGCGTTTGGCGTTTTTGGACGCTGCTGGGGCCCAGGAGGGACCAGGAGGTCGCAAATTGGACCTGCAGAGAGAGGGGACGTCGAGCAAGACAAAGAGCCCTCACTGAAGCAGGTAGCACCCAGAGAAGTGCCAGAAACAGGCACTACAAGGATGCGTGAAACGGTGCTCGCCGAAGTTGCACAAAGGAGTCCCACGTCGCCGGAGACCAACTTAGAAAGTCGTGCAATGCAGGTTAGAGTGCCGTGGACCCAGGCTTGGCTGTGCACGAAGGATTTCCGCCGGAAGTGCACAGGGGCCGGAGTAGCTTGCAAAGTCGCGGTTCCCAGCAATGCAGCCCAGCGAGGTGAGGCAAGGACTTACCTCCACCAAACTTGGGCTGAAGAGTCACTGGACTGTGGGGGTCACTTGGACGGTGTCGCTGGATTCGAGGGACCTCGCTCGTCGTGCTGAGAGGAGACCCAAGGGACCGGAAATGCAGCTTTTTGGTGCCTGCGGTTGCAGGGGGAAGATTCCGTCGACCCACGGGAGATTTCTTCGGAGCTTCTGGTGCAGAGAGGAGGCAGACTACCCCCACAGCATGCACAAGCAGGAAAACAGTCGAGAAGGCGGCAGGATCAGCGTTACAGAGTTGCAGTAGTTGTCTTTGCTACTATGTTGCAGGTTTGCAGGCTTCCAGCGCGGTCAGCGGTCGATTCCTTATCAGAAGGTGAAGAGGGAGATGCAGAGGAACTCGGCTGAGCTCATGCATTCGTTATCTAAAGTTTCCCCAGAGACAGAGACCCTAAATAGCCAGAAAAGAGGGTTTGGCTACCTAGGAGAGAGGAAAGGCTACTAACACCTGAAGGAGCCTATCAGCAGGAGTCTCTGACGTCACCTGGTGGCACTGGCCACTCAGAGCAGTCCAGTGTGCCAGCAGCACCTCTGTTTCCAAGATGGCAGAGGTCTGGAGCACACTGGAGGAGCTCTGGACACCTCCCAGGGGAGGTGCAGGTCAGGGGAGTGGTCACTCCCCTTTCCTTTGTCCAGTTTCGCGCCAGAGCAGGGGCTAAGGGGTCCCTGAACCGGTGTAGACTGGCTTATGCAGAATTGGGCACATCTGTGCCCAACAAAGCATTTCCAGAGGCTGGGGGAGGCTACTCCTCCCCTGCCTTCACACCATTTTCCAAAGGGAGAGGGTGTCACACCCTCTCTCAGAGGAAGTTCTTTGTTCTGCCATCCTGGGCCAGGCCTGGCTGGACCCCAGGAGGGCAGCTGCCTGTCTGAGGGGTTGGCAGCAGCAGCAGCTGCAGTGAAACCCCAGGAAGGGCAGTTTGGCAGTACCAGGGTCTGTGCTACAGACCACTGGGATCATGGGATTGTGCCAACTATGCCAGGATGGTATAGAGGGGGCAATTCCATGATCATAGACATGTTACATGGCCATATTCGGAGTTACCATGGTGAAGCTACATATAGGTAGTGACCTATATGTAGTGCACGCGTGTAATGGTGTCCCCGCACTCACAAAGTTCAGGGAATTGGCTCTGAACAATGTGGGGGCACCTTGGCTAGTGTCAGGGTGCCCTCACACTAAGTAACTTTGCACCTAACCTTTACCAGGTAAAGGTTAGACATATAGGTGACTTATAAGTTACTTAAGTGCAGTGTAAAATGGCTGTGAAATACCGTGGACGTTATTTCACTCAGGCTGCAGTGGCAGGCCTGTGTAAGAATTGTCAGAGCCCCCTATGGGTGGCAAAAGAAATGCTGCAGCCCATAGGGGTCTCCTGGAACCCCAATACCCTGGGTACCTCAGTACCATATACTAGGGAATTATAAGGGTGTTCCAGTAAGCCAATGTAAATTGGTAAAAATGGTCACTAGCCTGTTAGTGACAATTTAAAAGTAATGAGAGAGCATAACCACTGAGGTTCTGGTTAGCAGAGCCTCAGTGAGACAGTTAGGCACCACACAGGGAACATATACATGCACACCTATGAGCACTGGGGCCCTGTGTGACAGGGTCCCAGTGACACATACATATAGGCCACAAACCTATGAGCACTGGGGTCCTGACTAGCAGGATCCCAGTGACTCATAACAACCATACTGAAATCATGGTGTTTTCACTATGAGCACTGAGGCCTGGCTATCAGGATCCCAGTGAGACAGTGAAAACAGTGACAAACACCCTGACATACACTCACAAACAGGCCAAAAGTGGGGGTAACAAGGCTAGAAAGAGGCTACCTTCTCACACAACCCCCCCCCCCCCAAACGAAGGACAATAAGGCTAACCTTGGCCAGTTGAGACTTTATTGTCTAAGTGGTGATAAGTAGAGAGTAGCTCTGCAATAGACTGGTTACTCCCTTTATCATCCACTATATGGTTACTTCCCTGTGGGGATGTAAACCCCCCTGTTTGAAGTTTTTTAGCTAAGCAACAATGTGAAGATGTATTTTCAGAGTTTCTATCAGTAAGTTTTAGTTTAGAGCAGTGGGAATTGTCCACTGAACCTATTTGTAGTGATGGAAATGCCAGACAGGGATGCTGTCTCAGAAAAGCCATAGCTGGGCAAAAACTTTGTCCATATGGCTGGAAGAGAGAACAGGGATGCTGTTTCTCTTGGGTTGGAGCAGGGCAGGGATGCTGTCCTATCAGCTCCACACTAGGGCAGGGATGCTGTCCTAAGTGTTGTGAGGCAGTGCAGAGTTTCTGCACTAAAGTTTCTCTGGGAGGGTTGGAGGGATGCTCCATGTTAACTAAAATGGTGCTCTTTTTCTCACCAATGTTAGTTATCCCACAGAGAGGTACTTCCACCTCAGGGAGTCCAGCTTTGCCAGCTGATGATTCCCTTGGAACAGGTGCCACCCCAGGAGAGGTTTCTCCCACCACAGGAATAGTATCCTGAATGGTAGGGTGGTTAGGGGATACTGTGATACCCTTTTTACCTGTTGATGGAGAGGGATCCTGAGTTTTCAGGCCTTCTCTCCTTTGCTTTTTCATTTCACTTGAAATGAGAGGGAACAATTCCTCAGGGATGCCCAGCATGGCTGCATGGGCATAAAACTCTACATCAGCCCAACCTGAGGCCTCTAGGTCATTACCTAAGAGACAGTCTACAGGTAAGCTAGGTGATACCACCACCTGCTTAGGGCCAGTAACTCCACCCCAACTAAACTGAATTATAGCTAAGGGAAGAAACTTAGTGGAGTTATGGACATCAATAATCTTATACTGTTGTCCAATGATGTGTTGTTCAGGAGGCACTAGGTTTTCAGTCACCAAAGTGAAACTGGCACCTGTGTCCCTGTAGGCCAAGGCCTCAACACCATTTATTGAAACTGTCTGCCTGTACTTATCCATTGTAAGGGGACAAGCAGCCAGTGTGGCAAGGCCAATGCCACTAGGTGTGACAGAAACTGTCTTGGGACTGATTACATCAGTTTCCACTATGGACCCATAAGTGAACCCAACTACACCCTTTGCTTGACTGTTGCCAGCAGTCCCACCACTAGTACCACTACTGCTAGGGGCACTAGAGCTTGATGTATTAGTGGTGGTAGGCTCAGGAGGTTTACCTGGACAGGACTTATCCCCTGGCCTATGGCCTCTGTTTTTACACACAAAGCACCAAGGCTTTTTAATGTGTGCAGGTTGGGAAGAAGAGGAAGAATTTGTTTTATCCCCACCCTCTGAAGAGTGTTTAAGATTTGAAGTGGGATCTTTGGTTTTACCCTTATCCCCATGCTTATCTTGAGATTTTTCACCATCTTTCTTCTTATTGCCATCTTTGTCACCCCCTGTATGAACTTTTCTGTTCACCCTTGTTCTGACCCATTTGTCTGCCTTCTTTCCCAATTCTTGGGGAGAGGTCAGATCAGAGTCTACCAGGTACTGGTGCAACAAATCAGACACACAATTATTAAGTATATGCTCTCTCAGGATTGTGTTATACAGGCTTTCATAATCAGTAACTTTACTGCCATGTAACCACCCCTCCAAGGCCTTCACTGAATGGTCAATGAAATCAACCCAGTCTTGTGAAGACTCCTTTTTGGTCTCTCTGAACTTTATCCTGTACTGTTCAGTGGTTAAGCCATAACCATCCAGGAGTGCATTCTTAAGAACTGTAAAATTATTGGCATCACTTTCTTTCACAGTAAGGAGTCTATCCCTACCCTTTCCACTAAATGATAGCCATAGGATAGCAGCCCACTGCTTTTGAGGGACATCCTGTACAGCACAGGCCCTCTCAAGTGCAGCAAACCACTTGTTAATGTCATCCCCCTCCTTATAAGGGGGAACTATCTTGTGCAGATTCCTGGAATCATGCTCTTTTGCAGGATGACTATGGGGAATACTGCTGCTGCCACCATGGGTATCTAAACCCAACTTCTGTCTTTCCCTCTCTATTTCTAAAGACTGTCTATCCAAATCCAGCTGTTGCTTCTTGAGCTTCAGTCTGGTTTGTTCCACTCTCAATCTATTGAGCTCCCTTTCTAACAATCTGTCATCAGGGTGGGTGGGAGGGACATTTCTAGATACAGAGGTATGATGGGAATGAACAGAAGGAGACCTGTCCCTTACAGAGGGCACCCTAACAGCTTGGCTACCAGCATAATGTGAGAGCACATCATCAGTATGATGTGATTCAACCTCTGTACCAACTATGCTAGACTGTCTAGTAATGGGCAGGCTGAGAAGTTTCTTTCCTGAACCTTTTCCTGGGGGAGTCCCTGGATCAAATTGAGAACCATTAGCTACTTTTTCTACAGATTGGGCACTTATGGCCTTATCCTGTACTCTAAGCATATTAATTAACAGTTCTAAGGAAGGATTCTTCCCTACACTCAAACCTCTCTCTATGCAGAGACTCCTTGCTCCTTTCCAGCTAAGGTGATCATATGCAAGTTTGGACAGTTCAACATTTTTTCCTGTGCCAGACATTTTTTTAGAGAGAGTTAAAGTGATAGCAAAAGAGAAAAAAGTTTTCAGAACTTTTTGGAAAGACAGAAAAAAAACTTTTTAAACTTTTAAGAACTTTTTGAAAGTTTAGAAGTACTTTTCAGCACTTAGAAAAGAGTGAAAAGAGGAAATGCAAAACTTTTTGGCTATGTGTATATACACTGACCTTGTTTTGTATATTTTTCTCTTATGAAAAGTACAATGACAAGAGTGGTAAGTAGTCTCAAAGCACTTATCCCACCGCTGCACAACCAATGTAGGAGGCTGGACTGGCTTGTAGTGAGTACCAAGGGGTACTTGCACCTTGCACCAGGCCCAGTGATCCCTTACTAGTGTATAGGGTGTCTAGCAGCTTAGGCTGATAGATAATGGTAGCTTAGCAGAGCAGCTCAGGCTGAACTAGGAGACGTGTGAAGCTACTACAGTACCACTTAGTGTCATATGCACAATATCATAAGAAAACACAATACACAGTTATACTAAAAATAAAGGTACTTTATTTTTATGACAATATGCCAAAGTATCTTAGAGTGTACCCTCAGTGAGAGGATAGGAAATATACACAAGATATATATACACAATAGCAAAAATATGCAGTATAGTCTTAGAAAACAGTGCAAACAATGTATAGTTACAATAGGATGCAATGGGGAAACATAGGGATAGGGGCAACACAAACCATATACTCCAGAAGTGGAATGCGAACCACGAATGGACCCCAAACCTATGTGACCTTGTAGAGGGTCGCTGGGACTATTAGAAAATAGTGAGAGTTAGAAAAATAACCCTCCCCAAGACCCTGAAAAGTGAGTGCAAAGTGCACTAAAGTTCCCCTAAGGACAAAATAGTAGTGTTAGAGGAAAAATGCAAGGAAAACACAAATCAGCAATGCAACAACGATGGATTCCTGACTGAGGGTACCTGTGGAACAAGGGGACCAAGTCCAAAAGTCACAAGCAACTCGGAGATGGGCAGATGCCCAAGAAATGCCAGCGGTTGGTGCAAAGAAGCTCTTACTAGGCTGAAGAACTGTGAATACTGCAGGAACAACAAGGGCTAGAGACTTCCCCTTTGGAGGATGGATCCCACACGCGTTGGAGAGTCGTGCAGAAGTGTTTTCCCGCCGGATGGACGCCAACAAGCCTTGCTACACGCAAATCGTGCGTTTGGCGTTTTTGGACGCTGCTGGGGCCCAGGAGGGACCAGGAGGTCGCAAATTGGACCTGCAGAGAGAGGGGACGTCGAGCAAGACAAAGAGCCCTCACTGAAGCAGGTAGCACCCGGAGAAGTGCCAGAAACAGGCACTACGAGGATGCGTGAAACGGTGCTCGCCGAAGTTGCACAAAGGAGTCCCACGTCGCCGGAGACCAACTTAGAAAGTCGTGCAATGCAGGTTAGAGTGCCGTGGACCCAGGCTTGGCTGTGCACGAAGGATTTCCGCCGGAAGTGCACAGGGGCCGGAGTAGCTTGCAAAGTCGCGGTTCCCAGCAATGCAGCCCAGCGAGGTGAGGCAAGGACTTACCTCCACCAAACTTGGGCTGAAGAGTCACTGGACTGTGGTGGTCACTTGGACGGTGTCGCTGGATTCGAGGGACCTCGCTCGTCGTGCTGAGAGGAGACCCAAGGGACCGGAAATGCAGCTTTTTGGTGCCTGCGGTTGCAGGGGGAAGATTCCGTCGACCCACGGGAGATTTCTTCGGAGCTTCTGGTGCAGAGAGGAGGCAGACTACCCCCACAGCATGCACAAGCAGGAAAACAGTCGAGAAGGCGGCAGGATCAGCGTTACAGAGTTGCAGTAGTCGTCTTTGCTACTATGTTGCAGGTTTGCAGGCTTCCAGCGCGGTCAGCGGTCGATTCCTTATCAGAAGGTGAAGAGGGAGATGCAGAGGAACTCGGCTGAGCTCATGCATTCGTTATCTAAAGTTTCCCCAGAGACAGAGACCCTAAATAGCCAGAAAAGAGGGTTTGGCTACCTAGGAGAGAGGAAAGGCTACTAACACCTGAAGGAGCCTATCAGCAGGAGTCTCTGACGTCACCTGGTGGCACTGGCCACTCAGAGCAGTCCAGTGTGCCAGCAGCACCTCTGTTTCCAAGATGGCAGAGGTCTGGAGCACACTGGAGGAGCTCTGGACACCTCCCAGGGGAGGTGCAGGTCAGGGGAGTGGTCACTCCCCTTTCCTTTGTCCAGTTTCGCGCCAGAGCAGGGGCTAAGGGGTCCCTGAACCGGTGTAGACTGGCTTATGCAGAATTGGGCACATCTGTGCCCAACAAAGCATTTCCAGAGGCTGGGGGAGGCTACTCCTCCCCTGCCTTCACACCATTTTCCAAAGGGAGAGGGTGTCACACCCTCTCTCAGAGGAAGTTCTTTGTTCTGCCATCCTGGGCCAGGCCTGGCTGGACCCCAGGAGGGCAGCTGCCTGTCTGAGGGGTTGGCAGCAGCAGCAGCTGCAGTGAAACCCCAGGAAGGGCAGTTTGGCAGTACCAGGGTCTGTGCTACAGACCACTGGGATCATGGGATTGTGCCAACTATGCCAGGATGGTATAGAGGGGGCAATTCCATGATCATAGACATGTTACATGGCCATATTCGGAGTTACCATGGTGAAGCTACATATAGGTAGTGACCTATATGTAGTGCACGCGTGTAATGGTGTCCCCGCACTCACAAAGTTCAGGGAATTGGCTCTGAACAATGTGGGGGCACCTTGGCTAGTGCCAGGGTGCCCTCACACTAAGTAACTTTGCACCTAACCTTTACCAGGTAAAGGTTAGACATATAGGTGACTTATAAGTTACTTAAGTGCAGTGTAAAATGGCTGTGAAATACCGTGGACGTTATTTCACTCAGGCTGCAGTGGCAGGCCTGTGTAAGAATTGTCAGAGCCCCCTATGGGTGGCAAAAGAAATGCTGCAGCCCATAGGGGTCTCCTGGAACCCCAATACCCTGGGTACCTCAGTACCATATACTAGGGAATTATAAGGGTGTTCCAGTAAGCCAATGTAAATTGGTAAAAATGGTCACTAGCCTGTTAGTGACAATTTAAAAGTAATGAGAGAGCATAACCACTGAGGTTCTGGTTAGCAGAGCCTCAGTGAGACAGTTAGGCACCACACAGGGAACATATACATGCACACCTATGAGCACTGGGGCCCTGTGTGACAGGGTCCCAGTGACACATACATATAGGCCACAAACCTATGAGCACTGGGGTCCTGACTAGCAGGATCCCAGTGACACATAACAACCATACTGAAATCATGGTGTTTTCACTATGAGCACTGAGGCCTGGCTATCAGGATCCCAGTGAGACAGTGAAAACAGTGACAAACACCCTGACATACACTCACAAACAGGCCAAAAGTGGGGGTAACAAGGCTAGAAAGAGGCTACCTTCTCACATGCGGGGACACCATTACACGCGTGCACTACACATAGGTCACTACCTATGTGTAGCTTTACAACGGTAACTCCGAATATGGCCATGTAACATGTCTAAGATCATGGAATTGCCCCCTCTATGCCATCCTGGCATTGTTGGCACAATCCCATGATCCCACGGGTCTGTAGCTCAGACCCGGGTACTGCCAAACTGCCTTTTCAGGTGTTTCACTGCAGCTGCTGCCAACCCCTCAGACAGGTTTCTGCCCTCCTGGGGTCCAGCCAGGCTTGGCCCAGGATGGCAGAACAAAGGACTTCCTCAGAGAGAGGGTGTTACACCCTCTCCCTTTGGAAAAAGGTGTGAAGGCAGGGGAGGTGTAGCCTCCCCCAGCCTCTGGAAATGCTTTCATGGGCACAGATGGTGCCCATTTCTGCATAAGCCAGTCTACACCGGTTCAGGGACCCCTCAGCCCTGCTCTGGCACGCAACTGGACAAAGGAAAGGGGAGTGACCACTCCCCTGACCTGCACCTCCCCTGGGAGGTGCCTAGAGCTCCTCCAGTGTGCTCCAGACCTCTGCCATCTTGGAAACAGAGGTGCTGCTGGCACACTGGACTGCTCTGAGTGGCCAGGGCCAGCAGGTGATGTCAGAGACTCCTTCTGATAGGCTCCTTCAGGTTTTGCTAGCCTATCCTCTCTCCTAAGTAGCCAAACCCTCTTTTCTGGCTATTTAGGGTCTCTGCTTTGGGGATTTCCTGAGATAACGAATGCAAGAGCTCATCAGAGTCCTCTGCATCTCTCTCTTCACCTTCTGCCAAGGAATCAACTGCTGACCGCGCTGGAAGCCTGCAAAACTGTAACAAAGTAGCGAAGACGACTACTGCAACTCTGTAACGCTGATCCTGCCGCCTTCTCAACTGTTTTCCTGGTGGTGCATGCTGTGGGGGTAGTCTGCCTCCTCTCTGCACTAGAAGCTCCGAAGAAATCTCCCGTGGGTCGACGGAATCTTCCCCCTGCTACCGCAGGCACCAAAGAACTGCATCACTGGTCCCTGGGTCTCCTCTCAGCACAACGAGTGAGGTCCCTTGAATCCAGCAACTGTGTCCAAGTGACTCCCACAGTCCAGTGACTCTTCAGTCCAAGTTTGGTGGAGGTAAGTCCTTGCCTTCCCACGCCAAACTGCATTGCTGTGAACCGCGTCTTTTGCAGCTACTACGGCCTCTGTGCACTTCCGGAAGAAATTCTTTGTGCACAGCCAAGCCTGGGTCCACTGCACTCTAACCTGCATTGCACGACTTTCTAAGTTGTCCTCCGGCGGCCTGGGACTCCTTTGTGCAACTTCGGGTGAGCATCGTTTCACTCCTCTTCGTAGTGCCTGTTCCGGCACTTCTGCGGGTGCTGCCTGCTTCTGAGAGGGCTCCTTGTCTTGCTCGACGACCCCTCTGTCTCCAGACGCAATTGGCGACATCCTGGTCCCTCCTGGGTCACAGCAGCATCCAAAAACCCTAACCGCACGATTTGCAGCTAGCAAGGCTTGTTGACGGTCTTTCGGCGGGAAAAAACTTCTGCACAACTTTTCACTACGTGGGACATCCATCCTCCAAAGGGGAAGTTTCTAGCCCTTGTCGTTCTTGCAGAATCTTCAGCTTCTACTGCCTAATAGCAGCTTCTTTGCACCCACAGCTGGCATTTCCTGGGCATCTGCCCATCTCCAACTTGCTTGTGACTTTTGGACTTGGTCCCCTTGTTCCACAGGTACCCTCGACTGGAAATCCATTGTTGTTGCATTGCTGGTTTGTGTCTTTCCTGCAGAATTCCCCTATCACGACTTCTATGTCCTTTGGGGAACTTTAGTGCACTTTGCACACACTTTTCAGGGTCTTGGGGTGGGCTATTTTTCTAACCCTCACTGTTTTCTTACAGTCCCAGCGACCCTCTACAAGGTCACATAGGTTTGGGGTCCATTCGTGGTTCGCATTCCACTTTTGGAGTATATGGTTTGTGTTGCCCCTATCCCTATGTGTCCCCATTGCATGCCATTGCATTGTGTTTTCTTATGATATTGTGCAAGTGACACTAGTGGTACTGTAGGAGCTTCACTCGTCTCCTAGTTCAGCCTAAGCTGCTCTGCTAAGCTACCATTATCTATCAGCCTAAGCTGCTAGACACCCTATACACTAATAAGGGATACCTGGGCTTGGTGCAAGGTGTAAGTACCCCTTGGTACTCACTACAAGCCAGTCTAGCCTCCTACAGACATACACTCACAATCAGCCCAAAAGTGGTGGTAACAAGACTAGAAAGAGGCTACTTTCTCACACAGATGCCCAGGAAATGCCAGCTGAGGGTGCAAGGAAGCTGCCACTGGATAGAAGAAGCTTTGGTTTCTGCAAGAACGAAGAGGACTAGGAACTTCCCCTTTGGAGGATGGATGTCCCGCATCGTGAAGAAGCTTGCAGAGCTGTTCCCACACAGAAATACCGCAAACAAGCCTTGCTAGCTGCAAGGATTGCGGTTAGGGTTTGTGGATGCTGCTGTGGCCCAGGAGAGACCAGGGTGTCACCACTTGAATGAGGAGACAGAGGGGGTGCACAGCAAGTCAGGAAGCCCTCACAGAAGCAGACAGCACCAGCAGAAGTACCGGAACAAGCACTTGGAAGAGGAGTGAACCGGAGTCCACCCGAAGTCACAAAAGGGACTCCCACGACGCCGGAGGACAACACAGAAGGTTGTGCACTGCATGTTAGAGTGTCGGAAACCCAGGCTTGGCTGTGCACAAAGGAAATCCTAGAAGAGTGCACAGGAGCCGGAGCAGCTGCAAATCACGAGGTACCCAGTAATGCAGTCTAGCGTGGGGATGCAAGGACTTACCTCCACCAAACTTGGACTGAAGAGTCACTGGACTGTGGGAGTCACTTGGACATAGTTGCTGAGTTCCAGGGACCACGCTCGTCGTGCTGAGAGGGGACCCAGAGGAACGGTGATGCAGTCTTTTGTTGCCTGCGGTTGCAGGGGGAAGATTCCTTCGTCCTATGGGAGATTTCTTCAGAGCTCCTGGTGCAGAAAGGAGGCAGGCTACCCCCAGAGCATGCACCACCAGGAAACAGTCGAGAAGGCAGCAGGATAAGCGATACAAGGTTGCAGTAGTCGTCTTTGCTACTTTGTTGCGGTTTTGCAGGCGTCCTGAGCAGTCAGCGGTCGATCCTTTGGCAGAAGGTGAAGAGAGAGATGCAGAGGAACTCTGGTGAGCTCTTGCATTCGGTTGTCTGAAGAATTCCCCAAAGCAGAGACCCTAAATAGCCAGAAAAGGAGGTTTGGCTACCTAGGAAGGAGGATAGGCTAGTAACACAGGTAAGAGCCTACCAGAAGGAGTCTCTCACGTCACCTGCTGGCCCTGGCCACTCAGTGCAGTCCAGTGTGCCAGCACACCTCTGAATCCAAGATGGCAGAGGTCTGGGGCACGCTGGAGGAGCTCTGGGCACCTCCACTGGGAGGTGCAGGTCAGGGGAGTGGTCACTCCCCTTTCCTTTGTCCAGTTTTGCCCCAGAGCAGGTCTGGGGGATCCCTGAACCGGTGTAGACTGGCTTATGCAGAGATGGGCACCATCTGTGCCCATCAAAGCATTTCCAGAGGCTGGGGGAGGCTACACTTCCCCAGCCCTGACACCTTTTTACAAAGGGAGAGGGTGTAACACCCTCTCTCTGAGGAAGTCCTTTGTTCTGCCTTCCTGGGCCAGGCCTGGTTGGACCCCAGGAGGGCAGGCACCTGTCTGAGGGGTTGGCAGCAGCAGCAGCTGCAGTGAAACCCCGGGAAAGGCAGTTTGGCAGTACCCTGGTCTGTGCTAGAGACTCGGGGGATCATGGAATTGTCTCCCCAATGCCAGAATGGCATTGGGGTGACAATTCCATGATCTTAGACATGTCACATGGCCATGTTCGGAGTTACCATTGTGACGCTATACATAGGTAGTGACCTATGTATAGTGCACACGTGAAATGGTGTCCCCGCACTCAAAAAGTCCAGGGAATTTGCCCTGAACGATGTGGGGGCACTTTGGCTAGTGCCAGGGTGCCCACACACTAAGTAACTTAGCACCCAACCTTCACCAGGTGAAGATTAGACATATGACTTATAAGTTACTTAAGTGCAGTGGTAAATGGCTGTGAAATAACGTGGACGTTATTTCACTCAGGCTGCAGTGGCAGGCCTGTGTAAGAATTGTCAGAGCTCCCCATGGGTGGCAAAAGAAATGCTGCAGCTCATAGGGATCTCCTGGAACCCCAGTACCCTGGGTACCTCAGTACCATATACTAGGGAATTATAAGGGTGTTCCAGTATCCCAATGTGAATTGGTGAAATTGGTCACTAGCCTGTCAGTGACAATTTAGAAAGCAGAGAGAGCATAACCACTGAGGTTCTGATTAGCAGAGCCTCAGTGAGACAGTTAGTCATCACACAGGGAATACATACAGGGCACACTTATGAGCACTGGGGTCCTGGCTGGCAGGGTCCCAGTGACACATACACTAAAACAACATATATACAGTGAAATATGGGGGTAACATGCCAGGCAAGTTGGTACTTTCCTACAGTTAGACATATAGGTGACTTATAAGTTACTTATGTGCAGTGGTAAATGGATGTGAAATAACGTGGATGTTATTTCACTCAGGCTGCAGTGGCAAGCCTGTGTAAGAATTGTCAGAGCTCCCTATGGGTGGCAAAAGAAATGCTGCAGCCCATAGGGATCTCCTGGAACCCCAATACCCTGGGTACCACAGTACCATATACAATAGAATTATATGGGTGTACCAGAATGCCAATATGAATTGGTAAATTTAGTCAGTAGCCTGCACTGACAAATTTGGAAAGCAGAGAGAGCATAAACACTCAGGTTCTGGTTAGCAGAGCCTCAGTGATACAGTTATGCACCACACAGGGCACATACTATGAGCACTGGGGCCCTGCCTGGCAGGGTCCCAGTGACACAAGGACTAAAACAACACACATACAGTGAAAATATGGGGATAATATGCCAGGCAAGATGGTACTTTCTTACAGACTGTAGTTGCTGACACCCCCAAGGTTACTCTCGGTACATAGATTGGATAGATTGGACACTCCCAATGTATGCTAGAAACACAGACTGAGGTGACAAGGTTCACACAATATCAAACACATCTAAAAGAACATTCTTCTTGACACTTGAGTTCAACAGAGAAACACAGAATTAAGGGCCTGATTGAGATCTTGGCGGACGACTTACTCTGTCACAACAGTGATGGATATCCCATTCTCCGAAGAATAAATCCAATTATATCCTATGGAACTTATATATTCAGCAGCCAGAATATCCAACACCATTGTGGTCTGTCAAGATCTCAATTAGGCCCTAAGGCCCATATTTCTACTTTTTCAGCACTGCGTTTGCGTCATTTTTTGATGCAAAAGCGGTGCAAACTTAATAAATATAATTGAATTTTCTAAGTTTGCGCCGCTTTTGCATCAAAAAATGACGCAAATGCGGTGCTAGAAAAGAATAAATATGGGCCTAAGTCTCTAGTCCATGAGCAACAAGAGATCAAGCGCCAGGGTTGGAGAGATGGTCTAGAGTAAAGACAAACAAGGAGCTATGGAGAAAAAATCACGGAGAAGGAACTGGAGAGGAGTCTAGAGTCTTGGAGCAACTGAATGTCCGGCCTGCTTACTACTATAAAGCATTAGTGTGAGAAGGTAGCCTCTTTCTAGCCTTGTTACCCCCACTTTTGGCCTGTTTGTGAGTGTATGTCAGGGTGTTTGTCACTGTTTTCACTGTCTCACTGGGATCCTGATGGCCAGGCCTCAGTGCTCATAGTGAAAACACTATGTTTTCAGTATGTTTGTTATGTGTCACTGGGATCCTGCTGGTCAGGACCCCAGTGCTCATAGGTTTGTGGCCTATATGTATGTGTCACTGGGACCCTGTCACACAGGGCCCCAGTGCTCATAGGTGTGCATGTGTATGTTCCCTGTGTGGTGCCTAACTGTCTCACTGAGGCTCTGCTAACCAGAACCTCAGTGGTTATGCTCTCTCATTACTTTCAAATTGTCACTAACAGGCTAGTGACCAATTTTACCAATTTACATTGGCTTACTGGAACACCCTTATAATTCCCTAGTATATGGTACTGAGGTACCCAGGGTATTGGGGTTCCAGGAGATCCCTATGGGCTGCAGCATTTCTTTTGCCACCCATAGGGAGCTCTGACAAATCTTACACAGGCCTGCCACTGCAGCCTGAGTGAAATAACGTCCACGTTATTTCACAGCCATTTTTACACTGCACTTAAGTAACTTATAAGTCACCTATATGTCTAACCTTTACCTGGTAAAGGTTAGGTGCAAAGTTACTTAGTGTGAGGGCACCCTGGCACTAGCCAAGGTGCCCCCACATTGTTCAGAGCCAATTCCCTGAACTTTGTGAGTGCGGGGACACCATTACACACGTGCACTACATATAGGTCACTACCTATATGTAGCTTCACCATGGTAACTCCGAATATGGCCATGTAACATGTCTATGATCATGGAATTGCCCCCTCTATACCATCCTGGCATAGTTGGCACAATCCCATGATCCCAGTGGTCTGTAGCACAGACCCTGGTACTGCCAAACTGCCCTTCCTGGGGTTTCACTGCAGCTGCTGCTGCTGCCAACCCCTCAGACAGGCAGCTGCCCTCCTGGGGTCCAGCCAGGCCTGGCCCAGGATGGCAGAACAAAGAACTTCCTCTGAGAGAGGGTGTGACACCCTCTCCCTTTGGAAAATGGTGTGAAGGCAGGGGAGGAGTAGCCTCCCCCAGCCTCTGGAAATGCTTTGTTGGGCACAGATGTGCCCAATTCTGCATAAGCCAGTCTACACCGGTTCAGGGACCCCTTAGCCCCTGCTCTGGCGCGAAACTGGACAAAGGAAAGGGGAGTGACCACTCCCCTGACCTGCACCTCCCCTGGGAGGTGTCCAGAGCTCCTCCAGTGTGCTCCAGACCTCTGCCATCTTGGAAACAGAGGTGCTGCTCTGACTGCTCTGGACTGCTCTGAGTGGCCAGTGCCACCAGGTGACGTCAGAGACTCCTGCTGATAGGCTCCTTCAGGTGTTAGTAGCCTTTCCTCTCTCCTAGGTAGCCAAACCCTCTTTTCTGGCTATTTAGGGTCTCTGTCTCTGGGGAAACTTTAGATAACGAATGCACGAGCTCAGCCGAGTTCCTCTGCATCTCCCTCTTCACCTTCTGATAAGGAAACGACCGCTGACCGCGCTGGAAGCCTGCAAACCTGCAACATAGTAGCAAAGACGACTACTGCAACTCTGTAACGCTGATCCTGCCGCCTTCTCGACTGTTTTCCTGCTTGTGCATGCTGTGGGGGTAGCCTGCCTCCTCTCTGCACCAGAAGCTCCGAAGAAATCTCCCGTGGGTCGACGGAATCTTCCCCCTGCAACCGCAGGCACCAAAAAGCTGCATTACTGGTCCCTTGGGTCTCCTCTCAGCACGACGAGCGAGGTCCCTCGAATCCAGCGACGCTGTCCAAGTGACCCCCACAGTCCAGTGACTCTTCAGCCCAAGTTTGGTGGAGGTAAGTCCTTGCCTCACCTCGCTGGGCTGCATTGCTGGGAACCGCGACTTTGCAGCTACTCCGGCCCCTGTGCACTTCCGGCGGAAATCCTTTGTGCACAGCCAAGCCTGGGTCCACGGCACTCTAACCTGCATTGCACGACTTTCTAAGTTGGTCTCCGGCGACGTGGGACTCCTTTGTGCAACTTCGGCGAGCACCGTTTCACGCATCCTCGTAGTGCCTGTTTCTGGCACTTCTCCGGGTGCTACCTGCTTCAGTGAGGGCTCTTTGTCTTCCTCGACGTCCCCTCTCTCTGCAGGTCCAATTTGCGACCTCCTGGTCCCTCCTGAGCCCCAGCAGCGTCCAAAAACGCCAAACGCACGATTTGCGTGTAGCAAGGCTTGTTGGCGTCCTTCCGGCGGGAAAACACTTCTGCACGACTCTCCAAAGCGAGAGGGATCGGTCCACCAAAGGGGAAGTCTCTAGCCCTTTTCGTTCCTGCAGAAACCTCAGCTTCTTCTGTCCAGTCGAAGCTTCTTTGCACCCGCAGCTGGCATTTCCTGGGCATCTGCCCATCTCCGACTTGCTTGTGACTTTTGGACTTGGTCCCCTTGTTCCACAGGTACCCTAGATTGGAAATCCACAGTTGTTGCATAGCTGGTTTGTGTCTTTCCTGCATTATTCCTCTAACACTACTCTTTTGTCCTTAGGGGAACTTTAGTGCACTTTGCACTCACTTTTCAGGGTCTTGGGGAGGGTTATTTTCCTAACTCTCACTATTTTCTAATAGTCCCAGCGACCCTCTACAAGGTCACATAGGTTTGGGGTCCATTCGTGGTTCGCATTCCACTTCTGGAGTATATGGTTTGTGTTGCCCCTATCCCTATGTTTCCCCATTGCATCCTATTGTAACTATACATTGTTTGCACTGTTTTCTAAGACTATACTGCATATTTTTGCTATTGTGTATATATATCTTGTGTATATTTCCTATCCTCTCACTGAGGGTACACTCTAAGATACTTTGGCATATTGTCATAAAAATAAAGTACCTTTATTTTTAGTATAACTGTGTATTGTGTTTTCTTATGATATTGTGCATATGACACTAAGTGGTACTGTAGTAGCTTCACACGTCTCCTAGTTCAGCCTAAGCTGCTCTGCTAAGCTACCATTATCTACCAGCCTAAGCTGCTAGACACCCTATACACTAATAAGGGATAACTGGGCCTGGTGCAAGGTGCAAGTACCCCTTGGTACTCACTACTAGCCAGTCCAGCCTCCTACATTGGTTGTGCAGTGGTGGGATAAGTGCTTGAGACTACTTACCACTCTTGTCATTGTACTTTTCATAAGAGAAAAATATACAAAACAAGGTCAGTGTATATACACATAGCCAAAAAGTTTTGCATTTCCTCTTTTCACTCTTTTCTAAGTGCTGAAAAGTACTCCTAAACTTTCAAAAAGTTCTTAAAAGTTTAAAAAGTTTTTTTCTGTCTTTCCAAAAAGTTCTGAAAACTTTTTTCTCTTTTTCTATCACTTTAACTCTCTCTAAAAAATGTCTGGTACAGGCCAAAATGTTGAACTGTCCAAAATTGCATATGATCACCTTAGCTGGAAAGGAGCAAGGAGTCTCTGCATAGAGAGAGGTTTGAGTGTAGGGAAGAATCCTTCCTTAGAACTGTTAATTAATATGCTTAGAGTACAGGATAAGGCCATAAGTGCCCAATCTGGTGAAAAAGTAGCTAATGATTCTCAATCTGATCCAGGGACTCCCCCAGGAAAAGGTTCAGGAAAGAAACTTCTTAGCCTGCCCATTACTAGACAGTCTAGCATAGTTGGTACAGAAATTGAATCACACCATACTGATGGTGTGCTCTCACATTATGCTGGTAGCCAAGCTGTTAGGGTGCCCTCTGTAAGGGACAGGTCTCCTTCTGTTCATTCCCATCATACCTCTGTATCTAGAAATGTCCCTCCCGCCCACCCTGATGACAGATTGTTAGAAAGGGAACTCAATAGATTGAGAGTGGAACAAACCAGACTGAAGCTCAAGAAGCAACAGCTGGATTTGGATAGACAGTCTTTAGAATTAGAGAAGGAAAGACAGAAGTTGGGTTTAGATACCCATGGTGGCAGCAGCAGTATTCCCCATAGTCATCCTGCAAAAGAGCATGATTCCAGGAATCTGCACAAGATAGTTCCCCCTTATAAGGAGGGGGATGACATTAACAAGTGGTTTGCTGCACTTGAGAGGGCCTGCGCTGTACAGGATGTCCCTCAAAAGCAGTGGGCTGCTATCCTATGGCTATCATTTAGTGGAAAAGGTAGGGATAGGCTCCTTACAGTGAAAGAAAATGATGCCAATAATTTCCAAGTTCTTAAGAATGCACTCCTGGATGGTTATGGCTTAACCACTGAACAGTACAGGATAAAGTTCAGAGAGACCAAAAAGGAGTCTTCACAAGACTGGGTTGATTTCATTGACCATTCAGTGAAGGCCTTGGAGGGGTGGTTACATGGCAGTAAAGTTACTGATTATGACAGCCTGTATAACTTAATCCTGAGAGAGCATATTCTTAATAATTGTGTGTCTGATTTGTTGCACCAGTACCTGGTAGACTCTGATCTGACCTCTCCCCAAGAATTGGGAAAGAAGGCAGACAAATGGGTCAGAACAAGGGTGAACAGAAATGTTCATACAGGGGGTGACAAAGATGGCAATAAGAAGAAAGATGGTGAAAAATCTCAAGATAAGCATGGGGATAAGGGTAAAACCAAAGATCCCACTTCAAATCTTAAACACTCTTCAGAGGGTGGGGATAAAACAAATTCTTCCTCTTCTTCCCAACCTGCACACATTAAAAAGCCTTGGTGCTTTGTGTGTAAAAATAGAGGCCATAGGCCAGGGGATAAGTCCTGTCCAGGTAAACCCCCTGAGCCTACCACCACTAATACATCAAGCTCTAGTGCCCCTAGCAGTAGTGTTACTAGTGGTGGGACTGCTGGCAACAGTCAAGCAAAGGGTGTAGTTGGGTTCACTTATGGGTCCATAGTGGAAACTGATGTCATCAGTCCCAAGACAGTTTCTGTCACACCTAGTGGCATTGGCCTTGCCACACTGGCTGCTTGTCCCCTTACAATGGATAAGTACAGGCAGACAGTTTCAATAAATGGTGTTGAGGCCTTGGCCTACAGGGACACAGGTGCCAGTTTCACTTTGGTGACTGAAAACCTAGTGCACCCTGATCAACACATCATTGGACAACAGTATAAGATTATTGATGTCCATAACTCCACTAAGTTTCTTCCCTTAGCTATAATTCAGTTTAGTTGGGGTGGAGTTACTGGCCCTAAGCAGGTGGTGGTATCACCTAGCTTACCTGTAGACTGTCTCTTAGGTAATGACCTAGAGGCCTCAGGTTGGGCTGATGTAGAGTTTTATGCCCATGCAGCCATGCTGGGCATCCCTGAGGAATTGTTCCCTCTCATTTCAAGTGAAATGAAAAAGCAAAGGAGAGAAGGCCTGAAAACTCAGGATCCCTCTCCATCAACAGGTAAAAAGGGTATCACAGTATCCCCTAACCACCCTACCATTCAGCATACTATTCCTGTGGTGGGAGAAACCTCTCCTGTGGTGGCACCTGTTCCAAGGGAATCATCAGCTGGCAAAGCTGTACTCCCTGAGGTGGAAGTACCTCTCTGTGGGATAACTAACATTGGTGAGAAAAACAGCACCATTTTAGTTAACATGGAGCATCCCTCCAACCCTCCCAGAGAAACTTTAGTGCAGAAACCCTGCACTACCTCACAACACTTAGGACAGCATCCCTGCCCTAGTGTGGAGCTCATAGGACAGCATCCCTGCCCTGCTCCAACTCAAGAGAAACAGCATCCCTGTTCTCTCTTCCAGCCAGATGGACAAAGTTTTTGCCCAGCTATGGCTTTTCTGAGACAGCATCCCTGTCTGGCATTTCCATCACTACAAATAGGTTCAGTGGACAATTCCCACTGCTCTAAACTAAAACTTACTGATAGAAACTCTGAAAATACATCTTCACATTGTTGCTTAGCTAAAAAACTTCAAACAGGGTGGTTTACATCCCCACAGGGAAGTAACCATATAGTGGATGATAAAGGGAGTAACCAGTCTATTGCAGAGCTACTCTCTACTTATCACCACTTAGACAATAAAGTCTCAACTGGCCAAGGTTAGCCTTATTGTCCTTCGTTTGGGGGGGGTTGTGTGAGAAGGTAGCCTCTTTCTAGCCTTGTTACCCCCACTTTTGGCCTGTTTGTGAGTGTATGTCAGGGTGTTTGTCACTGTTTTCACTGTCTCACTGGGATCCTGATGGCCAGGCCTCAGTGCTCATAGTGAAAACACCATGTTTTCAGTATGGTTGTTATGTGTCACTGGGATCCTGCTGGTCAGGACCCCAGTGCTCATAGGTTTGTGGCCTATATGTATGTGTCACTGGGACCCTGTCACACAGGGCCCCAGTGCTCATAGGTGTGCATGTGTATGTTCCCTGTGTGGTGCCTAACTGTCTCACTGAGGCTCTGCTAACCAGAACCTCAGTGGTTATGCTCTCTCATTACTTTCAAATTGTCACTAACAGGCTAGTGACCAATTTTACCAATTTACATTGGCTTACTGGAACACCCTTATAATTCCCTAGTATATGGTACTGAGGTACCCAGGGTATTGGGGTTCCAGGAGATCCCTATGGGCTGCAGCATTTCTTTTGCCACCCATAGGGAGCTCTGACAAATCTTACACAGGCCTGCCACTGCAGCCTGAGTGAAATAACGTCCACGTTATTTCACAGCCATTTTTACACTGCACTTAAGTAACTTATAAGTCACCTATATGTCTAACCTTTACCTGGTAAAGGTTAGGTGCAAAGTTACTTAGTGTGAGGGCACCCTGGCACTAGCCAAGGTGCCCCCACATTGTTCAGAGCCAATTCCCTGAACTTTGTGAGTGCGGGGACACCATTACACGTGTGCACTACATATAGGTCACTACCTATATGTAGCTTCACCATGGTAACTCCGAATATGGCCATGTAACATGTCTATGATCATGGAATTGCCCCCTCTATACCATCCTGGCATAGTTGGCACAATCCCATGATCCCAGTGGTCTGTAGCACAGACCCTGGTACTGCCAAACTGCCCTTCCTGGGGTTTCACTGCAGCTGCTGCTGCTGCCAACCCCTCAGACAGGCAGCTGCCCTCCTGGGGTCCAGCCAGGCCTGGCCCAGGATGGCAGAACAAAGAACTTCCTCTGAGAGAGGGTGTGACACCCTCTCCCTTTGGAAAATGGTGTGAAGGCAGGGGAGGAGTAGCCTCCCCCAGCCTCTGGAAATGCTTTGTTGGGCACAGATGTGCCCAATTCTGCATAAGCCAGTCTACACCGGTTCAGGGACCCCTTAGCCCCTGCTCTGGCGCGAAACTGGACAAAGGAAAGGGGAGTGACCACTCCCCTGACCTGCACCTCCCCTGGGAGGTGTCCAGAGCTCCTCCAGTGTGCTCCAGACCTCTGCCATCTTGGAAACAGAGGTGCTGCTGGCACACTGGACTGCTCTGAGTGGCCAGTGCCACCAGGTGACGTCAGAGACTCCTGCTGATAGGCTCCTTCAGGTGTTAGTAGCCTTTCCTCTCTCCTAGGTAGCCAAACCCTCTTTTCTGGCTATTTAGGGTCTCTGTCTCTGGGGAAACTTTAGATAACGAATGCACGAGCTCAGCCGAGTTCCTCTGCATCTCCCTCTTCACCTTCTGATAAGGAAACGACCGCTGACCGCGCTGGAAGCCTGCAAACCTGCAACATAGTAGCAAAGACGACTACTGCAACTCTGTAACGCTGATCCTGCCGCCTTCTCGACTGTTTTCCTGCTTGTGCATGCTGTGGGGGTAGCCTGCCTCCTCTCTGCACCAGAAGCTCCGAAGAAATCTCCCGTGGGTCGACGGAATCTTCCCCCTACAACCGCAGGCACCAAAAAGCTGCATTACCGGTCCCTTGGGTCTCCTCTCAGCACGACGAGCGAGGTCCCTCGAATCCAGCGACGCTGTCCAAGTGACCCCCACAGTCCAGTGACTCTTCAGCCCAAGTTTGGTGGAGGTAAGTCCTTGCCTCACATCGCTGGGCTGCATTGCTGGGAACCGCGACTTTGCAGCTACTCCGGCCCCTGTGCACTTCCGGCGGAAATCCTTTGTGCACAGCCAAGCCTGGGTCCACGGCACTCTAACCTGCATTGCACGACTTTCTAAGTTGGTCTCCGGCGACGTGGGACTCCTTTGTGCAACTTCGGCGAGCACCGTTTCACGCATCCTTGTAGTGCCTGTTTCTGGCACTTCTCCGGGTGCTACCTGCTTCAGTGAGGGCTCTTTGTCTTGCTCGACGTCCCCTCTCTCTGCAGGTCCAATTTGCGACCTCCTGGTCTCTCCTGGGCCCCAGCAGCGTCCAAAAACGCCAAACGCACGATTTGCGTGTAGCAAGGCTTGTTGGCGTCCTTCCGGCAGGAAAACACTTCTGCACGACTCTCCAAAGCGAGTTGGATCCGTCCACCAAAGCAGAAGTCTCTAGCCCTTTTCGTTCCTGCAGAAACCTCAGCTTCTTCTGTCCAGTTGAAGCTTCTTTGCACCCGCAGCTGGCATT
This sequence comes from Pleurodeles waltl, assembly GCF_031143425.1. NCBI lineage: Eukaryota > Metazoa > Chordata > Amphibia > Caudata > Salamandridae > Pleurodeles > Pleurodeles waltl. Next base: position 1,681,998 of record NW_027150290.1, read on the forward strand.
TCCTGGGCATCTGCCCATCTCCGACTTGCTTGTGACTTTTGGACTTGGTCCCCTTGTTCCACAGGTACCCTAGATTGGAAATCCACAGTTGTTGCATTGCTGGTTTGTGTCTTTCCTGCATTATTCCTCTAACACTACTCTTTTGTCCTTAGGGGAACTTTAGTGCACTTTGCACTCACTTTTCAGGGTCTTGGGGAGGGTTATTTTCCTAACTCTCACTATTTTCTAATAGTCCCAGCGACCCTCTACAAGGTCACATAGGTTTGGGGTCCATTCGTGGTTCGCATTCCACTTCTGGAGTATATGGTTTGTGTTGCCCCTATCCCTATGTTTCCCCATTGCATCCTATTGTAACTATACATTGTTTGCACTGTTTTCTAAGACTATACTGCATATTTTTGCTATTGTGTATATATATCTTGTGTATATTTCCTATCCTCTCACTGAGGGTACACTCTAAGATACTTTGGCATATTGTCATAAAAATAAAGTACCTTTATTTTTAGTATAACTGTGTATTGTGTTTTCTTATGATATTGTGCATATGACACTAAGTGGTACTGTAGTAGCTTCACACGTCTCCTAGTTCAGCCTAAGCTGCTCTGCTAAGCTACCATTATCTACCAGCCTAAGCTGCTAGACACCCTATACACTAATAAGGGATAACTGGGCCTGGTGCAAGGTGCAAGTACCCCTTGGTACTCACTACAAGCCAGTCCAGCCTCCTACAATTAGTGCCCACTAACCTGAAGGAAAGGTACTTACTTTAACTGGAATCTGAAGATGGCAGGAGGCTCAGGAGCTCAAGAGGAGGTGGAATTGTAGTTCATGAAGAAAAACACTGGGAGTGTCTCAGAAGCCAGGATCATGGAATCATCAGGATGGCTTGGAAGACTAGAGCACAGGTAGTTCCAGGCGACTCAGGAGATGAGTGTAGGGATGATACTTGCGCAGGACTGAAACTTTGGAGGATCTGTGTAGGAGACTGGCCTGATGCGTGGTGGGTACCTATGGTACTTACACCTTATACTGTTGAAGCTTCCTTTTACTCAGGAACAAACCAAAGACCAGGCAGCCTTAAGATACAAGCAGAAGGCTTTATTACATGAACGGAGACTGGGGCTTGAGTGGCCAAGCCCAACAGTCTACATACAGGAAGTAATACATAATCTTTTATTCGTGCAAACCACAAGTCGTGTTCATACATTACATCAATTCTTGTCATCAATGTATGGTCATTTCTTGAACATTGAGGTAGGTGTTACCGTTAATGTCTAGGTACCATACCAAATAAGGTATGATAGAATACTTGATGGAAGTTGTAGAACATAGCCTACATGTTTCATACTGTAAGGTGGAACTTTCCATCCGAGAAAGGCAGCAGGTACACAGGATGGTACATTTCATCATGCATATTGCTCCAGCTTAGCGTGCATTGATATTTCATGAGCGTTGTCTTACTGGCAAGCCTTGCAACGTAATGTGTTCCAAGCGAAGACACATAATAACAGTAAATACTATTTATTTGTATTTAAGTCATGAGCAGTTCAACAAACAGGCCTTGTTATCAATGAGTATCATAGGGCCTAGTAGGCCCAAATGGAGGTAAGAGTGAAATGCAATTCCACATTCTGCCCACTGATACTCAATTATAACCTACACTGTCCTTTGGAGCAGAATTGTCTCAGGGGTAACTTTCTCCTCAGGGGCAGCGTCTCCATAGTGCAGCTGGTGATGTGCATCATTCCTCTTACAGCTTTGGTGCAGCCTTATCTTTATACACGTGGGACACACCTGTATTAGCCCACACAGATCGTTATCAAAGCCACTACTCCTATTATTGCGCCTCTGTGAACCAAGAGCCCCAATTGCTGAACCATGACCCTAATTGTTCCCAAATCCCCCCGGGGTCTGTAGATGCAAATACTTCCTTTGCCTCTTCATCTACTTTCCTTATATTTCCTATTGTTTTATTGGTGTTGCCACTATAGTCCGGTATATAAACAGCAATACTGATGGATCACAGCACATACCCCACCATCCTTTGTGACGATGATGTCTAATGCCATTCTGTTCTGACAGCTCTTAAGACAGTGAGCTCCTCTGTGATATTTCCCAGAGCTGTCACTGTGGAGTTCTGCCAATGTCTCAACCAGCCCTGCCAGTCTGTGTTTTTTATTTTCAGAATGCATAACTTCTACTGTTGGCACCATCACTCCCATTACTGCTAATACCTGGTCTATCCAAGAAGGGATTCTCTTTTTGCGTTTCTTCCCTTGTGTTAGATCTGTTATCTGGGACAGGCTAGTTACATGTGTTATGCATGGCAACACCAGTGCTGGGTAGAAGGTACCTCGCCATCCAGCCAGTAGTCTGAAGTAGGCGTTATTGCCACACACAAAGGAAAAACCCCTGGGCCCTGACAGACCCACAGACAGCCTTTTGGTGCCCACCCTTATCTTATCTAAGTTGGTATAGCTGAGGCAGTCACTGGTGCCCACTTGTAAGTTGACATTGGCATCAGTGGTACCCTTCTGACAACGGGGGTCAACCTGAGGATTACATCCAGAGAATTTCAAGATAGGGCACAGGTACTTTCTATCATTCTCTGCTGTTTTCTTTTCTACTGGTGCGGAACCCTTGGTGTATTTTTGTAGGAGGCTGGACTGGCTTGTAGTGAGTACCAAGGGGTACTTACACCTTGCACCAGGCCCAGGTATCCCTTATTAGTGTATAGGGTGTCTAGCAGCTTAGGCTGATAGAAAATGGTAGCTTAGCAGAGCAGCTTAGGCTGAACTAGGAGACGAGTGAAGCTCCTACAGTACCACTAGTGTCACTTGCACAATATCATAAGAAAACACAATACACAGATATACTAAAAATAAAGGTACTTTATTTTTATGACAATATGCCAAAGTATCTCAGTGAGTACCCTCAGTATGAGGGTAGCAAATATACACAAGATATATGTACACAATACCAAAAATATGCAGAATAGCAATAGAAAACAGTGCAAACAATGTATAGTTACAATAGGATGCAATGGGAGCACATAGGGATAGGGGCAACACAAACTATATACTCCAAAAGTGGAATGCGAACCACGAATGGACCCCAAACCTATGTGACCTTGTAGAGGGTCGCTGGGACTGTAAGAAAACAGTGAGGGTTAGAAAAATAGCCCACCCCAAGACCCTGAAAAGTGAGTGCAAAGTGCACTAAAGTTCCCCAAAGAGCACAGAAGTCGTGATAGGGGAATTCTGCAGGAAAGACCAACACCAGCAATGCAACAACGATGGATTTCCAGACTAGAGTACCTGTGGAACAAGGGGACCAAGTCCAAAAGTCACGATCAAGTTGAGAGTGGGCAGATGCCCAGGAAATGCCAGCTGTGGGTGCAAAGAAGCTGCTGCTGGACAGTAGAAGCTGAGGATTCTGCAAGAACGACAAGGTCTAGAAACTTCCCCTTTGGAGGATGGATGTCCCACGTCGTGAAGAGTCGTGCAGAAGTGTTTTCCCGCTGAAAGACCGCAAACAAGCCTTGCTAGCTGCAAGCTCGCGGTTTAGGGTTTTTGGATGCTGCTGTGGCCCAGGAGGGACCAGGATGTCGCCAATTGCGTGAGAGGACAGAGGGGGCGTCCAGCAAGAAAAGAAGCCCTCTCAATAGCAGGCAGCATCCGCAGAAGTGCTGGAGCAGGCACTATGAAGTGGCGTGAAACTGTGCTCACCCAAAGTTGCACAAGAGAGTCCCACTCTGCCGGAAGACAACTCAGGAGGTCGTGCAATGTAGGTTAGAGTGCCGTGGACCCAGGCTTGACTGTGCACAAAGGAAATCCTGGAAAAGTGCACAGGAGCCGAAGTAGCTGCAAAAGACGCGATTCCCAGCAATGCAGTCTGGCGTGGGGAGGCAAGGACTTACCTCCACCAAACTTGGACTGAAGAGTCACTGGACTGTGGGAGTCACTTGGACAGAGTTCCTGAGTTCAAGGGACCTCGCTTGTTGTGCTGAGAGGAGACACAGAGGACCGGTAATTGTAGGAGGCTGGACTGGCTTGTAGTGAGTACCAAGGGGTACTTACACCTTGCACCAGGCCCAGGTATCCCTTATTAGTGTATAGGGTGTCTAGCAGCTTAGGCTGATAGATAATGGTAGCTTAGCAGAGCAGCTTAGGCTGAACTAGGAGACGTGTGAAGCTACTACAGTACCACAAGTGTCACTTGCACAATACCATAAGAAAACACAATACACAGTTATACTAAAAATAAAGGTACTTTATTTTTATGACAATATGCCAAAGTATCTCAGAGTGTACCCTCAGAGTGAGGATAGCAAATATACACAAGTTATATGTACACAGTACTAAAAATATGCAGTATAGTCTTAGAAAACAGTGCAAACAATGTATAGTTACAATAGGATGCAATGGAGACACATAGGGATAGGGGCAACACAAACCATATACTCCAAAAGTGGAATGCGAACCACGAATGGACCCCAAACCTATGTGACCTTGTAGAGGGTCGCTGGGACTATTAGAAAATAGTGAGAGTTAGAAAATTAGCCCTCCCCAAGACCCTGAAAAGTGAGTGCAAAGTGCACTAAAGTTCCCCAGAAGACAAAGAAGTCGTGATAGAGGAATAATGCAGGAAAGACACAAACCAACAATGCAACACCGATGGATTTCCAATCTAGGGTACCTGTGGAACAAGGGGACCAAGTCCAAAAGTCACAAGCAAGTCGGAGATGGGCAAATGCACAGGAAATGCCAGCTGTGGGTGCAAAGGAGCTTCTACTGGACAGAAGAAGCAAAGGTTTCTGCAGGAACGAAAAGGGCTAGAGACTTCCCCTTTGGTGGACAGATCCCACTCGCCGTGGAGAGTTGTGCAGAAGTGTTTTCCCGCCGAAAGAACGCCAACAAGCCTTGCTAGCTGCAAATTGTGCGGTTAGAGTTTTTGGACGCTGCTGTGGCCCAGGAGGGACCAGGAGGTCGCAAATTGGACCAGGAGGAAGAGGGGACGTCGAGCAAGACAAGGAGCCCTCTTAGCAGCGAGTAGCACCCGGAGAAGTGCCAGAAACAGGCACTACAAGGATGCGTGAAATGGTGCTCGCCGAAGTTGCACAAAGGAGTCCCACGTCGCCGGAGACCAACTTAGAAAGTCGTGCAATGCAGGTTAGAGTGCCGTGGACCCAGGCTTGGCTGTGCACAAAGGATTTCCGCCGGAAGTGCACAGGGGCCGGAGAAGTTGCAAAAGTCGCGGTTACCAACAATGCAGTCTGGAATGGGGAGGCAAGGACTTACCTCCACCAAACTTGGACTGAAGAGTCACTGGACTGTGGGAGTCACTTGGACAGAGTTGCTGGATTCAAGGGACCTCGCTCGTCGTGCTGAGAGGAGACCCAAGGGACCGGTTGTAGGAGGCTGGACTGGCTTGTAGTGAGTACCAAGGGGTACTTGCACCTTGCACCAGGCCCAGTTATCCCTTATTAGTGTATAGGGTGTCTAGCAGCTTAGGCTGATAGATAATGGTAGCTTAGCAGAGCAGCTCAGGCTGAACTAGGAGACGTGTGAAGCTACTACAGTACCACTTAGTGTCATATGCACAATATCATAAGAAAACACAATACGCAGTTATACTAAAAATAAAGGTACTTTATTTTTATGACAATATGCCAAAGTATCTTAGAGTGTACCCTCAGTGAGAGGATAGGAAATATACACAAGATATATATACACAATAGCAAAAATATGCAGTATAGTCTTAGAAAACAGTGCAAACAATGTATAGTTACAATAGGATGCAATGGGGAAACATAGGGATAGGGGCAACACAAACCATATACTCCAAAAGTGGAATGCGAACCACGAATGGACCCCAAACCTATGTGACCTTGTAGAGGGTCGCTGGGACTATTAGAAAATAGTGAGAGTTAGAAAAATAACCCTCCCCAAGACCCTGAAAAGTGAGTGCAAAGTGCACTAAAGTTCCCCTAAGGACAAAATAGTCGGGTTAGAGGAATAATGCAGGAAAGACACAAACCAGCAATGCAACAACTGTGGATTTCCAATCTAGGGTACCTGTGGAACAAGGGGACCAAGTCCAAAAGTCACAAGCAAGTCGGAGATGGGCAGATGCCCAGGAAATGCCAGCTGCGGGTGCAAAGAAGCTTCGACTGGACAGAAGAAGCTGAGGTTTCTGCAGGAACGAAAAGGGCTAGAGACTTCCCCTTTGGTGGACGGATCCCTCTCGCCTCAGAGAGTCGTGCAGATGTGTTTTCCCGCCGAAAGGACGCCAACAAGCCTTGCTAGACGCAAATCGTGCGTTTGGCGTTTTTGGACGCTGCTGGGGCCCAGGAGGGACCAGGAGGTCGCAAATTGGACCTGAAGAGAGAGGGGACGTCGAGCAAGACAAAGAGCCCTAACTGAAGCAGGTAGCACCCGGAGAAGTGCCAGAAACAGGCACTACGAGGATGCGTGAAACGGTGCTCGCCGAAGTTGCACAAAGGAGTCCCACGTCGCCGGAGACCAACTTAGAAAGTCGTGCAATGCAGGTTAGAGTGCCGTGGACCCAGGCTTGGATGTGCACAAAGGATTTCCGCCGGAAGTGCACAGGGGCCGGAGTAGCTGCAAAGTCGCGGTTCCCAGCAATGCAGCCCAGCGAGGTGAGGCAAGGACTTACCTCCACCAAACTTGGACTGAAGAGTCACTGGACTGTGGGGGTCACTTGGACAGAGTCGCTGGATTCGAGGGACCTCGCTCGTCGTGCTGAGAGGAGACCCAAGGGACCGGTAATGCAGCTTTTTGGTGCCTGCGGTTGCAGGGGGAAGATTCCGTCGACCCACGGGAGATTTCTTCGGAGCTTCTGGTGCAGAGAGGAGGCAGGCTACCCCCACAGCATGCACAAGCAGGAAAACAGTCGAGAAGGCGGCAGGATCAGCGTTACAGAGTTGCAGTAGTCGTCTTTGCTACTATGTTGCAGGTTTGCAGGCTTCCAGCGCGGTCAGCGGTCGATTCCTTATCAGAAGGTGAAGAGAGAGATGCAGAGGAACTCGGCTGGGCTCATGCATTCGTTATCTAAAGTTTCCCCAGAGACAGAGACCCTAAATAGCCAGAAAAGAGGGTTTGGCTACCTAGGAGAGAGGATAGGCTACTAACACCTGAAGTAGCCTATCAGCAGGAGTCTCTGACGTCACCTGGTGGCACTGGCCACTCAGAGCAGTCCAGTGTGCCAGCAGCACCTCTGTTTCCAAGATGGCAGAGGTCTGGAGCACACTGGAGGAGCTCTGGACACCTCCCAGGGGAGGTGCAGGTCAGGGGAGTGGTCACTCCCCTTTCCTTTGTCCAGTTTCGCGCCAGAGCAGGGGCTAAGGGGTCCCTGAACCGGTGTAGACTGGCTTATGCAGAATTGGGCACATCTGTGCCCAAGAAAGCATTTCCAGAGGCTGGGGGAGGCTACTCCTCCCCTGCCTTCACACCATTTTCCAAAGGGAGAGGGTGTCACACCCTCTCTCAGAGGAAGTTCTTTGTTCTGCCATCCTGGGCCAGGCCTGGCTGGACCCCAGGAGGGCAGATGCCTGTCTGAGGGGTTGGCAGCAGCAGCAGCTGCAGTGAAACCCCAGGAAGGGCAGTTTGGCAGTACCAGGGTCTGTGCTACAGACCACTGGGATCATGGGATTGTGCCAACTATGCCAGGATGGCATAGAGGGGGCAATTCCATGATCATAGACATGTTACATGGCCATATTCGGAGTTACCATGGTGAAGCTACATATAGGTAGTGACCTATATGTAGTGCACGCGTGTAATGGTGTCCCCGCACTCACAAAGTTCAGGGAATTGGCTCTGAACAATGTGGGGGCACCTTGGCTAGTGCCAGGGTGCCCTCACACTAAGTAACTTTGCACCTAACCTTTACCAGGTAAAGGTTAGACATATAGGTGACTTATAAGTTACTTAAGTGCAGTGTAAAATGGCTGTGAAATAACGTGGACGTTATTTCACTCAGGCTGCAGTGGCAGGCCTGTGTAAGAATTGTCAGAGCTCCCTATGGGTGGCAAAAAAAATGCTGCAGCCCATAGGGATCTCCTGGAACCCCAATACCCTGGGTACCTCAGTACCATATACTAGGGAATTATAAGGGTGTTCCAGTAAGCCAATGTAAATTGGTAAAATTGGTCACTAGCCTGTTAGTGACAATTTGAAAGTAATGAGAGAGCATAACCACTGAGGTTCTGGTTAGCAGAGCCTCAGTGAGACAGTTAGGCACCACACAGGGAACATATACATGCACACCTATGAGCACTGGGGCCCTGTGTGACAGGGTCCCAGTGACACATACATATAGGCCACAAACCTATGAGCACTGGGGTCCTGACCAGCAGGATCCCAGTGACACATAACAACCATACTGAAAACATAGTGTTTTCACTATGAGCACTGAGGCCTGGCTATCAGGATCCCAGTGAGACAGTGAAAACAGTGACAAACACCCTGACATACACTCACAAACAGGCCAAAAGTGGGGGTAACAAGGCTAGAAAGAGGCTACCTTCTCACACAACCCCCCCCCAAACGAAGGACAATAAGGCTAACCTTGGCCAGTTGAGACTTTATTGTCTAAGTGGTGATAAGTAGAGAGTAGCTCTGCAATAGACTGGTTACTCCCTTTATCATCCACTATATGGTTACTTCCCTGTGGGGATGTAAACCACCCTGTTTGAAGTTTTTTAGCTAAGCAACAATGTGAAGATGTATTTTCAGAGTTTCTATCAGTAAGTTTTAGTTTAGAGCAGTGGGAATTGTCCACTGAACCTATTTGTAGTGATGGAAATGCCAGACAGTGATGCTGTCTCAGAAAAGCCATAGCTGGGCAAAAACTTTGTCCATCTGGCTGGAAGAGAGAACAGGGATGCTGTTTCTCTTGAGTTGGAGCAGGGCAGGGATGCTGTCCTATGAGCTCCACACTAGGGCAGGGATGCTGTCCTAAGTGTTGTGAGGTAGTGCAGGGTTTCTGCACTAAAGTTTCTCTGGGAGGGTTGGAGGGATGCTCCATGTTAACTAAAATGGTGCTGTTTTTCTCACCAATGTTAGTTATCCCACAGAGAGGTACTTCCACCTCAGGGAGTCCAGCTTTGCCAGCTGATGATTCCCTTGGAACAGGTGCCACCCCAGGAGAGGTTTCTCCCACCACAGGAATAGTATCCTGAATGGTAGGGTGGTTAGGGGATACTGTGATACCCTTTTTACCTGTTGATGGAAAGGGATCCTGAGTTTTCAGGCCTTCTCTCCTTTGCTTTTTCATTTCACTTGAAATGAGAGGGAACAATTCCTCAGGGATGCCCAGCATGGCTGCATGGGCATAAAACTCTACATCAGCCCAACCTGAGGCCTCTAGGTCATTACCTAAGAGACAGTCTACAGGTAAGCTAGGTGATACCACCACCTGCTTAGGGCCAGTAACTCCACCCCAACTAAACTGAATTATAGCTAAGGGAAGAAACTTAGTGGAGTTATGGACATCAATAATCTTATACTGTTGTCCAATGATGTGTTGTTCAGGAGGCACTAGGTTTTCAGTCACCAAAGTGAAACTGGCACCTGTGTCCCTGTAGGCCAAGGCCTCAACACCATTTATTGAAACTGTCTGCCTGTACTTATCCATTGTAAGGGGACAAGCAGCCAGTGTGGCAAGGCCAATGCCACTAGGTGTGACAGAAACTGTCTTGGGAGTGACTACCCCAGTTTCTACTATGGACCCAAAAGTGAACCCAACTACACCCTTAACTTGACTGTTGCCAGCAGTCCCACCACTAGTACCACTACTGCTAGGGGCACTAGAGCTTGATGTATTAGTGGTGGTAGGCTCAGGGGGTTTACCTGGACAGAACTTATCCCCTGGCCTATGGCCTCTGTTTTTACACACAAAGCACCAAGGCTTTTTAATGTGTGCAGGTTGGGAAGAAGAGGAAGAATTTGTTTTATCCCCACCCTCTGAAGAGTGTTTAAGATTTGAAGTGGGATCTTTGGTTTTACCCTTATCCCCATGCTTATCTTGAGATTTTTCACCATCTTTCTTCTTATTGCCATCTTTGTCACCCCCTGTATGAACTTTTCTGTTCACCCTTGTTCTGACCCATTTGTCTGCCTTCTTTCCCAATTCTTGGGGAGAGGTCAGATCAGAGTCTACCAGGTACTGGTGCAACAAATCAGACACACAATTATTAAGTATATGCTCTCTCAGGATTGTGTTATACAGGCTTTCATAATCAGTAACTTTACTGCCATGTAACCACCCCTCCAAGGCCTTCACTGAATGGTCAATGAAATCAACCCAGTCTTGTGAAGACTCCTTTTTGGTCTCTCTGAACTTTATCCTGTACTGTTCAGTGGTTAAGCCGTAACCATCCAGGAGTGCATTCTTAAGAACTTGGAAATTATTAGCATCATTTTCTTTCACAGTAAGGAGCCTATCCCTACCTTTTCCACTAAATGATAGCCATAGGATAGCAGCCCACTGCCTTTGAGGGACATCCTGTACAACACAGGCCCTCTCAAGTGCAGCAAACCACTTGTTAATGCCATCCCCCTCCTTATAAGGGGGAACTATCTTGTGCAGATTCCTGTAATCATGCTCTTTTACAGGATGACTATGGGGAATACTGCTGCTGCCACCATGGGTATCTAAACCCAACTTCTGTCTTTCCTTCTCTAATTCAAAAGACTGTCTATCCAAATCCAGCTGTTGCTTTTTAAGCTTCAGTCTGGTTTGTTCCACCCTCAACTTATTGAGTTCCCTCTCTAACATTCTGTCATCAGGGTTGGTGGGAGGGACATTTCTAGAAACAGAGCTATGATGGGAATGAACAGAAGGAGACCTGTCCCTTACAGAAGCCAACCTAACAGCTTGGTTTACAGAAACATTACTACCAGTATGGTGAGAATAAATGCTTTTGCTATGATGTGAGACAACACTATTTATTTGGTGTGGCTCATCATCATTACCATCTATGCTAGATTGTCTAGTAATGGGCAGGCTAGGAAGTTTCTTTCCTGAATCTTTTCCTGGGGGAGTCCCTGAATCAGATTGGGAACTATTAGGTACTTTTTCAACAGATGGGGCACCTATGGCCTTATCCTGTTCTCTAAGCATGTTAAGTAACAGTTCCAAGGAAGGATTCTTCCCTACACTCAAACCTCTCTCTATACAGAGACTCCTTGCTCTTTTCCAGCTAAGGTTGTCATATGCAAGTTTGGACAGATCAACACTTTGGCCTGTGCCAGACATTTTTTAGAGAGAGTTAAAGTGATAGAAAGAGAGAAAACAGTTTTCAGAACTTTTTGGAAAGACAGAAAAAAACTTTTTAAACTTTTAAGAACTTTTTGAAAGTTTAGGAGTACTTTTCAGCACTTAGAAAAGAGTGAAAAGAGGAAATGCAAAACTTTTTGGCTATGTGTATATACACTGACCTTGTTTTGTATATTTTTCTCTTATGAAAAGTACAATGACAAGAGTGGAAATTAGTCTCAAGCACTTATCCCACCACTGCACAACCAATGTAGGAGGCTGGACTGGCTTGTAGTGAGTACCAAGGGGTACTTGCACCTTGCACCAGGCCCAGTTATCCCTTATTAGTGTATAGGGTGTCTAGCAGCTTAGGCTGATAGATAATGGTAGCTTAGCAGAGCAGCTCAGGCTGAACTAGGAGACGTGTGAAGCTACTACAGTACCACTTAGTGTCATATGCACAATATCATAAGAAAACACAATACGCAGTTATACTAAAAATAAAGGTACTTTATTTTTATGACAATATGCCAAAGTATCTTAGAGTGTACCCTCAGTGAGAGGATAGGAAATATACACAAGATATATATACACAATAGCAAAAATATGCAGTATAGTCTTAGAAAACAGTGCAAACAATGTCTAGTTACAATAGGATGCAATGGGGAAACATAGGGATAGGGGCAACACAAACCATATACTCCAAAAGTGGAATGCGAACCACGAATGGACCCCAAACCTATGTGACCTTGTAGAGGGTCGCTGGGACTATTAGAAAATAGTGAGAGTTAGAAAAATAACCCTCCCCAAGACCCTGAAAAGTGAGTGCAAAGTGCACTAAAGTTCCCCTAAGGACAAAGTTGTCGGGTTAGAGGAATAATGCAGGAAAGACACAAACCAGCAATGCAACAACTGTGGATTTCCAATCTAGGGTACCTGTGGAACAAGGGGACCAAGTCCAAAAGTCACAAGCAAGTCGGAGATGGGCAGATGCCCAGGAAATGCCAGCTGCGGGTGCAAAGAAGCTTCGACTGGACAGAAGAAGCTGAGATTTCTGCAGGAACGAAAAGGGCTAGAGACTTCCCCTTTGGTGGACGGATCCCTCTCGCCTTAGAGAGTCGTGCAGAAGTATTTTCCCGCCAAAAGGACGCCAACAAGCCTTGCTAGGCGCAAATTGTGCGTTTGGCGTTTTTGGACGCTGCTGGGGCCCAGGAGGGACCAGGAGGTCGCAAATTGGACCTGAAGAGAGAAAAGACGTCGAGCAAGACAAAGAGCCCTCACTGAAGCAGGTAGCACCCGGAGAAGTGCCAGAAACAGGCACTACGAGGATGCGTGAAACGGTGCTCGCCGAAGTTGCACAAAGGAGTCCCACGTCGCCGGAGACCAACTTAGAAAGTCGTGCAATGCAGGTTAGAGTGCCGTGGACCCAGGCTTGGCTGTGCACAAAGGATTTCCGCCGGAAGTGCACAGGGGCCGGAGTAGCTGCAAAGTCGCGGTTCCCAGCAATGCAGCCCAGCGAGGTGAGGCAAGGACTTACCTCCACCAAACTTGGGCTGAAGAGTCACTGGACTGTGGGGGTCACTTGGACAGAGTCGCTGGATTCGAGGGACCTCGCTCGTCGTGCTGAGAGGAGACCCAAGGGACCGGTAATGCAGCTTTTTGGTGCCTGCGGTTGCCCACTCAAAGGCAGTGGGCTGCTATCCTATGGCTATCTTTCAGTGGAAAGGGTAGGGATAGGCTCCTTACTGTTAAGGAAAATGATGCCAATAATTTTACAGTTCTTAAGAATGCACTCCTTGATGGTTATGGCTTAACCACTGAACAGTACAGGATCAAGTTCAGAGAAACCAAAAAGGAGTCTTCACAAGATTGGGTAGACTTTGTTGACCATTCAGTGAAGGCCTTGGAGGGGTGGTTACATGGCAGTAAAGTTTCTGACTATGAAAGCCTGTATAACGTAATCCTGAGAGAGCATATTCTTAATAATTGTTTGTCTGATTTGTTACACCAGTACCTGGTAGACTCTGATCTGACCTCTCCCCAAGAATTGGGAAAGAAGGCAGACAAATGGGTCAGAACAAGGGTGAACAGAAAAGTTCATACAGGGGGTAACAAGGATGGCAAGAAGAATGATGGTAAGGCTTCTGACAAGGGTGGGGACAAATCAAAAAATGAGTCTTCATCAGGCCCACAAAAACACTCTGGTGGGGGTGGTGGGCCCAAATCCTCTTCAAATCAAAACAAAGAAAATAAACTATGGTGCTATTTATGTAAAATAAAAGGCCATTGGACAACTGATCCCAGTTGCCCAAAGAAAAGCACCAAGCCTCCTACCACTACAAGCCCTGCTGCTACACCTAGTGCCCCTAGTAATAGCAGTGGTGGTGTGAGCAAACCTACTAATAGCCAATCCAAGGGAGTAGCTGGGCTCACTTTTGGTAACTTCGTTGGAGTTGGTCTGATTAGGGAGTCCACAGAGGCTGTGTTAGTCTCTGAGGGGGCCATTGATTTGGCCACCTTGGTTGCTTGTCCCCTTAACATGGATAAGTACAAGCAACTACCCCTAATAAATGGTGTTGAGGTTCAGGCCTACAGGGACACAGGTGCCAGTGTTACCATGGAAATAGAGAAACTGGTCTACCCTGAACAACACCTACTTGGTCACCAGTACCAAGTGACTGATGCTCATATTAACACTCTTAGCCACCCCATGGCTGTTGTGAATCACTGGGGGGGGTTACTGGTCCAAAGAAAGTTGTGGTTGCCTCAGATGTACCAGTAGACTGTCTACTAGGGAACGATTTGGAGACATTAGCTTGGGCAGAAGCGGAGTTGGAGGCTCATGCAGCAATGCTGGGCATTCCAGGGCATATTTTTGCTTTAACCAGGGCTCAGGCCAAAAAGCAAAAAGGATAGGGTGACTTGGATCCTGGAAGAATGGACCAAGTGCTCCCTAAAGCTAGGGTTAGTAAAGGTAAAACACTACCTACTATCCCTCCCTCTACAGTGGATTCAACTTCTGAGGAAGAAGAATTTCCACCCTGTGCAGAACCTACAACAGAGGAGCTGGAAGCAGACACTGCTGAGCTTTTGGGTGAAGGGGGGCCTGCCAGGGAGGAGCTGAGTGTGGCACAGCAGACCTGTCCCACACTAGAGCGTCTAAGGCAGCAAGCTGTCAAACAGGCAAATGGGGATGTCAGTGACTCTCACAGAGTTTACTGGGAGGATAACCTTTTGTATATTGAAGCAAGGGATCCAAAACCTGGAGCTGCCAGGAGATTGGTGATTCCTCAGGAATACAGAAAGTTCCTCCTAACTCTAGCCCATGACATTCCCTTAGCTGGACATTTGGGACAAATAAAAACTTGGGACAGGCTTGTCCCCTTGTTTCATTGGCCTAGAATGTCAGAGAACACAAAGGAATTTTGTAAGTCCTGTGAAACCTGTCAAGCCATTGGCAAGACAGGTGGCACTCCAAAGGCACCCCTTATTCCACTGCCTGTGGTTGGGTTTCCCTTTGAAAGGGTAGGGGTTGACATAGTTGGCCCCCTTGACCCTCCTACTGCTTCAGGCAATACGTTTATCTTGGTGGTATTGGACCATGCCACCAGATATCCTGAAGCAATTCCTCTAAGGACCACTACAGCTCCTGCAGTGGCAAAGGCCCTCCTGGGAATCTTTTCCAGGGTGGGCTTCCCAAAAGAGGTGGTATCAGACAGGGGAAGCAATTTCATGGCTGCTTACTTAAAGGCCATGTGGAAGGAATGTGCTGTGACTTACAAGTTCACCACACCCTATCATCCACAAACAAATGGACTGGTTGAGAGGTTTAATAAAACTCTCAAAGGAATGATAATGGGACTCCCTGAAAAACTCCGCAGGAGATGGGATATCCTGTTACCTTGCCTCCTTTTTGCTTACAGGGAGGTACCCCAAAAAGGAGTGGGCTTCAGCCCCTTTGAACTCCTATTTGGACACCCTGTAGGAGGTCCTCTAACACTTGTTAAGGAGGGTTGGGAACAACCTTTAAAAGCTCGAAAGCAAGACATAGTGGACTATGTACTTGGCCTAAGATCTAGAATGGCTGAGTACATGAAAAAGGCCAGTAAAAACCGTCAGGCCAGCCAGGAGCTCCAAAAGCAATGGCATGACCAGAAGGCTGTTTTGGTTCAGTACCAACTAGGGCAGAAAGTGTGGGTCTTGGAGCCTGTGGCCCCAAGAGCACTCCAAGACAAATGGAGTGGACCCCACATTATTGTTGAAAAGAAGGGAGAAGTCACCTACTTAGTTGACTTAGGCACTGCCAGGAGTCCCCTTAGGGTGCTCCATGTCAATCGCCTGAAACCCTACTATGACAGGGCTGATCTCACCCTGCTCATGGCAACAGATGAGGGACAGGAAGAAGAGAGTGACCCTCTCCCTGATCTCTTCTCTTCCACAGAACAAGATGCTCTAGTGGAAGGTGTTGTACTGGCAGATTGTCTTACTGCTGAGCAGAAAGACCACTGCATAAATCTCCTGGGTCAGTTTTCTGAACTCTTCTCTACTGTGCCAGGCACCACTTCTTGGTGTGGGCACACTATAGATACTGGAGACAGCTTGCCTGTCAAAAGTAAGATCTATAGGCAGCCTGACCATGTCAGAGACTGCATAAAGCAAGAAGTGCAGAAAATGCTTGAACTGGGAGTGGTTGAGCACTCTGAAAGTCCATGGGCCTCTCCTGTGGTACTTGTACAAAACCTCATTCCAAAGATGGTAAAAGGGAAATGAGATTTTGTGTTGATTACAGAGGTCTCAACCAGGTAACCAAAACGGATGCTCACCCTATACCCAGGGCAGATGAGCTAATAGATACACTGGCATCTGCCAAGTATCTAAGCACCTTTGATGTGACTGCAGGGTATTGGCAGATCAAATTATCAGAGGATGCAAAAGCAAAAACTGCATTTTCAACCATTGGAGGCCATTACCAATTCACAGTAATGCCTTTTGGATTGAAAAATGCACCTGCCACTTTTCAAAGGTTGGTGAATACACTCCTGCAAGGGCTGGAAGCTTTTAGTGCAGCATATCTAGATGATATAGCTGTCTTTAGCTCCAGCTGGGATGATCACCTGGTCCACCTATAGAAAGTTTTGGAGGCCCTGCAAAAGGCAGGCCTCACTATCAAGGCTTCAAAGTGCCAGATAGGGCAGGGGAAAGTGGTTTATCTGGGACACCTGGTGGGTGGAGAACAGATTGCACCACTTCAGGGGAAAATCCAAACTATTATAGATTGGGTTCCCCCTACAACTCAGACTCAGGTGAGAGCCTTTTTAGGCCTCACTGGGTACTACTGGAGGTTCATAAAGAACTATGGCTCCATTGCAGCCCCTCTTAATGACTTCACATCTAAGAAAATGCCTTAGAAGGTATTATGGGCAGCAAACTGTCAGAAAGCTTTTGAGGATCTGAAACAGGCCATGTGCTCTGCACCTGTCCTGAAAAGCCCCTGTTACTCCAAAAAATTAATTGTCCAAACTGATGCATCTGAATTAGGGGTAGGGGCAGTCTTATCACAACTTAATTCTGAGGGCCAGGATCAACCTGTTGCTTTTATCAGCAGGAGGTTGACCCCTAGAGAAAAGTGGTGGTCTGCCATAGAGAGGGAGGCCTTTGCTGTGGTCTGGGCACTGAAGAAGTTGAGGCCATACCTGTTTGGCACTCACTTCATTGTTCAGACAGACCACAAACTTCTACTTTGGCTAAAACAAATGAAAGGTGAAAACCCTAAATTGTTGAGGTGGTCCATATCCCTACAGGGAATATAGACCTGGGAGTACCCACTCCAATGCAGATGGACTCTCCAGATATTTCCACTTAGACAATGAAGACTCATCAGGTCATGGCTAGTCTTATTGTCCTTCGTTTGGGGCGGGGTTGTGTAGGAAAGTACCATCTTGCCTGGCATGTTACCCCCATATTTCACTGTATATATGTTGTTTTAGTTGTATGTGTCACTGGGACCCTGCCAGCTAGGGCCCCAGTGCTCATAAGTGTGCTCTGTATGTGTTACATGTGTTATCACTAACTTTCTCACTGAGGCTCTGCTATCCAGAACCTCAGTGGTTATGCTCTCTCATTTCTTTCCAAATTGTCACTAACAGGCTAGTGACCAATTTCACATATTTACATTGGCATACTGGAACACCCTTATAATTCCCTAGTATATGGTACTAAGGTACCCAGGGTATTGGGGTTCCAGGAGATCCCTATGGGCTGCAGCATTTCTTGTGCCACCCATAGGGAGATCTGACAATTCTTACACAGGCCTGCCAGTGCAGCCTGAGTGAAATAACGTCCACGTTACTTCACAGCCATTTAGCACTGAACTTAAGTAACTTATAAGTCACCTATATGTCTAGCCTTTACCTGGTAAAGGTTGGGTGCTAAGTTACTTAGGGCCAGATGTAGGTAGGTATGAAAATGCGAGTTGCAATTTGCGAGTCCTTCCGATCTGGCCCAAGATGTAGCAAACTGTTTGCGAGTCGCAAACGTGTGTTTGCTATGCAGAAATGCATTTTGCGAGTCGGAACCGACTCGCAAAATGCATTTCAGAGTCGCAAATAGGAAGGGGTGTTCCCTTCCTATTTGCGAGTCGCAGTGGTATGAAACTCCATTTGCGACCGCGTACGTGGTCGCAAATGGAGTCGCAGTTACCATCCACTTGAAGTGGATGGTAACCGACTCGCAAACTGGAAGGGGTCCTCATGGTACCCCTTCCCCTTTGTGAGTGGACCCAAAAATATTTTTTCAGAGCAGGCAGTGGTCCAAGGGACCACTACCTGCCCTGAAAAAATGTGAAACTAAAGGTTTCGGTTTTTTTTTCTAAGTGCTTTTCTAACAGCTTTATTTAAAAGCAGTCACAGACATGGAGGTCTGCTGTTCCCAGCAGGCCTCCATCCCCGTGAGTGCCCATAGTCGCTATGGGGGCGCAAATTGCGACCCACCTCATTAATATTAATGAGGTGGGTCTTTGCGACCCCATAGCGACTCGCAGACGGTGTCTGAGACACCGTTCTGCATATCAAATTGCGAGTTGCAATTTGCGAGTCGGAAGGACTCGCAAAGTGCAACTCGCAATTGCATACCTACCTACATCTGGCCCCTGGCCCCTAGTGTGTGGGCACCCTGGCACTAGCCAAGGTGCTCCCACATTGTTCAGGGCAAATTCCCCGGACTTTGTGAGTGCGGGGACACCATTACACGCGTGCACTATACAGATGTCACTACATATGTATAGCGTCACAATGGTAACTCCGAACATGGCCATGTAACATGTCTAAGATCATGGAATTGTCACCCCAATGCCATCATGGCATTGGGGAGACAATTGCATGATCCCCCGAGTCTCTAGCTCAGACCCGGGTACTGAAAAAACAGCCTTTCCCGGTGTTTCACTGCAGCTGCTGCTGCTGCCAACCCCTCAGACAGGTTTCTGCCCTCCTGGGGTCCAGCCAGGCTTGGCCCAGGAAGGCAGAACAAAGGACTTCCTCAGAGAGAGGGTGTTACACCCTCTCCCTTTGGAAAAAGGTGTTAGGGCTTGGGAGGAGTAGCCCTAGAAATGCTTTCATGGGCACAGATGGTGCCCATTTCTGCATAAGCAAGTCTACACCGGTTCAGGGATCCCCCAGCCCTGCTCTGGCGCGAAACTGGACAAAGGAAAGGGGAGTGACCACTCCCCTGACCTGCACCTCCCCTGGGAGGTGCCCAGAGCTCCTCCAGTGTGCTCCAGACCTCTGCCATCTTGGAACAGAGGTGCTGCTGGCACACTGGACTGCTCTGAGTGGCCAGTGCCAGCAGGTGACGTCAGAGACTCCTTCTGATAGGCTCCTTCAGGTGTTGCTAGCCTATCCTCTCTCCTAAGTAGCCAAACCTCCTTTTCTGGCTATTTAGGGTCTCTGCTTTGGGGAATTCCTTAGATAACGAATGCAAGAGCTCATCAGAGTTCCTCTGCATCTCTCTCTTCACCTTCTGCCAAGGAATCGACTGCTGACCGCGCTGGAAGCCTGCAAAACTGCAACAAAGTAGCAAAGACGACTACTGCGACCTTGTAACGCTGATCCTGCCGCCTTCTCGACTGTTTTCCTGGTGGTGCATGCTGTGGGGGTAGTCTGCCTCCTCTCTGCACTAGAAGCTCCGAAGAAATCTCCCGTGGGTCGACGGAATCTTCCCCCTGCAACCGCAGGCACCAAAGAACTGCAGGTGAGCTCCGGTTCACTCCACTTCGTAGTGCCTGTTCCGGCACTTCTCCGGGTGCTGCTTGCTTTTGAGTGGGCTCTTTGTCTTGCTGGACGCCCCCTCTGTCCCCTCACGCAATTGGCGACATCCTGGTCCCACCTGGGCCACAGCAGCATCCAAAAACCCTAACCGCGACCATTGCAGATAGCAAAGCTTGTTTGTGGTCTTTCTGCACGGAAACACCTCTGCACGACTCTTCATGACGTGGGACATCCATCCTCCAAACGGGAAGTTTCTAGCCCCTGTCGTTCTTGCAGAATCCACAGCTTCTACCATCCGGTGGCAGCTTCGTTGCACCCACAGCTGGCATTTCCTGGGCATCTGCCCACTCCCGACTTGATCGCGACTTTTGGACTTGGTCCCCTTGTTCCACAGGTACTCTCATCAGGAAATCCATCGTTGTTGCATTGCTGGTGTTGGTCTTCCTTGCAGAATTACCCTATCACGACTTCTGTGCTCTTTGGGGAACTTAGGTGCACTTTGCACCCACTTTTCAGGGTCTTGGGGTGGGCTATTTTTCTAACCCTCATTGTTTCCTTACAGTCCCAGCGACCCTCTACAAGGTCACATAGGTTTGGGGTCCATTCGTGATTCGCATTCCACTTCTAGAGTATATGGTTTGTGTTGCCCCTATCCCTATGTGCCCTCATTGCATTCTATTGTGACTATACATTGTTTGCACTGTTTTCTATTGCTATTACTGCATATTTTGGTATTGTGTACATATATCTTGTGTATATTTGCTATCCTCATACTGAGGGTACTCACTGAGATACTTTGGCATATTGTCATAAAAATAAAGTACCTTTATTTTTAGTATATCTGTGTATTGTGTTTTCTTATGATATTGTGCAAGTGACACTAGTGGTACTGTAGGAGCTTCACTTGTCTCCTAGTTCAGCCTAAGCTGCTCTGCTAAGCTACCTTTTCTATCAGCCTAAGCTGCTAGACACCCCTCTACACTAATAAGGGATACATGGGCCTGGTGCAAGGTGTAAGTACCTCTTGGTACCCACTACAAGCCAGTCCAGCCTCCTACAGTGCCTACATGTAGATTTTGGCCTTTAGCTCAGCCGGCACCTAGGGAAACCTACCAAACCTGTGCATTTTTTAAAACTAGAGACCTAGGGGAATCCAAGATGGGGTGACTTGTGGGGCTCTGACCAGGTTCTGTTACCCAGAATCCTTTGCAAACCTCACAATTTGGCTAAAAAATACATTTTCCTCACATTTCGGTGAGAGAAAGTTCTGGAATCTGAGAGGAGCCACAAATTTCCTTCCACCCAGCGTTCCCCCAAGTTTCCTGATAAAAATGATACCTCACTTGTGTAGGTAGGCCTAGTGCCTGTGACAGGAAATGCCCCAAAACACAACGTGGACACATCACATTTTTTGAAAGAAAACAGAGGTGTTTTTTGCAAAGTGCCTACCTGTAGATTTTGGCCTCTAGCTCAGCCGGCACCAACGGAAACCTACCAAACCTGTGCATTTTTTAAAACTAGAGACCTAGGGGAATCCAAGATGGGGTGATTTGTGGGGCTCTGACCAGGTTCTGTTACCCAGAATACTTTGCAAACCTCACAATTTGGCTAAAAAACACATTTTCCTCACATTTCGGTGAGAGAAAGTTCGGGAATCTGAGAGGAGCCCCGGATTCCCTTCCACCCAGCGTTCCCCCAAGTCTCCCGATAAAAATGATACCTCACTTGTGTGGGTAGGCCTAGCGCCCGCGACGGGAAATGGCCCAAAACACAACGTTGACACATCAAATGTTTTCATAGAAAACAGTGGCTACCTGTGGATTTTGGCCTCTAGCTCAGCCAGCACCTGGGGAAACCAGCAAACCAGCGCATTTTTGAAAACTAGAAACACAGGGGAATCCAAGATGGGGTGACTTGTGGGGCTCTGACCAGGTTCTGTTACCCATAATCCTTTGCAAACCTCAAAATTTGGCTAAAAAAACACATTTTCCTCAAATTTCGGTGACAGAAAGTTCTGGAATGTGAGAGGAGCCACAAATTTCTTTCCACCCAGCGTTCCCCCAAGTCTCCCGATAAAAATGATACCTCACTTGTGTGGGTAGGCCTAGCGCCCGCAACAGGAAATGGCCCAAAACACAACGTGGACACATCACATTTTTTTATAGAAAACAGTGCCTACCTGTGGATTTTGGCCTCTAGCTCAGCCGGCCCCAGGGGGGGCAGAAATGGCCTAAAATAAATATGTCCCCCACCTCCCCAACCCCCCTGCCCCCGGGAGCGACCCTTGCCTATGGGGTCGCTCCCCCTGCGTGACATTGGCGCCCCAAAAAAAATCCCCGGTGCCTAGTGGTTTCGGCCCCCTTGGAGGCAGATTGACCTAAAATCGGCCAATCAGCCCCCAAGGGGGGCAGAAATGGTCTAAATACAATTTGCCCCCCAGGGGAGCAACCCTTGCCTAATGGGTCGCTCCCCATCTCTAAAAAAACAAACACAAAAAAACTATTTGCCATGTCGCCTAGAGGTTTCTGCCCCCCCTGGGGGCAGATCGGCCTAATAACAGTAGGCCGATCTGCCCCCGGGGGACAGAAATGGCATAAAAAAAATGTGCCCCTCCATCCCCCCAACCCCCGCCCCGGGAGCGACCCTTGCCTACAAGGTCGCTCCCCTTGTGTGACGGCGCAAAAAAAAGATCCCTGGTGCTTAGTGGTTTCTGCCCCCCTTGGGGGCAGATTGACCTACAATTGGCCAATATGCCCCCAAGGGGGGCAAAAATGGTCTAAATACAATTTGGCCCCCAGGGGAGCGACCCTTGCCTAATGGGTCGCTCCCCATCTCTAAAAAAACAAACAAACAAAAAAAAAAACACAAAATAACAATTTGCCCTGGCGCCTAGAGGTTTCTGCCCCCCCTGGGGGCAGATCAGCCTAATACCAATAGGCTGATCTGCCCCCAGGGGGGCAGAAATGGCCTAAAATAAATTTGACTCCCCACACCCTCGGAAAGCGACCCTTGCCTACAAGGTCGCTCCCCTTGCGTGATGGCGCAATAAAAAGATCCCTGTTGCCTAGTGGTTTCTGCCCCCCTTGGGGGATACGCCTCTATCCATTTACTGAAGGCACATACCACCACCAATACATACTTTAAATTGTGGCAGCGTTCAAGCTGAATATAATCCATTTGTAGAACTTCAAAAGGTGCAGTTGGTGTAGCAAACCCTCCCGCAGGAGTACGTGTCCCTTTTCCAGGATTGTATTGTAAACAGATCAAACAAGACTGTACTACTCTCTTAGCTGTACTGGAAATTTCTGGATGCTCCCAAACATGCGTAAGCAACTTCGTTATTGTTGAAGCTCCAACATGTGCCAGCCCATGTGCCATCTGAACTATAGGTTGTACAAAAGCTATAGGCAATTTCCATTTATCCATCTGCTTATTCCGCCAACAGCCCTCATCATCCAATTCTCCATCTTCAGACCATTGCTCACGTTCTTTCACAGAAGCAGATTTCTGTATATCTAATACGTCTTGTCTAGCATTATGCCAACGTTCAGCTTGTGACATCACTACATACATAGAAGTAGTACTTCGCTGCATTGCAGTCTCACGTGCTACGCGGTCTGCAAGAGCATTACCTTGCCCTATCTTATCGGTCACTTTCTTATGTGCACTACATTTCACAATAGCTAGTTTCTTTGGATATGTCAATGCAGTCAAGAGGTTATGCACTAATTCTCCGTGCATTATCTGCATCCCGTGGGATGTGAGAAAGCCTCTCTCCTTCCAAAGCAAACCAAAATCATGAGCTACTCCAAACGCATAGCGGCTGTCTGTATAAATGTTCACATATAAGTCAGTACTAAGCTCACATGCTCGTGTCAAAGCTATTAGTTCAGCTGCTTGAGCTGACTTCTGTAGTATACGAGCTGTCTCCACTACCGTGTGTATTGTGGTGATTGCATATGCAGCTGAGGTCGTACCATCTGGCAACTTCAAACAAGACCCATCAACCCACAATTCCATGTCTACATCTAAAAGGGGCGTTGTAGGAAAGTACCATCTTGCCTGGCATGTTACCCCCATTTTTCACTGTATATATGTTGTTTTAGTTGTATGTGTCACTGGGACCCTGCCAGCCAGGGCCCCAGTGCTCATAAGTGTGCCTGACTGTGTTACCTGTGTAGTGACTAACTGTCTCACTGAGGCTCTGCTATCCAGAACCTCAGTGGTCATGCTCTCTCCTTTCTTTCAAATTGTCACTAACAGGCTAGTGACCAATTTTACCAATTTACATTGGCTTGCTGGAACACCCTTATAATTCCCTAGTATATGGTACTGAGGTACCCAGGGTATTGGGGTTCCAGGAGATCCCTATGGGCTGCAGCATTTCTTTTGCCACCCATAGGGAGCTCTGACAATTCTTACACAGGCCTGCCACTGCAGCCTGAGTGAAATAATGTCCACGTTATTTCACAGCCATTTACCACTGCACTTAAGTAACTTATAAGTCACCTATATGTCTAACCTTTACCTGGTAAAGGTTAGGTGCAAAGTTACTTAGTGTGAGGGCACCCTGGCACTAGCCAAGGTGCCCCCACATTGTTCAGGGCCAATTCCCCTGACTTTGTGAGTGCGGGGACACCATTACACGCGTGCACTACATATAGGTCACTACCTATATGTAGCTTCACAATGGTAACTCCGAATATGGCCATGTAACATGTCTATGATCATGGAATTGCCCCCTCTATGCCATCCTGGCATAGTTGGCACAATCCCATGATCCCAGTGGTCTGTAGCACAGACCCTGGTACTGCCAAACTGCCTTTTCAGGGGTTTCACTGCAGCTGCTGCTGCTGCCAACCCCTCAGACAGGTTTCTGCCCTCCTGGGGTCCAGCCAGGCTTGTCCCAGGATGGCAGAACAAAGGACTTCCTCTGAGAGAGGGTGTTACACCCTCTCCCTTTGGATAATGGTGTGAAGGCAGGGGAGGAGTAGCCTCCGCCAGCCTCTGGAAATGCTTTCATGGGCACAGATGGTGCCCATTTCTGCATAAGCCAGTCTACACCGGTTCAGGGACCCCTTAGCCCTGCTCTGGCGCTAAACTGGACAAAGGAAAGGGGAGTGACCACTCCCCTGACCTGCACCTCCCCTGGGAGGTGTCCAGAGCTCCTCCAGTGTGCTCCAGACCTCTGCCATCTTGAAAACAGAGGTGCTGCTGGCACACTGGACTGCTCTGAGTGGCCAGTGCCACCAGGTGACGTCAGAGACTCCTTCTGATAGGCTCCTTCAGGTGTTGCTAGCCTATCCTCTCTCCTAAGTAGCCAAACCCACTTTTCTGGCTATTTAGGGTCTCTGCTTTGGGGATTTCCTTAGATAACGAATGCAAGAGCTCATCAGAGTTCTTCTGCATCTCTCTCTTCACCTTCTGCCAAGGAATCGACTGCTGACCGCGCTGGAAGCTTGCAAAACTGCAACAAAGTAGCAAAGACGACTACTGCAACTCTGTAACGTTGATCCGGCCGCCTTCTCAACTGTTTTCCTGGTGGTGCATGCTGTGGGGGTAGTCTGCCTCCTCTCTGCACTAGAAGCTCCGAAGAAATCTCCCGTGGGTCGACGGAATCTTCCCCCTGCAACTGCAGGCACCAAAGAACTGCATTACCGGTACTCTGGGTCTCCTCTCAGCACGACGAGGGAGGTCCCTTGATTCCAGCAACTCTGTCCAAGTGACTCCCACAGTCCAGTGACTCTTCAGTCCAAGTTTGGTGGAGGTAAGTCCTTGCCTCCCCACGCCAGACTGCATTGTTGGGAACCGCGTCTTTTGCAGCTACTCCGGCTTCCGTGCACTTCCGGTGGAAATCCTTTGTGCACAGCCAAGCCTGGGTCCACGGCACTCTAACCTGCATTGCACGACTTTCTAAGTTGGTGTCCGGCGACGTGGGACTTCTTTGTGCAACTTCGGGTGAGCACCGTTTCACTCTTCTTCGTAGTGCCTGTTTCGGCACTTCTGCGGTTGCTGCCTGCTTCTGAGAGGGCTCCTTGTCTTGCTCGACGCCCCCTCAGTCCCCAAATGGCAACATCCTGGTCCCTCCTGGGCCACAGCAGCATCCAAAATCCCTAACCACACGATTGGCAGCTAGCAAGGCTTGTTGGCAGTCTTTCGGCGGGAAAACACTTCTGCACGACTCTCCATGGCGTGGGGGATCCATCCTCCAAAGGGGAAGTCTCTAGCCCTTGTCGTTCCTGCAGAATCCTCAGCTTCTACTGTCCAGTAGCAGCTTCTTTGCACCCACAGCTGGCATTTCCTGGGCATCTGCCCATCTCCGACTTGCTTGTGACTTTTGGACTTGGTCCCCTTGTTCCACAGGTACCCTCGACTGGAAATCCATTGTTGTTGCATTGCTGGTTTGTGTCTTTACTGCAGAATTCCCCTATCACGACTTCTATGTCCTTTGGGGAACTTTAGTGCACTTTGCACTCACTTTTCAGGGTCTTGGGGTGGGCTATTTTTCTAACCCTCACTATTTTCTAATAGTCCCAGCGACCCTCTACAAGTTCACATAGGTTTGGGGTCCATTCGTGGTTCGCATTCCACTTTTGGAGTATATGGTTTGTGTTGCCCCTATCCCTATGTGTCCCCATTGCATCCTATTGTAACTATACATTGTTTGCACTGTTTTCAAAGACTATACTGCATATTTTTGGTATTGGGTATATATATCTTGTGTATATTTGCTATTCTCATACTGAGGGTACACTCTGAGATACTTTGGCATATTGTCATAAAAATAAAGTACCTTTATTTTTAGTATATCTGTGTATTGTGTTTTCTTATGATATTGTGCAAGTGACACTAATGGTACTGTAGGAGCTTCACTCGTCTCCTAGTTCAGCCTAAGCTTCTCTGCTAAGCTACAATTATCTATCAGCCTATGCTGCTAGACACCCTATACACTAATAAGGGATAACTGGGCCTGGTGCAAGGTGTAAGTACCCCTTGGTACTCACTACAAGCCAGTCCAGCCTCCTACAGGCGAATCTTGTAAATCAATACGACCCTTTGTCTGTTCTTCGGTAAGGAATATACAATCATGTGTTTCTTGTGACTGAGGCTGAGTCACCGGATATGGCAACAAAGTGGCTGGATTTAGTGTTGCACATCTCTTCAGTGTAATGTGAGGAGCCAGCAATGTCAACTCATATCCTGTGATACAAACGCTAGTTAAATGTTGTGTCTTTGTTTGATTTAAAAGTGCATCAACCGCATGGGGTACTAGCACCAACAGCTTATGTGACAAAACTATCCCTTCACTCTGACGTATTGACACAGCTGTTGCGGCAGCTGAACGAAAACACCCAGGCAACGCTCGAGCGACAGGATCAAGTACTGCTGAAAAAAATATGCACAGGGACGCTGCTTATCGCCATGTGTCTGTACTAAAACTGACAATGCACATCCATCTTTCTCATGTACGTAAAGTGCAAAAGGCTTCATGTAATCTGGAGTACCTAACACTGGTGCGGAACAAAGGGCTTGTCGCAGCTGCCTGAAAGCAGTCTCACATTCATCTGTGCATGGGAGGGGCATTGGAGTATCTTTAGTCAAAAGTGCTAGCAAAGGTTTGACAATGTGTGAAAACCCTAATATCCATTGCCTACAAAAAGAAGTAAGACCAAGGAATGCCCGAACATCTTTCTGAGTAGAGGGTACTGGTGTGTCTAAAATTGCTTGAATACGATCTGATGTAAGTGCACGGCCCTCCTTAGACAAAAGGTGACCTAAATAGGTTACCTGTGGTCTACAATATTGCAATTTCTTTCGTGACACTTTATGATGGTGTGTAGCAAGAAAAGAAAGTAAGGACAAAGTGCACTTTTCACATTGCTCAGGGGTATCAGCCGCCAACAAAATATCATCGACATATTGTATGAGAGCCACACCTTCAGGCAAAATAAAAGAATCAAGTTGTCGTTTTAACGCTTGACTATAAATACTTGGACTCTCCGCATAGCCTTGAGGAACCCTGCAAAATCTAAATGATGGTTTATTCAAAGTAAAACCAAACAAATATCGGCTGTCAGGATGAATAGGGATCGAAAAGAAAGCATTCTTCAAGTCTATCACAGAGAACGTAGTTGCTGTCGGGGGAACCAAAGTGAGGAGTGTTGTGATGTCAGATACCACAGGATATTGTGGTTTTACAATCTTATTGACTTCTCGTAAATCAATAATGAATCGGTAAATCCTAGTATCAGTATCCTTTTTCAGAATAGGAAGAATCGGACTGTTACAAACATTATACAGAACTTCCTCAACAACTCCAACTGCAATAAGATCATGCACAATTCGCGTGAGTGCTTCTTCGCCCTCCTGTGAAATTTTGTATTGAGGCAAACGTGGCAATACAGCTCTCTCCTTAACACTAATATGTACTGGTGGAATAATCATTTGTCCCACATCAGTATCTGAAGTAGCCCACAAAGTACTAGGGAGTGAAGCTAATGCAATATCCTCTTTAACAAGACAAACTCTTTCCATCACAGGATGAATATCATTTAAAATAAACTGATCAGTAGAACCCAAAACATGTACTGTAACATAGGGACCCCTCTGATCTACTGGAACTTCAACTGATTCCTTACCCCATCCTAGGCAATCCTATGCATAAGCAGAGTCTTGGAAATCAGGCTGCACATAGTTAGACATCTGGTATTGGTTCCGTCTATCAAAAGTGTTAAACCCATCCTGCCCTCGTACATTAGGATCAACCCTAGCATGATCATTCGTGCTTCTTCTAGGTCCTGAATATCCTGAGCGATTTCTCATTTGTCCCCGACCACGTTAACACTGCTGAACACGTAGTGCTGGACAATCAGCAGCCCAATGCCCAAATTTCTTACAATACGCACACTGATCAACAGACAAATTCGAACGAGTGTAAGAAGAACCATAAGATCCACGTCCACTTCTATCACTACCTCTAAAAGGCGGACCATAAGCTTGAGCCAACATAACCTTCGTCTTTAATTCTTTAATCTTTTTGTCCTCGCTACCTTTTGCTTCTAATTCCTGACGTTCATAATACTGAGCCATAGTCAAAAGAGAAACCGGAGTAGAGGTAGTCCATGAACTTTCACTAGCTTTTAGACGACTAGCTATTCATGGTAACAGATTAGCGACTTATTTATCGACAAACAAATGTCTGCCCGTATCATCTGACAATAACTGACCGCTAAAATCATGAAATGCTTCTTTCAAGCGTGTAAAGAAATCAGAGACTGATTCATCTGCCTTTTGCTTACAAGACGCTAAAACAGTCCAATCTATCTTTTTAGGGGGAATAATCGTTTTTAACTTAACTAATATGGCTACAGGAAGATCTAGAATCAACTGATATGGCTTTTTCGCAGGTTCCCTATCCCCGTCCATCTGTTCTAATTCTTTCCATGATGCCCCAAAAACTGCACGATCATCAATTTTACGAACAGTTCTCCACATATCTGGCGGTAATATCAATCCGAAAAATAAATCAATGTCAGCCAAAGTCATAGTACAAGAACTAATTGCTCCCTCAACTTCCTCATAAAAGGCGGCTGGATTTTTCCAAGGGTCAGGTAATGCTGTTTTAAGTGCCATTACATCTGCCCTATTCCAAGGAGTGTACACCCAATTATAAATAAAATAACCCTTAGCATCAACAGAAGTTTTATCATCACTTGTACCCAATCCTTTAGGATGAACATACAAAGGCGCGGCCTCCCGCATTGGTTTCGCGTGAACCATCATAGTCTATCTGTCCGAAGATGGAAGCTTGCACCCCATCGGTCTGAGATGTCCGTGCAACTACGTCCACAGCCCTTTTCTCCTCTTGCAAGCGGACTGCCACAACACATAATTTCATTAAACGCCTGATTGCATCAGCCACCTGGGAGAAAACAAAAAGACCATCACGCATTTGCTTATGATCAGCTGCTACATCATCGGGCTCTAACTCATCAGAATATTTCCGATATAGTTCAATACCTTCTGAGCCATATGCCTCAGTAAAATATAGCTGCTCCTTTTCCGTCCACCCTTCCATGTTGTCTAAACGTTCAGAAGCAGGGACAACGCTACGAATTGTTTTACGAGCAATAGATCTAAGCTCAGACGCACGGTCAGCAGGCAACATAGAGCGACTGTCTCGCATCTTCTGTTGCTCTGAACTGGAGGCCTTAACTAACTCATGAGGGGCAGAAGGGACGACATACGGAGGTGGAGGGCGATCTAGTAACAATAAATCATCATGTGGTTTATTAAGGATAGGATAGAGAGGTTGCCTAATGGTGTATTGGCCAGTTACCTGTAATTTACGTTCTTTCTCTTCTAGCTCCTTTAAGTCATTTATTTCTTTCTTTCTCATTTCCAATGCTTTCACATATACATTCTTCCGCTGCTCTTTTTTAAGCAAGACTTGCTCACGCTTCATTCGTCCACGCACTTCTTTCTCCCACATTCGTACACAGTCAAACATATCTTGCCTAGACTTTTGCTTACACATACATTGTTCCACATACTCAAAATTTCGCAAATCAAGTGACCCATGCATAGGCCAACGTAACTCAGGATCCGCACAAGTGTATTTATTCCATAATGTGCTGTACATTATAGAAGAAAGACCATGTTTAACATACATATCTGTATTTGGCGTCCCCTCTGGGGGTGCCGGTTGCGATTCTTCCAGTCTCAAATTGGTACCATTACAAAAGCAACACATCTACGAAGTGCGCTAAAAACAGTTATGCCAAAAATAGTGCAAAATATGCAATATTATAATCAAAGTAGCGCTTAAGGTGCCGTTCAAATCATATTTAAATTGGAGAAAATTCTCCTCATTACCTGCCTATATAAATTGCAATTTATATATCAATTCAAAGGATACAAATTGACTAGTCACCCGAAACACGAGAGCCACAGTAAGTAGTGCTAAACTACATTACCAAACAAAGACATCAAAACCCACAGCAAGTGCCGTAAAACGGCTCTTACCAATCACAGGGTGTCCAGGTTCCAACTGCCAAGTTCTAAAATCGACCAAATGGTCACTGCATGACGAATGAACAAAAAGGATCTCAGTCGAGGACCGGCGCCACCTGGATGGTCAAATCAGAAAGAAGGGAAAAACGCTGTGGTTGCCAAGACTCGGGTCTCCTCAGGCATTGATCGTCCGCAGCGAGATCCCAATCCTTCGTCGCGACCAATCCGTTGGGCATCCGAGTCACTGATGAGTCCCTGTTCGGGCGCCAATTTGTTGAAGTAAGCCTCAGTAATGCCTACTAGTGCAAGGGGTTCACCTTTCTCTGCACAAAGTCCTCAGACCATGTAGGAAGAAGTTGGCACAGGAACTGAAATAAAAGACAAAGTTTATTAACCTCATGAGGTGGTACTACAGTTCAAACAGCACCCTTAGGTAATGTCTGAAGTACCACACTGAACTGAGAGAGCATGGTCCTTTTATACCCACGCAGGGGCTAAAAGGAGGTGGTACAATTATAGAAGCAAGACTTGTATACATTTAAGGTCATGTGGAAAATGCACAGTCGACAGGTAGGAGGAGCTAACAGTTTTCAAGGACTAACAGCTGCAGACCTTACTGAGCATGTGCGAAAGTGGGAGATGCTAAATATAACTTGTCACTAGGCAGATTTCAAGAGTAGTTAACAGAAAGGTAGGACAGAGCACAGGGTGAGCACATGGCAGCATGTGGCAGAGAAAATGGCTGCCATGAATACAAAATGGATTCCGCAAAATGTTCACAATAGTTACAAATACAAGTTGTCTTCTGCTAATGCTTAATCTAATCGCTGCTAAACTACAACATCAAGGGGGGGCAGAAATGGCCTAAAATAAATTTTCCCCCATCCCCCACTGGGAGCGACCCTTGCCTACAAGGTCGCTCCCCTTGCGTGACGGCGCAAAAAAAAGATCCCTGGTGCCTAGTGGTTCGACCTAAAATCGGCCGATCTGCCCCCAAAGCAGGCAGAAATGGCCTAAATACAATTTGCCCCTCCAGGGGAGTGACCCTTGCCTAAGGGGACGCTCCCTATCTGTAAAACACAACAACAACAAAAATCCCTGGTGCCTAGTGGTTTCTGCCCCCACGGGGGCAGATCGGCCTAATAAAAATAGGCTGATCTGCCCCCATGGGGGGCAGAAATGGCCTAAAATAAATTTACCCCCCAGGAGAACGACCCTTGCCTAAGGGGTCGCTCCCCTTATGTGAAAAATAAACAAACAAAAAAAACTCCCTGGTGTCTAGTGGTTTCTGCCCCCCTTGGGGGCAGATTGGCCTCATAAAAATAGGCCAATCTGCCCCCAAGGGGGGCAGAAATGGCATAAATATAATTTGCCCCCTAGGGGAGCGACCCTGGGGCAGTAGGCCGATCTGTCCCCGGGGGTGGCAGAAAAGGCCTTAAAAAAATGCCCCCCCCCCTGGGAGCGACCCTTGCCCAAGGGGTCGCTCCCTTTTGTCAGTTACATAATAAAAAAAGACATCCCTGGTGTCTAGTGGGCGTTTTGACAGCCGGATTGCTTTACAATCTGGCAGCCAAAACGCAGAGAGAGACTTCAAAGGGAAGGAAATACATTTCCTTCCCTTTGAAGCCTCTCTGCCTCCTCCCCGTGATCGGAAGAGAAATACTTTGCATTTCTCTTCCACTCATCGCGCTGGAAAGGAGGAGGCATTGTGATTGTCAGCACGCGCTCGCGCGCTGATGTCACAGGGGGGTGAGGGGGGTCGGGGGTGGAAGGGGAAGGGCTTCCCCTTCCATCCCTGACTTGGGCTCCCTCTGGGCTGGGTGCCCAGGACGTAATGGTTACGTCCTGGGCACAGCAGCACTGTGCCGCAGGACGTAACCATTACATCCTCGGCACAGAAGGGGTTAATAACCTTATGTATTTAACGGTGAGCTTGTGCTAATATTTCAGAATGTCTAAATCTTGTATTAGCTTCATGGACTTCATGAGGTTTTAAGATGTGTCTCTGACCTTTTAGATCGTATTCAAATATATAAATTCAGGGTTTAGCGCTGGACAATGTGCAGCTTCTTAGATCTGTTTGCTGGTGTGTGAGCTCAAGGAGGAACCTGCTGCCTTGTGATATATCTCTTTATTCACCTTTGAATGTCTCCCTTCTGGAAGTGGTCAGTGTACTCAGTATCTGTTCCCTTCTCTCCCACTGGTCACAGGTGATGCTGATGAGATCCGCTTGGTCAATGCTGGTGACGAATGCAGTGGGAGGATAGAGGTCAGGCATGGAAAGCGATGGGGAACAGTCTGCGATACTGACTGGGATAAGAAGGATGCTGAGG
Organism: Pleurodeles waltl; assembly: GCF_031143425.1. NCBI lineage: Eukaryota > Metazoa > Chordata > Amphibia > Caudata > Salamandridae > Pleurodeles > Pleurodeles waltl. The sequence goes on from NW_027150290.1 coordinate 1,714,888, forward strand.
TGGTCTGTAGACACCTTGGATGCGGATCTGCTTTAAGAGTGCCAGTGGTCAATGGAGTGTTTGGAAGTGGATGGCACCCAGTGTGGCTGAGTCAGGTTCAATGCACAGGAGCGGAGACATCTTTCTTCGATTGTACTCATGGTGAATGGGGATATAATGACTGCTCGTTCAGAAAGGATGCTGGAGTGATATGTACAGGTAAGAGAAAGAAGCCTTAGAGGAACAATTAATTTATTAAACTAATATCATGAAATCTGCAAGTCTATCACTTGGTGATTCACAACACTTTGGGTATCCCCTAGAGTGATGTAGGATGACTAAGTGATAGTACCAGCCAATCATAGTGTCTGTGTCTCTTTTGTGCACTGTAGCATCATGGGAAGTATTTACCCTATAATAGGAATGCCTCTGCTAGGTCATTCATGAGAGGAGGCAGCACAACTTACCCAGTCAATGAACAAGCAGGTATCTTCAGTAGGATTCAGTCGATTTCTAGAGAAATTCAATACCTAGGTCTTGCAAAGGAGATTGTGAGTTGGGCCGGTGTAGGAAAGTACCATCTTGCCTGGCATGTTACCCCCATATTTCACTGTATATATGTTGTTTTAGTGTATGTGTGTAGGAGGCTGGACTAGCATGTAGTGAGTACCAAGGGGTACTTACACCTTGCACCAGGCCTAGGTATCCCTTATTAGTGTAGAGGGGTGTCTAGCAGCTTAGGCTGATAGAAAAGGTAGCTTAGCAGAGCAGCTTAGGCTGAACTAGGAGACGAGTGAAGCTCCTACAGTACCACTAGTGTCACTTGCACAATATCATAAGAAAACACAATACACAGATATACTAAAAATAAAGGTACTTTATTTTTATGACAATATGTCACAGTATCTCAGAGTGTACCCTCAGAGTGAGGATAGCAAATATACACAAGTTATATGTTCACAGTACTAAAAATATGCATTATAGTCTTAGAAAACAGTGCAAACAATGTATAGTTAAAATAGGATGCAATGGAGACACATAGGGATAGTGGCAACACAAACCATATACTCCAAAAGTGGAATGCGAACCACGAATGGACCCCAAACCTATGTGACCTTGTAGAGGGTCGCTGGGACTATTAGAAAATAGTGAGAGTTAGAAAAGTAGCCCTCCCCAAGACCCTGAAAAGTGAGTGCAAAGTGCACTAAAGTTCCCCAGAAGACAAAGAAGTCGTGATAGAGGAATAATGCAGGAAAGACACAAACCAACAATGCAACACCGATGGATTTCCAATCTAGGGTACCTGTGGAACAAGGAGACCAAGTCCAAAAGTCACAAGCAAGTCGGAGATGGGCAAATGCCCAGGAAATGCCAGCTGTGGGTGCAAAGGAGCTTCTACCGGACAGAAGAAGCAAAGGTTTCTGCAGGAACGAAAAGAGCTAGAGACTTCCCCTTTGGTGGACGGATCCACCTCGCTGTGGAGAGTTGTGCAGAAGTATTTTTCCACCAAGAGAATGCAAACAAGCCTTGCTAGCTGCAAATCGTGCGGTTAGCGTTTTTTGGATGCTGCTGTGGCCCAGGAGGGACCAGGAGGTCACAAATTGGACCAGGAGGAAGAGGGGACGTCGAGCAAGACAAGGAGCCCTCTCAGCAGCAGGTAGCCCCTGGAGAAGTGCCAGAAACAGGCACTACAAGGATGCGTGAAACGGTGCTTGCCGAAGTTGCACAAAGGAGTCCCACGTCGCCGGAGACCAACTTAGAAAGTCGTGCAATGCAGGTTAGAGTGCTGTGGACCCAGGCTTGGCTGAGCACAAAGGATTTCTGCCGGAAGTGCACAGGAGCCGGATAAGTTGCAAAAGTCGCGGTTACCAACAATGCAGTCTGGAGTGGGGACGCAAGGACTTACCTCCACCAAACTTGGACTGAAGAGTCACTGGACTGTGGGAGTCACTTGGACAGAGTTGCTGGATTCAAGGGACCTCGCTCGTCGTGCTGAGAGGAGACCCAAGGGACCGGTAATGCAGCTTTTTGGTGCCTGCGGTTGCAGGGGGAAGATTCCGTCGACCCACGGGAGATTTCTTCGGAGCTTCTGGTGCAGAGAGGAGGCAGACTACCCCCACAGCATGCACAAGCAGGAAAACAGTCGAGAAGGCGGCAGGATCAGCGTTACAGAGTTGCAGTAGTCGTCTTTGCTACTATGTTGCAGGTTTGCAGGCTTCCAGCGCGGTCAGCACTCAATTCCTTATCAGAAAGTGAAGAGAGAGATGCAGAGGAACTCGGATGAGCTCTTGCATTCGTTATCTAAAGTTTCCCCAGAGACCCTAAATAGCCAGAAAAGAGGGTTTGGCTACCTAGGAGAGAGGAGAGGCTACTAACACCTGAAGGAGCCTATCAGAAGGAGTCTCTGACGTCACCTGGTGGCACTGGCCACTCAGAGCAGTCCAGTGTGCCAGCAGCACCTCTGTTTCCAAGATGGCAGAGGTCTGGAGCACACTGGAGGAGCTCTGGACACCTCCCAGGGGAGGTGCAGGTCAGGGGAGTGGTCACTCCCCTTTCCTTTGTCCAGTTTCGCGCCAGAGCAGGGGCTAAGGGGTCCCTGAACCGGTGTAGACTGGCTTATGCAGAATTGGGCACATCTGTGCCAAGAAAGCATTTCCAGAGGCTGGGGGAGGCTACTCCTCCCCTGGCTTCACACCATTTTCCAAAGGGAGAGGGTGTAACACCCTCTCTCAGAGGAAGTCCTTTGTTCTGCCATCCTGGGACAAGCCTGGCTTGACCCCAGGGGGGCAGAAACCTGTCTGAGGGGTTGGCAGCAGCAGCAGCTGCAGTGAAACCCCAGAAAAGGCAGTTTGCCAGTACCAGGGTCTGTGCTACAGACCACTGGGATCATGGAATTGTCCCAATAATGCTAGGATGGCATAGAGGGGGCAATTCCATGATCTTAGACATGTTACATGGCCATATTCGGAGTTACCATTGTGAAGCTACATATAGGTAGTGACCTATATGTAGTGCACGCGTGCAATGGTGTCCCCGCACTCACAAAGTTCAGGGAATTGGCTCTGAACAATGTGGGGGCACCTTGGCTAGTGCCAGGGTGCCCTCACACTTAGTAACTTTGCACCTAACCTTTACCAGGTAAAGGTTAGACATATAGATGACTTATAAGTTACTTAAGTTCAGTGTAAAAATGGCTGTGAAATAACGTGGATGTTATTTTACTCAGGTTGCAGTGGCAGGCCTGTGTAAGAATTGTCAGAGCTCCCTATGGGTGGCAAAAGAAATGCTGCAGCCCATAGGGATCTCCTGGAACCCCAATACCCTGGGTACCTCAGTACCATATACTAGGGAATTATAAGGGTGTTCCAGAAATCCAATGTAAATTGGTAAAATTGGTCACTAGCCTGTTAGTGACAATTTGAAAGAAATGAGAGAGCATAACCACTGAGGTTCTGATTAGCAGAGCCTCAGTGAGACAGTTAGTCACTACACAGGTAACACATTCAGGCACACTTATGAGCACTGGGGCCCTGGAGCACAGGGTCCCAGTGACACATACAACTAAAACAACATATATACAGTGAAAAGTGGGGGTAACATGCCAGGCAAGATGGTACTTTCCTACAATCACCTTAGCTGGAAAGGAGCAAGGAGTCTCTGCATAGAGAGAGGTTTGAGTGTAGGGAAGAATCATTCCTTGGAATTGTTACTTAACATGCTTAGAGAACAATATAAGGCTAAAAGTGCCCCATCTGTTGAAAAAGTTGCTAATGGTTCCCAATCTGATCCAGGGACTCCCCCAGGAAAAGGTTCAGGAAAGAAACTTCTTAGCCTGCCCATTGCTAGACAGTCTAGCATAGTTGGTACTGAGGTGGAGTCACATCATACAGATGATGTGCTCTCACATTACACTGTCAGCCAAGCTGTTAGGGTGCCCTCTGTAAGGGACAGGTCTCCATCTGTTCATTCCCATCATACCTCTGTATCTAGGAATGTCCCTCCCACCAACCCTGATGACAGATTGTTAGAGAGGGAACTCAATAAGTTGAGGGTGGAACAAACCAGACTGAAGCTTAAAAAGCAACAGCTGGATTTGGATAGACAGTCTTTAGAACTAGAGAAGGAAAGACAGAAGTTGGGTTTAGAAACCCATGGTGGCAGCAGCAGTATTCCCCATAGTCATCCTGCAAAAGAGCATGATTCCAGGAATCTGCACAAGATAGTTCCCCCTTACAAGGAGGGGGATGACATTAACAAATGGTTTGCTGCACTTGAGAGGGCCTGTGTTGTACAGGATGTCCCTCAAAGGCAGTGGGCTGCTATCCTATGGCTATCATTTAGTAGAAAAGGTAGGGATAGGCTCCTTACTGTGAAAGAAAGTGATGCCAATAATTTTACAGTACTTAAGAATGCACTCCTGGATGGTTATGGCTTAACCACTGAACAATACAGGATAAGGTTCAGAGAGACCAAAAAGGAGTCTTCACAAGACTGGGTTGATTTCATTGACCATTCAGTGAAGGCCTTGGAGGGGTGGTTACATGGCAGTAAAGTTACTGATTATGACAGCCTGTATAACTTGATCCTGAGAGAACATATTCTTAATAATTGTGTGTCTGATTTGTTGCACCAGTACTTGGTGGACTCTGATCTGACCTCTCCCCAAGAATTGGGAAAGAAGGCAGACAAATGGGTCAGAACAAGGGTGAACAGAAAAGTTCATACAGGGGGTGACAAAGAGAACACTAAGAAGAAAGATGGTGAAAAGTCTCAAGATAAGCATGGGGATAAGGGTAAAACCAAAGATCCCACTTCAAATCTTAAACACTCTTCAGGGGGTGGGGATAAAACAAATTCTTCCTCTTCTTCTCAACCTACACAATTTAAAAAGCCTTGGTGCTTTGTGTGTAAAAATAGAGGCCATAGGCCAGGGGATAAGTCCTGTCCAGGTAAACCCCCTGAGCCTACCACCACTAATACATCAAGCTCTAGTGCCCCTTGCAGTAGTGGTACTAGTGGTGGGACTGCTGGCAACAGTCAAGTTAAGGGTGTAGTTGGGTTCACTTATGGGTCCATAGTAGAAACTGGGGTAGTCAGTCCCAAGACAGTTTCTGTCACACCTAGTGGCATTGGCCTTGCCACACTGGCTGCTTGTCCCCTTACAATGGATAAGTACAAGCAGACAGTTTCAATAAATGGTGTTGAGGCCTTGGCCTACAGGGACACAGGTGCCAGTATCACTTTGGTGACTGAAAACCTAGTGCACCCTGATCAACACATCATTGGACAACAGTATAAGATTATTGATGTCCATAACTCCACTAAGTTTCTTCCCTTAGCTATAATTCAGTTTAGTTGGGGTGGAGTTACTGGCCCTAAGCAGGTGGTGTTATCACCTAGCTTACCTGTAGACTGTCTCTTAGGTAATGACCTAGAGGCCTCAGGTTGGGCTGATGTAGAGTTTTATGCCCATGCAGCCATGCTGGGCATCCCAGAGGAATTGTTCCCTCTCATTTCTACTGAAATGAAAAAGCAAAGGAGAGAAGGCCTGAAAACGCAGGATCCCTCTCCATCAACAGGTAAAAAAGGTATCTGTAGGAAAGTACCATCTTGCCTGGCATGTTACCCCCATTTTTCACTGTATATATGTTGTTTTAGTTGTATGTGTCACTGGGACCCTGTTCTCCAGGGCCCCAGTGCTCATAAGTGTGCCTGACTGTGTTACCTGTGTAGTGACTAACTGTCTCACTGAGGCTCTGCTAATCAGAACCTCAGTGGTTATGCTCTCTCATTTCTTTCAAATTGTCACTAACAAGCTAGTGACCAATTTTACCAATTTACATTGGCTTTCTGGAACACCCTTATAATTCCCTAGTATATGGTACTGAGGTACCCAGGGTATTGGGGTTCCAGGAGATCCCTATGGGCTGCAGCATTTCTTTTGCCACCCATAGGGAGCTCTGACAATTCTTACACAGGCCTGCCACTGCAGCCTGAGTGAAATAACGTCCACGTTATTTCACAGCCATTTTACACTGCACTTAAGTAACTTATAAGTCATCTATATGTCTAACCTTTACCTGGTAAAGGTTAGGTGCAAAGTTACTAAGTGTGAGGGCACCCTGGCACTAGCCAAGGTGCCCCCACATTGTTCAGAGCTAATTCCCTGAACTTTGTGAGTGCGGGGACACCATTACACGCGTGCACTACATATAGGTCACTACCTATATGTAGCTTCACAATGGTAACTCCGAATATGGCCATGTAACATGTCTAAGATCATGGAATGGCCCCCTCTATGCCATCCTGGCATTATTGGGACAATTCCATGATCCCAGTGGTCTGTAGCACAGACCCTGGTACTGCCAAACTGCCTTTCCCAGGGTTTCACTGCAGCTGCTGCTGCTGCCAACCCCTCAGACAGGTTTCTGCCCTCCTGGGGTCAAGCCAGGCTTGTCCCAGGATGGCAGAACAAAGGACTTCCTCTGAGAGAGGATGTTACACCCTCTCCCTTTGGAAAATGGTGTGAAGGCAGGGGAGGGGTAGCCTCCCCCAGCCTCTGGAAATGCTTTCTTGGGCACAGATGTGCCCAATTCTGCATAAGCCAGTCTACACCGGTTCAGGGACCCCTTAGCCCCTGCTCTGGTGCGAAACTGGACAAAGGAAAGGGGAGTGACCACTCCCCTGACCTGCACCTCCCCTGGGAGGTGTCCAGAGCTCCTCCAGTGTGCTCCAGACCTCTGCCATCTTGGAAACAGAGGTGCTGCTGGCACACTGGACTGCTCTGAGTGGCCAGTGCCACCAGGTGACGTCAGAGACTCCTTGTGATAGGCTCCTTCAGGTGTTAGTAGCCTCTCTTCTCTCCTAGGTAGCCAAACCCTCTTTTCTGGCTATTTAGAGTCTCTGTCTCTAGGGAAACTTTAGATAACGAATGCAAGAGCTCATCCGAGTTCCTCTGCATCTCTCTCTTCACCTTCTGATAAGGAACCGACTGCTGACCGCGCTGGAAGCCTGCAAACCTGCAACATAGTAGCAAAGACGACTACTGCAACTCTGTAACGCTGATCCTGCCGCCTTCTCGACTGTTTTCCTGCTTGTGCATGCTGTGGGGGTAGCCTGCCTCCTCTCTGCACCAGAAGCTCCGAAGAAATCTCCCGTGGGTCGGCGGAATCTTCCCCCTGCAACCGCAGGCACCAAAAAGCTGCATTACCGGTCCCTTGGGTCTCCTCTCAGCACGACGAGCGAGGTCCCTTGAATCCAGCAACTCTGTCCAAGAGACTGCCACAGTCCAGTGACTCTTCAGTCCGAGTTTGGTGGAGGTAAGTCCTTGCGTCCCCACTCCAGACTGCATTGTTGGTAACCGCGACTTTTGCAACTTCTCCGGCCCCTGTGCACTTCCGGCAGAAATCCTTTGTGCACATCCAAGCCTGGGTCCACGGCACTCTAACCTGCATTGCACGACTTTCTAAGTTGGTCTCCGGCGACGTGGGACTCCTTTCTGCAACTTCGGCGAGCACCGTTTCACGCATCCTCGTAGTGCCTGTTTCTGGCACTTCTGTGGGCGCTATCTGCTTCAGTGAGGGCTCCTTGTCTTTCTCGACGTCCCCTCTCTCTTCGGATCCAATTTGCGACCTCCTGGTCCCTCCTGGGCCCCAGTAGCATCCAAAAACTCCAACCGCATGATTTGCAGCTACCAAGGCTTGTTGGCGTTCTTTCGGCGGGAAAACACTTCTGCACGACTCTACAAGGCGAGAGGGATCCGTCCACCAAAGGGGAAGTCTCTAGCCCTTTTCGTTCCTGCAGAAACCTTGTTTTCTTCTGTCCAGTCGAAGCTTCTTTGCACCCGCAGCTGGCATTTCCTGGGCATTTGCCCATCTCCGACTTGCTTGTGACTTTTGGACTTGGTCCCCTTGTTCCACAGGTACCCTAGATTGGAAATCCACAGTTGTTGCATTGTTGGTTTGTGTCTTTCCTGCATTATTCCTCTATTACGACTTCTTTGTCTCTTGGGGAACTTCAGTGCACTTTGCACTCACTTTTCAGGGTCTTGGGGAGGGCTAATTTTCTAACTCTCACTATTTTCTAATAGTCCCAGCGACCCTCTACAAGGTCACATAGGTTTGGGGTCCATTCGTGGTTCGCATTCCACTTTTGGAGTATATGGTTTGTGTTGCCCCTATCCCTATGTGTCTCCATTGCATCCTATTGTAAATATACATTTTTTGCACTGTTTTCTAAGACTATACTGCATATTTTTAGTACTGTGTACATATAACTTGTGTATATTTGCTATCCTCACTCTGAGGGTACACGCTGAGATACTGTGACATATTGTCATAAAAATAAAGTACCTTTATTTTTAGTATAACTGTGTATTGTGTTTTCTTATGGTATTGTGCAAGTGACACTTGTGGTACTGTAGTAGCTTCACACGTCTCCTAGTTCAGCCTAAGCTGCTCTGCTAAGCTACCATTATCTATCAGCCTAAGCTGCTAGACACCCTATACACTAATAAGGGATAACTGGGCCTGGTGCAAGGTGCAAGTACCCCTTGGTACTCACTACAAGCCAGTCCAGCCTCTTACATTGGTTGTGCAGTGGTGGGATAAGTGCTTGAGACTGCTTACCACTCTTGTCATTGTACTTTTCATAAGAGAAAAATATACAAAACAAGTTCAGTTTGTGTACACATAGCTAAAAAGTTTTGCATTTCCTCTTTTCACTGTTTTCTAAGTGCTGAAAAGTACTTCTAAACTTTCAAAAAGTTCTTAAAAGTTTAAAAAGTTTTTTTCAGCTTGCCTGTCAAAAGTAAGATCTATAGGCAGCCTGACCATGTCAGGGACTGCATAAAGCAAGAAGTCCAGAAAATGTTAGAGCTAGGAGTGGTTGAGCACTCTGAAAGTCCATGGGCTTCTCCTGTGGTACTTGTACCAAAACCCCATTCCAAAGATGGAAAGAAGGAAATGCGGTTTTGTGTCGACTATAGAGGTCTCAACCTTGTAACCAAAACTGATGCTCACCCTATACCCAGGGCAGATGAGCTCATAGATACACTGGCATCTGCCAAGTATCTAAGCACTTTTGATTTGACTGCAGGGTATTGGCAGATCAAATTGTCAGAAGATGCTAAACCTAAGACTGCATTTTCGACCATTGGAGGACATTACCAGTTTACTGTAATGCCTTTTGGTTTGAAGAATGCACCTGCCACTTTTCAGAGGTTGGTGAACACAGTCCTGCAAGGGCTGGAAGCCTTCAGTGCAGCATATCTAGACGATATAGCTGTCTTTAGCTCCAGCTGGGATAATCACCTGGTCCACCTATGGAAAGTTTTGGAGGTCCTGCAGAAGGCAGGCCTCACTATCAAGGCTTCAAAGTGCCAGATAGGGCAGGGTAAGGTGGTTTATCTGGGACACCTTGTTGGTGGGGAACAGATTGCACCACTACAGGGGAAAATCCAAACAATTGTTGATTGGGTTCCCCCTACCACACAGACTCAGGTGAGAGCCTTCCTAGGCCTCACTGGGTATTACAGGAGGTTCATTAAGAACTATGGCTCCATTGCAGCCCCTCTTAATGACCTCACTTCAAAAAAGATGCTTAAAAAGGTATTATGGACAGCAAACTGTCAGAAAGCTTTTGAGGAGCTGAAGCAGGCCATGTGCTCTGCACCTGTCCTGAAAAGCCCTTGTTACTCTAAAAAATTCTATGTCCAAACTGATGCATCTGAATTAGGAGTAGGGGCAGTCCTATCACAACTCAATTCTGAGGGCCAGGATCAACCTGTTGCTTTTATTAGTAGGAGGTTGACCCCTAGAGAAAAGTGTTGGTCTGCCATAGAGAGAGAGGCCTTTGCTGTGGTCTGGGCACTGAAGAAGTTGAGGCCATACCTGTTTGGCACTCACTTCATTGTTCAGACAGACCACAAACCTCTACTTTGGCTAAAACAAATGAAAGGTGAAAATCCAAAATTGTTGAGGTGGTCCATATCCCTACAGGGAATGGACTATACAGTGGAACATAGACCTCGGGAGTAGCCACTCCAATGCAGATGGACTCTCCAGATATTTCCACTTAGACAATGAAGACTCATCAGGTAATGGCTAGTCTTATTGTCCTTCGTTTGGGGGGGGGTTGTGTAGGAAAGTACCATCTTGCCTGGCATGTTACCCCCATTTTTCACTGTATATATGTTGTTTTAGTTGTATGTGTCACTGGGACCCTGTTCTCCAGGGCCCCAGTGCTCATAAGTGTGCCTGACTGTGTTACCTGTGTAGTGACTAACTGTCTCACTGAGGCTCTGCTAATCAGAACCTCAGTGGTTATGCTCTCTCATTTCTTTCAAATTGTCACTAACAAGCTAGTGACCAATTTTACCAATTTACATTGGCTTTCTGGAACACCCTTATAATTCCCTAGTATATGGTACTGAGGTACCCAGGGTATTGGGGTTCCAGGAGATCCCTATGGGCTGCAGCATTTCTTTTGGCACCCATAGGGAGCTCTGACAATTCTTACACAGGCCTGTTTCCAAGATGGCAGAGGTCTGGAGCACAGTGGAGGAGCTTTCCTTTGTCCAGTTTCGCGCCAGAGCAGGGGCTAAGGGGTCCCTGAACCGGTGTAGACTGGCTTATGCAGAATTGGGCACCTCTGTGCCCAACAAAGTATTTCCAGAGGCTGGGGGAGGCTACTCCTCCCCTGCCTTCACACCATTTTCCAAAGGGAGAGGGTGTCACACCCTCTCTCAGAGGAAGTTCTTTGTTCTGCCATCCTGGGCCAGGCCTGGCTGGACCCCAGGAGGGCAGCTGCCTGTCTGAGGGGTTGGCAGCAGCAGCAGCTGCAGTGAAACCCCAGGAAGGGCAGTTTGGCAGTACCAGGGTCTGTGCTACAGACCACTGGGATCATGGGATTGTGCCAACTATGCCAGGATGGTATAGAGGGGGCAGTTCCATGATCATAGACATGTTACATGGCCATATTCGGAGTTACCATGGTGAAGCTACATATAGGTAGTGACCTATATGTAGTGCACGCGTGTAATGGTGTCCCCGCACTCACAAAGTTCAGGGAATTGGCTCTGAACAATGTGGGGGCACCTTGGCTAGTGCCAGGGTGCCCTCACACTAAGTAACTTTGCACCTAACCTTTACCAGGTAAAGGTTAGACATATAGGTGACTTATAAGTTACTTAAGTGCAGTGTAAAATGGCTGTGAAATAACGTGGACGTTATTTCACTCAGGCTGCAGTGGCAGGCCTGTGTAAGATTTGTCAGAGCTCCCTATGGGTGGCAAAAGAAATGCTGCAGCCCATAGGGATCTCCTGGAACCCCAATACCCCTGGTACCTCAGTACCATATACTAGGGAATTATAAGGGTGTTCCAGTAAGCCAATGTAAATTGGTAAAATTGGTCACTAGCCTGTTAGTGACAATTTGAAAGTAATGAGAGAGCATAACCACTGAGGTTCTGGTTAGCAGAGCCTCAGTGAGACAGTTAGGCACCACACAGGGAACATACACATGCACACCTATGAGCACTGGGGCCCTGTGTGACAGGGTCCCAGTGACACATACATATAGGCCACAAACCTATGAGCACTGGGGTCCTGACCAGCAGGATCCCAGTGACACATAACAACCATACTGAAAACATGGTGTTTTCACTATGAGCACTGAGGCCTGGCCATCAGGATCCCAGTGAGACAGTGAAAACAGTGACAAACACCCTGACATACACTCACAAACAGGCCAAAAGTGGGGGTAACAAGGCTAGAAAGAGGCTACCTTCTCACACAACCCCCCCCAAACGAAGGACAATAAGGCTAACCTTGGCCAGTTGAGACTTTATTGTCTAAGTGGTGATAAGTAGAGAGTAGCTCTGCAATAGACTGGTTACTCCCTTTATCATCCTCTATATGGTTACTTCCCTGTGGGGATGTAAACCACCCTGTTTGAAGTTTTTTAGCTAAGCAACAATGTGAAGATGTATTTTCAGAGTTTCTATCAGTAAGTTTTAGTTTAGAGCAGTGGGAATTGTCCACTGAACCTATTTGTAGTGATGGAAATGCCAGACAGGGATGCTGTCTCAGAAAAGCCATAGCTGGGCAAAAACTTTGTCCATCTGGCTGGAAGAGAGAACAGGGATGCTGTTTCTCTTGAGTTGGAGCAGGGCAGGGATGCTGTCCTATGAGCTCCACACTAGGGCAGGGATGCTGTCCTAAGTGTTGTGAGGTAGTGCAGGGTTTCTGCACTAAAGTTTCTCTGGGAGGGTTGGAGGGATGCTCCATGTTAACTAAAATGGTGCTCTTTTTCTCACCAATGTTAGTTATCCCACAGAGAGGTACCTCCACCTCAGGGAGTCCAGCTTTGCCAGCTGATGATTCCCTTGGAACAGGTGCCACCCCAGGAGAGGTTTCTCCCACCACAGGAATAGTATCCTGAATGGCAGGGTGGTTAGGGGATACTGTGATACCCTTTTTACCTGTTGATGGAGAGGGATCCTGAGTTTTCAGGCCTTCTCTCCTTTGCTTTTTCATTTCACTAGAAATGAGAGGGAACAATTCCTCAGGGATGCCCAGCATGGCTGCATGGGCATAAAACTCTACATCAGCCCAACCTGAGGCCTCTAGGTCATTACCTAAGAGACAGTCTACAGGTAAGCTAGGTGATACCACCACCTGCTTAGGGCCAGTAACTCCACCCCAACTAAACTGAATCATAGCTAAGGGAAGAAACTTAGTGGAGTTATGGACATCAATAATCTTATACTGTTGTCCAATGATGTGTTGATCAGGGTGCACTAGGTTTTCAGTCACCAAAGTGAAACTGGCACCTGTGTCCCTGTAGGCCAAGGCCTCAACAACATTTATTGAAACTGTCTGCCTGTACTTATCCATTGTAAGGGGACAAGCAGCCAGTGTGGCAAGGCCAGTGCCACCAGGTGTGACAGAAACTGTCTTGGGACTGATTACATCAGTTTCCACTATGGACCCATAAGTGAACCCAACTACACCCTTTGCTTGACTGTTGCCAGCAGTCCCACCACTAGTACCACTACTGCTAGGGGCACTAGAGCTTGATGTATTAGTGGTGGTAGGCTCAGGGGGTTTACCTGGACAGGACTTATCCCCTGGCCTATGGCCTCTGTTTTTACACACAAAGCACCAAGGCTTTTTAATGTGTGCAGGTTGAGAAGAAGAGGAAGAATTAGTTTTATCCCCACCCTCTGAAGAGTGTTTAAGATTTGAAGTGGGATCTTTGGTTTTACCCTTATCCCCATGCTTATCTTGAGATTTTTCACCATCTTTCTTCTTATTGCCATCTTTGTCACCCCCTGTATGAACTTTTCTGTTCACCCTTGTTCTGACCCATTTGTCTGCCTTCTTTCCCAATTCTTGGGGAGAGGTCAGATCAGAGTCCACCAAGTACTGGTGCAACAAATCAGACACACAATTATTAAGAATATGCTCTCTCAGGATCAAGTTATACAGGCTGTCATAATCAGTAACTTTACTGCCATGTAACCACCCCTCCAAGGCCTTCACTGAATGGTCAATAAAATCAACCCAGTCTTGTGAAGACTCCTTTTTGGTCTCTCTGAACTTTATCCTGTACTGTTCAGTGGTTAAGCCATAACCATCCAGGAGTGCATTCTTAAGAACTTGGAAATTATTAGCATCATTTTCTTTTACAGTAAGGAGCCTATCCCTACCTTTTCCACTAAATGATAGCCATAGGATAGCAGCCCACTGCCTTTGAGGGACATCCTGTACAACACAGGCCCTCTCAAGTGCAGCAAACCACTTGTTAATGTCATCCCCCTCCTTATAAGGGGGAACTATCTTGTGCAGATTCCTGGAATCATGCTCTTTTGCAGGATGACTATGGGGAATACTGCTGCTGCCACCATGGGTATCTAAACCCAACTTCTGTCTTTCCTTCTCTAATTCAAAAGACTGTCTATCCAAATCCAGCTGTTGCTTTTTAAGCTTCAGTCTGGTTTGTTCCACCCTCAACTTATTGAGTTCCCTCTCTAACATTCTGTCATCAGGGTTGGTGGGAGGGACATTTCTAGAAACAGAGCTATGATGGGAATGAACAGAAGGAGACCTGTCCCTTACAGGGGCCACCCTAACAACTTGGTTTACAGAAACATTACTACCAGTATGGTGAGAATATATGCTTTTGCTATGATGTGAGACAACACTATTTCTATGGTGTGGCTCATCATCATTACCATCTATGCTAGACTGTCTAGTAATGGGCAGGCTAGGAAGTTTCTTTCCTAAATCTTTTCCTGGGGGAGTCCCTGAATCAGATTGGGAACTATTAGGTACTTTTTCAACAGATGGGGCACCTATGGCCTTATCCTGTTCTCTAAGCATGTTAAGTAACAGTTCCAAGGAAGGATTCTTCCCTACACTCAAACCTCTCTCTATACAGAGACTCCTTGCTCTTTTCCAGCTAAGGTTGTCATATGCAAGTTTGGACAGATCAACACTTTGGCCTGTGCCAGACATTTGTAGAGGGAGTTAAAGTGATAGAAAAAGAGAAAAAAGTTTTCAGAACTTTTTGGAAAGACAGAAAAAACTTTTTAAACTTTTAAGAACTTTTTGAAAGTTTAGGAGTACTTTTCAGCACTTAGAAAAGAGTGAAAAGAGGAAATGCAAAACTTTTTGGCTATGTGTATATACACTGACCTTGTTTTGTATATTTTTCTCTTATGAAAAGTACAATGACAAGAGTGGTAAGTAGTCTCAAGCACTTATCCCACCACTGCACAACCAATGTAGGAGGCTGGGCTGGCTTGTAGTGAGTACCAAGGGGTACTTGCACCTTGCACCAGGCCCAGTTATCCCTTATTAGTGTATAGGGTGTCTAGCAGCTTAGGCTGATAGATAATGGTAGCTTAGCAGAGCAGCTTAGGCTGAACTAGGAGACGTGTGAAGCTACTACAGTACCACTTAGTGTCATATGCACAATATCATAAGAAAACACAATACACAGTTATACTAAAAATAAAGGTACTTTATTTTTATGACAATATGCCAAAGTATCTTAGAGTGTACCCTCAGTGAGAGGATAGGAAATATACACAAGATATATATACACAATAGCAAAAATATGCAGTATAGTCTTAGAAAACAGTGCAAACAATGTATAGTTACAATAGGATGCAATGGGGAAACATAGGGATAGGGGCAACACAAACCATATACTCCAAAAGTGGAATGCGAACCACGAATGGACCCCAAACCTATGTGACCTTGTAGAGGGTCGCTGGGACTATTAGAAAATAGTGAGAGTTAGAAAAATAACCCTCCCCAAGACCCTGAAAAGTGAGTGCAAAGTGCACTAAAGTTCCCCTAAGGACAAAGTAGTCGTGTTAGAGGAATAATGCAGGAAAGACACAAACCAGCAATGCAACAACTGTGGATTTCCAATCTAGGGTACCTGTGGAACAAGGGGACCAAGTCCAAAAGTCACAAGCAAGTCGGAGATGGGCAGATGCCCAGGAAATGCCAGCTGCGGGTGCAAAGAAGCTTCGACTGGACAGAAGAAGCTGAGGTTTCTGCAGGAACAAAAAGGGCTAGAGACTTCCCCTTTGGTGGACGGATCCCACTCGCCTTGGAGAGTCGTGCAGAAGTGTTTTTCCGTCGGAAGGACGCCATCAAGCCTTGCTACACGCAAATCATGCGTTTGCGGTTTTTGGATGCTGCTGGGGCCCAGGAGGGACCAGGAGGTCGCAAATTGGACCTGTAGAGAGAGGGGACGTCGTGTAAGACAAACAGCCCTCACGGAAGCAGGTAGCACCCGGAGAAGTCCCAGAAACAGGCACTACGAGGGTGCGTGAAACGGTGCTCACCGAAGTTGCACAAAGGAATCCCACGTCGCCGGAGACCAACTTAGAAAGTCGTGCAATGCAGGTTAGAGTGCCGTGGACCAAGGCTTGGCTGTGCACAAAGGATTTCCGCCAGAAGTGCACAGGGTCCGGAGTAGCTGCAAGATCGCGGTTCCCAGCAATGCAGCCCAGCGAGGTGAGGCAAGGACTTACCTCCACCAAACTTGGGCTGAAGAGTCACTGGACTGAGGGGGTCACTTGGACAGCGTCGCTGGATTCGAGGGACCTCGCTCGTCGTGCTGAGAGGAGACCCAAGGGACCGGTAATGCAGCTTTTTGGTGCCTGCGGTTGCAGGGGGAAGATTCCGTCGACCCACGGGAGATTTCTTCGGAGCTTCTGGTGCAGAGAGGAGGCAGGCTACCCCCACAGCATGCACAAGCAGGAAAACAGTCGAGAAGGCGGCAGGATCAGCGTTACAGAGTTGCAGTAGTCGTCTTTGCTACTATGTTGCAGGTTTGCAGGCTTCCAGCGCGGTCAGCAGTCGATTCCTTATCAGAAGGTGAAGAGGGAGATGCAGAGGAACTCGGATGAGCTCTTGCATTCGTTATCTAAAGTTTCCCCAGAGACAGAGACCCTAAATAGCCAGAAAAGAGGGTTTGGCTACCTAGGAGAGAGGATAGGCTACTAACACCTGAAGGAGCCTATCAGCAGGAGTCTCTGACGTCACCTGGTGGCACTGGCCACTCAGAGCAGTCCAGTGTGCCAGCAGCACCTCTGTTTCCAAGATGGCAGAGGTCTGGAGCACACTGGAGGAGCTCTGGACACCTCCCAGGGGAGGTGCAGGTCAGGGGAGTGGTCACTCCCCTTTCCTTTGTCCAGTTTCGCGCCAGAGCAGGGGCTAAGGGGTCCCTGAACCGGTGTAGACTGGCTTATGCAGAATTGGGCACCTCTGTGCCCAACAAAGCATTTCCAGAGGCTGGGGGAGGCTACTCCTCCCCTGCCTTCACACCATTTTCCAAAGGGAGAGGGTGTCACACCCTCTCTCAGAGGAAGTTCTTTGTTCTGC
The DNA here is from genome assembly GCF_031143425.1 of Pleurodeles waltl. NCBI lineage: Eukaryota > Metazoa > Chordata > Amphibia > Caudata > Salamandridae > Pleurodeles > Pleurodeles waltl. The sequence continues at coordinate 1,731,773 of NW_027150290.1, forward strand.
CATCCTGGGCCAGGCCTGGCTGGACCCCAGGAGGGCAGCTGCCTGTCTGAGGGGTTGGCAGCAGCAGCAGCTGCAGTGAAACCCCAGGAAGGGCAGTTTGGCAGTACCAGGGTCTGTGCTACAGACCACTGGGATCATGGGATTGTGCCAACTATGCCAGGATGGTATAGAGGGGGCAATTCCATGATCATAGACATGTTACATGGCCATATTCGGAGTTACCATGGTGAAGCTACATATAGGTAGTGACCTATATGTAGTGCACGCGTGTAATGGTGTCCCCGCACTCACAAAGTTCAGGGAATTGGCTCTGAACAATGTGGGGGCACCTTGGCTAGTGCCAGGGTGCCCTCACACTAAGTAACTTTGCACCTAACCTTTACCAGGTAAAGGTTAGACATATAGGTGACTTATAAGTTACTTAAGTGCAGTGTAAAATGGCTGTGAAATAACGTGGACGTTATTTCACTCAGGCTGCAGTGGCAGGCCTGTGTAAGATTTGTCAGAGCTCCCTATGGGTGGCAAAAGAAATGCTGCAGCCCATAGGGATCTCCTGGAACCCCAATACCCTGGGTACCTCAGTACCATATACTAGGGAATTATAAGGGTGTTCCAGTAAGCCAATGTAAATTGGTAAAATTGGTCACTAGCCTGTTAGTGACAATTTGAAAGTAATGAGAGAGCATAACCACTGAGGTTCTGGTTAGCAGAGCCTCAGTGAGACAGTTAGGCACCACACAGGGAACATACACATGCACACCTATGAGCACTGGGGCCCTGTGTGACAGGGTCCCAGTGACACATACATATAGGCCACAAACCTATGAGCACTGGGGTCCTGACCAGCAGGATCCCAGTGACACATAACAACCATACTGAAAACATGGTGTTTTCACTATGAGCACTGAGGCCTGGCCATCAGGATCCCAGTGAGACAGTGAAAACAGTGACAAACACCCTGACATACACTCACAAACAGGCCAAAAGTGGGGGTAACAAGGCTAGAAAGAGGCTACCTTCTCACACTGTTTCTGCCACTTCTCCGGGTGCTACCTGCTTCAGTGAGGGCTCCTTGTCTTGCTCGATGTCCCCTCTCTCTTCAGGTCCAATTTGCGACCTGCTGGTCCCTCCTGGGCCCCAGTAGTGTCCAAAAACGCCAACATCATGATTTGCAGCTAGCAAGGCTTGTTGGTGTCCTTTCGGCGGGAAAACACTTCTGCACGACTCTCCAAGGCGAGAGGGATCCGTCCACCAAAGGGGAAGTGTGAGAAAGTAGCCTCTTTCTAGCCTTGTTACCCCCACTTTTGGCCTGTTTGTGAGTGTATGTCAGGATGTTTGTCACTGTTTTCACTGTCTCACTGGGATCCTGATGGCTAGGCCCCAGTGCTCATAGTGAAAACACTATGTTTTCAGTATGTTTGTTATGTGTCACTGGGACCCTGCTAGTCAGGACCCCAGTGCTCATAAGGTTGTGGCCTATATGTATGTGTCACTGGGACCCTGTCACACAGGGCCCCAGTGCTCATAGGTGTGCATGTATGTGTTCCCTGTGTGGTGCCTAACTGTCTCACTGAGGCTCTGCTAACCAGGACCTCAGTGGTTATGCTCTCTCATTTCTTTCCAAATTGTCACTAACAGGCTAGTGACCATTTTTACCAATTTACATTGGCTTACTGGAACACCCTTATAATTCCCTAGTATATGGTACTGAGGTACCCAGGGTATTGGGGTTCCAGGAGATCTCTATGGACTGCCGCATTTCTTTTGCCACCCATAGGGAGCTCTGACAATTCTTACACAGGCCTGCCACTGCAGCCTGAGTGAAATAACGTCCACGTTATTTCACAGCCATTTTACACTGCACTTAAGTAACTTATAAGTCACCTATATGTCTAACCTTTACCTGGTAAAGGTTAGGTGCAAAGTTACTTAGTGTGTGGGCACCCTGGCACTAGCCAAGGTGCCCCCACATTGTTCAGAGCCAATTCACTGAACTTTGTGAGTGCGGGGACACCATTACACGCGTGCACTACATATAGGTCACTACCTATATGTAGCTTCACAATGGTAACTCCGAAAATGGCCATGTAACATGTCTATGATCATGGAATTGCCCCCTCTATGCCATCCTGGCATAGTTGGCACAATCCCATGATCCCAGTGGTCTGTAGCACAGACCCTGGTACTGCCAAACTGCCCTTCCTGGGGTTTCACTGCAGCTGCTGCTGCTGCCAACCCCTCAGACAGGCATCTGCCCTCCTGGGGTCCAGCCAGGCCTGGCCCAGGATGGCAGAACAAAGAACTTCCTCTGAGAGAGGGTGTGACACCCTCTCCCTTTGGAAAATGGTGTGAAGGCAGGGGAGGAGTAGCCTCCCCCAGCCTCTGGAAATGCTTTGTTGGGCACAGAGGTGCCCAATTCTGCATAAGCCAGTCTACACCGGTTCAGGGACCCTTTAGCCCCTCCTCTGGCGCGAAACTGGACAAAGGAAAGGGGAGTGACCACTCCCCTGACCTGCACCTCCCCTGGGAGGTGTCCAGAGCTCCTCCAGTGTGCTCCAGACCTCTGCCATCTTGGAAACAGAGGTGCTGCTGGCACACTGGACTGCTCTGAGTGGCCAGTGCCACCAGGTGACGTCAGAGACTCCTGCTGATAGGCTCCTTCAGGTGTTAGTAGCCTATCCTCTCTCCTAGGTAGGCAAACCCTCTTTTCTGGCTATTTAGGGTCTCTGTCTCTGGGGAAACTTCAGATAACGAATGCAAGAGCTCATCCGAGTTCCTCTGCATCTCTCTCTTCACCTTCTGATAAGGAAACGACTGCTGACCGCGCTGGAAGCCTGCAAACCTGCAACATAGTAGCAAAGACGACTACTGCAACTCTGTAACGCTGATCCTGCCGCTTTCTCGACTGTTTTCCTGCTTGTGCATGCTGTGGGGGTAGCCTGCCTCCTCTCTGCACCAGAAGCTCCGAAGAAATCTCCCGTGGGTCGACGGAATCTTCCCCCTGCAACCGCAGGCACCAAAAAGCTGCATTACCAGTCCATTGGGTCTCCTCTCAGCACGACGAGCGAGGTCCCTCGAATCCAGCGACTCTGTCCAAGTGACCCCCACAGTCCAGTGACTCTTCAGCCCAAGTTTGATGGAGGTAAGTCCTTGCCTCACCTCGCTGGGCTGCATTGCTGGGAACCGCGACTTTGCAGCTACTCCGGCCCCTGTGCACTTCCGGCGGAAATCCTTTGTGCACAGCCAAGCCTGTGTCCACGGCACTCTAACCTGTATTGCACGACTTTCTAAGTTGGTCTCCGGCGACGTGGGACTCCTTTGTGCAACTTTGGCGAGCACTGTTTCACGCATCCTCGTAGTGCCTGTTTCTGGCACTTCTCCGGATGCTACCTGCTTCACAGAGGGCTCTTTGTCTTGCTCGACGTCCCCTCTCTCTTCAGGTCCACTTTGCGACCTCCTGGTCCCTCCTGGGCCCCAGCAGCGTCCAAAAACGCCAAATGCACGATTTGCAGCTAGCAAGGCTTGTTGGCGTTCTTTCGGCGGGAAAACACTTCTGCACGACTCTCCAAGGTGAGAGGGATCCGTCCTCCAAAGGGGAAGTCTCTAGCCCTTTTCGTTCCTGCAGAAACCTCAGCTTCTTCAGTCCAGTCGAAGCTTCTTTGCACCCGCAGCTGGCATTTCCTGGGCCTCTGCCCATCTCCGACTTGCTTGTGACTTTTGGACTTGGTCCCCTTGTTCCACAGGTACCCTAGATTGGAAATCCACAGTTGTTGCATTGCTGGTTTGTGTCTTTCCTGCATTATTCCTCTAACACGACTACTTTGTCCTTAGGGGAACTTTAGTGCACTTTGCACTCACTTTTCAGGGTCTTGGGGAGGGTTATTTTTCTAACTCTCACTATTTTCTAATAGTCCCAGCGACCCTCTACAAGGTCACATAGGTTTGGTGTCCATTCGTGGTTCGCATTCCACTTTTGGAGTATATGGTTTGTGTTGCCCCTATCCCTATGTTTCCCCATTGCATCCTATTGTAACTATACATTGTTTGCACTGTTTTCTAAGACTATACTGCCTATTTTTGCTATTGTGTATATATATATTGTGTATATTTCCTATCCTCTCACTGAGGGTACACTCTAAGATACTTTGGCATATTGTCATAAAAATAAAGTACCTTTATTTTTAGTATAACTGTGTATTGTGTTTTCTTATGATATTGTGCATATGACACTAAGTGGTACTGTAGTAGCTTCACACGTCTCCTAGTTCAGCCTAAGCTGCTCTGCTAAGCTACCATTATCTATCAGCCTAAGCTGCTAGACACCCTATACACTAATAAGGGATAACTGGGCCTGGTGCAAGGTGCAAGTACCCCTTGGTACTCACTACAAGCCAGTCCAGCCTCCTACATTGGTTGTGCAGTGGTGGGATAAGTGCTTGAGACTACTTACCACTCTTGTCATTGTACTTTTCATAAGAGAAAAATATACAAAACAAGGTCAGTGTATATACACATAGCCAAAAAGTTTTGCATTTCCTCTTTTCACTCTTTTCTAAGTGCTGAAAAGTACTCCTAAACTTTCAAAAAGTTCTTAAAAGTTTAAAAAGTTTTTTTCTGTCTTTCCAAAAAGTTCTGAAAACTTTTTTCTCTTTTTCTATCACTTTAACTCTCTTTAAAAATGTCTGGCACAGGCCAAAGTGTTGATCTGTCCAAACTTGCATATGACAACCTTAGCTGGAAAAGAGCAAGGAGTCTCTGTATAGAGAGAGGTTTGAGTGTAGGGAAGAATCCTTCCTTGGAACTGTTACTTAACATGCTTAGAGAACAGGATAAGGCCATAGGTGCCCCATCTGTTGAAAAAGTACCTAATAGTTCCCAATCTGATTCAGGGACTCCCCCAGGAAAAGATTCAGGAAAGAAACTTCCTAGCCTGCCCATTACTAGACAATCTAGCATAGATGGTAATGATGATGAGCCACACCAAATAAATAGTGTTGTCTCACATCATAGCAAAAGCATTTATTCTCACCATACTGGTAGTAATGTTTCTGTAAACCAAGCTGTTAGGGTGGCTTCTGTAAGGGACAGGTCTCCTTCTGTTCATTCCCATCATAGCTCTGTTTCTAGAAATGTCCCTCCCACCAACCCTGATGACAGACTGTTAGAGAGGGAACTCAATAAGTTGAGGGTGGAACAAACCAGACTGAAGCTTAAAAAGCAACAGCTGGATTTGGATAGACAGTCTTTTGAATTAGAGAAGGAAAGACAGAAGTTGGGTTTAGATACCCATGGTGGCAGCAGCAGTATTCCCCATAGTCATCCTGCAAAAGAGCATGATTCCAGGAATCTGCACAAGATAGTTCCCCCTTATAAGGAGGGGGATGACATTAACAAGTGGTTTGCTGCACTTGAGAGGGCCTGTGTTGTACAGGATGTCCCTCAAAGGCAGTGGGCTGCTATCCTATGGCTATCATTTAGTGGAAAAGGTAGGGATAGGCTCCTTACTGTGAAAGAAAATGATGCCAATAACTTTACAGTTCTTAAGAATGCACTCCTGGATGGTTATGGCTTAACCACTGAACAGTACAGGATAAAGTTCAGAGAGACCAAAAAGGAGTCTTCACAAGACTGGGTTGATTTCATTGACCATTCAGTGAAGGCCTTGGAGGGGTGGTTACATGGCAGTAAAGTTACTGATTATGAAAGCCTGTATAACACAATCCTGAGAGAGCATATACTTAATAATTGTGTGTCTGATTTGTTGCACCAGTACCTGGTAGACTCTGATCTGACCTCTCCCCAAGAATTGGGAAAGAAGGCAGACAAATGGGTCAGAACAAGGGTGAACAGAAAAGTTCATACAGGGGGTGACAAAGATGGCAATAAGAAGAAAGATGGTGAAAAATCTCAAGATAAGCATGGGGATAAGGGTAAAACCAAAGATCCCACTTCAAATCTTAAACACTCTTCAGAGGGTGGGGATAAAACTAATTCTTCCTCTTCTTCTCAACCTGCACACATTAAAAAGCCTTGGTGCTTTGTGTGTAAAAACAGAGGCCATAGGCCAGGGGATAAGTCCTGTCCAGGTAAACCCCCTGAGCCTACCACCACTAATACATCAAGCTCTAGTGCCCCTAGCAGTAGTGGTACTAGTGGTGGGACTGCTGGCAACAGTCAAGCAAAGGGTGTAGTTGGGTTCACTTTTGGGTCCATAGTAGAAACTGGGGTAGTCACTCCCAAGACAGTTTCTGTCACACCTAGTGGCATTGGCCTTGCCACACTGGCTGCTTGTCCCCTTACAATGGATAAGTACAGGCAGACAGTTTCAATAAATGGTGTTGAGGCCTTGGCCTACAGGGACACAGGTGCCAGTTTCACTTTGGTGACTGAAAACCTAGTGCACCCTGATCAACACATCATTGGACAACAGTATAAGATTATTGATGTCCACAACTCCACTAAGTTTCTTCCCTTAGCTATAATTCAGTTTAGTTGGGGTGGAGTTACTGGCCCTAAGCAGGTGGTGGTATCACCTAGCTTACCTGTAGACTGTCTCTTAGGTAATGACCTAGAGGCCTCAGGTTGGGCTGATGTAGAGTTTTATGCCCATGCAGCCATGCTGGGCATCCCTGAGGAATTGTTCCCTCTCATTTCTACTGAAATGAAAAAGCAAAGGAGAGAAGGCCTGAAAACTCAGGAACCCTCTCCATTAACAGGTAAAAAGGGTATCACAGTATCCCCTAACCACCCTACCATTCAGGATACCATTCCTGTGGTGGGAGAAACCTCTCCTGGGGTGGCACCTGTTCCAAGGGAATCATCAGTTGGCAAAACTGTACTCCCTGAGGTGGAAGTACCTCTCTGTGGGATAACTAACATTGGTGAGAAAAAGAGCACCATTTTAGTTAACATGGAGCATCCCTCCAACCCTCCCAGAGAAACTTTAGTGCAGAAACTCTGCACTGCCTCACAACACTTAGGACAGCATCCCTGCCCTAGTGTGGAGCTGATAGGACAGCATCCCTGCCCTGCTCCAACCCAAGAGAAACAGCATCCCTGTTCTCTCTTCCAGCCATATGGACAAAGTTTTTGCCCAGCTATGGCTTTTCTGAGACAGCATCCCTGTCTGGCATTTCCATCACTACAAATAGGTTCAGTGGACAATTCCCACTGCTCTAAACTAAAACTTACTGATAGAAACTCTGAAAATACATCTTCACATTGTTGCTTAGCTAAAAAACTTCAAACAGGGTGGTTTACATCCCCACAGGGAAGTAACCATATAGTGGATGATAAAGGGAGTAACCAGTCTATTGCAGAGCTACTCTCTACTTATCACCACTTAGACAATAAAGTCTCAACTGGCCAAGGTTAGCCTTATTGTCCTTCGTTTGGGGGGGGGTTGTGTGAGAAAGTAGCCTCTTTCTAGCCTTGTTACCCCACTTTTGGCCTGTTTGTGAGTGTATATCAGGATGTTTGTCACTGTTTTCACTGTCTCACTGGGATCCTGATGGCTAGGCCCCAGTGCTCATAGTGAAAACACTATGTTTTCAGTATGTTTGTTATGTGTCACTGGGACCCTGCTAGTCAGGACCCCAGTGCTCATAAGGTTGTGGCCTATATGTATGTGTCACTGGGACCCTGTCACACAGGGCCCCAGTGCTCATAGGTGTGCATGTATGTGTTCCCTGTGTGGTGCCTAACTGTCTCACTGAGGCTCTGCTAACCAGGACCTCAGTGGTTATGCTCTCTCATTTCTTTCCAAATTGTCACTAACAGGCTAGTGACCATTTTTACCAATTTACATTGGCTTACTGGAACACCCTTATAATTCCCTAGTATATGGTACTGAGGTACCCAGGGTATTGGGGTTCCAGGAGATCCCTATGGGCTGCAGCATTTCTTTTGCCACCCATAGGGAGCTACTACTTACTACTTTTGTCATTGTACTTTTCATAAGAGAAAAATATCCAAAACAAGTTCAGTGTATGTACACCTGTAGGAGGGACCAGGATGTCCCCAATTGCGTCAAGGGACAGAGGGGGCGCCCAGCAAGACAAGGAGCCCTCTGAAAAGCAGGCAGCACCCGCAGAAGTGTCGGAACAGGCACTACAAAGAGGAGTGAAACGGTGCTCACCCGAAGTTGCACAAAGGAGTCCCACGCCGCCGGAGGACAACTTAGAAAGTCATGCAATGCAGGTTAGAGTGGCGTAGACCCAGGCTTGGCTGTGCACAAAGGATTTCCGCCGGAAGTGCACAGAGGCCAGAGTAGCTGCAAAAGACGCGGTTCCCAGCAATACAGTCTGGCGTGGGGAGGCAACGACTTACCTCCACCAAACTTGGACTGAAGAGTCACTGGACTGTGGGAGTCACTTGGACAGAGTTGCTGGATTCAAGGGACCTCGCTCGTCGTGCTGAGAGGAGACCCAGGGGACCGGTGATGCAGTTCTTTGGTGCCTGCGGTAGCAGGGGGAAGATTCCGTCGACCCACGGGAGATTTCTTCGGAGTTTCTAGTGCAGAGAGGAGGCAGACTACCCCCACAGCATGCACCACCAGGAAAACAGTCGAGAAGGCGGCAGGATCAGCGTTACAGAGTTGCAGTAGTCGTCTTTGCTACTTTGTTGCAGTTTTGCAGGCTTCCAGCGCGGTCAGCAGTCGATTCCTTGGCAGAAGGTGAAGAGAGAGATGCAGAGGAACTCTGATGAGCTCTTGCATTCGTTATCTAAGGAATTCCCCAAAGCAGAGACCCTAAATAGCCAGAAAAGAGGGTTTGGCTACTTAGGAGAGAGGATAGGCTAGCAACACCTGAAGGAGCCTATCGGAAGGAGTCTCTGACGTCACCTGCTGGCCCTGGCCACTCAGAGCAGTCCAGTGTGCCAGCAGCACCTCGGTTTCCAAGATGGCAGAGGTCTGGAGCACACTGGAGGAGCTCTGGGCACCTCCCCTGGGAGGTGCAGGTCAGGGGAGTGGTCACTCCCCTTTCCTTTGTCCAGTTTCGCGCCAGAGCAGGGCTGAGGGGTCCCTGAACCGGTGTAGACTGGCTTATGCAGAAATGCGCACCATCTGTGCCCATGAAAGCATTTCCAGAGGCTGGGGGAGGCTACTCCTCCCCTGCCTTAACACCTTTTTCCAAAGGGAGAGTGTGTAACACCCTCTCTCTGAGGAAGTCCTTTGTTCTGCCATCCCGGGCCAAGCCTGGCTGGACCCTAGGAGAGCAGAAACCTGTCTGAGGGGTTGGCAGCAGCAGCAGCTGCAGTGAAACCCCTGAAACGGCAGTTTGGCAGTACCAGGGTCTGTGCTACAGACCCGTGGGATCATGGGATTGTGCCAACTATGCCAGGATGGCATAGAGGGGGCAATTCCATGATCATAGACATGTTACATGGCCATATTCGGAGTTACCATTGTGAAGCTACACATAGGTAGTGACCCATGTGTAGTGCACAAGTGTAATGGTGTCCCCGCACTCACAAAGTCCGGGGAATTTGACCTGAACAATGTGGGGGCACCTTGGCTAGTGCCACGGTGCCCACACACTAAGTAACTTTGCACCTAACATTTACCAGGTAAAGGTTAGACATACAGGTGACTTATAAGTTACTTAAGTGCAGTGGTAAATGGCTGTGAAATAACGTGGACGTTATTTCACTCAGGTTGCAGTGGCAGGCCTGTGTAAGAATTGTCAGAGCTCTCTATGGGTGGCACAAGAAATGCTGCAGCCCATAGGGATCTCTTGGAACCCCAATACCCTGGGTACCTCAGTACCATATACTAGGGAATTATAAAGGTGTTCCAGTATGCCAATGTGAATTGGTGAAATTGGTCACTAGGCTGTTAGTGACAATTTGGAAAGAAATGAGAGAGCATAACCACTGAGGTTCTGGATAGCAGAGCCTCAGTGAGACAATTAGTCATAACACAGGAAACACTTTCAGGCACACTTATGAGCACTGGGGCCCTGGCTGGCAGGGTCCCAGTGACACATACAACTAAAACAACATATATACAGTGAAAAATGGGGGTAACATGCCAGGCAAGATGGTACTTTCCTACACTTACCACTTTTGTCATTGTACTTTTCATAAGAGAAAAATATACAAAACAAGTTCAGTGTATGTACACCTAACCAAAAAGTTTTGCTTTTCTTCTCTCACTTCTTCACTAAGTGCTGAAAAGTACCTCTAAACTTTCTAAAAAGTTCTTAAAAAGTTTTAAAAGTTTTTTTTTTCTGTCTTTCCAAAAGTTCTAAAAAACATTTTCTCACTTTTTCTATCACTTAAACACTTTCTAAAATGTCTGGCACAGGCCAAACTGTTGATCTGTCCAAACTTGCTTATGATCACCTTAGCTGGAAAGGAGCAAGGAGTCTCTGCATAGAAAGAGGTTTAAGTGTAGGGAAGAATTCCTCTAGAGAACTGTTGGTTAATATGCTTGCTGAACAGGATAAGGCCAGAGGTGGCACTTCTGTTGAGAAATTAGCTGATGGTTCCCAATGTGACCCTGGGGCACCCCTAGCAAAAGATTTAGAAGGGACACTTCCTACCCTGCCCATTTGCAGACCACCTAGCATAGCTGGTACTGATGTAGAGTCACATCACAGTAATAGTGTTGCCTCACATCACAGTAAGAGTGTTCCTTGTCATCATAGTAGAAGTGCTGTTTTTGTTAGCCAGGCTGTTAGAGTGCCACATGTAAGGGCCAGGTCTCCTTCTGTTCATTCTCAGCATACTTCTGTTTCTAGACATGCCTCTCCCACCCACCCTGATGACAGAATGTTAGAAAGGGAACTCAATAGATTGAGAGTGGAACAATCCAGGCTGAAGCTCAAGAAGCAACAGCTGGATTTAGATAGGCAGTCCTTAGAAGTGGAAAAGAAAAGACAGAAATTGGGTTTAGAAACCCATGGTGGCAGCAGCAGTATTCCAAATAGTCATCCTGCAAAAGAGCATGATTCTAGGAATCTGCATAAGATCTTATAAGGAGGGGTATGACATTATCAAGTGGTTTGCTGCATTTGAGAGGGCCTGTGTTGTACAGGATGTCCCTCAAAGGCAGTGGGTGTAGGAGGCTGGACTGGCTTGTAGTGAGTACCAAGGGGTACTTACACCTTGCACCAGGCCCAGGTATCCCTTATTAGTGTATAGGGGTGTCTAGCAGCTTAGGCTCATAGAAAAGGTAGCTTAGCAGAGCAGCTTAGGCTGAACTAGGAGACAAGTGAAGCTCCTACAGTACCACTAGTGTCACTTGCACAATCTCATAAGAAAACACAATACACAGATATACTAAAAATAAAGGTACTTTATTTTTATGACAATATGCCAAAGTATCTCAGTGAGTACCCTCAGTATGAGAATAGCAAATATACACAAGATATATGTACACAATACCAAAAATATGCAGTATAGCAATAGAAAACAGTGCAAACAATGTATAGTTACAATAGGATGCAATAGGGACACATAGGGATAGGGGCAACACACACCATATACTCCAAAAGTGGAATGCGAACCACGAATGGACCCCAAACCTATGTGACCTTGTAGAGGGTCGCTGGGACTGTAAGAAAATAGTGAGGGTTAGAAAAATAGCCCACCCCACGACCCTGCAAAGTGAATGCAAAGTGCACTGAAGTTCCCCAAAGAGCACAGAAGTCGTGATAGGGGAATTCTGCAGGAAAGACCAACACCAGCAATGCAACAACGATGGATTTCCAGACTAGAGTACATGTGGAACAAGGGGACCAAGTCCAAAAGTCACGATCAAGTCGAGAGTGGGAAGATGCCCAGGAAATGCCAGCTGTGGGTGCAAAGAAGCTGCTACTAGGAGGTAAAAGCTGAGGATTCTGCAGGAACAACAAGGGCTAGAAACTTCCCCTTTGGAGGATGGATGTCCCACGTTGTGAAGAGTTGTGCAGAATTGTTTTCCCACTGAAAGACCGCAAACAAGCCTTGCTAGCTGCAAGCTTGCAGTTTAAAGTTTTTGGATGCTGCTGTGGCCCAGGAGGGACCAGGATGTCGCCAATTGCGTGAGGCGACAGAGGGTGTGTCCAGCAAGACAAAGAGCCCCCTCAGAAGCAGGCAGCTCCCACAGAAGTGCCGGAACAGGCACTCTAAAGTGGAGTGAAATGGTGCTCACCCGAAGTTGCACAAGAGAGTCCCACGCCGCCGGAGGACAACTCAGGAGGTCGTGCAATGCAGGTTAGAGTGCTGTGGACCCAGGCTTGGCTGTGCACAAAGGAAATCCTAGAAAAGTGCACAGGAGCAGGAGTAGCTGTAAAACACGCGGTTCCCAGCAATGCAGTCTGGCATGGGGAGGCAAGGACTTACCTCCACCAAACTTGGACTGAAGAGTCACTGGACTGTGGGAGTCACTTGGACAGAGTTGCTGAGTTCAAAGGACCTCGCTCGTCGTGCTGAGAGGAGACCCAGAGGACCGGTGATGCAGTTCTTTGGTGCCTGCGGTTGCAGGGGGAAGATTCCGTCGACCCACAGGAGATTTCTTCAGACCTTCTAGTGCAGAGAGGAGGCAGACTACCCCCACAGCATGCACCACCAGGAAAACAGTTGAGAAGGCGGCAGGATCAGCGCTACAGTGTCGCAGTAGTCTTTGCTACTTTGTTGCAGTTTTGCAGGCTTCCAGCGTGGTCAGCAGTCGATTCCTTGGCAGAAGGTGAAGAGAGAGATGCAGAGGAACTCTGATGAGCTCTTGCATTCTTTATCTAAGGAATTCCCCAAAGCAGAGACCCTAAATAGCCAGAAAAGAGGGTTTGGCTACTTAGGAGAGAGGATAGGCTAGCAACACCTGAAGGAACCTATCAAAAGGAGTCTCTGACGTCACCTGCTGGCCCTGGCCACTCAGAGCAGTCCAGTATGCCAGCAGCACCTCTGTTTCCAAGCTGGCAGAGGTCTGGAGCACACTGGAGGAGCTCTGGGCACCTCCCAGGGGAGGTGCAGGTCAGGGGAGTGGTCACTCCCCTTTCCTTTGTCCAGTTTCGCGCCTGAGCAGGGCTGAGGGGTCCCTGAACCGGTGTAGACTGGCTTATGCAGAAATGGGCACCATCTGTGCCCATGAAAGCATTTCCAGAGGCTGGGGGAGGCTACTCCTTCCCTGCCTTAACACGTTTTTCCAAAGGGAGAGCGTGTAACACCCTCTCTCTGAGGAAGTCCTTTGTTCTGCCTTCCTGGGCCAAGCCTGGCTAGACCCCAGGAGAGCAGAAACCTGTCTGAGGGGTTGGCAGCAGCAGCAGCTGCAGTGAAACCCCTGAAAAGGCAGTTTGGCAGTACCCGGGTCTGTGCTAGAGACCCGTGGGATCATGGGATTGTGCCAACAATGCCAGGATGGCATAGAGGGGGCAATTCCATGATCATAGACATGTTACATGGCCATATTCGGAGTTACCATTGTGAAGCTACAAATAGGTAGTGACCTATGTGTAGTGCACGCGTGTAATGGTGTCCCCTCACTCACAAAGTCCGGGGAATTTGCCCTGAACTATGTGGGGGCGCCTTGGCTAGTGCCAGGGTGCCCACACACTAAGTAACTTAGCACCCAACCTGTACCAGGTAAAGGTTAGACATATAGGTGACTTATAAGTTACTTAAGTGCAGTGGTAATTGGCTGTGAAATAACGTGGACGTTATTTCACTCAGGCTGCAGGGGCAGGCCTGTGTAAGAATTGTCAGTGCTCCCTATCGGTGGCAAAAGAAATGCTGCAGCCCATAGGGATCTCCTGGAACGCCAATATCCTGGGTACCTAAGTACCATATACTAGGGAATTATAAGGGTGTTCCAGTATGCCAATGTAAATTGGTGAAATTGGTCACTAGCCTGTTAGTGACAATTTGGAAAGAAATTAGAGAGCATAACCACTGAGGTTCTGGTTAGCAGAGCCTCAGTGAGACAGTTAGGCACCACACAGGGAACACATACATATAGGTCACAAACTTATGAGCTCTGGGGTCCTGGCTAGCAGGGTCCCAGTGACACGGAACAAACATACTGAAAACATAGGGTTTTCACTATGAACACTGGGTCCTGGCTGGCAGGATCCCAGTGAGACAGTGAAAACACCCTAACATACACTCACAAACATGCCAAAAGTGGAGGTAACAAGGCTAGAAAGAGCCTACTTTCTCACACAACCCCCCCCCCAAACGAAGGACTATAAGGCTAACCTTGGCCAGTTGAGACTTTATTGTCTAAGTGGTGATAAGTAGAGAGTAGCTCTGTAATAGACTGGTTACTCCCTTTATCATCCACTATATGGTTACTTCCCTGTGGGGATGTAAACCACCCTGTTTGAAGTTTTTTAGCTAAGCAACAATGTGAAGATGTATTTTCAAAGTCTCTATCAGTAAGTTTTAGTTTAGAGCAGTGGGAATTATCCACTGAACCTATTTCTAGTGATGAGAATGCCAGACAGGGATGCTGTCTCAATAAAGCCATAGCTGGGCAAAAACTTTATCCATATGGCTGGAAGAGAGAACATGGATGCTGTTTCTCTTGAGTTGGAGCAGGGCAGGGATGCTGTCCTATGAGCTCCACACTAGGGCAGGGATGCTGTCCTAAGTGTTGTGAGGCAGTGCAGAATTTCTGCACTAAAGTTTCTCTGGGAGGGTTGGAGGGATGCTCCATGTTAACTAAAATGGTGCTCTTTTTCTCACCAATGTTAGTTATCCCACAGAGAGGTACTTCTACCTCAGGGAGTACAGCTTTGAAAGCTGATGATTCCCTTGGAACAGGTGCCACCCCAGGAGAGGTTTCTCCTCCCACAGGAATGATATCCTGATTTGCAGGGTGGTTAGGGGATACTGTGATACCCTTTTTACCTGTTGGTGGAGAGGGATCCTGAGTTTTCAGGCCTTCTATCCTTTGCTTTTTCATTTCAGTAGAAATGAGAGGGAACAATTCCTCTGGGATGCCTAGCATGGCTGCATGGGCATAAAACTCTACATCAGCCCAACCTGAGGCCCCTAGGTCATTACCTAAGAGACAGGCTACAGGTAAGCTAGGTGATACCACCACCTGCTTAGGGCCAGTAACTCCACCCCAACTAAACTGAATTATAGCTAAGGGAAGAAACTTAGCGGAGTTATGGACATCAATAATTTTATACTGTTGTCCAATGATGTGTTGTTCAGGATGCACTAGGTTTTCAGTCACCAAAGTGATACTGGCACCTGTGTCCCTGTAGGCCAAGGCCTCAACACCATTTATTGAAACTGTCTGCCTGTACTTATCCATTGTAAGGGGACAAGCAGCCAGTGTGGCAAGGCCAGTGCCACTACGTGTGACAGAAACTGTCTTGGGACTGACTACCCAGTTTCTATTATGGACCCATAAGTGAACCCAACTACACCCTTAACTTGACTGTTGCCAGCAGTCCCACCACTAGTACCACTACTGCTAGGGGCACTAGAGCTTGATGTATTAGGGGTGGTAGGTTCAGGGGGTTTACCTGGACAGGTCTTATCCCCTGGCCTATGGCCTCTGTTTTTACACACAAAGCACCAAGGCTTTTTAAATTGTGTAGGTTGAGAAGAAGAGGAAGAATTTGTTTTATCCCCACCCCCTGAAGAGTGTTTAAGATTTGAAGTGGGATCTTTGGTTTTACCCTTATCCCCATGCTTATGTTGAGATTTTTCACCATCTTTCTTCTTGCCATCTATGTCACCACCTGTATGAACTTTTCTGTTCACTCTTGTTCTGACCCATTTGTCTGCCTTCTTTCCCAATTCTTGGGGAGAGGTCAGATCTGAGTCCACTAGATACTGGTGCAACAAATCAGACACACAATTATTAAGAATATGCTCTTTCAGTATTATGTTATACAGTCTTTCATAGTCAGTAACATTACTGCCATGTAACCACCCCTCCAAGGCCTTCATTGAATGGTCAACAAAGTCTACCCAGTCTTGTGAAGACTCCTTTTTGGTTTCTCTGAACTTCATCCTGTACTTTTCAGTGGTTAAGCCATAACCATCTAGGAGTGCATTCTTAAGAACTTTGAAATTATTGGCATCACTTTCTTTCACAGTAAGGAGCCTATCCCTACCCTTTCCACTAAATGATAGCCATAGGATAGCAGCCCACTGTGAGAAAGGAGCCTCTTTCTAGCCTTGTTACCCCCACTTTTGGCCTGTTTGTGAGTGTATGTCAGGGTGTTTTCGCTGTCTCACTGGGATCCTGCTAGCCAGGACCCAGTGCTCATAGTGAAAACCCTATGTTTTCAGTATGTTTGTTATGTGTCACTGGGACCATGCTAGCCAGGACCCCAGTGCTCATAAGTTTGTGACCTATATGTATGTATTCCCTGTGTGGTGCCTAACTGTCTCACTGAGGCTCTGCTAACCAGAACCTCAGTGGTTATGCTCTCTCTGTACAAATTGTCACTACCAGGCTAGTGACCAATTTCACCAATTTACATTGGCATACTGGAACACCCTTATAATTCCCTAGTATATGGTACTGAGGTACCCAGGGTATTGGGATTCCAGGAGATCCCTATGGGCTGCAGCATTTCTTTTACCACCGATAGGGAGCTCTGACAATTCTTACACAGGCCTGCCACTGCAGCCTGAGTGAAATAACGTCCACGTTATTTCACAGCCATTTAACACTAAACTTAAGTAAATTATAAGTCACCTATATGTCTAACCTTTACCTGGTAAAAGTTGGGTGCTAAGTTACTTAGTGTGTGGGCACCCTGGCACTAGCCAAAGTGCCCCCACATTGTTCAGGGCAAATTCCCCGGACTTTGTGAGTGCGGGGACACCATTACACGTGTGCACTACACATAGGTCACTACCTATGTGTAGCTTCACAGTGGTAACTCGAATATGGCCATGTAACATGTCTATGATCATGGAATTGCCCCCTCTATGCCATCCTGGCATTGTTGGCACAATCCCATGATCCCACTGGCCTCTAGCACAGACCCGGGTACTGCCAATCTGCCTTTTCAGGGGTTTCACTGCAGCTGCTGCTGCTGCCTACCCCTCAGACAGGTTTCTGCCCTCCTGGGGTCCAGCCAGGCTTGGCCCAGGAGGGCAGAACAAAGGACTTCCTCAGAGAGAGGGTGTTACACCTTCTCCCTTTGGATAAAGGTGTTAAGGCAGGGGAGGAGTAGCCTCCACCAGCCTCTGGAAATGCTTTCATGGGCACAGATGGTGCCCATTTCTGCATAAGCCAGTCTACACCGGTTCAGGGACCCCTCAGCCCTGCTCTGGCGCGAAACTGGACAAAGGAAAGGGGAGTGACCACTCCCCTGACCTGCACCTCCCCTGGGAGGTGCCCAGAGCTCCTCCAGTGTGCTCCAGACCTCTGCCATCTTGGAAACAGAGGTGCTGCTGGCACACTGGACTGCTCTGAGTGGCCAGGGCCAGCAGGTGATGTCAGAGACTCCTTCTGATAGGCTCCTTCAGGTGTTGCTAGCCTATCCTCTCTCCTAAGTAGCCAAACCCTCTTTTCTGGCTATTTAGGGACTCTGCTTTGGGGATTTCCTTAGATAACGAATGCAAGAGCTCATCAGAGTTCCTCTGCATCTCTCTCTTCACCTTCAGCCAAGGAATCGACTGCTGACCGCGCTGGAGGCCTGCAAAACTGCAACAAAGTAGCGAAGACGACTACTGCAACTCTGTAACGCTGATCCTGCCGCCTTCTCGACTGTTTTCCTGGTGGTGCATACTGTGGGGGTAGTCTGCCTCCTCTCTGTAGGAGGCTGGACTGGCTTGTAGTGCGTACCAAGGGGTACTTACACCTTGCACCAGGCCCAGGTATCCCTTATTAGTGTATAGGGTGTCTAGCAGCTTAGGCCGATAGATAATGGTAGCTTAGCAGAGCAGCTTAGGCTGAACTAGGAGACGTGTGAAGCTACTACAGTACCACAAGTGTCACTTGCACAATACCATAAGAAAACACAATACACAGTTATACTAAAAATAAAGGTACTTTATTTTTATGACAATATGTCAAAGTATCTCAGAGTGTACCCTCAGAGTGAGGATAGCAAATATACACAAGTTATATGTACACAGTACTAAAAATAGGCAGCATAGTCTTAGAAAACAGTGCAAACAATGTATAGTTACAATAGGATGCAATGGAGACACATAGGGATAGGGGCAACACAAACCATATACTCCAAAAGTCGAATGCGAACCACGAATGGACCCCAAACCTATGTGACCTTGTAGAGGGTCGCTGGGACTATTAGAAAATAGTGAGAGTTAGAAAATTAGCCCTCCCCAAGACCCTGAAAAGTGAGTGCAAAGTGCACTAAAGTTCCCCAAAAGACAAAGAAGTCGTGATAGAGGAATAATGCAGGAAAGACACAAACCAACAATGCAACACCGATGGATTTCCAATCTAGGGTACCTGTGGAACAAGGGGACCAAGTCCAAAAGTCACAAGCAAGTCGGAGAGTGGCAAATGCCCAGGAAATGCCAGCTGTGGGTGCAAGGGAGCTTCTACTGGACAGAAGAAGCAAAGGTTTCTGCAGGAACGAAAAAGGCTAGAGACTTCCCCTTTGGTGGACGGATCCAGCTCGCCGTTTAGAGTCGTGCAGAAGTGTTTTCCCGCCGAAAGAACGCCAACAAGCCTTGCTAGCTGCAAATCATGCGGTTAGCGTTTTTGGAAGCTGCTGTGGCCCAGGAGGGACCAGGAGGTCGAAAATTGGACCCGGAGGTAGAGGGGACGTCGAGCAAGACAAGGAGCCCTCTCAGCAGCAGGTAGCACCCAGAGAAGTGCCAGAAACAGGCACTACGAGGATGCGTGAAACGGTGCTCGCCGAAGTTGCACAAAGGAGTCCCACATCGCCGGAGAGCAACTTAGAAAGTCATGCAATGCAGGTTAGAGTGCCGTGGACCCAGGCTTGGCTGTGCTCAAAGGATTTCCACCTGAAGTGCACAGGGGCCGGAGAAGTTGCAAAAGTCGCGGTTACCAACAATGCAGTCTGGAGTGGGGAGGCAAGGACTTACCTCCACCAAACTTGGACTGAAGAGTCACTGGACTGTGGGAGTCACTTGGACAGAGTTGCTGGATTCAAGGGACCTCGCTCGTCGTGCTGAGAGGAGACCCAAGGGACCGGTAATGCAGCTTTTTGGTGCCTGCGGTTGCAGGGGGAAGATTCCGTCGACCCACAGGAGATTTCTTCGGAGCTTCTGGTGCAGAGAGGAGGCAGACTACCCCCACAGCATGCACAAGCAGGAAAACAGTCGAGAAGGCGGCAGGATCAGCGTTACAGAGTTGCAGTAGTCGTCTTTGCTACTATGTTGCAGGTTTGCAGGCTTCCAGCGCGGTCAGCAGTCGATTCCTTATCAGAAGGTGAAGAGAGAGATGCAGAGGAACTCTGATGAGCTCTTGCATTCGTTATCTAAAGTTTCCCCAGAGACAGAGACCCTAAATAGCCAGAAAAGAGGGTTTGGCTACCTAGGAGAGAGGATAGGCTACTAACACCTGAAGGAGCCTATCAGAAGGAGTCTCTGACGTCACCTGGTGGCACTGGCCACTCAGAGCAGTCCAGTGTGCCAGCAGCACCTCTGTTTCCAAGATGGCAGAGGTCTGGAGCACACTGGAGGAGCTCTGGACACCTCCCAGGGGAGGTGCAGGTCAGGGGAGTGGTCACTCCCCTTTCCTTTGTCCAGTTTCGCGCCAGAGCAGGGGCTAAGGGGTCCCTGAACCGGTGTAGACTGGCTTATGCAGAATTGGGCACATCTGTGCCCAAGAAAGCATTTCCAGAGGCTGGGGGAGGCTACTCCTCCCCTGCCTTCACACCATTTTCCAAAGGGAGAGGGTGTAACACCCTCTCTCAGAGGAAGTCCTTTGTTCTGCCATCCTGGGACAAGCCTGGCTTGACCCCAGGGGGGCAGAGACCTGTCTGAGGGGTTGGCAGCAGCAGCAGCTGCAGTGAAACCCCAGGAAAGGCAGTTTGGCAGTATTAGGGTCTGTGCTACAGACCACTCGGATCATGGAATTGTCCCAATAATGCCAGGATGGCATAGAGGGGGCCATTCCATGATCTTAGACATGTTACATGGCCATATTCGGAGTTACCATTGTGAAGCTACATATAGGTAGTGACCTATATGTAGTGCACGCGTGTAATTGTGTCCCCGCACTCACAAAGTTCAGGGAATTGGCCCTGAACAATGTGGGGACACCTTGGCTAGTGCCAGGGTGCCCTCACACTAAGTAACTTTGCACCTAACCTTTACCAGGTAAAGGTTAGACATATAGGTGACTTATAAGTTACTTACGTGCAGTGTAAAATGGCTGTGAAATAACGTGGACGTTATTTCACTCAGGCTGCAGTGGCAGGCCTGTGTAAGAATTGTCAGAGCTCCCTATGGGTGGCAAAAGAAATGCTGCAGCCCATAGGGATCTCCTGGAACCCCAATACCCTGGGTACCTCAGTACCATATACTAGGGAATTATAAGGGTGTTCCAGAAAGCCAATGTAAATTGGTAAAATTGGTCACTAGCCTGTTAGTGACAATTTGAAAGAAATGAGAGAGCATAACCACTGAGGTTCTGATTAGCAGAGCCTCAGTGAGACAGTTAGTCACTACACAGGTAACACATTCAGGCACACTTATGAGCACTGGGGCCCTGGAGAACAGGGTCCCAGTGACACATACAACTAAAACAACATATATACAGTGAAAAATGGCGGTAACATGCCAGGCAAGATGGTACTTTCCAACACTCTCTGCACTAGAAGCTCCGAAGAAATCTCCAGAGGGTCGACAGAATCTTCCCCCTGCAACCGCAGGCACCAAAGAACGGCATTACCGGTCCTCTGGGTCTCCTCTCAGCACGACGAGCGAGGTCCCTTGAACTCAGCAACTCTGTCCAAGTGACTCCCACAGTCCAGTGACTCTTCAGTCCAAGTTTGGTGGAGGTAAGTCCTTGCCTCCCCACGCCAGACTGCATTGCTGGGAACCGCATCTTTTGCAGCTACTCCGGCTCCTGTGCACTTTTCCAGGATTTCCTTTGTGCACAGCCAAGCCTGGGTCCACGGCACTCTAACCTGCATTATACGACCTCCTGAGTTGTCCTCCGGCGGCGTGGGACTCTCTTGTGCAACTTCGGGTGAGCACCGCTTCACTCCTCTTCTGCGGGTGCTGCCTGCTTCTGAGAGGGCTCCTTGTCTTGTTGGGCGACCCCTCTGTCCCCTGACGCAATTGGCGACATCCTGGTCCCTACTGGGCCACAGCAGCATCCAAAAACCCTAACCGCACGATTTGCAGCTAGCAAGGCTTGTTTGCGGTCTTTCGGCGGGAAAACACTTCTGCACAACTCTTCACGACGTGGGACATCCATCCTCCAAAGGGGAAGTTTCTAGCCCTTGTCGTTCCTGCAGAATCCTCAGCTTCTACTGCCTAGTAGCAGCTTCTTTGCACCCACAGCTGGCATTTCCTGGGCATCTGTCCACTCTCGACTTGATCGTGACTTTTGGACTTGGTCCCCTTGTTCCACAAGTACTCTAGTCTGGAAATCCATCGTTGTTGCATTGCTGGTGTTGGTCTTTCCTACAGAATTCCCCAATCACGACTTCTGTGCTCTTTGGGGAACTTCAGTGCACTTTGCACTCACTTTTCAGGGTCTTGGGGTGGGCTATTTTTCTAACCCTCACTGTTTTCTTACAGTCCCAGCGACCCTCTACAAGGTCACATAGGTTTGGGGTCCATTCGTGGTTCGCATTCCACTTTTGGAGTATATGGTTTGTGTTGCCCCTATCCCTATGTGCTCCCATTGCATCCTATTGTAACTATACATTGTTTGCACTGTTTTCTATTACTATACTGCATATTTTTGGTATTGTGTACATATATCTTGTGTATATTTGCTATCCTCATACTGAGGGTACTCACTGAGATACTTTGGCATATTGTCATAAAAATAAAGTACCTTTATTTTTAGTATATCTGTGTATTGTGTTTTCTTATGATATTGTGCAAGTGACAATAGTGGTACTGTAGGAGCTTCACTCGTCTCCTAGTTCAGCCTAAGCTGCTCTGCTAAGCTACCATTTTCTATCAGCCTAAGCTGCTAGACACCCCTATACACTAATAAGGGATACCTGGGCCTGGTGCAAGGTGTAAGTACCCCTTGGTACTCACTACAAGCCAGTCCAGCCTCCTACACAAAGTCCGGGGAATTTAACCCTGAACGATGTGGGGGCACCTTGGCTAGTGCCAGGGTGCCCACACACTAAGTAACTTAGCACCCAACCTTCACCAGGTGAAGGTTAGACATATAGGTGACTTATAAGTTACTTAAGTGCTGTGGTAAATGGCTGTGAAATAACATGGACGTTATTTCACTCAGGCTGCAGTGGCAGGACTGTGTAAGAATTGTCAGAGCTCCCTATGGGTGGCAAAAGAAATGCTGCAGCCCATAGGGATCTCCTGGAACCCCAATACCCTGGGTACCTCAGTACCATATACTAGGGAATTATAAGGGTGTTCCAGTATGCCAATGTGAATTGGTGAAGTTGGTCACTAGCCTGTTAGTGACAATTTAGAAAGCAGAGAGAGCATAACCACTGAGGTTCTGGTTAGCAGAGCCTCAGTGAGACAGTTAGTCATCACATAGGGAACACATACAGGGCACACTTATGAGCACTGGGGCCCTGGCTGGCAGGGTCCCAGTAACACATAAACTAAAACAACATATATACAGTGAAATATGGGGGTAACATGCCAGGCAAGATGGTACTTTCCTACACACAGTACTTGTTAGTCTTCCAGAGTCCAAGAAAAAACTTTCCTCAGTCAGTATCTCAAATATTGTTTAACAAATAGACTTTGAGAACAACTCCACTACAATGGAAGAACTGCATTGGGTCCCTCTCCCTGATAGAATCCATTTCACAGCCTGTTGTGTGATCTACAAGACACTCCACCCAAGTAAACCTGGCTATCTTGCCTCTAACTCTGCGTTTCCTGTTTCGTATGCACAAACAGGAGCACATTCATGGCTGGGCAGGAAATCCCAAAGCCTTAGAGAGAACACCTACATCAACATATCTCTGTACGTAGTCTTAGACTCTGGAACAAGCTCCTTTTGATCCTCAAACCTCCTCGCTTGGTGGTGCAATCCAGGGAAGGTATCAACACAGACTGTATGCCTGTATCCTCTACACCTCTCCACACTGTGAGGCTGTTTCTGATCTAGTCTGCATTTGTACACATTTATTATCCCGATTTCTATTTTTATTTATAACAAATATCAATGATCTTATCTTCATTTTTTTCTCTTTATAGAGAAGCGGAAACTGCATCCACAGAGATACAAAGGTAAATCCATATTGAACAATGTATGCAGACATTTACAGTTGTTAGTGTTATAGCATATATTTCAATTAATGGTTGTATATTTTTTTACTTATATATCTTAGTACACTTTTGA
Organism: Pleurodeles waltl; assembly: GCF_031143425.1. Taxonomy (NCBI): domain Eukaryota; kingdom Metazoa; phylum Chordata; class Amphibia; order Caudata; family Salamandridae; genus Pleurodeles; species Pleurodeles waltl. The sequence goes on from NW_027150290.1 coordinate 1,755,186, forward strand.
TCATACTACTGCAGTACTAAACTGTGCTATGCGCTTACCTTGTGTCGCTACTCACATGCCCTTAGCATGTAGCCATGATTCTGAGTAAACCGTGGTGTAAGTGCTTCCACTAGATGTCAAATAGCTGCTTTGTAGCTCCACCAGATTGCTTAAGACCAGTTAGGAACCAGGGCCGAGATTTACTAACAGTTGGTGCAACTCACAACAGCAAGACAACTTGCTGAGCTGCAACAAATGGAGAGATCAGGAATGTGGCATATTTACTAAAATGTGGCGCCTTCCTGCTCTCTTTCTCTGCACCCTGGGTCACTAAGTGCTGCCGAGCACCAACGCAGGCACCTTTGTGCCACGGTGCCTGCGTTACAGGCAGGATTGTTTTTGTGCAGGATAGAACACCTACCTACACAAAAACAATCCTCTGAGGTATTTTCCTCTTTATACATGTGTTGCAGAATGCAGCACACGTATAAAGAGGAAATAACAAGTATAATAAACATATTTGTCCTTGTTGCACCGCTGTTGGGATGATGTACTATTTGGGCGCATGCCCAGGTTTACCATTCTTAGTATATCTGGGACTGCGCCAAAACCCATGGGTGGGTGTGTGGGAATGCTCACACTCCACTTATGGAACGACTTCCTGACAGAGTTACACTGTAGGAGGCTGGACTGGCTTGTAGTGAGTACCAAGGGGTACTTGCACCTTGCACCAGGCCCAGTTATCCCTTATTAGTGTATAGGGTGTCTAGCAGCATAGGCTGATAGATAATGGTAGCTTAGCAGAGCAGCTTAGGCTGAACTAGGAGACGAGTGAAGCTCCTACAGTACCACTAGTGTCACTTGCACAATATCATAAGAAAACACAATACACAGTTATACTAAAAATAAAGGTACTTTATTTTTATGACAATATGCCAAAGTATCTCAGAGGGTACCCTCAGTATGAGGATAGCAAATATACACAAGTTATATGTACACAATACCAAAAATATGCAGTATAGTCTTAGAAAACAGTGCAAACAATGTATAGTTACAATAGGATGCAATGGGGACACATAGGGATAGGGGCAACACAAACCATATACTCCAAAAGTGGAATGCAAACCACGAATGGACCCCAAACCTATGTGACCTTGTAGAGGGTCGCTGGGACTATTAGAAAATAGTGAGGGTTAGAAAAATAGCCCACCCCAAGACCCTGAAAAGTGAGTGCAAAGTGCACTAAAGTTCCCCAAAGGACATAGAAGTCGTGATAGGGGAATTCTGCAGGAAAGACACAAACCAGCAATGCAACAATGATGGATTTCCAGTCGAGGGTACCTGTGGAACAAGGGGACCGAGTCCAAAAGTCACAAGCAAGTCGGAGATGGGCAGATGCCCAGGAAATGCCAGCTGTGGGTGCAAAGAAGCTTCTACTGGACAGAAGAAGCTTAGGTTTCTGCAGGAACAACAAGGGCTAGAGACTTCCCCTTTGGAGGACGGATCCCTCACGCCGTGGAGAGTCGTGCAGAAGTGTTTTCCTGCCGAAAGACTGCCAACAAGCCTTGCTAGCTGAAAATCGTGCGGTCGTGCATGAGCAATATGCCCCCACTGTGTCCTTGCCAAACCTGGGACATAGTGAGTGAACAGAGCAGCCATTTTAATATTTGTGCTGGACACTGGTCAATACTAGTTTCCCAGCTACATAGGTGGTCATTTTAACTTTGGCGGTAAATGCCACCTACCGCCTCGGCGACGGCCGCCAAAAGACCTTCGCCGTGGCTACCAGCTGACTGCCACATTATGACCGTAGGCGGAATTCCGCCAGGAGGATGCCGGTATTCCGTCTACGGTCATGGCGGCAGACGGCGGTAAGGTGGCGCTGCTGCCAGCAGTAGCGCCACGCCAGAAGAGCGCCACCGGCCGTGTCATGGCACATGATACAGCCTGGCGGTGTACCGCTGGCGGACCCTGCTGCTGGCAGCAGTGCCGCGCTCTGTCTCCTGCCGGAGGGCCCCCTGCAAGCAGGTAAATGGGGTTCTGTAGGAAAGTACCATCTTGCCTGGCATGTTACCCCCATATTTCACTGTATATATGTTGTTTTAGTTGTATGTGTCACTGGGACCCTGCCAGCCAGGGCCCCAGTGCTCATAAGTGTGCCCTGTATGTGTTACCTGTGTGATGACTAACTGTCTCACTGAGGCTCTCCTATCCAGAACCTCAGTGGTTATGCTCTCTCATTTCATTCCAAATTGTTACTAACAGGCTAGTGACCAATTTCACCAATTTACATTGGCATACTGGAACACCCTTATAATTCCCTAGTATATGGTACTGAGGTACCCAGGGTATTGGGGTACCAGGAGAAACCTATGGGCTGCAGCATTTCTAGTGCCACTCATAGGGAGATCTGACAATTCTTACACAGGCCTGCCAGTGCAGCCTGAGTGAAATAACGTCCACGTTATTTCACAACCATTTACCACTGCACTTAAGTAACTTATAAGTCACCTATATGTCTAACCTTTACCTGGTAAAGGTTGGGTGCTAAGTTACTTAGTGTGAGGGCACCCTAGCACTAGCCAAGGTGCTCCCACATTGTTCAGGGCAAATTCGCCGGACTTTGTAAGTGCAGTGTAGGAGGCTGGACTGGCTTGTAGTGAGTACCAAGGGGTACTTACACCTTGCACCAGGCACAGGTATCCCTTATTAGTGTATAGGGTGTCTAGCGGCTTAGACTGATAGCTAATGGTAGCTTAGCAGAGCAGCTTAGGCTGAACTAGGAGACGAGTGAAGCTCCTACAATACCACTAGTGTCACTTGCACAATATCATAAGAAAACACAATACACAGATACACTAAAAATAAAGGTACTTTATTTTTATGACAATATGCCAAAGTATCTCAGTGAGTACCCTCAGTATGAGGATAGCAAATATACACAAGACATATGTACACAATACCAAAAATATGCAGTATAGTATTAGAAAACAGTGCAAACAATGTATAGTTACAATAGGATGCAAAGGGAGCAGATAGGGATAGTGGCAACACAAACCATATACTCCAAAAGTGGAATGCGAACCACGAATGGACCCCAAACCTATGTGACCTTGTAGAGGGTCGCTGGGACTGTAAGAAAACAGTGAGGGTTAGAAAAATAGCCCACCCCAAGACCCTGAAAAGTGAGTGCAAAGTGCACTAAAGTTCCCCAAAGAGCACAGAAGTTGTGATAGGGGAATACTGCAGGAAAGACCAACACCAGCAATGCAACAACGATGGATTTCCAGACTAGAGTACCTGTGGAACAAGGGGACCAAGTCCAAAAGTCACGATCAAGTCGAGAGTGGGCAGATGCCCAGGAAATGCCAGCTGTGGGTGCAAAGAAGCTGCTACTAGGCAGTAGAAGCTGAGGATTCTGCAGGAACGACAAGGGCTAGAAACTTCCCCTTTGGAGGATATATGTCCCACGTCGTGATGAGTCGTGCTGAAGTGTTTTCCTGCCGAAAGACAGCAAACAAGCCTTGCTAGCTTCAAATCGTGCAGTGTAGGAGGCTGGATTGGCTTGTAGTGAGTACCAAGGGGTACTCGCACCTTGCACCAGGCCCAGTTATCCCTTATTAGTGTATAGGGTGTCTAGCAGCTTAGGCTGATAGATAATGGTAGCTTAGCAGAGCAGCTTAGGCTGAACTAGGAGACGAGTGAAGCTCCTACAGTACCACTTAGTGTCATATGCACAATATCATAAGAAAACACAATACACAGTTATACTAAAAATAAAGGTACTTTATTTTTATGACAATATGCCAAAGTATCTCAGAGGGTACCCTCAGTATGAGGATAGCAAATATACACAAGTTATATGTACACAATACCAAAAATATGCAGTATAGTCTTAGAAAACAGTGCAAACAATGTATAGTTACAATAGGATGCAATGGGGACACATAGGGATAGGGGCAACACAAACCATATACTCCAAAAGTGGAATGCAAACCACGAATGGACCCCAAACCTATGTGACCTTGTAGAGGGTCGCTGGGACTATTAGAAAATAGTGAGGGTTAGAAAAATAGCCCACCCCAAGACCCTGAAAAGTGAGTGCAAAGTGCACTAAAGTTCCCCAAAGGACATAGAAGTCGTGATAGGGGAATTCTGCAGGAAAGACACAAACCAGCAATGCAACAATGATGGATTTCCAGTCGAGGGTACCTGTGGAACAAGGGGACCGAGTCCAAAAGTCACAAGCAAGTCGGAGATGGGCAGATGCCCAGGAAATGCCAGCTGTGGGTGCAAAGAAGCTTCTACTGGACAGAAGAAGCTTAGGTTTCTGCAGGAACAACAAGGGCTAGAGACTTCCCCTTTGGAGGACGGATCCCTCACGCCGTGGAGAGTCGTGCAGAAGTGTTTTCCTGCCGAAAGACTGCCAACAAGCCTTGCTAGCTGAAAATCGTGCGGTCGTGCATGAGCAATATGCCCCCACTGTGTCCTTGCCAAACCTGGGACATAGTGAGTGAACAGAGCAGCCATTTTAATATTTGTGCTGGACACTGGTCAATACTAGTTTCCCAGCTACATAGGTGGTCATTTTAACTTTGGCGGTAAATGCCACCTACCGCCTCGGCGACGGCCGCCAAAAGACCTTCGCCGTGGCTACCAGCTGACTGCCACATTATGACCGTAGGCGGAATTCCGCCAGGAGGATGCCGGTATTCCGTCTACGGTCATGGCGGCAGACGGCGGTAAGGTGGCGCTGCTGCCAGCAGTAGCGCCACGCCAGAAGAGCGCCACCGGCCGTGTCATGGCACATGATACAGCCTGGCGGTGTACCGCTGGCGGACCCTGCTGCTGGCAGCAGTGCCGCGCTCTGTCTCCTGCCGGAGGGCCCCCTGCAAGCAGGTAAATGGGGTTCTGTAGGAAAGTACCATCTTGCCTGGCATGTTACCCCCATATTTCACTGTATATATGTTGTTTTAGTTGTATGTGTCACTGGGACCCTGCCAGCCAGGGCCCCAGTGCTCATAAGTGTGCCCTGTATGTGTTACCTGTGTGATGACTAACTGTCTCACTGAGGCTCTCCTATCCAGAACCTCAGTGGTTATGCTCTCTCATTTCATTCCAAATTGTTACTAACAGGCTAGTGACCAATTTCACCAATTTACATTGGCATACTGGAACACCCTTATAATTCCCTAGTATATGGTACTGAGGTACCCAGGGTATTGGGGTACCAGGAGAAACCTATGGGCTGCAGCATTTCTAGTGCCACTCATAGGGAGATCTGACAATTCTTACACAGGCCTGCCAGTGCAGCCTGAGTGAAATAACGTCCACGTTATTTCACAACCATTTACCACTGCACTTAAGTAACTTATAAGTCACCTATATGTCTAACCTTTACCTGGTAAAGGTTGGGTGCTAAGTTACTTAGTGTGAGGGCACCCTAGCACTAGCCAAGGTGCTCCCACATTGTTCAGGGCAAATTCGCCGGACTTTGTAAGTGCAGTGTAGGAGGCTGGACTGGCTTGTAGTGAGTACCAAGGGGTACTTACACCTTGCACCAGGCACAGGTATCCCTTATTAGTGTATAGGGTGTCTAGCGGCTTAGACTGATAGCTAATGGTAGCTTAGCAGAGCAGCTTAGGCTGAACTAGGAGACGAGTGAAGCTCCTACAATACCACTAGTGTCACTTGCACAATATCATAAGAAAACACAATACACAGATACACTAAAAATAAAGGTACTTTATTTTTATGACAATATGCCAAAGTATCTCAGTGAGTACCCTCAGTATGAGGATAGCAAATATACACAAGACATATGTACACAATACCAAAAATATGCAGTATAGTATTAGAAAACAGTGCAAACAATGTATAGTTACAATAGGATGCAAAGGGAGCAGATAGGGATAGTGGCAACACAAACCATATACTCCAAAAGTGGAATGCGAACCACGAATGGACCCCAAACCTATGTGACCTTGTAGAGGGTCGCTGGGACTGTAAGAAAACAGTGAGGGTTAGAAAAATAGCCCACCCCAAGACCCTGAAAAGTGAGTGCAAAGTGCACTAAAGTTCCCCAAAGAGCACAGAAGTTGTGATAGGGGAATACTGCAGGAAAGACCAACACCAGCAATGCAACAACGATGGATTTCCAGACTAGAGTACCTGTGGAACAAGGGGACCAAGTCCAAAAGTCACGATCAAGTCGAGAGTGGGCAGATGCCCAGGAAATGCCAGCTGTGGGTGCAAAGAAGCTGCTACTAGGCAGTAGAAGCTGAGGATTCTGCAGGAACGACAAGGGCTAGAAACTTCCCCTTTGGAGGATATATGTCCCACGTCGTGATGAGTCGTGCTGAAGTGTTTTCCTGCCGAAAGACAGCAAACAAGCCTTGCTAGCTTCAAATCGTGCAGTGTAGGAGGCTGGATTGGCTTGTAGTGAGTACCAAGGGGTACTCGCACCTTGCACCAGGCCCAGTTATCCCTTATTAGTGTATAGGGTGTCTAGCAGCTTAGGCTGATAGATAATGGTAGCTTAGCAGAGCAGCTTAGGCTGAACTAGGAGACGTGTGAAGCTACTACAGTACCACTTAGTGTCATATGCACAATATCATAAGAAAACACAATACACAGTTATACTAAAAATAAAGGTACTTTATTTTTATGACAATATGCCAAAGTATCTTAGAGTGTACCCTCAGTGAGAGGATAGGAAATATACACAAGATATATATACACAATAGCAAAAATATGCAGTATAGTCTTATAAAACAGTGCAAACAATGTATAGTTACAATAGGATGCAATGGGGAAACATAGGGATAGGGGCAACACAAACCATATACTCCAAAAGTGGAATGCGAACCACGAATGGACCCCAAACCTATGTGACCTTGTAGAGGGTCGCTGGGACTATTAGAAAATAGTGAGAGTTAGAAAAATAACCCTCCCCAAGACCCTGAAAAGTGAGTGCAAAGTGCACTAAAGTTCCCCTAAGGACAAAATAGTCGTGTTAGAGGGAAAATGCAAGGAAAACACAAATCAGCAGTGCAACAACGATGGATTCCTGACTGAGGGTACCTGTGGAACAAGGGGACCAAGTCCAAAAGTCACAAGCAACTCGGAGATGGGCAGATGCCCAAGAAATGCCAGCGGTTGGTGCAAAGAAGCTCTTACTAGGCTGAAGAACTGTGAATACTGCAGGAATGACAAGGGCTAGAGACTTCCCCTTTGGAGGATGGATCCCCCACGCCTTGGAGAGTCGTGCAGAAGTGTTTTCCCGCCGAATGGACGCCAACAAGCCTTGCTACACGCAAATCGTGCGTTTGGCGTTTTTGGACGCTGCTGGGGCCCAGGAGGGACCAGGAGGTCGCAAATTGGACCTGCAGAGAGAGGGGACGTCGACCAATACAAAGAGCCCTCACTGAAGCAGGTAGCACCCGGAGAAGTGCCAGAAACAGGCACTACGAGGATGCGTGAAACGGTGATCGCCGAAGTTGCACAAAGGAGTCCCACGTCGCCGGAGACCAACTTAGAAAGTCGTGCAATGCAGGTTAGAGTGCCGTGGACCGAGGCTTGGCTGTGCACGAAGGATTTCCGCCGGAAGTGCACAGGGGCCGGAGTAGCTTGCAAAGTCGCGGTTCCCAGCAATGCAGCCCAGCGAGGTGAGGCAAGGACTTACCTCCACCAAACTTGGGCTGAAGAGTCACTGGACTGTGGGGGTCACTTGGACGGTGTCGCTGGATTCGAGGGACCTCGCTCGTCGTGCTGAGAGGAGACCCAAGGGACCGGTAATGCAGCTTTTTGGTGCCTGCGGTTGCAGGGGGAAGATTCCGTCGACCCACGGGAGATTTCTTCGGAGCTTCTGGTGCAGAGAGGAGGCAGACTACCCCCACAGCATGCACAAGCAGGAAAACAGTCGAGAAGGCGGCAGGATCAGCGTTACAGAGTTGCAGTAGTCGTCTTTGCTACTATGTTGCAGGTTTGCAGGCTTCCAGCGCGGTCAGCGGTCGATTCCTTATCAGAAGGTGAAGAGGGAGATGCAGAGGAACTCGGCTGAGCTCATGCATTCGTTATCTAAAGTTTCCCCAGAGACAGAGACCCTAAATAGCCAGAAAAGAGGGTTTGGCTACCTAGGAGAGAGGAAAGGCTACTAACACCTGAAGGAGCCTATCACAAGGAGTCTCTGACGTCACCTGGTGGCACTGGCCACTCAGAGCAGTCCAGTGTGCCAGCAGCACCTCTGTTTCCAAGATGGCAGAGGTCTGGAGCACACTGGAGGAGCTCTGGACACCTCCCAGGGGAGGTGCAGGTCAGGGGAGTGGTCACTCCCCTTTCATTTGTCCAGTTTCACGCCAGAGCAGGGGCTAAGGGGTCCCTGAACCGGTGTAGACTGGCTTATGCAGAATTGGGCACCTCTGTGCCCAACAAAGCATTTCCAGAGGCTGGGGGAGGCTACTCCTCCCCTGCCTTCACACCATTTTCCAAAGGGAGAGGGTGTCACACCCTCTCTCAGAGGAAGTTCTTTGTTCTGCCATCCTGGGCCAGGCCTGGCTGGACCCCAGGAGGGCAGCTGCCTGTCTGAGGGGTTGGCAGCAGCAGCAGCTGCAGTGAAACCCCAGGAAGGGCAGTTTGGCAAAACCAGGGTCTGTGCTACAGACCACTGGGATCATGGGATTGTGCCAACTATGCCAGGATGGCATAGAGGGGGCAATTCCATGATCATAGACATGTTACATGGCCATATTCGGAGTTACCATGGTGAAGCTACATATAGGTAGTGACCTATATGTAGTGCACGCGTGTAATGGTGTCCCCGCACTCACAAAGTTCAGTGAATTGGCTCTGAACAATGTGGGGGCACCTTGGCTAGTGCCAGGGTGCCCTCACACTAAGTAACTTTGCACCTAACCTTTACCAGGTAAAGGTTAGACATATAGGTGACTTATAAGTTACTTAAGTGCAGTGTAAAATGGCTGTGAAATAACGTGGACGTTATTTCACTCAGGCTGCAGTGGCAGGCCTGTGTAAGAATTGTCAGAGCTCCCTATGGGTGGCAAAAGAAATGCTGCAGCCCATAGGGATCTCCTGGAACCCCAATACCCTGGGAACCTCAGTACCATATACTAGGGAATTATAAGGGTGTTCCAGTAAGCCAATGTAAATTGGTAAAAATGGTCACTAGCCTGTCAGTGACAATTTGGAAAGAAACTGAGGTTCTGGTTAGCAGAGCCTCAGTGAGACAGTTAGGCACCACACAGGGAACATATACATGCACAGCTATGAGCACTGGGGCCCTGTGTGACAGGGTCCCAGTGACACATACATATAGGCCACAAACCTATGAGCACTGGGGTCCTGACCAGCAGGATCCCAGTGACACATAACAACCATACTGAAAACATAGTGTTTTCACTATGAGCACTGAGGCCTGGCTATCAGGATCCCAGTGAGACAGTGAAAACAGTGACAAACACCCTGACATACACTCACAAACAGGCCAAAAGTGGGGGTAACAAGGCTAGAAAGAGGCTACCTTCTCACACAACCCCCCCCCAAACGAAGGACAATAAGGCTAACCTTGGCCAGTTGAGACTTTATTGTCTAAGTGGTGATAAGTAGAGAGTAGCTCTGCAATAGACTGGTTACTCCCTTTATCATCCACTATATGGTTACTTCCCTGTGGGGATGTAAACCACCCTGTTTGAAGTTTTTTAGCTAACCAACAATGTGAAGATGTATTTTCAGAGTTTCTATCAGTAAGTTTTAGTTTAGAGCAGTGGGAATTATCCACTGAACCTATTTGTAATGATGGAAATGCCAGACAGGGATGCTGTCTCAGTAAAGCCATAGCTGGACAAAAACTTTGTCCATTTGGCTGGAAGAGAGAACAGGGATGCTGTTTCTCTTGAGTTGGAGCAGGGCAGGGATGCTGTCCTATCAGCTCCACACTAGGGCAGGGATGCTGTCCTAAGTGTTGTGAGGCAGTGCAGAGTTTCTGCACTAAAGTTTCTCTGGGAGGGTTGGAGGGATGCTCCATGTTAACTAAAATGGTGCTCTTTTTCTCACCAATGTTAGTTATCCCACAGAGAGGTACTTCCACCTCAGGGAGTACAGTTTTGCCAACTGATGATTCCCTTGGAACAGGTGCCACCCCAGGAGAGGTTTCTCCCACCACAGGAATGGTATCCTGAATGGTAGGGTGGTTAGGGGATACTGTGATACCCTTTTTACCTGTTGATGGAGAGGGATCCTGAGTTTTCAGGCCTTCTCTCCTTTGCTTTTTCATTTCACTTGAAATGAGAGGGAACAATTCCTCAGGAATGCCCAGCATGGCTGCATGGGCATAAAACTCTACATCAGCCCAACCTGAGGCCTCTAGGTCATTACCTAAGAGACAGTCTACAGGTAAGCTAGGTGATACCACCACCTGCTTAGGGCCAGTAACTCCACCCCAACTAAACTGAATTATAGCTAAGGGAAGAAACTTAGTGGAGTTATGGACATCAATAATCTTATACTGTTGTCCAATGATGTGTTGTTCAGGAGGCACTAGGTTTTCAGTCACCAAAGTGAAACTGGCACCTGTGTCCCTGTAGGCCAAGGCCTCAACACCATTTATTGAAACTGTCTGCCTGTACTTATCCATTGTAAGGGGACAAGCAGCCAGTGTGGCAAGGCCAGTGCCACTAGGTGTGTCAGAAACTGTCTTGGGACTGATTACATCAGTTTCCACTATGGACCCATAAGTGAACCCAACTACACCCTTTGCTTGACTGTTGCCAGCAGTCCCACCACTAGTACCACTACTGCTAGGGGCACTAGAGCTTGATGTATTAGTGGTGGTAGGCTCAGGGGGTTTACCTGGACAGGACTTATCCCCTGGCCTATGGCCTCTATTTTTACACACAAAGCACCAAGGCTTTTTAATGTGTGCAGGTTGGGAAGAAGAGGAAGAATTTGTTTTATCCCCACCCTCTGAAGAGTGTTTAAGATTTGAAGTGGGATCTTTGGTTTTACCCTTATCCCCATGCTTATCTTGAGATTTTTCACCATCTTTCTTCTTATTGCCATCTTTGTCACCCCCTGTATGAACTTTTCTGTTCACCCTTGTTCTGACCCATTTGTCTGCCTTCTTTCCCAATTCTTGGGGAGAGGTCAGATCAGAGTCTACCAGGTACTGGTGCAACAAATCAGACACACAATTATTAAGTATATGCTCTCTCAGGATTGTGTTATACAGGCTTTCATAATCAGTAACTTTACTGCCATGTAACCACCCCTCCAAGGCCTTCACTGAATGGTCAATGAAATCAACCCAGTCTTGTGAAGACTCCTTTTTGGTCTCTCTGAACTTTATCCTGTACTGTTCAGTGGTTAAGCCATAACCATCCAGGAGTGCATTCTTAAGAACTGTAAAATTATTGGCATCATTTTCTTTCACAGTAAGGAGCCTATCCCTACCTTTTCCACCAAATGATAGCCATAGGATAGCAGCCCACTGCTTTTGAGGGACATCCTGTACAACACAGGCCCTCTCAAGTGCAGCAAACCACTTGTTAATGTCATCCCCCTCCTTGTAAGGGGGAACTATCTTGTGCAGATTCCTGGAATCATGCTCTTTTGCAGGATGACTATGGGGAATACTGCTGCTGCCACCATGGGTATCTAAACCCATCTTCTGTCTTTCCCTCTCTATTTCTAAAGACTGTCTATCCAAATCCAGCTGTTGCTTCTTGAGCTTCAGTCTGGTTTGTTCCACTCTCAATCTATTGAGCTCCCTTTCTAACAATCTGTCATCAGGGTGGGTGGGAGGGACATTTCTAGATACAGAGGTATGATGGGAATGAACAGAAGGAGACCTGTCCCTTACAAAGGGCACCCTAACAGCTTGGCTACCAGCATAATGTGAGAGCACATCATCAGTATGATGTGATTCAACCTCTGTACCAACTATGCTAGACTGTCTAGTAATGGGCAGGCTGAGAAGTTTCTTTCCTGAACCTTTTCCTGGGGGAGTCCCTGGATCAGATTGAGAACCATTAGCTACTTTTTCTACAGATTGGGCACTTATGGCCTTATCCTGTACTCTAAGCATATTAATTAACAGTTCTAAGGAAGGATTCTTCCCTACACTCAAACCTCTCTCTATGCAGAGACTCCTTGCTCCTTTCCAGCTAAGGTGATCATATGCAAGTTTGGACAGTTCAACATTTTTTTCTGTGCCAGACATTTTTTAGAGAGAGTTAAAGTGATAGCAAAAGAGAAAAAAGTTTTCAGAACTTTTTGGAAAGACAGAAAAAAACTTTTTAAACTTTTAAGAACTTTTTGAAAGTTTAGAAGTACTTTTCAGCACTTAGAAAAGAGTGAAAAGAGGAAATGCAAAACTTTTTGGCTATGTGTATATACACTGACCTTGTTTTGTATATTTTTCTCTTATGAAAAGTACAATGACAAGAGTGGTAAGTAGTCTCAAAGCACTTATCCCACCGCTGCACAACCAATGTAGGAGGCTGGACTGGCTTGTAGTGAGTACCAAGGGGTACTCGCACCTTGCACCAGGCCCAGTTATCCCTTATTAGTGTATAGGGTGTCTAGCAGCTTAGGCTGATAGATAATGGTAGCTTAGCAGAGCAGCTTAGGCTGAACTAGGAGACGTGTGAAGCTACTACAGTACCACTTAGTGTCATATGCACAATATCATAAGAAAACACAATACACAGTTATACTAAAAATAAAGGTACTTTATTTTTATGACAATATGCCAAAGTATCTTAGAGTGTACCCTCAGTGAGAGGACAGGAAATATACACAAGATATATATACACAATAGCAAAAATATGCAGTATAGTCTTAGAAAACAGTGCAAACAATGTATAGTTACAATAGGATGCAATGGGGAAACATAGGGATAGGGGCAACACAAACCATATACTCCAAAAGTGGAATGCGAACCACGAATGGACCCCAAACCTATGTGACCTTGTAGAGGGTCGCTGGGACTATTAGAAAATAGTGAGAGTTAGAAAAATAACCCTCCCCAAGACCCTGAAAAGTGAGTGCAAAGTGCACTAAAGTTCCCCTAAGGACAAAATAGTCGTGTTAGAGGGAAAATGCAAGGAAAACACAAATCAGCAGTGCAACAACGATGGATTCCTGACTGAGGGTACCTGTGGAACAAGGGGACCAAGTCCAAAAGTCACAAGCAACTCGGAGATGGGCAGATGCCCAAGAAATGCCAGTGGTTGGTGCAAAGAAGCTCTTACTAGGCTGAAGAACTGTGAATACTGCAGGAACGACAAGGGCTAGAGACTTCCCCTTTGGAGGATGGATCCCCCACGCCTTGGACAGTCGTGCAGAAGTGTTATCCCGCCGAATGGACGCCAACAAGCCTTGCTACACGCAAATCGTGCGTTTTGCGTTTTTGGACGCTGCTGGGGCCCAGGAGGGACCAGGAGGTCGCAAATTGGACCTGCAGAGAGAGGGGACGTCGAGCAAGACAAAGAGCCCTCACTGAAGCAGGTAGCACCCGGAAAAGTGCCAGAAACAGGCACTACGAGGATGCGTGAAACGGTGCTCGCCGAAGTTGCACAAAGGAGTCCCACGTCGCCGGAGACCAACTTAGAAAGTCGTGCAATGCAGGTTAGAGTGCCGTGGACCCAGGCTTGGCTGTGCACGAAGGATTTCCACCGGAAGTGCACAGGGGCCGGAGTAGCTTGCAAAGTCGCGGTTCCCAGCAATGCAGCCCAGCGAGGTAAGGCAAGGACTTACCTCCACCAAACTTGGGCTGAAGAGTCACTGGACTGTGGGGGTCACTTGGACGGTGTTGCTGGATTCGAGGGACCTCGCTCGTCGTGCTGAGAGGAGACCCAAGGGACCGGTAATGCAGCTTTTTGGTGCCTGCGGTTGCAGGGGGAAGATTCCGTCGACCCACGGGAGATTTCTTCGGAGCTTCTGGTGCAGAGAGGAGGCAGACTACCCCCACAGCATGCACAAGCAGGAAAACAGTCGAGAAGGCGGCAGGATCAGCGTTACAGAGTTGCAGTAGTCGTCTTTGCTACTATGTTGCAGGTTTGCAGGCTTCCAGCGCGGTTAGCGGTCGATTCCTTATCAGAAGGTGAAGAGGGAGATGCAGAGGAACTCGGCTGAGCTCATGCATTCGTTATCTAAAGTTTCCCCAGAGACAGAGACCCTAAATAGCCAGAAAAGAGGGTTTGGCTACCTAGGAGAGAGGAAAGGCTACTAACACCTGAAGGAGCCTATCACAAGGAGTCTCTGACGTCACCTGGTGGCACTGGCCACTCAGAGCAGTCCAGTGTGCCAGCAGCACCTCTGTTTCCAAGATGGCAGAGGTCTGGAGCACACTGGAGGAGCTCTGGACACCTCCCAGGGGAGGTGCAGGTCAGGGGAGTGGTCACTCCCCTTTCCTTTGTCCAGTTTCGCGCCAGAGCAGGGGCTAAGGGGTCCCTGAACCGGTGTAGACTGGCTTATGCAGAATTGGGCACCTCTGTGCCCAACAAAGCATTTCCAGAGGCTGGGGGAGGCTACTCCTCCCCTGCCTTCACACCATTTTCCAAAGGGAGAGGGTGTTACACCCTCTCTCAGAGGAAGTTCTTTGTTCTGCCATCCTGGGCCAGGCCTGGCTGGACCCCAGGAGGGCAGCTGCCTGTCTGAGGGGTTGGCAGCAGCAGCAGCTGCAGTGAAACCCCAGGAAGGGCAGTTTGGCAGTACCAGGGTCTGTGCTACAGACCACTGGGATCATGGGATTGTGCCAACTATGCCAGGATGGGATAGAGGGGGCAATTCCATGATCATAGACATGTTACATGGCCATATTCGGAGTTACCATGGTGAAGCTACATATAGGTAGTGACCTATATGTAGTGCACGCGTGTAATGGTGTCCCCGCACTCACAAAGTTCAGTGAATTGGCTCTGAACAATGTGGGGGCACCTTGGCTAGTGCCAGGGTGCCCTCACACTAAGTAACTTTGCACCTAACCTTTACCAGGTAAAGGTTAGACATATAGGTGACTTATAAGTTACTTAAGTGCAGTGTAAAATGGCTGTGAAATAACGTGGACGTTATTTCACTCAGGCTGCAGTGGCAGGCCTGTGTAAGAATTGTCAGAGCTCCCTATGGGTGGCAAAAGAAATGCTGCAGCCCATAGGGATCTCCTGGAACCCCAATACCCTGGGTACCTCAGTACCATATACTAGGGAATTATAAGGGTGTTCCAGTAAGCCAATGTAAATTGGTAAAAATGGTCACTAGCCTGTCAGTGACAATTTGGAAAGAAATGAGAGAGCATAACCACTGAGGTTCTGGTTAGCAGAGCCTCAGTGAGACAGTTAGGCACCACACAGGGAACATATACATGCACACCTATGAGCACTGGGGCCCTGTGTGACAGGGTCCCAGTGACACATACATATAGGCCACAAACCTATGAGCACTGGGGTCCTGACCAGCAGGATCCCAGTGACACATAACAACCATACTGAAAACATAGTGTTTTCACTATGAGCACTGAGGCCTGGCTATCAGGATCCCAGTGAGACAGTGAAAACAGTGACAAAAACCCTGACATACACTCACAAACAAGCCAAAAGTGGGGGTAACAAGGCTAGAAAGAGGCTACCTTCTCACATGCAGTTAGGGTTTTTGGATGCTGCTGTGGCCCAGGAGGGACCAGGATGTCGCCAATTGCGTCAGGGAACAGAGGGAGCGCCCAGCAAAACAAGGAGCCCTCTCAGAAGCAGGCGGCACCCGCAGAAGTGCTGGAACAGGCACTAAAAAGTGGAGTGAAACAGTGCTCACCCGAAGTTGCACAAGAGAGTACCACGCCGCCGGAGGACAACTCAGGAGGTCGTGCAATGCAGGTTAGAGTGCCTTGGAACTCGGCTTGGCTGTGCACAAAGGAAATCCTGGAAAAGTGCACAGGAGCCGGAGTAGCTGCAAAAGACGCGGTTCCCAGCAATGCAGTCTGGCGTGGGGAGGCAAGAACTTACCTCCACCAAACTTGGACTGAAGAGTCACTGGACTGTGGGAGTCACTTGGACAGAGTTGCTGGATTCAAGGGACCTCGCTCATCGTGCTGAGAGGAGACCCAGGAGACCGGTGATGCAGTTCTTTGGTGCCTGCGGTAGCAGGGGGAAGATTCCGTCGACCCACAGGAGATTTCTTCGGAGCTTCTAGTGCAGAGAGGAGGCAGACTACCCCCACAGCATGCACCACCAGGAAAACAGTCGAGAAGGCAGCAGGATCAGGGTTACAGAGTTGCAGTAGTCGTCTTCGCTACTTTGTTGCAGTTTTGCAGGCTTCCAGCGCGGTCAGCAGTCGATTCCTTGGCAGAAGGTGAAGAGAGAGATGCAGGGGAACTCTGATGAGCTCTTGCATTTGTTATCTAAGGAAATCCTTAAAGCAGAGACCCTAAATAGCCAGAAAAGAGGGTTTGGCTACTTAGGAGAGAGGATAGGCTAGCAACACCTGAAGGAGCCTATCAGAAGGAGTCTCTGACATCACCTGCTGGCCCTGGCCACTCAGAGCAGTCCAGTGTGCCAGCAGCACCTCTGTTTCCAAGATGGCAGAGGTCTGGAGCACACTGGAGGAGCTCTGGGCACCTCCCAGGGGAGGTGCAGGTCAGGGGAGTGGTCACTCCCCTTTCCTTTGTCCAGTTTCGCGCCAGAGCAGGGCTGAGGGGTCCCTGAACCGATGTAGACTGGCTTATGCAGAAATGGGCACCATCTGTGCCCATGAAAGCATTTCCAGAGGCTGGGGAAGCTACTCCTCCCCTGCCTTAACACCTTTTCCCAAAGGGAGAGGGTGTAACACCCTCTCTCTGAGGAAGTCCTTTGTTCTGCCTTCCTGGGCCAAGCCTGGCTGGACCCCAGGAGGGCAGAAACCTGTCTGAGGGGTTGGCAGCAGCAGCAGCTGCAGTGAAACCCCTGAAAAGGTAGTTTGGCAGTACCCGGGTCTGTGCTAGAGACCCGTGGGATCATGGGATTGTGTCAACTATGCCAGGATGGCATAGAGGGGGCAATTCCATGATCATAGACATTTTACATGGCCATATTCGGAGTTACCATTGTGAAGCTACAAATAGGTAGTGACCTATGTGTAGTGCACGCGTGTAATGGTGTCCCCGCACTCACAAAGTCCGGGGAATTTGCCCTGAACTAAGTGGGGGCACCTTGGCTAGTGCCAGGGTGCCCACACACTAAGTAACTTAGCACCCAACCTTTACCAGGTAAATGTTAGACATATAGGTGACTTATAAGTTACTTAAGTGCAGTGGTAAATAGCTGTGAAATAACGTGGACGTTATTTCACTCAGGCTGCAGTGGCAGGCCTGTGTAAGAATTATCAGAGCTCCCTATGGGTGGCAAAAGAAATGCTGCAGCCCATAGGGATCTCCTGGAACCCCAATACCCTGGGTACCTCAGTACCATATACTAGGGAATTATAAGGGTGTTCCAGTATGCCAATGTAAATTGGTGAAATTGGTCACTAGCCTGTTAGTGACAATTTGGAAAGAAATGAGAGAGCATAACCACTGAGGTTCTTGACAGCAGAGCCTCAGTGAGACAGTTAGTCATAACACAGGTAACACATTCAGGGCACACTTATGAGCACTGGGGCCCTGGCTGGCAGGGTCCCAGTGACACATACAACTAAAACAACATATATACAGTGAAAAATGGGGGTAACATGCCAGGCAAGATGGTACTTTCATACACAACCCCCCCCCCAAACGAAGGACAATAAGACTAGTCATTACCTGATGGGTCTTCATTGTCTAAGTGGAAATATCTGGAGAGTCCATCTGCATTGGAGTGGGTACTCCCAGGTCTATGTTCCACTGTATAGTCCATTCCCTGTAGGGATATGGACCACCTCAACAATTTAGGATTTTCACCTTTCATTTGTTTTAGCCAAAGTAGAGGTTTGTGGTCTGTCTGACTGTAGGAAAGTACCATCTTGCCTGGCATGTTACCCCCATTTTTCACTGTATATATGTTGTTTTAGTTGTATGTGTCACTGGGACCCTGTTCTCCAGGGCCCCAGTGCTCATAAGTGTGCCTGACTGTGTTACCTGTGTAGTGACTAACTGTCTCACTGAGGCTCTGCTAATCAGAACCTCAGTGGTTATGCTCTCTCATTTCTTTCAAATTGTCACTAACAGGCTAGTGACCAATTTTACCAATTTACATTGGCTTTCTGGAACACCCTTATAATTCCCTAGTATATGGTACTGAGGTACCCAGGGTATTGGGGTTCCAGGAGATCCCTATGGGCTGCAGCATTTCTTTTGCCACCCATAGGGAGCTCTGACAATTCTTACACAGGCCTGCCACTGCAGCCTGAGTGAAATAACGTCCACGTTATTTCACAGCCATTTTACACTGCACTTAAGTAACTTATAAGTCACCTATATGTCTAACCTTTACCTGGTAAAGGTTAGGTGCAAAGTTACTAAGTGTGAGGGCACCCTTGCACTAGCCAAGGTGCCCCCACATTGTTCAGAGCCAATTCCCTGAACTTTGTGAGTGCGGGGACACCATTACACGCGTGCACTACATATAGGTCACTACTGTAGGAGGCTGGACTGGCTTGTAGTGAGTACCAAGGGGTACTTGCACCTTGTACCAGGCCCAGTTATCCCTTATTAGTGTATAGGGTGTCTAGCAGCTTAGGCTGATAGATAATGGTAGCTTAGGCTGAACTAGGAGACGTGTGAAGCTACTACAGTACCACTTAGTGTCATATGCACAATATCATAAGAAAACACAATACACAGTTATACTAAAAATAAAGGTACTTTATTTTTATGACAATATGCCAAAGTATCTTAGAGTGTACCCTCAGTGAGAGGATAGGAAATATACACAAGATATATATACACAATAGCAAAAATATGCAGTATAGTCTTAGAAAACAGTGCAAACAATGTATAGTTACAATAGGATGCAATGGGGAAACATAGGGATAGGGGCAACACAAACCATATACTCCAGAAGTGGAATGTGAACCACGAATGGACCCCAAACCTATGTGACCTTGTAGAGGGTCGCTGGGACTATTAGAAAATAGTGAGAGTTAGAAAAATAACCCTCCCCAAGACCCTGAAAAGTGAGTGCAAAGTGCACTAAAGTTCCCCTAAGGACAAAATAGTCGTGTTAGAGGAATAATGCAGGAAAGACACAAACCAGCAATGCAACAACTGTGGATTTCCAATCTAGGGTACCTGTGGAACAAGGGGACCAAGTCCAAAAGTCACAGCAAGTCGGAGATGGGCAGATGCCCAGGAAATGCCAGCTGCGGGTGCAAAGAAGCTTCGACTGGACAGAAGAAGCTGAGGTTTCTGCAGGAACGAAAAGGACTAGAGACTTCCCCTTTGGTGGACGGATCCCTCTCGCCTTGGAGAGTCGTGCAGAAGTGTTTTCCCGCCAGAAGGACGCCAACAAGCCTTGCTACACGCAAATCGTGCGTTTGGCGTTTTTGGACGCTGCTGGGGCCCAGGAGGGACCAGAAGGTCCCAAATTGGACCTGCAGAGAGAGGGGACGTCGAGCAAGAGAAAGAGCCCTCACTAAAGCAGGTAGCACCCGGAGAAGTGCCAGAAACCGGCACTACGAGGATGCATGAAACGGTGCTCGCCGAAGTTGCACAAAGGAGTCCCACGTCGCCGGAGACCAACTTAGAAAGTCGTGCAATGCAGGTTAGAGTGCCGTGGACCCAGGCTTGGCTGTGCACGAAGGATTTCCGCCGGAAGTGCACAGGAGCCGGAGTAGCTGCAAAGTCGCGGTTCCCAGCAATGCAGCCCAGCGAGGTGAGGCAAGGACTTACCTCCACCAAACTTGGGCTGACGAGTCACTGGACTGTGGGGGTCACTTGGACAGAGTTGCTGGATTCGAGGGACCTCGCTCGTCGTGCTGAGAGGAGACCCAAGGGACCGGTAATGCTGCTTTTTGGTGCCTGCGGTTGCAGGGGGAAGATTCCGTCGACCCACGGGAGATTTCTTCGGAGCTTCTGGTGCAGAGAGGAGGCAGACTACCCCCACAGCATGCACAAGCAGGAAAACAGTCGAGAAGGCGGCAGGATCAGCGTTACAGAGTTGCAGTAGTCGTCTTTGCTACTATGTTGCAGGTTTGCAAGCTTCCAGCGCGGTCAGCGGTCGATTCCTTATCAGAAGGTGAAGAGAGAGATGCAGAGGAACTCGGCTGAGCTCATGCATTCGTTATCTAAAGTTTCCCCAGAGACAGAGACCCTAAATAGCCAGAAAAGAGGGTTTGGCTACCTAGGAGAGAGGAAAGGCTACTAACACCTGAAGGAGCCTATCACAAGGAGTCTCTGACGTCACCTGGTGGCACTGGCCACTCAGAGCAGTCCAGTGTGCCAGCAGCACCTCTGTTTCCAAGATGGCAGAGGTCTGGAGCACACTGGAGGAGCTCTGGACACCTCCCAGGGGAGGTGCAGGTCAGGGGAGTGGTCACTCCCCTTTCCTTTGTCCAGTTTCGCGCCAGAGCAGGGGCTAAGGGGTCCCTGAACCGGTGTAGACTGGCTTATGCAGAATTGGGCACATCTCTGCCCAACAAAGCATTTCCAGAGGCTGGGGGAGGCTACTCCTCCCCTGCCTTCACACCATTTTCCAAAGGGAGAGGGTGTCACACCCTCTCTCAGAGGAAGTTCTTTGTTCTGCCATCCTGGGCCAGGCCTGGCTGGACCCCAGGAGGGCAGCTGCCTGTCTGAGGGGTTGGCAGCAGCAGCAGCTGCAGTGAAACCCCAGGAAGGGCAGTCTGGCAGTACCAGGGTCTGTGCTACAGACCACTGGGATCATGGAATTGTACCAACAATGCCAGGATGGCATAGAGGGGGCAATTCCATGATCATAGACATGTTACATGGCCATATTCGGAGTTACCATGGTGAAGCTACATATAGGTAGTGACCTATATGTAGTGCACGCGTGTAATGGTGTCCCCGCACTCACAAAGTTCAGTGAATTGGCTCTGAACAATGTGGGGGCACCTTGGCTAGTGCCAGGATGCCCTCACACTAAGTAACTTTGCACCTAACCTTTACCAGGTAAAGGTAAGACATATAGGTGACTTATAAGTTACTTAAGTGCAGTGTAAAATGGCTGTGAAATAATGTGGACGTTATTTCACTCAGGCTGCAGTGGCAGGCCTGTGTAAGAATTGTCAGAGCTCCCTATGGGTGGCAAAAGAAATGCTGCAGCCCATAGGGATCTCCTGGAACCCCAATACCCTGGGTACCTCAGTACCATATACTAGGGAATTATAAGGGTGTTCCAGTAAGCCAATGTAAATTGGTAAAAATGGTCACTAGCCTGTCAGTGACAATTTTGAAAGAAATGAGAGAGCATAACCACTGAGGTTCTGATTAGCAGAGCCTCAGTGAGACAGTTAGTCACTACACAGGTAACACATTCAGGCACACATATGAGCACTGGGGCCCTGGGTTACCAGGGTCCCAGTGACACATACAACTAAAACAACATATATACAGTGAAAAATGGGGGTAACATGCCAGGCAAGATGGTACTTTCCTACAACTACCTATATGTAGCTTCACAATGGTAACTCCGAACATGGCCATGTAACATGTCTAAGATCATGGAATGGCCCCCTCTATGCCATCCTGGCATTATTGGGACAATTCCATGATCCCAGTGGTCTGTAGCACAGACCCTGGTACTGCCAAACTGCCTTTCCTGGGGTTTCACTGCAGCTGCTGCTGCTGCCAACCCCTCAGACAGGTTTCTGCCCTCCTGGGGTCAAGCCAGGCTTGTCCCAGGATGGCAGAACAAAAGACTTCCTCTGAGAGAGGGTGTTACACCCTCTCCCTTTGGAAAATGGTGTGAAGGCAGGGGAGGAGTAGCCTCCCCCAGCCTCTGGAAATGCTTTCTTGGGCACAGATGTGCCCAATTCTGCATAAGCCAGTCTACACCGGTTCAGGGACCCCTTAGCCCCTGCTCTGGCGCGAAACTGGACAAAGGAAAGGGGAGTGACCACTCCCCTGACCTGCACCTCCCCTGGGAGGTGTCCAGAGCTCCTCCAGTGTGCTCCAGACCTCTGCCATCTTGGAAACAGAGGTGCTGCTGGCACACTGGACTGCTCTGAGTGGCCAGTGCCACCAGGTGACGTCAGAGACTCCTTGTGATAGGCTCCTTCAGGTGTTAGTAGCCTCTCCTCTCTCCTAGGTAGCCAAACCCTCTTTTCTGGCTATTTAGGGTCTCTGTCTCTGGGGAAACTTTAGATAACGAATGCAAGAGCTCATCCGAGTTCCTCTGCATCTCTCTCTTCACCTTCTGATAAGGAAACGACTGCTGACCGCGCTGGAAGCCTGCAAACCTGCAACATAGTAGCAAAGACGACTACTGCAACTCTGTAACGCTGATCCTGCCGCCTTCTCAACTGTTTTACTGCTGTGCATGCTGTGGGGGTAGTCTGCCTCCTCTCTGCACCAGAAGCTCCGAAGAAATCTCCCGTGGGTCGACGGAATCTTCCCCCTGCAACCGCAGGCACCAAAAAGCTCCATTACCGGTCCCTTGGGTCTCCTCTCAGCACGACGAGCGAGGTCCCTTGAATCCAGCAACTCTGTCCAAGAGACTGCCACAGTCCAGTGACTCTTCAGTCCGAGTTTGGTGGAGGTAAGTCCTTGCCTCCCCCCTCCAGACTGCATTGTTGGTAACCGCGACTTTTGCAACTTCTCCGGCCCCTGTGCACTTCCGGCGGAAATCCTTTGTGCACAGCCAAGCCTGGGTCCACGGCACTCTAACCTGCATTGCACGTCTTTCTAAGTTGGTCTCCAGCGACGTGGGACTCCTTTGTGCAACTTCGGCGAGCACTGTTTCACGCATCCTTGTAGTGCCTGTTTCTGGCACTTCTCTGGGTGCTACCTGCTTCAGAGAGGGCTCCTTGTCTTGCTCGACGTCCCCTCTCTCTCCAGGTCCAATTTGAGACCTCCTGGTCCCTCCTGGGCCTCAGCAGCGTCCAAAAACGCCAACTGCACGATTTGCAGCTAGCAAGGCTTGTTGGCGTCCTTTCGGCGGGAAAACACTTCTGCACGACTCTAAAAGGCTAAAGGGATCCGTCCACCAAAGGGGAAGTCTCTAGCCCTTTCCGTTCCTGCAGAAACCTTTGCTTCCTCTGTCCAGTCGAAGCTTCTTTGCACCCGCAGCTGGCATTTCCTGGGCATCTGCCCATCTCCGACTTGCTTGTGACTTTTGGACTTGGTCCCCTTGTTCCACAGGTACCCTAGATTGGAAATCCACAGTTGTTGCATTGTTGGTTTGTGTCTTTCCTGCATTATTCCTCTATTACGACTTTTTTGTCTCTTGGGGAACTTCAGTGCACTTTGCACTCACTTTTCAGGGTCTTGGGGAGGGCTAGTTTTCTAACTCTCACTATTTTCTAATAGTCCCAGCGACCCTCTACAAGGTCACATAGGTTTGAGGTCCATTCGTGGTTCGCATTCCACTTTTGGAGTATATGGTTTGTGTTGCCCCTATCCATATGTGTCTCCATTGCATCCTATTGTAACTATACATTGTTTGCACTGTTTTCTAAGACTATACTGCATATTTTTAGTACTGTGTACATATAACTTGTGTATATTTGCTATCCTCTTGCTGAGGGTACACTCTAAGATACTTTGGCATATTGTCATAAAAATAAAGTACCTTTATTTTTAGTATAACTGTGTATTGTGTTTTCTTATGGTATTGTGCAAGTGACACTTGTGGTACTGTAGTAGCTTCACACGTCTCCTAGTTCAGTCTAAGCTGCTCTGCTAAGCTACCATTATCTATCAGCCTAAGCTGCTAGACACCCTATACACTAATAAGGGATATCTGGGCCTGGTGCAAGGTGTAAGTACCCCTTGGTACTCACTACAAGCCAGTCCAGCCTCCTACATTGGTTGTGCAGCGGTGGGATAAGTGCTTTGAGACTACTTACCACTCTTGTCATTGTACTTTTCATAAGAGAAAAATATACAAAACAAGTTCAGTTTGTGTACACATAGCTAAAAAGTTTTGCATTTCCTCTTTTCACTGTTTTCTAAGTGCTGAAAAGTACTTCTAAACTTTCAAAAAGTTCTTAAAAGTTTAAAAAGGTTTTTTTCTGTCTTTCCAAAAAGTTCTGAAAACTTTTTTCTCTTTTTCTATCACTTTAACTGTCTCGAAAAATGTCTGGCACAGGCCAAACTGTTGATCTGTCCAAACTTGCATATGACAACCTTAGCTGGAAAAGAGCAAGGAGTCTCTGTGTAGAGAGAGGTTTGAGTGTAGGGAAGAATCCTTCCTTGGAACCTGTTAATTAACATGCTTAGAGAACAAGATAAGGCCATAGGTGCCTCATCTGTTGAAAAAGTACCTAATAGTTCCCAATCTGATTCAGGGACTCCCCCAGGAAAAGATTCAGGAAAGAAACTTCCTAGCCTGCCCATTACTAGACAGTCTAGCATAGTTGGTAATGATGATGAGCCACACCATACAAATAGTGTTGTCTCACATCATAGCAAAAGCATTTATTCTCACCATACTGGTAGTAATGTTTCTGTTAACAAAGCTGTTAGGGTGGCTTCTGTAAGGGACAGGTCTCCTTCTGTTCATTCCCATCATACCTCTGTATCTAAGAATGTCCCTCCCACCAACCCTGATGACAGAATGTTAGAGAGGGAACTCAATAAGTTGAGGGTGGAGCAAACCAGACTGAAGCTTAAAAAGCAACAGCTGGATTTGGATAGACAGTCTTTTGAATTAGAGAAGGAAAGACAGAAGTTGGGTTTAGATACCCATGGGGGCAGCAGCAGTATTCCCCATAGTCATCCTGTAAAAGAGCATGATTCCAGGAATCTGCACAAGATAGTTCCCCCTTATAAGGAGGGGGATGACATTAACAAGTGGTTTGCTGCACTTGAGAGGGCCTGTGTTGTACAGGATGTCCCTCAAAGGCAGTGGGCTGCTATCCTATGGCTATCATTTAGTGGAAAAGGTAGGGATAGGCTCCTTACTGTGAAAGAAAGTGATGCCAATAATTTCCAAGTTCTTAAGAATGCACTCCTGGACGGTTATGGCTTAACCACTGAACAATACAGGATAAAGTTCAGAGAGACCAAAAAGGAGTCTTCACAAGACTGGGTTGATTTCATTGACCATTCAGTGAAGGCCTTGGAGGGGTGGTTACATGGCAGTAAAGTTACTGATTATGACAGCCTGTATAACTTGATCCTGAGAGAGCATATTCTTAATAATTGTGTGTCTGATTTGTTGCACCAGTACTTGGTGGACTCTGATCTGACCTCTCCCCAAGAATTGGGAAAGAAGGCAGACAAATGGGTCAGAACAAGAGTGAACAGAAAAGTTCATACAGGGGGTGACAAAGATGGCAACAAAAAGAAGGATGGTAAGTCTTCAGACAAAGGTGGGGACAAATCTAAAAATGAGTCTTCATCAGGCCCACAAAAACGCTCTGGTGGGGGTGGTGGGTCCAAATCCTCCTTTAATCAGAACAAGGAAAAGAAACCATGGTGCTATTTATGTAAAATAAAAGGCCATTGGACAACAGATCCCAGTTGTCCAAAGAAAGGCACCACTGCTCCTACCACTACAACCCCTACTGCTACACCTAGTGTCCCTACTAATAGCAGTGGTGGTGGGAGCAACCCTACTAATAGCCAATCCAAGGGAGTAGCTGGGCTCACTTTTGGTAATTTAGTTGGGGTTGGCCTTGTTAGGGAGGCCACAGAGGCTGTGTTAGTCTCTGAGGGGGCTATTGATTTAGCCACCTTAGCTGCTTGTCCCCTTAATATGGATAAGTACAGGCAGCTACCCCTAATAAATGGTTTTGAGGTTCAGGCCTACAGGGACACTGGTGCCAGTGTGACTATGGTCATAGAGAAACTGGTCCACCCTGAACAACACCTACTTGGTCACCAGTACCAAGTAAGCGATGCTCACAACAACACACTTAGCTACCCCATGGCTGTTGTTAATCTCAACTGTGGGGGGGGTTACTGGTCCAAAGAAAGTTGTGGTAGCCTCAGATTTACCTGTAGACTGTCTACTAGGAAATGATTTGGAGACATCAGCTTGGTCAGATGTGGAGTTGGAGGCTCATGCAGCAATGCTGGGCATTCCAGGGCATATTTTTGCTTTGACAAGGGCTCAGGCCAAAAAGCAAAAAGGACAGGGAAGCTTGGATCCTGGAACAATGGACCAAGTGTTCCCTAAAGCTAGGGCTAGTAGAAGCACACCACTTCCTACTATCCCTCCCTCTACAGTGGATTCGACTTCTGAGGAAGAACAATTCCCTCCCTGTGCAGAACCTACACCAGAGGAGCTTCAAGCAGACACTGCTGAGCTTTTGGGTGAAGGGGGGCCTGCCAGAGAGGAGCTGAGTGTGGCACAGCAAACCTGTCCCACATTAGAGGGTCTCAGACAGCAAGCTGTCAAACAGGCTAATGGGGATGTCAGTGACTCACACAGAGTTTACTGGGAGGACAACCTCTTGTACACTGAGCAAAGGGATCCTAAACCTGGAGCTGCCAGGAGATTAGTGATTCCTCAGGAGTACAGAAAGTTCCTCCTAACAATGGCACATGACATTCCCCTAGCTCGGCACCTAGGACAAATGAAAACTTGGGACAGGCTTGTTCCCTTGTTTCATTGGCCTAGGATGTCTGAGGACACAAAAGATTTTTGTAAGTCCTGTGAAACCTGTCAAGCCAGTGGCAAGACAGGTGGCACCCCAAAGGCACCCCTTATTCCACTGCCTGTGGTTGGGGTTCCCTTTGAAAGGGTAGGGGTTGACATAGTTGGCCCCCTTGACCCTCCTACTGCTTCAGGCAATAGATTCATCTTGGTGGTAGTGGACCATGCCACAAGATACCCTGAAGCTATTCCTTTAAGGACCACTACAGCTCCTGCAGTGGCAAAGGCCCTCCTGGGAATATTTTCCAGGGTGGGCTTCCCAAAGGAAGTAGTATCAGACAGAGGAAGCAATTTCATGTCTGCATACTTAAAGGCCATGTGGAAGGAGTGTGGGGTAACGTACAAGTTCACCACACCCTATCATCCACAAACAAATGGACTGGTTGAGAGATTTAACAAAACTCTCAAAGGCATGATTATGGGTCTCCCTGAAAAACTCCGCAGGAGATGGGATATCCTTCTACCATGCCTCCTTTTTGCCTACAGGGAGGTACCCCAGAAAGGAGTGGGCTTCAGCCCATTTGAACTTCTTTTTGGACACCCTGTTAGGGGTCCACTCACACTTGTTAAGGAGGGTTGGGAACAACCTTTAAAAGCTCCTAAGCAGGATATTGTGGATTATGTACTTGGCCTCAGATCAAGGATGGCTGAGTATATGAAAAAGGCCAGTAAGAACCTTCAGGCCAGCCAAGAGCTCCAGAAGCAATGGCATGATCAGAAGGCTGTTTTGGTGCAGTACCAGCCAGGACAGAAAGTGTGGGTCTTGGAGCCTGTTGCCCCAAGAGCACTCCAAGATAAATGGAGTAGTCCCCACACAATTGTTGAGAAAAAGGGTGAAGTCACCTATTTGGTTGACTTAGGCACTGCAAGGAGTCCCCTTAGGGTGCTCCATTAACCGCCTGAAACCCTACTATGACAGGGCTGATCTCACCCTGCTCATGGCAACTGATGAGGGACAGAAAGAAGACAGTGATCCTCTACCTGATCTCTTCTCTTCCACAGAACAAGATGCTCTTGTGGAAGGTGTAGTTTTGGCTGATTGTCTTACTGCTGAGCAGAAAGACAATTGCATAAATCTCCTGGGTCAGTTTTCTGAACTCTTCTCTACTGTGCCAGGTACCACTTCTTGGTGTGAGCACACTATAGATACTGGAGACAGCTTGCCTGTCAAAAGTAAGATCTATAGGCAGCCTGACCATGTCAGGGACTGCATAAAGCAAGAAGTCCAGAAAATGTTAGAGCTGGGAGTGGTTGAGCACTCTGAAAGTCCATGGGCTTCTCCTGTGGTACTTGTACCAAAACCCCATTCCAAAGATGGAAAGATGGAAATGCGGTTTTGTGTCGACTATAGAGGTCTCAACCTTGTAACCAAAACTGATGCTCACCCTATACCCAGGGCAGATGAGCTCATAGATACACTGGCATCTGCCAAGTATCTAAGCACTTTTGATTTGACTGCAGGGTATTGGCAGATCAAATTGTCAGAAGATGCTAAACCTAAGACTGCATTTTCGACCATTGGAGGACATTACCAGTTTACTGTAATGCCTTTTGGTTTGAAGAATGCACCTGCCACTTTTCAGAGGTTGGTGAACACAGTCCTGCAAGGGCTGGAAGCTTTCAGTGCAGCATATCTAGACGATATAGCTGTCTTTAGCTCCAGCTGGGATGATCACCTGGTCCACCTATGGAAAGTTTTGGAGGCCCTGCAAAAGGCAGGCCTCACTATCAAGGCTTCAAAGTGCCAGATAGGGCAGGGTAAGGTGGTTTATCTGGGACACCTTGTTGGTGGGGAACAGATTGCACCACTACAGGGGAAAATCCAAACAATTGTTGATTGGGTTCCCCCTACCACACAGACTCAGGTGAGAGCCCTCCTAGGCCTCACTGGGTATTACAGGAGGTTCATTAAGAACTATGGCTCCATTGCAGCCCCTCTTAATGACCTCACTTCAAAAAAGATGCCTAAAAAGGTATTATGGACAGCAAACTGTCAGAAAGCTTTTGAGGAGCTGAAGCAGGCCATGTGCTCTGCACTTGTCCTGAAAAGCCCTTGTTACTCTAAAAAATTCTATGTCCAGACTGATGCATCTGAATTAGGAGTAGGGGCAGTCCTATCACAACTCAATTCTGAGGGCCAGGATCAGCCTGTTGCTTTTATTAGTAGGAGGTTGACCCCTAGAGAAAAGCGTTGGTCTGCCATTGAGAGGGAGGCCTTTGCTGTGGTCTGGGCACTGAAGAAGTTGAGGCCATACCTGTTTGGCACTCACTTCATTGTTCAGACAGACCACAAACCTCTACTTTGGCTAAAACAAATGAAAGGTGAAAATCCTAAATTGTTGAGGTGGTCCATATCCCTACAGGGAATGGACTATACAGTGGAACATAGACCTGGGAGTAGCCACTCCAATGCAGATGGACTCTCCAGATATTTCCACTTAGACAATGAAGACTCATCAGGTAATGGCTAGTCTTATTGTCCTTCGTTTGGGGGGGGTTGTGTAGGAAAGTACCATCTTGCCTGGCATGTTACCCCCATTTTTCACTGTATATATGTTGTTTTAGTTGTATGTGTCACTGGGACCCTGTTCTCCAGGGCCCCAGTGCTCATAAGTGTGCCTGACTGTGTTACCTGTGTTGTGACTAACTGTCTCACTGAGGCTCTGCTAATCAGAACCTCAGTGGTTATGCTCTCTCATTTCTTTCAAATTGTCACTAACAGGCTAGTGACCAATTTTACCAATTTACATTGGCTTTCTGGAACACCCTTATAATTCCCTAGTATATGGTACTGAGGTACCCAGGGTATTGGGGTTCCAGGAGATCCCTATGGGCTGCAGCATTTCTTTTGCCACCCATAGGGAGCTCTGACAATTCTTAAACAGGCCTGCCACTGCAGCCTGAGTGAAATAACGTCCACGTTATTTCACAGCCATTTTACACTGCACTTAAGTAACTTATAAGTCACCTATATGTCTAACCTTTACCTGGTAAAGGTTAGGTGCAAAGTTACTAAGTGTGAGGGCACCCTGGCACTAGCCAACGTGCCCCCACATTGTTCAGAGCCAATTCCCTGAACTTTGTGAGTGCGGGGACACCATTACACGCGTGCACTACATATAGGTCACTACCTATATGTAGCTTCACAATGGTAACTCCGAATATGGCCATGTAACATGTCTAAGATCATGGAATGGCCCCCTCTATGCCATCCTGGCATTATTGGGACAATTCCATGATCCCAGTGGTCTGTAGCACAGACCCTGGTACTGCCAAACTGCCTTTCCTGGGGTTTCACTGCAGCTGCTGCTGCTGCCAACCCCTCAGACAGATTTTTGCCCTCCTGGGGTCAAGCCAGGCTTGTCCCAGGATGGCAGAACAAAGGACTTCCTCTGAGAGAGGGTGTTACACCCTCTCCCTTTGGAAAATGGTGTGAAGGCAGGGGAGGAGTAGCCTCCCCCAGCCTCTGGAAATGCTTTCTTGGGCACAGATGTGCCCAATTCTGCATAAGCCAGTCTACACCGGTTCAGGGACCCCTTAGCCCCTGCTCTGGCGCGAAACTGGACAAAGGAAAGGGGAGTGACCACTCCCCTGACCTGCACCTCCCCTGGGAGGTGTCCAGAGCTCCTCCAGTGTGCTCCAGACCTCTGCCATCTTGGAAACAGAGGTGCTGCTGGCACACTGGACTGCTTTGAGTGGCCAGTGCCACCAGGTGACGTCAGAGACTCCTTGTGATAGGCTCCTTCAGGTGTTAGTAGCCTCTCCTCTCTCCTAGGTAGCCAAACCCTCTTTTCTGGCTATTTAGGGTCTCTGTCTCTGGGGAAACTTTAGATAACGAATGCAAGAGCTCATCCGAGTTCCTCTGCATCTCTCTCTTCACCTTCTGATAAGGAAACAACTGCTGACCGCGCTGGAAGCCTGCAAACCTGCAACATAGTAGCAAAGACGACTACTGCAACTCTGTAACGCTGATTCTGCCGCCTTCTCGACTGTTTTCCTGCTTGTGCATGCTGTGGGGGTAGTCTGCCTCCTCTGTGCACCAGAAGCTCCGAAGAAATCTCCCGTGGGTCGACGGAATCTTCCCCCTGCAACCGCAGGCACCAAAAAGCTGCATTACCGGTCCCTTGGGTCTCCTCTCAGCACAACGAGCGAGGTCCCTTGAATCCAGCAACTCTGTCCAAGAGACTGCCACAGTCCAGTGACTCTTCAGTCCGAGTTTGGTGGAGGTAAGTCCTTGCCTCCCCCCTCCAGACTGCATTGTTGGTAACCGTGACTTTTGTAACTTCTCCGGCCCCTGTGCACTTCCGGTGGAAATCCTTTGTGCACAGCCAAGCCTGGGTCCACAGCACTCTAACCTGCATTGCACGACTTTCTAAGTTGTCCTCTGGCGACGTGGGACTCCTTTGTGCAACTTTGGCAAGCACCATTTCATGCATCCTTCTAGTGCCTGTTTCTGGCATTTGTCCGGGTGCTACCTGCTTCAGAGAGGGCTCCTTTTCTTGCTCGACGTCCCCTCTCTCTCCAGGTCCAATTTGCGACCTCCTGGTCCTTCCTGGGCCTCAGCAGCGTCCAAAAACGCCAAATGTACGATTTGCAGCTAGCAAGGCTTGTTGGCGTCCTTTCGGCGGGAAAATACTTCTGCACGACTCTCCAAGGCGGGATGGATCCGTCCACCAAAGGGGAAGTCTCTAGCCCTTTTCGTTCCTGCAGAAACCTTTGCTTCTTCTGTACAGTCGAAGCTTCTTTGCACCCGCAGCTGGCATTTCCTGGGCATCTGCCCATCTCCGACTTCCTTGTGACTTTTGGACTTGGTCCCCTTGTTCCACAGGTACCCTAGATTGGAAATCCACAGTTGTTGCATTGTTGGTTTGTGTCTTTCCTGCATTATTCCTCTATTACGACTTCTTTGTCTCTTGGGGAACTTCAGTGCACTTTGCACTCACTTTTCAGGGTCTTGGGGAGGGCTAGTTTTCTAACTCTCACTATTTTCTAATAGTCCCAGCGACCCTCTACAAGGTCACATAGGTTTGGGGTCCATTCGTGGTTCGCATTCCACTTTTGGAGTATATGGTTTGTGTTGCCCCTATCCCTATGTGTCTCCATTGCATCCTATTGTAACTATACATTGTTTGCACTGTTTTCTAAGACTATACTGCATATTTTTAGTACTGTGTACATATAACTTGTGTATTTTTGCTATCCTCTTGCTGAGGGTACACTCTAAGATACTTTGGCATATTGTCATAAAAATAAAGTACCTTTATTTTTAGTATAACTGTGTATTGTGTTTTCTTATGGTATTGTGCAAGTGACACTTGTGGTACTGTAGTAGCTTCACACGTCTCCTAGTTCAGCCTAAGCTGCTCTGCTAAGCTACCATTATCTATCAGCCTAAGCTGCTAGACACCCTATACCCTAATAAGGGATACCTGGGCCTGGTGCAAGGTGTAAGTACCCCTTGGTACTCACTACAAGCCAGTCCAGCCTCCTACACTGACCAATGAAGTGAGTGCCAAACAGGTATGGCCTCAACTTCTTCAGTGCCCAGACCACAGCAAAGGCCTCCCTCTCTATGGCAGACCAGCGCTTTTCTCTAGGGTTCAACCTCCTGCTGATAAAAGCAACAGGTTGATCCTGGCCCTCAGAATTAAGTTGTGATAAGACTGCCCCTACCCCTAATTCAGATGCATCAGTTTGGACAATGAATTTCTTGGAGTAACAGGGGCTTTTCAGGACAGGTGCAGAGCACATGGCCTGCTTCAGCTCCTCAAAAGCTTTCTGACAGTTTGCTGTCCATAATACCTACTTAGGCATTTTCTTTGAAGTGAGGTCATTAAGAGGTGCTGCAATGGAGCCATAGTTCTTTATGAACCTCCTATAGTATGCAGTGAGGCCTAAAAAGGCTCTCACCTGAGTCTGAGTAGTAGGGGGAACCCAATCTATAATTGTTTGGATTTTCCCTTGAAGTGGTGCAATCTGTTCTCCACTAACCAGGTGTCCCAGATAAACCACCTTCCCCTGCCCTATCTGGCACTTTGAAGCCTTGATAGTGAGGCCTGCCTTTTGCAGGGCCTCCAAAACTTTCCATAGGTGGACCAGGTGATCATCCCAGCTGGAGCTAAAGACAGCTATATCATCTAGATATGCTGCACTAAAAGCTTCCAGCCCTTGCAGGACTGTGTTCACCAACCTCTGAAAAGTGGCAGGTGCATTTTTCAATCCAAAAGGCATTACTGTGAATTGGTAATGTCCTCCAATGGTTGAAAATGCAGTTTTTGCTTTTGCATCTTCTGAGAATTTGATCTGCCAATACCCTGCAGTCAAATCAAAAGTGCTTAGATACTTGGCAGATGCCAGTGTATCTATGAGCTCATCTGCCCTGGGTATAGGGTGAGCATCAGTTTTGGTTACCTGGTTGAGACCTCTATAGTCTACACAAAACCGCATTTCCTTCTTTCCATCCTTGGAATGAGGTTTTGGTACAAGTACCACAGGAGAGGACCATGGACTTTCAGAGTGCTCAACCACTCCCAGTTCAAGCATTTTCTGCACCTCTTGCTTTATGCAGTCTCTGACATGGTCAGGCTGCCTATAGATCTTACTTTTGACAGGCAAGCTGTCTCCAGTATCTATAGTGTGCTCACACCAAGAAGTGGTACCTGGCACAGTAGAGAAGAGTTCAGAAAACTGACCAGGAGATATATGCAGTAAGACAATCTGCCAAAACTACACCTTCCACTAGAGCATCTTGTTCTGTGGAAGAGAAGAGATCAGGGAGACAGTCACTCTCTTCTTCCTGTCCCTCATCAGTTGCCATGAGCAGGGTGAGATCAGCCCTGTCATAGTAGGGTTTCAGGCGATTGACATGGAGCACCCTAAGGGGACTCCTGGCAGTGCCTAAGTCAACTAAGTAGGTGACTTCACCATTCTTTTCAACAATTATGTGGGGTCCACTCCATTTGTCTTGGAGTGCTCTTGGGGCCACAGGCTCCAAGACCCACACTTTCTGCCCTGGTTGGTACTGAACCAAAACAGCCTTCTGGTCATGCCATTGCTTTTGGAGCTCTTGGCTGGCCTGAAGGTTTTACTGGCCTTTTTCATGTACTCAGCCATCCTTGATCTGAGGCCAAGTACATAGTCCACTATGTCTTGCTTTGGAGCTTTTAAAGGTTGTTCCCAACCCTCCTTAACAAGTGTTAGAGGACCTCTCACAGGGTGTCCAAAGAGGAGTTCAAAGGGGCTGAAGCCCACTCCTTTTTGGGGTACCTCCCTGTAAGCAAAAAGGAGGCAAGGTAACAGGATATCCCATCTCCTGCGGAGTTTTTCAGGGAGTCCCATAATCATGCCTTTGAGAGTTTTGTTAAATCTCTCCACCAGTCCATTTTTTTGTGGATGATAGGGTGTGGTGAACTTGTATGTCACACCACACTCCTTCCACATGGCCTTTAAGTAAGCAGACATGAAATTGCTTCCCCTGTCTGATACCACCTCTTTTGGGAAGCCCATCCTGGAAAAGATTCCCAGTAGGGCCTTTGCCACTGCAGGAGCTGTAGTGGCCCTTAGAGGAATTGCTTCAGGATATCTGGTGGCATGGTCCACTACCACCAAGATAAACCTATTGCCTGAATCAGTAGGAGGGTCAAGGGGGCCAACTATGTCAACCCCTACCCTTTCAAAGGGAACCCCAACCACAGGCAGTGGAATAAGGGGTGCCTTTGGAGTGCCACCTGTCTTGCCACTGGCTTGACAGGTTTCACAGGACTTACAAAATTCCTTTGTGTCCTCTGACATTCTAGGAAAATGAAACAAGGGAACAAGCCTGTCCCAGGTTTTCATTTGCCCCAAATGTCCAGCTAAGGGAAAGTCGTGGGCTAGAGTTAGGAGGAACTTTCTGTACTCCTAAGGAATCACCAATCTCCTGGCAGATCCAGGTTTTGGATCCCTTGCTTCAGTGTACAAGAGGTTGTCCTCCCAGTAAACTCTGTGTGAGTCACTGACATCCCCATTTGCTTGTTTGACAGCTTGCTGCCTTAGACCTTCTAGTGTGGGACAGGTATGCTGTGCCACACTCAGCTCCTCCATGGCAGGCCCCCCCTCACCCAAAAGCTCAGCAGTGTCTGCTTCCAGCTCCTCTGGTGTAGGTTCTGCACAGGGTGGAAATTCTTCTTCCTCAGAATTAGAATTCACTGTAGAGGGAGGGATAGTAGGTAGTGATTTACCTTTACTAACCCTAGCTTTAGGGAGCACTTGGTCCATTCTTCCAGGATCCAAGTCACTCTGTCCTTTTTGCTTTTTGGCCTGAGCCCTGGTCAAAGCAAAAATATGCCCTGGAATGCCCAGCATTGCTGCATGAGCCTCCAACTCCACTTCTGCCCAAGCTGATGTCTCTAAATCATTTCCAAATAGACAGTCTACAGGTAAATCTGAGGCAACCACAACTTTCTTTCGGCCAGTTACCCCCCCCCCCCAAGTTGAGATTCACAACAGCCATGGGGTGGCTAAGGGTGTTGTTATGAGCATCGGTTACTTGGTACTGGTGACCAAGTAGGTGTTGTTCAGGGTGGACCAGTTTCTCTATTACCATTGTAACACTGGCACCTGTGTCCCTGTAGGCCTGAACCTCAACACCATTTATTAGGGGTAGTTGCTTGTACTTATCCATGTTAAGGGGACAAGCAACCAAGGTGGCTAAATCAATAGCCCCCTCAGAGACTAACACAGCCTCTGTGGTCTCCCTAATCAGACCAACCCCAACTAAGTTACCAAAAGTGAGCCCAGCTACTCCCTTTCATTGGCTATTAGTAGGTTTGCTCCCACCACCACTGCTATTAGTAGGGACACTAGGTGTAGCAGTAGGAGTTGTAGTGGTAGGAGGCTTGGTGCTTTTCTTTGGACAACTGGGATCTGTTGTCCAATGGCCTTTTATTTTACATAAATAGCACCATGGTTTCTTTTCTTTGTTTTGATTTGAAGAGGACTTGGTCCCACCACCCCCACCAGAGTGTTTTTGTGGGCCTGATGAAGACTCATTTTTAGATTTGTCCCCACCCTTGTCAGAAGACTTACCATCCTTCTTCTTGCCATCTTTGTCACCCCCTGTATGAACTTTTCTGTTCACCCTTGTTCTGACCCATTTGTCTGCCTTGTTTCCCAATTCTTGGGGAGAGGTCAGATCAGAGTCCACCACAGAGTGCACCCCTAGGCAAGAGTAGTGTGTAGAGAATCGCTGAGAGTGTGAGAAAACACCAAGGCTTTAAAGGAGACCCCACCCCAGGACCAAGGAAAGTAGGAGTAAAGTACTACTATTTCTCCCAAAACACACTAAAGTCGTGATAGAAGATATTGCAAAGACCACACAAGACTGTAAAGCACTGAAGACGGATTCCTGGACCTCAAGACCTGCAAAGAAAGGGACCAAGTCCAAGAGTCGCTGAAGTGTCCAGGGGGGGCAGGAGCCCAGGTGCAAAATGGCTCACTCCGGTTAGAAGCAAATGCTGGTTCTGCACCAACGGAGTGAGTTAGGAGGTTCTGCTTTGGGCAGAACTTGTCCCACGTCGTGCTGGAAGATGCAGAGTGGTTACTTTGTAAAAGTACCACAAACAAGCCTTGCTACACGCAAGAGTTGCGGTTGGAGTAAAAGGGTGCTGCCCTGGCCCAGGAAGGACCAGGATGTCACCACTCAGGATGAGGAGACAGAGGGGGCCCTCAGCAAGGAAGAGAGCCCACTTAGAAGAAGGGAGCACCCGCAGAAGCCTCTGAACACAGGTTCAAAGGAGCTGAACACGTCAGTCGTCTCAACACTGCAGAAAGGAGTCGCCGGAGGTTAACTCAGGGACTGGGCGTCGCAGGACGGAGTGCTGGGGACCTAGGCTCGGCTGTGCATGCAGGGATTCCTGGAAGGATGCACAGAAGCCCTTGTAGCTGCAGATCATGAGGCACACAGTGGCACTGTCTGGTGAGGGGAGGCAAGGACTTACCTCCACCAATTTCGTGCAGCTGGAC
The DNA here is from genome assembly GCF_031143425.1 of Pleurodeles waltl. NCBI lineage: Eukaryota > Metazoa > Chordata > Amphibia > Caudata > Salamandridae > Pleurodeles > Pleurodeles waltl. The sequence continues at coordinate 1,791,908 of NW_027150290.1, forward strand.
CTCTGGACAGTCGGGGTCACTGGGGTCCACCACTTGTACTCCAGGGATGAGGCTCGTCGAAGACAGAGAAGTCCCAGAGTACCGGTGATGCTGTAGTTTGTTGCCTTCCTGGAGCAGGGGGAAGATTCCATCAACCCACGGGAGATTTCTTCATGTCTTCCCGTGCAGGGTGAAGGCAGACAGCCCTCAGAGCATGCACCACTGGGAAACAACCGTGAAAGCCGGCAGGATTAAGCGCTACAATGTCGCAGTAGTCTTCTTGCTACTTTGTTGCAGTTTTCCAGGCGTCCTGGAGCAGTCAGCAGTCGATCCTTGGCAGAAGTCGAAGAGAGAGGTGCAGAGGAGTCCTGGTGGATTCTTGCAAGTTCAAATCTGATGAGAAGCTGTAGGAAAGTACCATCTTGCCTGGCATGTTACCCCCACCTATATGTCTAACCTTTACCTGGTGAAGGTTGGGTGCTAAGTTACTTAGTGTGTGGGCACCCTGGCACTAGCCAAGGTGCCCCCACATCGTTCAGGGCAAATTCCCCGGACTTTGTGAGTGCGGGGACACCATTTCACGCGTGCACTATACATAGGTCACTACCTATGTATAGCGTCACAATAGTAACTCCGAACATGGCCATGTGATATGTCTAAGATCATGGAATTGTCACCCAAATGCCATTCTGGCATTGGGGAGACAATTCCATGATCCCACGAGTCTCTAGCACAGACCCGGGTACTGCCAAACTGCCTTTCCCGGGGTTTCACTGCAGCTGCTGCTGCTGCCAACCCCTCAGACAGGTTTCTGCCCTCCTGGGGTCCAGCCAGGCCTGGCCCAGGAAGGCAGAACAAAGGAACTCCTCAGAGAGAGGGTGTTACTGTAGGAGGCTGGACTGGCTTGTAGTGAGTATCAAGGGGTACTTACACCTTGCACCAGGCCCAGGTATCCCTTATTAGTGTATAGGGGTGTCTAGCAGCTTAGGCTGATAGAAAATGGTAGCTTAGCAAAGCAGCTTAGGCTGAATTAGGAGACGAGTGAAGCTCCTACAGTACCACTAGTGTCACTTGCACAATATCATAAGAAAACACTATACACATATATACTAAAAATAAAGGTACTTAATTTTTATGACAATATGCCAAAGTATCTCAGTGAGTACCCTCAGTATGAGGATAGCAAATATACACAAGATATATGTACACAATGCCAAAATATGCAATAACAGCAATAGAAAACAGTGCAAACAATGTATAGTCACAATAGAATGCAATGGGGGCATATAGGGATAGGGGCAACACAAACCATATACTCTAGAAGTGGAATGCGAACCACGAATGGACCCCAAACCTATGTGACCTTGTAGAGGGTCGCTGGGACTGTAAGAAAACAGTGAGGGTTAGAAAAATAGCCCACCCCAAGACCCTGAAAAGTGAGTGCAAAGTGCACTGAAGTTCCCCAAAGAGCACAGAAGTCGTGATAGGGGAATTCTGCAGGGAAGACCAAAACCAGCAATGCAACAACAATGGATTTCCAGACGAGAGTACCTGTGGAACAAGGGGACCAAGTCCAAAAGTCACGATCAAGTCGAGAGTGGGCAGATGCCCAGGAAATGCCAGCTGTGGGTGCAAAGAAGCTGCCACTGGACGGTAGAAGCTGAGGATTCTGCAAGAACGACAAGAGCTAGAAACTTCCCCTATGGAGGATGGATGTCCCACGTCGTGAAGAGTCGTGCAGAAGTGTTTTCCTGCAGAAAGACCACAAACAAGCCTTGCTAGCTGCAAAGCTCGCATTTCGGGTTTTTGGATGCTGCTGTGGCCCAGGAGGGACCAGGATGGCGCCAATTGCGTGAGAGGACAGAGGGGGCGCCCAGCAAGACAAAGAGCCCTCTCAGAAGCAAGCAGCACCCGGAGAAGTGCCAGAACAGGCACTACAAAGTGGAGTGAAATGGTACTCACCCAAAGTTGCACAAGAGAGTCCCATGCCACCGGAGGACAACTCAGGAGGTCGTGCAATGCAGGTTAGAGTGCCGTAGACCCAGGCTTGGCTGTGCACAAAGGAAATCCTGGAAAAGTACACAGGAGCCGGAGTAGCTGCAAAACACGCGGTTCCCAGCAATGCAGTCTGGCGTAGGGAGGCAAGGACTTACCTCCACCAAACTTGGACTGAAGAGTCACTGGACTGTGGGAGTCACTTGGACAGAGTTGCTGAGTTCAAGGGACCTCGCTCGTCGTGCTGAGAGGAGACCCAGAGGACCAGTGATGCAGTTCTTTGGTGCCTGCGGTTGCAGGGGGACGATTCCGTCGGCCCACGGGAGATTTCTTCGGAGCTTCTAGTGCAGAGAGGAGGCAGACTACCCCCACAGCATGCACCACCAGGAAAACAGTCGAGAAGGTGGCAGGATCAGCGTTACAGTGTCGCAGTAGTCGTCTTTGCTACTTTGTTGCAGTTCTGCAGGCTTCCAGTGCGGTCAGCAGTCGATTCCTTGGCAGAAGGTGAAGAGAGAGATGCAAAGGAACTCTGGTGAGCTCTTGCATTCGTTATCTAAGGAATTCCCCAAAGCAGAGACCCTAAATAGCCAGAAAAGAGGGTTTGGCTACCTAGGAGAGAGGATAGGCTAGCAACACCTGAAGGAGCCTATCAGAAGGAGTCTCTGACGTCACCTGCTGGCCCTGGCCACTCAGAGCAGTCCAGTGTGCCAGCAGCACCTCTGTTTCCAAGATGGCAGAGGTCTGGAGCACACTGGAGGAACTCTGGGCACCTCCCAGGGGAGGTGCAGGTCAGGGGTGTGGTCACTCCCCTTTCCTTTGTCCAGTTTCGCGCCAGAGCAGGGCTGAGGGGTCCCTGAACCGGTGTAGACTGGCTTATGCAAAAATGGGCACCATCTGTGCCCATGAAAGCATTTCCAGAGCCTAGGGGAGGCTACTCCTCCCCTGCCTTAACACCTTTTTCCAAAGGGAGAGGGTGTAACACCCTCTCTCTGAGGAAGTCCTTTGTTCTGCCTTTCTGGGCCAAGTCTGGCTGATCCCCAGGAGGGCAGAAACCTGTCTGAGGGGTTGGCAGCAGCAGCAGCAGCAGTGAAACCCCTGAAAAAGCAGTTTGGCAGTACCCGGGTCTGTGCTAGAGACCCGTGGGATCATGGGATTGTGCCAACAATGCCAGGATGGCATTGAGGGGGCAATTCCATGATCATAGACATGTTACATGGCCATATTCTGAGTTACCATTGTGAAGCTACACATAGGTAGTGACCTATGTGTAGTGCACGCGTGTAATGGTGTCCCCGCACTCACAAAGTCCGGGGAATTTGCCTTGAACCATGTGGGGGCACCTTGGCTAGTGCCAGGGTGCCCACACACTAAGTAACTTAGCACCCAACCTTTACCAGGTAAAGGTTAGATATATAGGTGACTTATAAGTTACTTAAGTGCAGTGGTAAATGGCTGTGAAATAACGTGGACGTTATTTCACTCAGGCTGCAGTGGCAGGCCTGTGTAAGAATTGTCAGAGCTCCCTATGGGTGGCACAAGAAATGCTGCAGCCCATAGGGATCTACTGGAACCCCAATACCCTGGGTACCTCAGTACCATATACTAGGGGATTATAAGGGTGTTCCAGTACGCCAATGTAAATTGGTGAAATTGGTCACTAGCCTGTTAGTGACAATTTTGAAAGAAATGAGAGAGCATAACCACTGAGGTTCTGGATAGCAGAGCCTCAGTGAGACAGTTAGTCATAACACAGGTAACAAATACAGGGCACACTTATGAGCACTGGGGCCCTGGCTGGCAGGGTCCCAGTGACACATACAACTAAAACAACATATATACAGTGAAATATGGGGATAACATGCCAGGCAAGATGGTATTTTCCTACACACCCCTCCCCCAAACGAAGGACAATAAGACTAGTCATTACCTGATGGGTCTTCATTGTCTAAGTGGAAATATCTGGAGAGTCCATCTGCATTGGAGTAGGTACTCCCAGGTCTAAGTTCCACTGTATAGTCCATTCCCTGTAGGGATATGGACCACCTCAACAATATAGGGTTTTCACCTTTCCTTTGTTTTAGCCAAAGTAGAGGTTTGTCGTCTGTCTGAACAGTGAAGTGAGTGCCAAACAGGTATGGCCTCAACTTCTTCAGTGCCCAGACCACAGCAAAGTCCTCCCTCTCTATGGCAGACCAACGCTTTTCTCTAGGGGTCAACCTCTTGCTGATAAAAGCTACAGGCTGATCCTGGCCCTCAGAATTAAGTTGTGATAAGACTGCCCCTACCCCTAATTCAGATGCATCAGTTTGGACAATTAATTTTTTGGAGTAACAGGGGCTTTTCAGGACAGGTGCAGAGCACATGGCCTGCTTCAGCTCCTCAAAAGCTTTCTGACAGTTTGCTGTCCATAATACCTTTTTAGGCATTTTCTTGGATGTGAGGTCATTAAGAGGGGCTGCAATGGAGCCATAGTTCTTTATGAACCTCCTGTAGTACCCAGTGAGGCCTAAGAAGGCTCTCACCTGAGTCTGAGTAGTAGGGGGAACCCAATCTATAATAGTTTGGATTTTCCCCTGAAGTAGTGCAATCTGTTCTCCACCTACCAGGTGTCCCAGATAAACCACCTTCCCCTGTCCTATCTGGCACTTTGAAGCCTTGATAGTGAGGCCTGCCTTTTGCAGGGCCTCTAAAACTTTCCATAGGTGGACCAGGTGATCATCCCAGCTGGAGCTAAAGACAGCTATATCGTCTAGATATGCTACACTAAAAGCTTCCAGCCCTTGCAGGACTGTATTCACCAACCTTTGAAAAGTGGCAGGTGCATTTTTCAATCTAAAAGGCATTACTGTGAATTGGTAATGACCTCCAATGGTTGAAAATGCAGTTTTTGCTTTTGCATCTTCTGATAATTTGATCTGCCAATACCCTGCAGTCAAAAGTGCTTAGATACTTGGCAGATGCCAGTGTATCTATTAGCTCATCTGTCCTGGGTATAGGGTGAGCATCAGTTTTGGTTACCTGGTTGAGACCTCTATAGTCTACACAAAACCGCATTTCCTTCTTTCCATCCTTAGAATGAGGTTTTGGTACAAGTACCACAGGAGAGGCCCATGGACTTTCAGAGTGCTCAACCACTCCCAGTTCAAGCATTTTCTGAACCTCTTGCTTTATGCAGTCTCTGACATGGTCAGGCTGCCTATAGATCTTACTTTTGACAGGCAAGCTGTCTCCAGTTTCTATAGTGTGCTCACCAAGAAGTGGTGCCTGGCACAGTAGAGAAGAGTTCAGAAAACTGACCCAGGAGATTTATGCAGTGGTCTTTCTGCTCAGCAGTAAGACAATCTGCCAAAACTACACCTTCCACTAGAGCATCTTGTTCTGTGGAAGAGAAGAGATCAGGGAGAGGGTCACTCTCTTCTTCCTGTCCCTCATCAGTTGCCATGAGCAGGGTGAGATCAGCCCTGTCATAGTAGGGTTTCAGGCGATTGACATGGAGCACCCTAAGGGGACTCCTGGCAGTGCCTAAGTCAACCAAGTAGGTGACTTCACCCTTCTTTTCAACAATTATGTGGGGTCCACTCCATTTGTCTTGGAGTGCTCTTGGGCCCACAGGCTCCAAGACCCACACTTTCTGCCCTGGTTGGTACTGAACCAAAACAGCCTTCTGGTCATGCCATTGCTTCTGGAGCTCTTGGCTGGCCTGAAGGTTTTTACTGGCCTTTTTCATGTACTCAGCCATCCTTGATCTGAGGCCAAGTACATAGTCCACTATGTCTTGCTTTGGAGCTTTTAAAGGTTGTTCCCAACCCTCCTTAACAAGTGTTAGTGGACCTATCACAGGGTGTCCAAATGGGAGTTCAAAGGGGCTGAAGCCCACTCCTTTTTGGGGTACCTCCCTGTAAGGAAAAAGGAGGCAAGGTAACAGGATATCCCATCTCCTGCAGAGTTTTTCAGGGAGTCCCATAATCATGCCTTTGAGAGTTTTGTTAAATCTCTCCACCAGTCCATTTGTTTGTGGATGATAGGGTGTAGTGAACTTGTATGTCACACCACACGCCTTCCACATGGCCTATAAGTAAGCAGACATGAAATTGCTTCCCCTGTCTGATACCACCTCTTTTGGGAAGCCCACCCTGGAAAAGATTCCCAGGAGGGCCTTTGCCACTGCAGGAGCTGTAGTGGTCCTTAGAGGAATTGCTTCAGGATATCTGGTGGCATGGTCCACTACCACCAAGATAAACCTAATGCTTGAAGCAGTAGGAGGGTCAAGGGGGCCAACTATGTCAACCCCTACCCTTTCAAAGGGAACCCCAACCACAGGTAGTGGAATAAGGGGTGCCTTTGGGGTGCCACCTGTCTTACCACTGGCTTGACAGGTTTCACAGGACTTACAAAATTCCTTTGTGTCCTCTGACATTCTAGGCCAATGAAACAAGGGAACAAGCCTTTCCCAAGTTTTCATTTGCCCCAAATGTCCAGCTAAGGGAATGTCGTGGGCTAGAGTTAGGAGGAACTTTCTGTACTCCTGAGGAATCACCAATCTCCTGGCAGCTCCAGGTTTTGGATCCCTTGCTTTAGTGTACACGAGGTTGTCCTCCCAGTAAACTCTGTGACAGTCACTGACATCCCCATTTGCATGTTTGACAGCTTGCTGCCTTAGACCCTCTAGTGTGGGACAGGTATGCTGTGCCACACTCAGCTCCTCCCTGGCAGGCCCCCCTTCACCCAAAAGCTCAGAAGTGCCTGCTTCCAGCTCCTCTGGTGTAGGTTCTGCACAGGGTGGAAATTCTTCTTCCTCAGAATTAGAATCCACTGTAGAGGGAGGGATAGTAGGTAGTGTTTTACCTTTACTAACCCTAGCTTTAGGGAGCACTTGGTCCATTCTTCCAGGATCCAAGTCACCCTGTCCTTTTTGCTTTTTGGCCTGAGCCCTGGTCAAAGAAAAAATATGCCCTGGAATGCCCAGCATTGCTGCATGAGCCTCCAACTCCACTTCTGCCCTAGCTGATGTCTCTAAATCATTCCCTAATAGACAGTCTACAGGTAAATCTGAGGCAACCACAACTTTCTTTGGGCCAGTAACCCCCCCCCCCAGTTGAGATTCACAACAGCCATGGGGTGGCTAAGGGTGTAGTTATGAGCATCGGTTACTTGGTACTGGTGACCAAGTAGGTGTTGTTCAGGGTGGACCAGTTTCTCTATTACCATTGTAACACTGGCACCTGTGTCCCTGTAGGCCTGAACTTCAACACCATTTATTAGGGGTAGTTGCTTGTACTTATCCATGTTAAGGGGACAAGCAACCAAGGTGGCTAAATCAATAGCCCCCTCAGAGACTAACACAGCCTCTGTGGTCTCCCTAATCAGACCAACCCCAACTAAGTTACCAAAAGTGAGCCCAGCTGCTCCCTTGGATTGGCTATTAGTAGGTTTGCTCCCACCACCACTGCTATTACTAGGGGCACTAGGTGTAGCAGCAGGGGTTGTAGTGGTAGGAGGCTTGGTGCTTTTCTTTGGACAACTGGGATCTGTTGTCCAATGGCCTTTTATTTTACATAAATAGCACCATGGTTTCTTTTCTTTGTTTTGATTTGATTTGAAGAAGATTTGGGCCCACCACCCCACCCCAGAGTGTTTTTGTGGGCCTGATGAAGACTCATTTTTAGATTTGTCCCCACCCTTTTCAGAAGACTTACCATCCTTCTTCTTGCCATCTTTGTCACCCCCTGTATGAGCTTTTCTGTTCACCCTTGTTCTGACCCATTTGTCTGCCTTCTTTCCCAATTCTTGGGGAGAGGTCAGATCAGAGTCCAACAGGTACTGGTGCAACAAATCAGACACACAATTATTAAGAATATGCTCTCTCAGGATTAAGTTATACAGGCTTTCATAATCAGTAACTTTACTGCCATGTAACCACCCCTCCAAGGCCTTCACTGAATGGTCAACAAAGTCTACCCAGTCTTGTGAAGACTCCTTTTTGGTTTCTCTGAACTTCATCCTGTACTGTTCAGTGGTTATGCCATAACCATCCAGGAGTTCATTCTTAAGAACTGCAAAATTATTGGCATCACTTTCTTTTACAGTAAGGAGCCTATCCCTACCCTTTCAACTAAATGATAGCCATAGGATAGCAGCCCACTGCCTTTGAGGGACATCCTGTACAACACAGGCCCTCTCAAGTGCAGCAAACCACTTGTTAATGTCATCCCCCTCCTTATAAGGGGGAACTATCTTGTGCAGATTCCTAGAATCATGCTCTTTTGCAGGATGACTAGGGGGAATACTGCTGCTGCTGCCACCATGGATTTCTAACCCAATTTTCTGTCTTTCTCTTTCTATCTCTAAGGACTGCCTATCTAAATCCAGCTGTTGCTTCTTGAGCTTCAGCCTGGATTCTTCCACTCTCAATCTATTGAGCTCCCTTTATAACACTCTGTCATCAGGGTGGGTGGGTGGGACATGCCTTGAAACAGAAATATGGTGAGAATGAACAGAAGGAGACCTGGCCCTAACAGATGGCACTCTAACAGCCTGGCTAACAGAAGTAACACTCCTACTATGATGAGAAGGAACACTCTTACTGTGATGTGAGGCAACACTATTACTGTGGTGTGACTCTACATCAGTACCAGCTATGCTAGGTGGTGTGCTAATGGGCAGGCTGGGAAGTTTCCCTTCTAAATCTTTTGCTAGGGGTGCCCCAGGGTCAGATTGGGAACCATCAGCTAATTTCTCAACAGAAGTGCCAACTCTGGTCTTATCTTGTTCAATGAGCATATTAACCAATAGTTCTCTAGAGGGATTCTTCCCTACCCCTAAACCACTTTCAATGCAGAGACTCCTTGCTGCTTTCCAGCTAAGGTGATCATAAGCAAGTTTGGACAGATCAACAGTTTGGCCTGTACCAGACATTTCTAGAAAGTGTTTAAGGGATAGAAAAAGTGAGAAAAAAGTTTTTTTAGAACTTTTTAAAAGACAGAAAAAAAAACTTTTCAAACTTTTTAAGAACTTTTTAGAAAGTTTAGAGGTACTTTTCAGCACTTAGTAAAGAAGTGAAAAGAGGAAAAGAAAAACTTTTTGGTTAGGTGTACATACACTGAACTTGTTTTGTATATTTTTCTCTTATGAAAAGTACAATGACAAAAGTGGTAAGTAGTTGCAAAGTACTTATCCCACCGCTGCACAACCAATGTAGGAGGCTGGACTGGCTTGTAGTGAGTATCAAGGGGTACTTACACCTTGCACCAGGCCCAGGTATCCCTTATTAGTGTATAGGGGTGTCTAGCAGCTTAGGCTGATAGAAAATGGTAGCTTAGGAGAGCAGCTTAGGCTGAACTAGGAGACGAGTGAAGCTCTTACAGTACCACTAGTGTCACTTGCACAATATCATAAGAAAACACAATACACAGATATACTAAAAATAAAGGTGCTTTATTTTTATGACAATATGCCAAAGTATCTCAGTGAGTACCCTCAGTATGAGGATAGCAAATATACACAAGATATATGTACACAATACCAAAATATGCACTAATAGCAATAGAAAACAGTGCAAACAGTGTATAGTCACAGTAGAATGCAAATGGGGCACATAGGGATAGGGGCAACACAAACCATATACTCTAGAAGTGGAATGCGAACCACAAATGGACCCCAAACCTATGTGACCTTGTAGAGGGTCGCTGGGACTGTAAGAAAACAGTGAGGGTTAGAAAAATAGCCCACCCCAAGACCCTGAAAAGTGAGTGCAAAGTGCACTGAAGTTCCCCAAAGAGCACAGAAGTCGTGATAGGGGAATTCTGCAGGAAAGACCAAAACCAGCAATGCAACAACGATGGATTTCCAGACGAGAGTACCTGTGGAACAAGGGGACCAAGTCCAAAGGTCACGATCAAGTCGAGAGTGGGCAGATGCCCAGGAAATGCCAGCTGTGGATGCAAAGAAGCTGCCACTGGACAGTAGAAGCTGAGGATTCTGCAAGAACGACAAGGGCTAGAAACTTCCCCTATGGAGGATAGATGTCCCACATCGTGAAGAGTTGTGCAGAAGTGTTTTCCTGCAGAAAGACCGCAAACAAGCCTTGCTAGCTGCAAAGCTTGCGGTTTGGGTTTTTGGATGCTGCTATGGCCCAGGAGGGACCAGGATGTCGCCAATTGCGTGAGGGGACAGACGGGGCATCCAGGAAGACAAGGAGCCCTCTCAGAAGCAAGCAGCACCCGGAGAAGTGCCGGAACTGGCACGACAAAGTGGAGTGAAATGGTGCTCACCCGAAGTTGCACAAGAGAGTCCCACGCAGCCGGAGGACAACTCAGGAGGTCGTGCAATGCAGGTTAGAGTGCCGTGGACCCAGGTTTGGCTGTGCACAAAGGAAATCCTGGAAAAGTGCACAGGAGCCGGAGTAGCTGCAAAACACGCGGTTCCCAGCAATGCAGTCTGGCGTGGGGAGGCAAGGACTTACCTCCACCAAACTTGGACTGAAGAGTCACTGGACTATGGGAGTCACTTGGACAGAGTTGCTGAGTTCAAGGGACCTCGCTCGTTGTGCTGAGAGGAGACCCAGAGGACCGGTGATGCAGTTCTTCTGTGCCTGCGGTTGCAGGGGGACGATTCCGTCGGTCCACGGGAGATTTCTTCGGAGCTTCTAGTGCAGAGAGGAGGCAGACTACCCCCACAGCATGCGCCACCAGGAAAACACACTGTCCAGTGACTCTTCAGTCCGAGTTTGGTGGAGGTAAGTCCTTGCCTCCCCACTCCAGACTGCATTGTTGGTAACCGCGACTTTTGCAACTTCTCTGGCCCCTGTGCACTTCCGGCAGAAATCCTTTGTGCACGGCCAAGCCTGGGTCCACGGCACTCTAACCTGCATTGCACGACTTTCTAAGTTGGTCTCCCGCGACGTGGGACTCCTTTGTGCAACTTCGGCAAGCACCGTTTCACGCATCCTTGTAGTGCCTGTTTCTGGCACTTCTCTGGGTGCTAAATGCTCCAGAGAGGGCTCCTCGTCTTGCTCGACGTCCCCTCTCTCTTCAGGTCCAATTTGCGACCTCCTGGTCCCTCCTGGGCCCCAGCAGCGTCCAAAAACACAACTGCACGATTTGCAGCTAGCAAGGCTTGTTGGCGTCCTTTCGGCGGGAAAACACTTCTGCACGACTCTCCAAAGCAAGAGGGATCCGTCCACCAAAGGGGAAGTCTCTAGCCCTTTTCGTTCCTGCAGAAACCTTTGCTTCTTCTGTCCAGTCGAAGCTTCTTTGCACCCGCAGCTGGCATTTCCTGGGCATTTGCCCATCTCCGACTTGCTTGTGACTTTTGGACTTGGTCCCCTTGTTCCACAGCTACCCTAGATTTGAAATCCACAGTTGTTGCATTGTTGGTTTGTGTCTTTCCTGCATTATTCCTCTATTACGACGTCTTTGTCTTCTGGGGAACTTCAGTGCACTTTGCACTCACTTTTCAGGGTCTTGGGGAGGGCTAATTTTCTAACTCTCACTATTTTCTAATAGTCCCAGCGACCCTCTACAAGGTCACATAGGTTTGGGGTCCATTCGTGGTTCACATTCCACTTTTGGAGTATATGGTTTGTGTTGCCCCTATCCCTATGTGTCTCCATTGCATCCTATTGTAACTATACATTGTTTGCACTGTTTTCTAAGACTATACTGCATATTTTTAGTACTGTGTACATATAACTTGTGTATATTTGCTATCCTCACTCTGAGGGTACACTCTGAGATACTGTGACATATTGTCATAAAAATAAAGTACCTTTATTTTTAGTATAACTGTGTATTGTGTTTTCTTATGGTATTGTGCAAGTGACACTTGTGGTACTGTAGTAGCTTCACACGTCTCCTAGTTCAGCCTAAGCTGCTCTGCTAAGCTACCATTATCTATCAGCCTAAGCTGCTAGACACCCTATACACTAATAAGGGATAACTGGGCCTGGTGCAAGGTGCAAGTACCCCTTGGTACTCACTACAAGCCAGTCCAGCCTCCTACACCTAGTATATGGTACTGAGGTACCCAGGGTATTGGGGTTCCAGGAGATCCCTATGAGCTTCAGCATTTCTTTTGCCACCCATAGGGAGCTCTGACAATTCTTACACAGGCCTGCCACTGCAGCTTGAGTGAAATAACGTCCACGTTATTTCACAGCCATTTACCACTGCACTTAAGTAACTTATAAGTCACCTATATGTCTAACCTTTACCTGGTAAAGGTTGGGTGCTAAGTTACTTAGTGTGTGGGCACCCTGGCACTAGCCAAGGTGCCCCCACATCGTTCAGGGCAAATTCCCCAGACTTTGTGAGTGCAGGGACACCATTTCACACGTGCACTTTACATAGGTCACTACCTATGTATAGTGTCACAATGGTAACTCCGAAAATGGCCATGTAACATGTCTAAGATCATGGAAATGTCACCCCAATGCCAATGCCAAGACAATTCCATGATCCCCCGAGTCTCTAGCAGAGGCCCAGGTACTGCCAAACTACCTTTCCCGGGGTTTCACTGCAGCTGCTGCTGCTGCCAACCCCTCAGACAGGTTTCTGCCCTTCTGGTTTCCAGCCAGGCCTGGCCCAGGAAGGCAGAACAAAGGACTTCCTCAGAGAGAGGGTGTTACACCCTCTCCCTTTGGAAAAAGGTGTCAGGGCTGGGGAGGAGTAGCCTCCCCCAGCCTCTGGAAATGCTTTGATGGGCACAGATGGTGCCCATCTCTGCATTAACCAGTCTACACCAGTTCAGGGATCTCCCAGCCCTGCTCTGGCGCAAAACTGGGCAAAGGAAAGGGGAGTGACCACTCCCCTGACCTGCACCTCCCAGGGGAGGTGCCCAGAGCTCCTCCAGTGTGCTCCAGACCTCTGCCATCTTGGAAACAGAGGTGCTGCTGGCACACTGGACTGCTCTGAGTGCCCAGTACCAGCAGGTGACGTCAGAGACTCCTTCTGATAGGCTCTTACCTGTGTTGCTAGCCTATCCTCCTTCCTAGGTAGCCAAACCTCCTTTCCTGGCTATTTAGGGTCTCTACTTTGGGGAATTCGTTAGATAACGAATGCAAGAGCTCATCAGAGTTCCTTTGCATCTCTCTCTTCACCTTCTGCCAAAGGATCGACCGCTGACTGCTCGGGACGCCTGCAAAACCGCAACAAAGCAGCAAAGGCGACTACTGCAACCTTGTATGGCTGATCCTGCCGCTTTCTCGCCTGTTTCCTGGTGGTGCATGCTCTGGGGGTAGCCTGCCTCCTTTCTGCACCAGGAGATCTGAAGAAATCTCCTGTGGGTCGATTGAATCTTCCCCCTGCAACCGCAGGCAACAAAAGACTGCATTACCGGTCCTCTGGGTCCCCTCTCAGCACAACGAGCGTGGTCCCTGGAACTCAGCAACTCAGTCTAAGTGACTCCCACAGTCGAGGGACTCTTCAGTCCAAGTTTGGTGGAGGTAAGTCCTTGCCTCCCCACGCTAGACTGCATTGCTGGGAACCGCGTCTTTTGCAGCTTCTCCGGCTTCTGTGCACTTCCGGCGGAAATCCTTTGTCCACAGCCAAGCCTGGGTCCACGGCACTCTAACCTGCATTGCACGACTTTCTAAGTTGTCCTCCGGCGGCGTGGGACTCCTTTGTGCAACTTCGGGTGAGCACCGTTTCACTCCTCTTCGTACTGCGGGTGCTGCCTGCTTCGGAGAGGGCTCCTTGTCTTGCTCGACGCCCCCTCTGTCCCCAAACGCAATTGGCGACATCCTGGTCCCTCCTGGGCCACAGCAGCATCCAAAAACACTAACCGCACGATTTGCAGCTAGCAAAGCTTGTTTGTGGTCTTTCTGCGGGAAAACACTTCTGCACAACTCTCCACGGCGTGGGGGATCCATGCTCCAAAAGGGAAGTCTCTAGCCCTTGTCGTTCCTGCAGAATCCTCAGCTTCTACTGTCCAGTAGCAGCTTCGTGCACCCACAGCTGGCATATCCTGGGCATCTGTCCATCTCCGACTTGCTTGTGACTTTTGGACTTGGTCCCCTTGTTCCACAGGTACCCTCGACTGGAAATCCATCGTTGTTGCATTGCTGGTTTGTGTCTTTCCTGCAGAATTCCCCTATCACGACTTCTGTGCTCTTTGGGGAACTTCAGTGCACTTTGCACTCACTTTTCAGGGTCTTGGGGTGGGCTATTTTTCTAACCCTCACTGTTTTCTTACAGTCCCAGCGACCCTCTACAAGGTCACATAGGTTTGGGGTCCATTCGTGGTTCGCATTCCACTTTTGAAGTATATGGTTTGTGTTGCCCCTATCCCTATGTGTCCCCATTGCATCCTATTGTAACTATACATTGTTTGCACTGTTTTCTAAGACTATACTGCATATTTTTGGTATTGTGTACATATATCTTGTGTATATTTGCTATCCTCATACTGAGGGTACACTCTGAGATACTTTGGCATATTGTCATACAAATAAAGTACCTTTATTTTTAGTATATCTGTGTATTGTTTTTTCTTGTGATATTGTGCAAGTGACACTAGTGGTACTGTAGGAGCTTCACTCGTCTCCTAGTTCAGCCTAAGCTGCTCTGCTAAGCTACCATTATCTATCAGCCTAAGCTGCTAGACACCCTTATACACTAATAAGGGATACCTGGGCCTGGTGCAAGGTGTAAGTACCCCTTGGTACTCACTACAAGCCAGTCCAGCCTCCTACACTTATCCATTGTAAGGGGACAAGCAGCCAGTGTGGCAAGGCCAATGCCACTAGGTGTGACAGAAACTGTCTTGGGACTGACTACCCCAGTTTCTATGATGGACCCATAATTGAACCCAACTACACCTTTAGCTTGACTGATGCCAGCAGTCCCACCACTAGTACCACTACTGCTAGGGGCACTAGAGCTTGATGTATTAGTGGTGGTAGGCTCATTGGGTTTACCTGGACAGGACTTATCCCCTGGCCTATGGCCTCTATTTTTACACACAAAGCACCAAGGCTTTTTAATGTGTGTAGGTTGTGAAGAAGAAGATGAAGAATTTGTTTTATCCCCACCCCCTGAAGAGTGTTTAGGATTTGAAGAAGGATCTTTGGTTTTCCCTTATCCCCATGCTTATCCTGAGATTTCTCACCATCTTTCGTCTTGCCATCCTTGTCACCACCTGTATGAACTTTTCTGATCACTCTTGTTCTGACCCATTTGTCTGCCTTCTTTCTCGATTCTATGGGAGAGGTCAGATCTGAGTCCACTAGATATTAGTGTAACAAATCAGACACACAGTTATTCAGAATATGCTCTCTCGGGATCAGATTATACAGGCTTTCATAGTCAGAAACTTTACTGCCATGTAACCACCCCTCCAAGGCCTTCACTGAATAGTCAACAAAGTCTACCCAGTCCTGTGAGGACTCTTTTCTGGTTTATCTGAACTTAATCCTGTATTTTTCAGTGGTTAATCCATATCCATCCAAGAGTGCATTCTTTAAAACTGTAAAATTATTGGCATCACTTTTCTTCACAGTAAGGAGCCTATCCCTACCCTTTCCACTGAAGGAGATAGCCATAGGATAGCAGCCCACATCCTTTGAGGGACCCCTGTACAACACAGGCCCTCTCAAGTGCAGCAAACCACTTGTTAATGTCATCCCCCTCCTTGTAAGGGGGAGCTATCTTGGGCAGATTCCTAGAATCATCCTATCTTGCAGGATGACTATGGGGAATACTGCTGCTGCCACCATGGGTTTCCAACCCAATTTTCTGTCTTTCTTTTTCAATTTCTAAGGACTGCCTATCTAAATCCAGCTGTTGCTTCTTGAGCTTCAGCCTGGATTCCTCCACTCTCAATCTATCGAGCTCCCTTTCTAACACTCTGTCATCAGGGTGGGTGGGAGGGATATGCCTAGAAACAGAAGTATGGTTAGAATGGACAGAAGGAGACCTGTCCCTATCAGATGGCACCCTAACAACCTGGCCTGCAGGAATGACATCCCTACTGTGATGAGAGCTCACATTAGTACCAGTAATGCTAGGTTGTCTGCTAAGGGGCAAGTTGGAAAGAATACCATCGAACATTCTTGCTGGGGCTGCCCCAGAATCAGAGTGTGAACCATCTCCTAACTTCTCAACAGATGTGCCAGCTAAGGCCTTAACATTTTCAATGAGCATGTTAATTAACAATTCTCTAGAGGGATTCTTCCCTACCCCTAAACCTCTATCAATGCAGAGACTCCTCACACCTTTCCAGCTAAGGTTGTCATAAGCAGTGCTGGCCAGATCAAGAGTAGGACCTGTACCAGACATGATAGAAAAAGGTTTAAGGGACAGAAAAAAAAAAAAAAGTTTCTGGACTTTTTAAGGAAACAGGAAAACAAACTTTTTCAACTTTTTAGAAACTTTTTGAAACTTCAGAGGTACTTTTCAGCACTTAGCAAATAGAGTAAGAAGAGAAAAGCAAAACTTTTTGGTTAGGTGTACATACACTGAACTTGTTTTGTATACTTTTCTCTTATGGAAAGTACAAAATGACAAAGTGGCAAGTAGTTACAAGTACTTATCCCACCGCTGCACGACCAATGCAGGAGGCTGGCCTGGCTTGTAGTGGGTACCAAGGGGTACTTACACTCTGTACCAGGACCAGGTATCCCTTATTAGTGTAGAAGAGGTGTTTCTAGCAGCTTAGGCTGGTAGAAGGTAGCTATAGCTGAGCAGCTTAGGCTGAACTAGGAGACATGCAAAGCTCCTACTATACCACTGGTGTCATATGCACAATATCATAAGAAAACACAATACACAGATATACTAAAAATAAAGGTACTTTATTTTTATGACAATATGCCAAAGTATCTCAGTGAGTACCCTCAGTATGAGGATGCCAAATATACACAGGATATATGTACACAATACCAAAAATATGCAGTAATAGCAAAAGGAAGTAATGCAACCAATGTAAAGTTACAGTAGATTGCAATAGGAGCACATAGGTATAGGGGCAACACAAACCATATACTCTAGAAGTGGAATGCGAACCACAAATGGACCCCAAACCTATGTGAACTTGTAGAGGGTCGCTGGGACTGTAAGAAAACAGTGAGGGTTAGAAAAATAGCCCACCACAAATAGCCTCCCCCAGCCTCTGGAAATGCTTTCATAGGCACAGATGGTGCCCATTTTTGCATAAGCCAGTCTACACCGGTTCAGGGACCCCTCAGCCCTGCTCTGGCGCGAAACTGGACAAAGGAAAGGGGAGTGACCACTCCCCTGACCTGCACCTCCCCTGGGAGGTGCCCAGAGCTCCTCCAGTGTGCTCCAGACCTCTGCCATCTTGGAAACAGAGGTGATGCTGGCACACTGGACTGCTCTGAGTGGCCAGGGCCAGCAGGTGACGTCAGAGACTCCTTCTGATAGGCTCCTTCAGGTGTTGCTAGCCTATCCTCTCTCCTAGGTAGCCAAACCCTCTTTTCTGGATATTTAGGGTCTCTGCTTTGGGGAATTCCTTAGATAACGAATGCAAGAGCTCATCAGAGTTCCTCTGCATCTCTCTCTTCACCTTCTGCCAAGGAATCGACTGCTGACCGCGCTGGAAGCCTGCAAAACTGCCAGGGTGTTTTCACTGTCTCACTGGGATCCTGCTAGCCAGGGCCCAGTGCTCATAGTGAAAACCCTATGTTTTCAGTATGTTTGTTATGTGTCACTGGGACCCTGCTAGTCAGGACCCCAGTGCTCATAAGGTTGTGGCCTATATGTTTGTGTTCCCTGTGTAGTGCCCAACTGTCTCACTGAGGCTCTGCTAATCAGAACCTCAGTGGTTATGCTCTCTCATTTCTTTCAAATTGTCACTAACAGGCTAGTGACCAATTTTACCAATTTACATTGGCTTTCTGGAACACCCTTATAATTCCCTAGTATATGGCACTGAGGTACCCAGGGTATTGGGGTTCCAGGAGATCCCTATGGGCTGCAGCATTTCTTTTGCCACCCATAGGGAGCTCTGACAATTCTTACACAGGCCTGCCACTGCAGCCTGAGTAAAATAACGTCCACGTTATTTCACAGCCATTTTACACTGCACTTAAGTAACTTATAAGTCACCTATATGTCTAACCTTTACCTGGTAAAGGTTAGGTGCAAAGTTACTAAGTGTGAGGGCACCCTGCCACTAGCCAAGGTGCCCCCACATTGTTCAGAGCCAATTCCCTGAACTTTGTGAGTGCGGGGACACCATTACACGCGTGCACTACATATAGGTCACTACCTATATGTAGCTTCACAATGGTAACTCCGAATATGGCCATGTAACATGTCTAAGATCATGGAATGGCCCCCTCTATGCCATCCTGGCATTATTGGGACAATTCCATGACCCCAGTGGTCTGTAGCACAGACCCTGGTACTGCCAAACTGCCTTTCCTGGGGTTTCACTGCAGCTGCTGCTGCTGCCAACCCCTCAGACAGGTTTCTGCCCCCCTGGGGTCAAGCCAGGCTTGTCCCAGGATGGCAGAACAAAGGACTTCCTCTGAGAGAGGGTGTTACACCCTCTCCCTTTGGAAAATGGTGTGAAGGCAGGGGAGGAGTAGCCTCCCCCAGCCTCTGGAAATGCTTTCTTGGGCACAGATGTGCCCAATTCTGCATAAGCCAGTCTACACCGGTTCAGGGACCCCTTAGCCCCTGCTCTGGCGCGAAACTGGACAAAGGAAAGGGGAGTGACCACTCCCCTGACCTGCACTTCCCCTGGGAGGTGTCCAGAGCTCCTCCAGTGTGCTCCAGACCTCTGCCATCTTGGAAACAGAGGTGCTGCTGGCACACTGGACTGCTCTGAGTGGCCAGTGCCACCAGGTGACGTCACAGACTCCTTGTGATAGGCTGTAGGAAAGTACCATCTTGCCTGGCATGTTACCCCCATTTTTCAATGTATATATGTTGTTTTAGTTGTATGTGTCACTGGGACCCTGGTAACCCAGGGCCCCAGTGCTCATAGGTGTGCCTGAATGTGTTACCTGTGTAGTGACTAACTGTCTCACTGAGGCTCTGCTAATCAGAACCTCAGTGGTTATGCTCTCTCATTTCTTTCCAAATTGTCACTAACAGGCTAGTGACCATTTTTACCAATTTACATTGGCTTACTGGAACACCCTTATAATTCCCTAGTATATGGTACTGAGGTACCCAGGGTATTGGGGTTCCAGGAGATCCCTATGGGCTGCAGCATTTCTTTTGTCACCCATAGGGAGCTCTGACAATTCTTACACAGGCCTGCCACTGCAGCCTGAGTGAAATAACGTCCACGTTATTTCACAGCCATTTTACACTGCACTTAAGTAACTTATAAGTCACCTATATGTCTAACCTTTACCTGGTAAAGGTTAGGTGCAAAGTTACTTAGTGTGAGGTCACCCTGGCACTGGCCAAGGTGCCCCCACATTGTTCAGAGCCAATTCCCTGAACTTTGTGAGTGCCGGGACACCATTACACGCGTGCACTACATATAGGTCACTACCTATATGTAGCTTCACCATGGTAACTCCGAATATGGCCATGTAACATGTCTATGATCATGGAATTGCCCCCTCTATGCCATCCTGGCATAGTTGGCACAATCCCATGATCCCAGTGGTCTGTAGCACAGACCCTGGTACTGCCAAACTGCCCTTCCTGGGGTTTCACTGCAGCTGCTGCTGCTGCCAACCCCTCAGACAGGCAGCTGCCCTCCTGGGGTCCAGCCAGGCCTGGCCCAGGATGGCAGAACAAAGAACTTCCTCTGAGAGAGGGTGTGACACCCTCTCCCTTTGGAAAATGGTGTGAAGGCAGGGGAGGAGTAGCCTCCCCCAGCCTCTGGAAATGCTTTGTTGGGCACAGAGGTGCCCAATTCTGCATAAGCCAGTCTACACCGGTTCAGGGACCCCTTAGCCCCTGCTCTGGCGCGAAACTGGACAAAGGAAAGGGGAGTGACCACTCCCCTGACCTGCACCTCCCCTGGGAGGTGTCCAGAGCCCCTCCAGTGTGCTCCAGACCTCTGCCATCTTGGAAACAGAGGTGCTGCTGGCACACTGGACTGCTCTGAGTGGCCAGTGCCACCAGGTGACGTCAGAGACTCCTGCTGATAGGCTCCTTCAGGTGTTAGTAGCCTATCCTCTCTCCTAGGTAGCCAAACCCTCTTTTCTGGCTATTTAGGGTCTCTGTCTCTGGGGAAACTTTAGATAACGAATGCAAGAGCTCATCCGAGTTCCTCTGCATCTCCCTCTTCACCTTCTGATAAGGAAACGACCGCTGACCGCGCTGGAAGCCTGCAAACCTGCAACATAGTAGCAAAGACGACTACTGCAACTCTGTAACGCTGATCCTGCCGCCTTCTCGACTGTTTTCCTGCTTGTGCATGCGGTGGGGGTAGCCTGCCTCCTCTCTGCACCAGAAGCTCCGAAGAAATCTCCCGTGGGTCGACGGAATCTTCCCCCTGCAACCACAGGCACCAAAAAGCTGCATTACCGGTCCCTTGGGTCTCCTCTCAGCACGACGAGCGAGGTCCCTCGAATCCAGCGACTCCGTCCAAGTGACCCCCACAGTCCAGTGACTCTTCAGCCCAAGTTTGGTGGAGGTAAGTCCTTGCCTCACCTCGCTGGGCTGCATTGCTGGGAACCGCGACTTTGCAGCTACTCCGGCCCCTGTGCACTTCCGGCGGAAATCCTTCGTGCACAGCCAAGCCTGGGTCCACGGCACTCTAACCTGCATTGCACGACTTTCTAAGTTGGTCTCCGGCGACGTGGGACTCATTTGTGCAACTTTGGCGAGCACTGTTTCACGCATCCTCGTAGTGCCTGTTTCTGGCACTTCTCCGGGTGCTACCTGCTTCAGTAAGGGCTCTTTGTCTTGCTCGACGTCCCCTCTCTCTTCAGGTCCAATTTGCGACCTCCTGGTCCCTCCTGGACCCCAGCAGCGTCCAAAAACGTCAAACGCACGATTTGCGTCTAGAAAGGCTTGTTGGCGTCCTTTCGGCGGGAAAACACGTCTGCACGACTCTCCAAGGCGAGAGGGATCCGTCCACCAAAGGGGAAGTCTCTAGCCCTTTTCGTTCCTGCAGAAACCTCAGCTTCTTCTGTCCAGTCAAAGCTTCTTTGCACCCGCAGCTGGCATTTCCTGGGCATCTGCCCATCTCCGACTTGCTTGTGACTTTTGGACTTGGTCCCCTTGTTCCACAGGTACCCTAGATTGGAAATCCACAGTTGTTGCATTGCTGGTTTGTGTCTTTCCTGCATTATTCCTCTAACACGACTCTTTTGTCCTTAGGGGAACTTTAGTGCACTTTGCACTCACTTTTCAGGGTCTTGGGGAGGGTTATTTTTCTAACTCTCACTATTTTCTAATAGTCCCAGCGACCCTCTACAAGGTCACATAGGTTTGGGGTCCATTCGTGGTTCGCATTCCACTTTTGGAGTATATGGTTTGTGTTGCCCCTATCCCTATGTTTCCCCATTGCATCCTATTGTAACTATACATTGTTTGCACTGTTTTCTAAGACTATACTGCATATTTTTGCTATTGTGTATATATATCTTGTGTATATTTCCTATCCTCTCACTGAGGGTACACTCTAAGATACTTTGGCATATTGTCATAAAAATAAAGTACCTTTATTTTTAGTATAACTGTGTATTGTGTTTTCTTATGATATTGTGCATATGACACTAAGTGGTACTGTAGTAGCTTCACACGTCTCCTAGTTCAGCCTAAGCTGCTCTGCTAAGCTACCATTATCTATCAGCCTAAGCTGCTAGACACCCTATACACTAATAAGGGATAACTGGGCCTGGTGCAAGGTGCAAGTACCCCTTGGTACTCACTACAAGCCAGTCCAGCCTCCTACATTGGTTGTGCAGTGGTGGGATAAGTGCTTGAGACTACTTACCACTCTTGTCATTGTACTTTTCATAAGAGAAAAATATACAAAACAAGGTCAGTGTATATACACATAGCCAAAAAGTTTTGCATTTCCTCTTTTCACTCTTTTCTAAGTGCTGAAAAGTACCTCTAAACTTTCAAAAAGTTCTTAAAAGTTTAAAAAGTTTTTTTTCTGTCTTTCCAAAAAGTTCTGAAAACTTTTTTCTCTTTTTCTATCACTTTAACTCTCTTTAAAAATGTCTGGCACAGGCCAAAGTGTTGATCTGTCCAAACTTGCATATGACAACCTTAGCTGGAAAAGAGCAAGGAGTCTCTGTATAGAGAGAGGTTTGAGTGTAGGGAAGAATCCTTCCTTGGAACTGTTACTTAACATGCTTAGAGAACAGGATAAGGCCATAGGTGCCCCATCTGTTGAAAAAGTACCTAATAGTTCCCAATCTGATTCAGGGACTCCCCCAGGAAAAGATTCAGGAAATAAACTTCCTAGCCTGCCCATTACTAGACAATCTAGCATAGATGGTAATGATGATGAGCCACACCAAAGAAATAGTGTTGTCTCACATCATAGCAAAAGCATTTATTCTCACCATACTGGTAGTAATGTTTCTGTAAACCAAGCTGTTAAGTTGGCTTCTGTAAGGGACAGGTCTCCTTCTGTTCATTCCCATCATAGCTCTGTTTCTAGAAATGTCCCTCCCACCAACCCTGATGACAGAATGTTAGAGAGGGAACTCAATAAGTTGAGGGTGGAACAAACCAGACTGAAGCTTAAAAAGCAACAGCTGGATTTGGATAGACAGTCTTTTGAATTAGAGAAGGAAAGACAGAAGTTGGGTTTAGATACCCATGGTGGCAGCAGCAGTATTCCCCATAGTCATCCTGCAAAAGAGCATGATTCCAGGAATCTGCACAAGATAGTTCCCCCTTATAAGGAGGGGGATGACATTAACAAGTGGTTTGCTGCACTTGAGAGGGCCTGTGTTGTACAGGATGTCCCTCAAAGGCAGTGGGCTGCTATCCTATGGCTATCATTTAGTGGAAAAGGTAGGGATAGGCTCCTTACTGTGAAAGAAAATGATGCTAATAATTTCCAAGTTCTTAAGAATGCACTCCTGGATGGTTACGGCTTAACCACTGAACAGTACAGGATAAAGTTCAGAGAGACCAAAAAGGAGTCTTCACAAGACTGGGTTGATTTCATTGACCAGGCAGTGAAGGCCTTGGAGGGGTGGTTACATGGCAGTAAAGTTACTGATTATGACAGCCTGTATAACTTGATCCTGAGAGAGCATATTCTTAATAATTGTGTGTCTGATTTGTTGCACCAGTACTTGGTGGACTCTGATCTGACCTCTCCCCAAGAATTGGGAAAGAAGGCAGACAAATGGGTCAGAACAAGAGTGAACAGAAAAGTTCATACAGGGGGTGACAAAGATGGCAACAAAAAGAAGGATGGTAAGTCTTCTGACAAGGGTGGGGACAAATCTAAAAATGAGTCTTCATCAGGCCCACAAAAACACTCTGGTGGGGGTGGTGGGTCCAAATCTTCCTTTAATCAGAACAAGGAAAAGAAACCATGGTGCTATTTATGTAAAATAAAAGGCCATTGGACAACAGATCCCAGTTGTCCAAAGAAAGGCACCACAGCTCCTACCACTACAACCCCTACTGCTACACCTAGTGTCCCTACTAATAGCAGTGGTGGTGGGAGCAAACCTACTAATAGCCAATCCAAGGGAGTAGCTGGGCTCACTTTTGGTAATTTAGTTGGGGTTGGTCTAATTAGGGAGACCACAGAGGCTACTTTAGTCTCTGAAGGGGCTATTGATTTAGCCACTTTGGTTGCTTGCCCCCATAACTTGGAGAAGTACAAGCAACTAACCCTAATAAATGGTGTTGAGGTCCAGGCCTACAGGGACACAGGTGCCAGTGTCACAATGGTGATTGAGAAACTGGTGCACCCTGAACAACACATACTTGGACACCAGTACCAAGTAACCAATGCTCACAACATAACACAAAGCCACCCCATGGCTGTTGTAAATCTCAACTGGGGGGGGGGGTAACTGGTCCAAAGAAAGTTGTGGTAGCTTCAGATTTACCTGTAGACTGTCTATTAGGGAATGATTTGGAGACATCAGCTTGGTCAGATGTGGAGTTGGAGGCCCATGCAGCAATGCTGGGCATCCCAGGGCATATTTTTGCTTTGACAAGGGCTCAGGCCAAAAAGCAAAAAGGAC
Organism: Pleurodeles waltl; assembly: GCF_031143425.1. Taxonomy (NCBI): domain Eukaryota; kingdom Metazoa; phylum Chordata; class Amphibia; order Caudata; family Salamandridae; genus Pleurodeles; species Pleurodeles waltl. Next base: position 1,815,984 of record NW_027150290.1, read on the forward strand.
AGGGAAGCTTGGATCCTGGAACAATGGACCAAGTGCTCCCTAAAGCTAGGGCTAGTAGAAGCAAACCACTTCCTACTATCCCTCCCTCTACAGTGGATTCTACTTCTGAGGAAGAAGAATTCCCTCCCTGTGCAGAACCTACACCAGAGGAGCTGGAAGCAGACACTGCTGAGCTTTTGGGTGAAGGGGGGCCTGCCAGAGAGGAGCTGAGTGTGGCACAGCAAACCTGTCCCACATTAGAGGGTCTCAGACAGCAAGCTGTCAAACAGGCTAATGGGGATGTCAGTGACTCTCACAGAGTTTACTGGGAGGACAACCTCTTGTACACTGAGCATAGGGATCCTAAACCTGGAGCTGCCAGGAGATTAGTGATTCCTCAGGAGTACAGAAAGTTCCTCCTAACACTGGCACATGACATTCCCCTAACTGGGCACCTGGGTCAAATGAAAACTTGGGACAGATTGGTTCCATTGTTTCATTGGCCTAGGATGTCTGAGGACACAAAGGAATTTTGTAAGTCCTGTGAAACCTGTCAAGCCAGTGGCAAGACAGGTGGCACTCCAAAGGCACCCCTTATCCCACTGCCTGTGGTTGGGGTTCCCTTTGAAAGGGTAGGGGTTGACATAGTTGGCCCCCTTGACCCTCCTACTGCTTCAGGCAATAGGTTTATCTTGGTGGTAGTGGACCATGCCACAAGATATCCTGAAGCTATTCCTTTAAGGACCACTACAGCTCCTGCAGTGGCAAAGGCCCTCCTGGGAATATTTTCCAGGGTGGGCTTCCCAAAGGAAGTGGTATCAGACAGAGGAAGCAATTTCATGTCTGCATACTTAAAGGCCATGTGGAAGGAGTGTGGTGTAACGTACAAGTTCACAACACCCTATCATCCACAAACAAATGGACTGGTGGAGAGATTTAATAAAACTCTCAAAGGCATGATTATGGGTCTCCCTGAAAAACTCCGCAGGAGATGGGATATCCTTCTACCATGCCTCCTTTTTGCCTACAGGGAGGTACCCCAGAAAGGAGTGGGCTTCAGCCCCTTTGAACTTCTTTTTGGACACCCTGTTAGGGGTCCACTCACACTTGTAAAGGAGGGTTGGGAACAACCTTTAAAAGCTCCTAAGCAGGATATTGTGGATTATGTACTTGGCCTCAGATCAAGGATGGCTGAGTACATGAAAAAGGCCAGTAAAAACCTTCAGGCCAGCCAAGAGCTCCAGAAGCAATGGCATGATCAGAAGGCTGTTTTGGTTCAGTACCAACCAGGGCAGAAAGTGTGGGTCTTGGAGCCTGTGGCCCCAAGAGCACTCCAAGATAAATGGAGTGGACCCCACACAATTGTTGAAAAGAAGGGTGAAGTCACCTACTTGGTTGACTTAGGCACTGCCAGGAGTCCCCTTAGGGTGCTCCATGTCAACCGCCTGAAACCCTACTATGACAGGGCTGATCTCACCCTGCTCATGGCAACTGATGAGGGACAGGAAGAAGACAGTGATCCTCTACCTGATCTCTTCTCTTCCACAGAACAAGATGCTCTTGTGGAAGGTGTAGTTTTGGCTGATTGTCTTACTGCTGAGCAGAAAGATAATTGCATAAATCTCCTAGGACAATTTTCAGAACTCTTCTCTACTGTGCCAGGCACCACTTCTTGGGGTGAGCACACTATAGATACTGGAGACAGTTTACCTGTCAAAAGTAAGATCTATAGGCAGCCTGACCATGTCAGGGACTGCATAAAGCAAGAAGTTCAGAAAATGTTGGAACTAGGAGTGGTTGAGCACTCTGACAGTCCATGGGCTTCTCCTGTGGTACTGGTACCAAAACCCAATTCTAAAGATGGAAAGAGGGAAATGAGGTTTTGTGTAGACTATAGAGGTCTCAACTTGGTAACCAAAACTGATGCTCACCCTATACCCAGGGCAGATGAGCTTATAGATACACTGGCATCTGCCAAGTATCTAAGCACTTTTGATTTGACTGCAGGGTATTGGCAGATCAAATTGTCAGAAGATGCTAAACCTAAGACTGCATTTTCTACCATTGGAGGACATTACCAGTTTACTGTAATGCCTTTTGGTTTGAAAAATGCACCTGCCACTTTTCAGAGGTTGGTGAACACAGTCCTGCAAGGGCTGGAAGCTTTCAGTGCAGCATATTTGGACGATATAGCTGTCTTTGGCTCCAGCTGGGATGATCACCTGGTCCACCTATGGAAAGTTTTGGAGGCCCTGCAAAAGGCAGGCCTCACTATCAAGGCTTCAAAGTGCCAGATAGGGCAGGGTAAGGTGGTTTATCTGGGACACCTTGTTGGTGGGGAACAGATTGCACCACTTCAGGGGAAAATCCAAACTATTATTGATTGGGTTCCCCCTACCACTCAGACTCAGGTGAGAGCCTTCCTAGGCCTCACTGGGTATTACAGGAGGTTCATTAAGAACTATGGCTCCATTGCAGCCTCTCTTAATGACCTCACATCCAAGAAAATGCCTAAAAAGGTATTATGGACAGCAAGCTGTCAGAAAGCTTTTGAGCAGCTGAAGCAGGCCATGTGCTCTGCACCTGTCCTGAAAAGCCCTTGTTACTCTAAAAAATTCTATGTCCAAACTGATGCATCTGAATTAGGAGTAGGGGCAGTCCTATCACAACTTAATTCTGAGGGCCAGGATCAACCTGTTGCTTTTATTAGTAGAAGGTTGACCCCTAGAGAAAAGCGTTGGTCTGCCATTGAGAGGGAGGCCTTTGCTGTGGTCTGGGCTCTGAAGAAGTTGAGGCCATACCTGTTTGGCACTCACTTCATTGTTCAGACAGACCACAAACCTCTACTTTGGCTAAAACAAATGAAAGGTGAAAATCCTAAATTGTTGAGGTGGTCCATATCCCTACAGGGAATGGACTATACAGTGGAACATAGACCTGGGAGTAGCCACTCCAATGCAGATGGACTCTCCAGATATTTCCACTTAGACAATGAAGACTCATCAGGTCATGGCTAGTCTTATTGTCCTTCGTTTGGGGGGTGGTTGTGTAGGAAAGTACCATCTTGCCTGGCATGTTACCCCCATTTTTCACTGTATATATGTTGTTTTAGTTGTATGTGTCACTGGGACCCTGGTAACCCGGGGCCCCAGTGCTCATAAGTGTGCCTGAATGTGTTACCTGTGTAGTGACTAACTGTCTCACTGAGGCTCTGCTAATCAGAAACTCAGTGGTTATGCTCTCTCATTTCTTTCCAAATTGTCACTAACAGGCTAGTGACCATTTTTACCAATTTACATTGGCTTACTGGAACACCCTTATAATTCCCTAGTATATGGTACTGAGGTACCCAGGGTATTGGGGTTCCAGGAGATCCCTATGGGCTGCAGCATTTCTTTTGCCACCCATAGGGAGCTCTGACAATTCTTACACAGGCCTGCCACTGCAGCCTGAGTGAAATAACGTCCACGTTATTTCACAGCCATTTTACACTGCACTTAAGTAACTTATAAGTCACCTATATGTCTAACCTTTACCTGGTAAAGGTTAGGTGCAAAGTTACTTAGTGTGAGGGCACCCTGGCAATAGCCAAGGTGCCCCCACATTGTTCAGAGCCAATTCCCTGAACTTTGTGAGTGCGGGGACACCATTACACGCGTGCACTACATATAGGTCACTACCTGTATGTAGCTTCACCATGGTAACTCCGAATATGGCCATGTAACATGTCTATGATCATGGAATTGCCCCCTCTATGCCATCCTGGTATAGTTGGCACAATCCCATGATCCCAGTGGTCTGTAGCACAGACCCTGGTACTGCCAAACTGCCCTTCCTGGGGTTTCACTGCAGCTGCTGCTGCTGCCAACCCCTCAGAGAGGCAGCTGCCCTCCTGGGGTCCAGCCAGGCCTGGCCCAGGATGGCAGAACAAAGAACTTCCTCTGAGAGAGGGTGTGACACCCTCTCCCTTTGGAAAATGGTGTGAAGGCAGGGGAGGAGTAGCCTCCCCCAGCCTCTGGAAATGCTTTGTTGGGCACAGAGGTGCCCAATTCTGCATAAGCCAGTCTACACCGGTTCAGGGACCCCTTAGCCCCTGCTCTGGCGCGAAACTGGACAAAGGAAAGGGGAGTGACCACTCCCCTGACCTGCACCTCCCCTAGGAGGTGTCCAGAGCCCCTCCAGTGTGCTCCAGACCTCTGCCATCTTGGAAACAGAGGTGCTGCTGGCACACTGGTCTGCTCTGAGTGGCCAGTGCCACCAGGTGACGTCAGAGACTCCTGCTGATAGGCTCCTTCAGGTGTTAGTAGCCTATCCTCTCTCCTAGGTAGCCAAACCCTCTTTTCTGGCTATTTAGGGTCTCTGTCTCTGGGGAAACTTTAGATAACGAATGCAAGAGCTCATCCGAGTTCCTCTGCATCTCCCTCTTCACCTTCTGATAAGGAAACGACCGCTGACCGCGCTGGAAGCCTGCAAACCTGCAACATAGTAGCAAAGACGACTACTGCAACTCTGTAATGCTGATCCTGCCGCCTTCTCGACTGTTTTCCTGCTTGTGCATGCTGTGGGGGTAGCCTGCCTCCTCTCTGCACCAGAAGCTCCGAAGAAATCTCCCGTGGGTCGACGGAATCTTCCCCCTGCAACCGCAGGCACCAAAAAGCTGCATTACCGGTCCCTTGGGTCTCCTCTCAGCACAACGAACGAGGTCCTTCGAATCCAGCGACTCCGTCCAAGTGACCCCCACAGTCCAGTGACTCTTCAGCCCAAGTTTGGTGGAGGTAAGTCCTTGCCTCACCTCGCTGGGCTGCATTGCTGGGAACCGCGACTTTGCAGCTACTCCGGCCCCTGTGCACTTCCGGCGGAAATCCTTCGTGCACAGCCAAGCCTGGGTCCACGGCACTCCAACCTGCATTGCACGACTTTCTAAGTTGGTCTCCGGCGACGTGGGACTCCTTTGTGCAACTTCGGCGAGCACCATTTCACGCATCCTCGTAGTGCCTGTTTCTGGCACTTATCCGGGTGCTACCTGCTTCAGTGAGGGCTCTTTGTCTTGCTCGACGTCCCCTCTCTCTTCAGGTCCAATTTGCGACCTCCTGGTCCCTCCTGGGCCCCAGCAGCGTCCAAAAACGCCAAACGCACAATTTGCGTCTAGAAAGGCTTGTTGGCGTCTTTTCGGCAGGAAAACACTTCTGCACGACTTTCCAAGGCGAGAGGGATCCGTCCACCAAAGGGAAAGTCTCTAGCCCCTTTCGTTCCTGCAGAAACCTCAGCTTCTTCTGTCCAGTTGAAGCTTCTTTGCACCCGCAGCTGGCATTTCCTGGGCATCTGCCCATCTCCGACTTGCTTGTGAGTTTTGGACTTGGTCCCCTTGTTCCACAGGTACCCTAGATTGGAAATCCACAGTTGTTGCATTGCTGATTTGTGTCTTTCCTGCATTATTCCTCTAACACGACTCTTTTGTCCTTAGGGGAACTTTAGTGCACTTTGCACTCACTTTTCAGGGTCTTGGGGAGGGTTATTTTTCTAACTCTCACTATTTTCTAATAGTCCCAGCGACCCTCTACAAGGTCACATAGGTTTGGGGTGCATTCGTGGTTCGCATTCCACTTTTGGAGTATATGGTTTGTGTTGCCCCTATCCCTATGTTTCCCCATTGCATCCTATTGTAACTATACATTGTTTGCACTGTTTTCTAAGACTATACTGCATATTTTTGCTATTGTGTATATATATCTTGTGTATATTTCCTATCCTCTCACTGAGGGTACACTCTAAGATACTTTGGCATATTGTCATAAAAATAAAGTACCTTTATTTTTAGTATAACTGTGTATTGTGTTTTCTTATGATATTGTGCATATGACACTAAGTGGTACTGTAGTAGCTTCACACGTCTCCTAGTTCAGCCTAAGCTGCTCTGCTAAGCTACCATTATCTATCAGCCTAAGCTGCTAGACACCCTATACACTAATAAGGGATAACTGGGCCTGGTGCAAGGTGCAAGTACCCCTTGGTACTCACTACAAGCCAGTCCAGCCTCCTACATAGGCTCCTTCAGGTGTTAGTAGCCTCTCCTCTCTCCTAAGTAGCCAAACCCTCTTTTCTGGCTATTTAGGGTCTCTGTCTCTGGGGAAACTTTAGATAACGAATGCAAGAGCTCATCCGAGTTCCTCTGCATCTCTCTCTTCACCTTCTGATAAGGAAACGACTGCTGACCGCGCTGGAAGCCTGCAAACCTGCAACATAGTAGCAAAGACGACTACTGCAACTCTGTAACGCTGATCCTGCCGCCTTCTCGACTGTTTTCCTGCTTGTGCATGCTGTGGGGGTAGTCTGCCTCCTCTCTGCACCAGAAGCTCCGAAGAAATCTCCCGTGGGTCGACGGAATCTTCCCCCTGCAACCGCAGGCACCAAAAAGCTGCATTACCGGTCCCTTGGGTCTCCTCTCAGCACGACGAGCGAGGTCCCTTGAATCCAGCAACTCTGTCCAAGAACTGCCACAGTCCAGTGACTCTTCAGTCCGAGTTTGGTGGAGGTAAGTCCTTGCCTCCCCACTCCAGACTGCATTGTTGGTAACCGCGACTTTTGCAACTTCTCCGGCGCCTGTGCACTTCCGGCGGAAACCCTTTGTGCACAGCCAAGCCTGGGTCCACGGCACTCTAACCTGCATTGCACGACTTTCTAAGTTGGTCTCCGGCGACGTGGGACTCCTTTGTGCAACTTCGGCGAGCACCGTTTCACGCATCCTTGTAGTGCCTGTTTCTGGCACTTCTCCGGGTGCTACCTGCTTCAGTGAGGGCTCCTTGTCTTGCACGACGTCCCTTCTCTCTTCAGGTCCAATTTGCGACCTCCTGGTCCCTCCTGGGCCTCAGCAGCGTCCAAAAACGCCAACCGCATGATTTGCAGCTAGCAAGGCTTGTTGGCGTCCTTTCGGCGGGAAAACACTTCTGCACGACTCTCCAAGGCAAGAGGGATACGTCCACCAAAGGGAAAGTCTCTAGCCCTTTTCGTTCCTGCAGAAATTGCAGCTTCTTCTGTCCTGTCGAAGCTTCTTTGCACCCGCAGCTGGCATTTCCTGGGCATCTGCCCATCTCCGACTTGCTTGTGACTTTTGGACTTGGTCCCCTTGTTCCACAGGTACCCTAGATTGGAAATCCACAGTTGTTGCATTGTTGGTTTGTGTCTTTCCTGCATTATTCCTCTATTACGACTTCTTTGTCTCGTGGGGAACTTCAGTGCACTTTGCACTCACTTTTCAGGGTCTTGGGGAGGGATAGTTTTCTAACTCTCACTATTTTCTAATAGTCCCAGCGACCCTCTACAAGGTCACATAGGTTTGGGGTCCATTCGTGGTTCGCATTCCACTTTTGGAGTATATGGTTTCTGTTGCCCCTATCCCTATGTGTCTCCATTGCATCCTATTGTAACTATACATTGGTTGTACTGTTTTCTAAGACTATACTGCATATTTTTAGTACTGTGTACATATAACTTGTGTATATTTGCTATCCTCACTCTGAGGGTACACTCTGAGATACTGTGACATATTGTCATAAAAATAAAGTACCTTTATTTTTAGTATAACTGTGTATTGTGTTTTCTTATGGTATTGTGCAAGTGACACCTGTGGTACTGTAGTAGCTTCACACGTCTCCTAGTTCAGCCTAAGCTGCTCTGCTAAGCTACCATTATCTATCAGCCTAAGCTGCTAGACACCCTATACATAATAAGGGATAACTGGGCCTGGTGCAAGGTGCAAGTACCCCTTGGTACTCACTACAAGCCAGTCCAGCCTCCTACATTGGTTGTGCAGTGGTGGGATAAGTGCTTTGAGACTACTTACCACTCTTGTCATTGTACTTTTCATAAGAGAAAAATATACAAAACAAGTTCAGTTTGTGTACACATAGCTAAAAAGTTTTGCATTTCCTCTTTTCACTGTTTTCTAAGTGCTGAAAAGTACTTCTAAACTTTCAAAAAGTTCTTAAAAGTTTAAAAAGTTTTTTTTCTGTCTTTCTAAAAAGTTCTGAAAACTTTTTACTCTTTTTCTATCACTTTAACTCTCTCTAAAAATGTCTGGCACAGGCCAAAATGTTGATCTGTCCAAACTTGCATATGATCACCTTAGCTGGAAAGGAGCAAGGAGTCTCTGCTTAGAGAGAGGTTTGAGTGTAGGGAAGAATCCTTCCTTAGAACTGTTAATTAACATGCTTAGAGAACAGGATAAGGCCATAAGTGCCCCCTCTGTTGAAAAAGTAGCTAATGGTTCTCAATCTGATCCAGGGACTCCCCCAGGAAAAGGTTCAGGAAAGAAACTTCTTAGTCTGCCCATTACTAGACAGTCTAGCATAGTTGGTACTGAGGTGGAGTCACAGCATCCAGATGATGTGCTCTCACATTACACTGTCAGCCAAGCTGTTAGGGTGGCTTCTGTAAGGGACAGGTCTCCTTCTGTTCATTCCCATCACACCTCTGTATCTAGAAATGTCCCTCCCACCAGCCCTGACGACAGATTGTTAGAAAGGGAACTCAATAAGTTGAGAGTGGAACAAACCAGACTGAAGCTTAAAAAGCAACAGCTGGATTTGGATAGACAGTCTTTAGAAATAGAGAGGGAAAGACAGAAGTTGGGTTTAGAAACCCATGGTGGCAGGAGCAGTATTCCCCATAGTCATCCTGTAAAAGAGCATGATTCCAGGAATCTGCACAAGATAGTTCCCCCTTACAAGGAGGGGGATGACATTAACAAGTGGTTTGCTGCACTTGAGAGGGCCTGTGTTGTACAGGATGTCCCTCAAAGGCAGTGGGCTGCTATCCTATGGCTATCATTTAGTGGAAAAGGTAGGGATAGGCTCCTTATTGTGAAAGAAAGTGATGCCAATAATTTCCAAGTTCTTAAGAATGCACTCCTGGACGGTTATGGCTTAACCACTGAACAATACAGGATAAAGTTCAGAGAGACCAAAAAGGAGTCTTCACAAGACTAGGTTGATTTCATTGACCATTCAGTGAAGGCCTTGGAGGGGTGGTTACATGGCAGTAAAGTTACTGATTATGACAGCCTGTATTACTTGATCCTGAGAGAGCATATTCTTAATAATTGTGTGTCTGATTTGTTGCACCAGTACTTGGTGGACTCTGATCTGACCTCTCCCCAAGAATTGGGAAAGAAGGCAGACAAATGGGTCAGAACAAGAGTGAACAGAAAAGTTCATACAGGTGGTGACAAGGAGAACACTAAGAAGAAAGATGGTGAAAAATCTCAAGATAAGCATGGGGATAAGGGTAAAACCAAAGATCCCACTTCAAATCTTAAACACTCTTCAGAGGGTGGGGATAAAACAAATTCTTCCTCTTCTTCTCAACCTACACAATTTAAAAAGCCTTGGTGCTTTGTGTGTAAAAATAGAGGCCATAGGCCAGGGGATAAGTCCTGTCCAGGTAAACCCCCTGAGCCTACCACCACTAATACATCAAGCTCTAGTGCCCCTAGCAGTAGTGGTACTAGTGGTGGGACTGCTGGCAACAGTCAAGTTAAGGGTGTAGTTGGGTTCACTTATGGGTCCATAGTAGAAACTGGAGTAGTCAGTCCCAAGACAGCTTCTGTCACACCTAGTGGCATTGGCCTTGCCACACTGGCTGCTTGTCCCCTTACAATGGATAAGTACAGGCAGACAGTTTCAATAAATGGTGTTGAGGCCTTGGCCTACAGGGACACAGGTGCCAGTATCACTTTGGTGACTGAAAACCTAGTGGCTCCTGAACAACACATCATTGGACAACAATATAAAATTATTGATGTCCATAACTCCACTAAGTTCCTTCCCTTAGCTATAATTCAGTTTAGTTGGGGTGGAGTTACTGGCCCTAAGCAGGTGGTGGTATCACCTAGCTTACCTGTAGACTGTCTCTTAGGTAATGACCTAGAGGCCTCAGGTTGGGCTGATGTAGAGTTTTATGCCCATGCAGCCATGCTGGGCATCCCTGAGGAATTGTTCCCTCTCATTTCTACTGAAATGAAAAAGCAAAGGAGAGAAGGCCTGAAAACTCAGGATCCCTCTCCATTAACAGGTAAAAAGGGTATCACAGTATACCCTAACCACCCTACCATTCAGGATACCATTCCTGTGGTGGGAGAAACCTCTCCTGGGGTGGCACCTGTTTCAAGGGAAGCATCAGCTGGCAAAGCTGGACTCCCTGAGGTAGAAGTACCTCTCTGTGGGATAACTAACATTGGTGAGAAAAAAAGCACCATTTTAGTTAACATGGAGCATCCCTCCAACCCTTCCAGAGAAACTTTAGTGCAGAAACTCTGCACTGCCTCACAACACTTAGGACAGCATCCCTGCCCTAGTGTGGAGCTTATAGGACAGCATCCCTGCCCTGCTCCAACTCAAGAGAAACAGCATCCCTGTTCTCTCTTCCAGCCATATGGTCAAAGTTTTTGCCCAGCTATGGCTTTACTGAGACAGCATCCCTGTCTGGCATTTCCATCACTACAAATACGTTCAGTGGACAATTCCCACTGCTCTAAACTAAAACTTACTGATAGAAACTCTGAAAATACATCTTCACATTGTTGCTTAGCTAAAAAACTTCAAACAGGGTGGTTTACATCCCCACAGGGAAGTAACCATATAGTGGATGATAAAGGGAGTAACCAGTCTATTGCAGAGCTACTCTCTACTTATCACCACTTAGACAATAATGTCTCAACTGGCCAAGGTTAGCCTTATTGTCCTTCGTTTGGGGGGGGGGGGTTGTGAGAGAAAGTAGCCTCTTTCTAGCCTTGTTACCCCCACTTTTGGCCTGTTTGTGAGTGTATGCCAGGGTGTTTTCACTGTCTCACTGGGATCCTGCTAGCCAGGGCCCAGTGCTCATAGTGAAAACCCTATGTTTTCAGTATGTTTGTTATGTGTCACTGGGACCCTGCTAGTCAGGACCCCAGTGCTCATAAGGTTGTGGCCTATATGTGTGTGTTCCCTGTGTAGTGCCTAACTGTCTCACTGAGGCTCTGCTAATCAGAACCTCAGTGGTTATGCTCTCTTATTTCTTTCAAATTGTCACTAACAGGCTAGTGACCAATTTTACCAATTTACATTGGCTTTCTGGAACACCCTTATAATTCCCTAGTATATGGTACTGAGGTACCCAGGGTATTGGGGTTCCAGGAGATCCCTATGGGCTGCAGCATTTCTTTTGCCACCCATAGGGAGCTCTGACAATTCTTACACAGGCCTGCCACTGCAGCCTGAGTGAAATAACGTCCACGTTATTTCACAGCCATTTTACACTGCACTTAAGTAACTTATAAGTCACCTATATGTCTAACCTTTACCTGGTAAAGGTTAGGTGCAAAGTTACTAAGTGTGAGGGCACCCTGGCACTAGCCAAGGTGCCCCCACATTGTTCAGAGCCAATTCTCTGAACTTTGTGAGTGCGGGGACACCATTACACGCATGCACTACATATAGGTCACTACCTATATGTAGCTTCACAATGGTAACTCCGAATATGGCCATGTAACATGTCTAAGATCATGGAATGGCCCCCTCTATGCCATCCTGGCATTATTGGGACAATTCCATGACCCCAGTGGTCTGTAGCACAGACCCTGGCACTGCCAAACTGCCTTTCCTGGGGTTTCACTGCAGCTGCTGCTGCTGCCAACCCCTCAGACAGTTTTCTGCCCCCCTGGGGTCAAGCCAGGCTTGTCCCAAGATAGCAGAACAAAGGACTTCCTCTGAGAGAGGGTGTTACACCCTCTCCCTTTGGAAAATGGTGTGAAGGCAGGGGAGGAGTAGCCTCCCCCAGCCTCTGGAAATGCTTTCTTGGGCACAGATGTGCCCAATTCTGCATAAGCCAGTCTACACCGGTTCAGGGACCCCTTAGCCCCTGCTCTGGCGCGAAACTGGACAAAGGAAAGGGGAGTGACCACTCCCCTGACCTGCACCTCCCCTGGGAGGTGTCCAGAGCTCCTCCAGTGTGCTCCAGACCTCTGCCATCTTGGAAACAGAGGTGCTGCTGGCACACTGGACTGCTCTGAGTGGCCAGTGCCACCAGGTGACGTCAGAGACTCCTTGTGATAGGCTTCTTCAGGTGTTAGTAGCCTCTCCTCTCTCCTAAGTAGCCAAACCCTCTTTTCTGGCTATTTAGGGTCTCTGTCTCTGGGGAAACTTTAGATAACGAATGCAAGAGCTCATCCGAGTTCCTCTGCATCTCTCTCTTCACCTTCTGATAAGGAAACGACTGCTGACCGCGCTGGAAGCCTGCAAACCTGCAACATAGTAGCAAAGACGACTACTGCAACTCTGTAACGCTGATCCTGCCGCCTTCTCGACTGTTTTCCTGCTTGTGCATGCTGTGGGGGTAGTCTGCCTCCTCTCTGCACCAGAAGCTCCGAAGAAATCTCCCGTGGGTCGACGGAATCTTCCCCCTGCAACCGCAGGCACCAAAAAGCTGCATTACCGGTCCTTTGGGTCTCCTCTCAGCACGACGAGCGAGGTCCCTTGAATCCAGCAACTCTGTCCAAGAGACTGCCACAGTCCAGTAACTCTTCAGTCCGAGTTTGGTGGAGGTAAGTCCTTGCCTCCCCACTCCAGACTGCATTGTTGGTAACCGCGACTTTTGCAACTTCTCCGGCCCCTGTGCACTTCCGGCGGAAATCCTTTGTGCACAGCCAAGCCTGGGTCCACGGCACTCTAACCTGCATTGCACGACTTTCTAAGTTGGTCTCCGGCGACGTGGGACTCCTTTGTGCAACTTCGGCGAGCACTGTTTCACGCATCCTCGTAGTGCCTGTTGCTGGCACTTCTCCGGGTGCTACCTGCTTTAGTGAGGGCTTCTTGTTTTGCTCGACGTTCCCTCTCTCTTCAGGTCCAATTTGCGACCTCCTGGTCCCTCCTGGGCCTCAGCAGCGTCCAAAAACGCCAACTGCTTGATTTGCAGCTAGCAAGGCTTGTTGGCGTCCTTTCGGCGGGAAAACACTTATGCACGACTCTCCAAGGCGGGAGGAATCCGCCCACCAAAGGGGAAGTCTCTAGCCCTTTTCGTTCCTGCAGAAACCGCAGCTTCTTCTGTCCAGTCAAAGCTTCTTTGCACCCGCAGCTGGCATTTCCTGGGCATCTGCCCATCTCCGACTTGCTTGTGACTTTTGGACTTGGTCCCCTTGTTCCACAGGTACCCTAGATTGGAAATCCACAGTTGTTGCATTGTTGGTTTGTGTCTTTCCTGCATTATTCCTCTATTACGACTTCTTTGTCTCTTGGGGAACTTCAGTGCACTTTGCACTCACTTTTCAGGGTCTTGGGGAGGGCTAGTTTTCTAACTCTCACTATTTTCTAATAGTCCCAGCGACCCTCTACAAGGTCAACACTCTGAGATACTGTGACATATTGTCATAAAAATAAAGTACCTTTATTTTTAGTATAACTGTGTATTGTGTTTTCTTATGGTATTGTGCAAGTGACACCTGTGGTACTGTAGTAGCTTCACACGTCTCCTAGTTCAGCCTAAGCTGCTCTGCTAAGCTACCATTATCTATCAGCCTAAGCTGCTAGACACCCTATACACTAATAAGGGATAACTGGGCCTGGTGCAAGGTGCAAGTACCCCTTGGTACTCACTACAAGCCAGTCCATCCTCCTACAATTACCTAAGAGACACTGCAATGGAGACACATAGGGATAGGGGCAACACAAACCATATACTCCAAAAGTGGAATGTGAACCACGAATGGACCCCAAACCTATGTGACCTTGTAGAGGGTCACTGGGACTATTAGAAAATAGTGAGAGTTAGAAAATTAGCCCTCCCAAGACCCTGAAAAGTGAGTGCAAAGTGCACTGAAGTTCCCCAGAAGACAAAGACGTCGTAATAGAGGAATAATGCAGGAAAGACACAAACCAACAATGCAACAACTGTGGATTTCCAATCTAGGGTACCTGTGGAACAAGGGGACCAAGTCCAAAAGTCACAAGCAAGTCGGAGATGGGCAAATGCCCAGGAAATGCCAGCTGCGGGTGCAAAGAAGCTTCGACTGGACAGAAGAAGCAAAGGTTTCTGCAGGAACGAAAAGGGCTAGAGACTTCCCCTTTGGTGGACGGATCCCGCTTGCCATGGACAGTCGTGCAGAAGTGTTTTCCCGCCGAAAGGACGCCAACAAGCCTTGCTAGCTGCAAATCGTGTGGTTGGCGTTTTTGGACGCTGCTGGGGCCCAGGAGGGACCAGGAGGTCGCAAATTTGACCTGAAGAGAGAGGAGACGTCGAGCAAGACAAGGAGCCTTCTCTGGAGCAGGTAGCACCCAGAGAAGTGCCAGAAACAGGCCCTACAAGGATGCGTGAAACGGTGCTCGCCGAAGTTGCACAAAGGAGTCCCACGTCGCCGGAGACCAACTTAGAAAGTTGTGCAATGCAGGTTAGAGTGCCGTGGACCCAGGCTTGGCTGTGCACAAAGGATTTCCGCCGGAAGTGCACAGGGGCCGGAGAAGTTGCAAAAGTCGCAGTTACCAACAATGCAGTCTGGAGTGGGGAGGCAAGGACTTACCTCCACCAAACTCGGACTGAAGAGTCACTGGACTGTGGCAGTCTCTTGGACAGAGTTGCTGGATTCGAGGGACCTCGCTCGTCGTGCTGAGAGGAGACCCAAGGGACCGGTAATGCAGCTTTTTGGTGCCTGTGGTTGCAGGGGGAAGATTCCGTCGACCCACGGGAGATTTCTTCGGAGCTTCTGGTGCAGAGAGGAGGCAGACTACCCCCACAGCATGCACAAGCAGGAAAACAGTCGAGAAGGCGGCAGGATCAGCGTTACAGAGTTGCAGTAGTCGTCTTTGCTACTATGTTGCAGGTTTGCAGGCTTCCAGCGCGGTCAGCAGTCGTTTCCTTATCAGAAGGTGAAGAGGGAGATGCAGAGGAACTCGGATGAGCTCTTGCACTCGTTATCTAAAGTTTCCCCAGAGACAGAGACCCTAAATAGCCAGAAAAGAGGGTTTGGCTACTTAGGAGAGAGGATAGGCTACTAACACCTGAAGGAGCCTATCAGAAGGAGTCTCTGACGTCACCTGGTGGCACTGGCCACTCAGAGCAGTCCAGTGTGCCAGCAGCACCTCTGTTCCAAGATGGCAGAGGTCTGGAGCACACTGGAGGAGCTCTGGACACCTCCCAGGGGAGGTGCAGGTCAGGGGAGTGGTCACTCCCCTTTCCTTTGTCCAGTTTCGCGCCAGAGCAGGGCTAAGGGGTCCCCTGAACCGGTGTAGACTGGCTTATGCAGAATTGGGCACATCTGTGCCCAAGAAAGCATTTCCAGAGGCTGGGGGAGGCTACCCCTCCCCTGCCTTCACGCCATTTTCCAAAGGGAGAGGGTGTAACACCCTCTCTCAGAGGAAGTCCTTTGTTCTGCCATCCTGGGACAAGCCTGGCTTGACCCCAGGGGGGCAGAAACCTGTCTGAGGGGTTGGCAGCAGCAGCAGCTGCAGTGAAACCCCAGGAAAGGCAGTTTGGCAGTACCAGGGTCTGTGCTACAGACCACTGGGATCATGGAATTGTGCCAACAATGCCAGGATGGCATAGAGGGGGCAATTCCATGATCTTAGACATGTTACATGGCCATATTAGGAGTTACCATTGTGAAGCTACATATAGGTAGTGACCTTTATGTAGTGCACGTGTGTAATGGTGTCCCCGCACTCACAAAGTCCGGGGAATTGGCCCTGAACAATGTGGGGGCACCTTGGCTAGTGCCAGGGTGCCCTCACACTTAGTAACTTTGCACCTAACCTTTACCAGGTAAAGGTTAGACATATAGGTGACTTATAAGTTACTTAAGTGCAGTGGTAAATGGCTGTGAAATAACGTGGACGTTATTTCACTCAGGCTGCAGTGGCAGGCCTGTGTAAGAATTGTCAGAGCTCCCTATGGGTGGCAAAAGAAATGCTGCAGCCCATAGGGATCTCCTGGAACCCCAATACCCTGGGTACCTCAGTACCATATACTAGGGAATTATAAGGGTGTTCCAGTAAGCCAATGTAAATTGGTAAAATTGGTCACTAGCCTGTTAGTGACAATTTGAAAGAAATGAGAGAGCATAACCACTGAGGTTCTGGTTAGCAGAGCCTCAGTGAGACAGTTAGGCATCACACAGGGAACACATACATATAGGCCACAAACTTATGAGCACTGGGGTCCTGGCTAGCAGGGTCCCAGTGACACATAACAAACATACTGAAAACATAGGGTTTTCACTATAAGCACTGGGCCCTGGCTAGCAGGAACCCAGTGAGACAGTGAAAACACTCTGACATACACTCACAAACAGGCCAAAAGTGGGGGTAACAAGGCTAGAAAGAGGCTACTTTCTCACACTAGGGAATTATAAGGGTGTTCCAGTATGCCAATGTGAATTGGTGAAATTGGTCACTAGCCTGTTAGTGACAATTTGGAAAGAAATGAGAGAGCATAACCACTGATGTTCTGGATAGCAGAGCCTCAGTGAGACAGTTAGTCATAACACAGGTAATATATACAGGGCACACTTATGAGCACTGGGGCCCTGGCTGGCAGGGTCCCAGTGACACATACAACTAAAACAACATATATACAGTGAAATATGGGGGTAACATGCCAGGCAAGATGGTACTTTCCTACACAACCCCCCCCCCCCCCAAACGAAGGACAATAAGACTAGCCATGACCTGATGAGTCTTCATTGTCTAAGTGGAAATATCTGGAGAGTCCATCTGCATTGGAGTGGGTACTCCCAGGTCTATGTTCCACTGTATAGTCCATTCCCTGTAGGGATATGGACCACCTCAACAATTTAGGGTTTTCACCTTTCATTTGTTTTAGCCAAAGTAGAGGTTTGTGGTCTGTCTGAACAATGAAGTGAGTGCCAAACAGGTATGGCCTCAACTTCTTCAGTGCCCAGACCACAGCAAAGGCCTCCCTCTCTATGGCAGACCAACGCTTTTCTCTAGGGGTCAACCTCCTGCTGATAAAAGCAATAGGTTGATCCTGGCCCTCAGAATTAAGTTGTGATAAGACTGCCCCTACCCCTAATTCAGATGCATCAGTTTGGACAATGAATTTTTGCGAGTAACAGGGGCTTTTTAGGACAGGTGCAGAGCACATGGCCTGCTTCAGCTCCTCAAAAGCTTTCTGACAACTTGCTGTCCATAATACCTTCTTAGGCATCTTTTTGGATGTGAGGTCATTAAGAGGGGCTGCAATGGAGCCATAGTTCTTTATGGATCTCCTATAGTACCCAGTGAGGCCTAAAAAGGCTCTCACCTGAGTCTGAGTAGTAGGGGGAACCCAATCTATAATAGTTTGGATTTTCCCCTGAAGTGGTGCAATCTGTTCTCCACCTACCAGGTGTCCCAGATAAACCACCTTCCCCTGCCCTATCTGGCACTTTGAAGCCTTGATAGTGAGGCCTGCCTTTTGCAGGGCCTCCAACACTTTGCATAGGTGGACCAGGTGATCATCCCAGCTGGAGCTAAAGACAGCTATATCGTATAGATATGCTGCACTAAAAGATTCAAGCCCTTGCAGGACTGTATTCACCAACCTTTGAAAAGTGGCAGGTGCATTTTTCAATCCAAAAGGCATTACTGTGAATTGGTAATGGCCTCCAATGGTTGAAAATGCAGTTTTTGCTTTTGCATCTTCTGATAATTTGATCTGCCAATACCCTGCAGTCAAATCAAAAGTGCTTAGATACTTGGCAGAAGCCAGTGTATCTATTAGCTCATCTGCCCTGGGTATAGGGTGAGCATCAGTTTTGGTTACCTGGTTGAGACCTCTGTAGTCTATACAAAACCGCATTTCCTTCTTTCCATCCTTGGAATTAGGTTTTGGTACAAGTACCACAGGAGAGGCCCATGGACTTTCAGAGTGCTCAACCACTCCCAGTTCAAGCATTGTCTGCACTTCTTGCTTTATGCAGTCTCTGACATGGTCAGGCTGCCTATACATCTTACTTTTGACAGGCAAGCTGTCTCCAGTATCTATAGTGTGCCCACACCAAGAAGTGGTGCCTGGCACAGTAGAGAAGAGTTCAGAAAACTGACCCAGGAGATTTATGCAGTGGTCTTTCTGCTCAGCAGTAAGACAATCTGCCAGTACAACACCTTCCACTAGAGCATCTTGTTCTGTGGAAGAGAAGAGATCAGGGAGAGGGTCACTCTCTTCTTCCTGTCCCTCATCTGTTGCCATGAGCAGGGTGAGATCAGCCCTGTCATAGTAGGGTTTCAGGCGATTGACATGGAGCACCCTAAGGGGACTCCTGGCAGTGCCTAAGTCAACTAAGTAGGTGACTTCACCCTTCTTTTCAACAATTATGTGGGGTCCACTCCATTTGTCTTGGAGTGCTCTTGGGGCCACAGGCTCCAAGACCCACACTTTCTGCCCTGGTTGGTACTGAACCAAAACAGCCTTCTGGTCATGCCATTGCTTCTGGAGCTCTTGGCTGGCCTGAAGGTTTTTACTGGCCTTTTTCATGTACTCAGCCATCCTTGATCTGAGGCCAAGTACATAGTCCACTATGTCTTGCTTTGGAGCTTTTAAAGGTTGTTCCCAACCCTCCTTTACAAGTGTTAGAGGACCTCTCACAGGGTGTCCAAATAGGAGTTTAAAGGGGCTGAAGCCCACTCCTTTCCGGGGTACCTCCCTGTAAGCAAAAAGGAGGCATGGTAAAAGGATATCCCATCTCCTGCGGAGTTTTTCAGGGAGTCCC
Source organism: Pleurodeles waltl (assembly GCF_031143425.1). Classification (NCBI taxonomy): domain Eukaryota; kingdom Metazoa; phylum Chordata; class Amphibia; order Caudata; family Salamandridae; genus Pleurodeles; species Pleurodeles waltl. The sequence continues at coordinate 1,834,690 of NW_027150290.1, forward strand.
ATAATCATGCCTTTGAGAGTTTTGTTAAATCTCTCCACCAGTCCATTTGTTTGTGGATGATAGGGTGTAGTGAACTTGTATGTCACACCACACTCCTTCCACATGGCCTTTAAGTAAGCAGACATGAAATTGCTTCCCCTGTCTGATATTACCTCTTTTGGGAAGCCCACCCTGGAAAAGATTTCCAGGAGGGCCTTTGCCACTGCAGGAGCTGTAGTGGTCCTTAGAGGAACTGCTTCAGGATATCTGGTGGCATGGTCCACTACCACCAAGATAAACCTATTGCCTGAAGCAGTAGGAGGGTCAAGGGGGCCAACTATGTCAACCCCTACCCTTTCAAAGGAAACCCCAACCACAGGCAGTGGAATAAGGGGTGCCTTTGGAGTGCCACCTGTCTTGACACTCGCTTGATAGGTTTCACAGGACTTACAAAATTATTTTGTGTCCTCTGACATCCTAGGCCAATGAAACAAGGGAACAAGCCTGTCCCAAGTTTTCATTTGCCCCAAATGTCCAGCTAGGGGAATGTCATGAGCAAGAGTTAGGAGGAACTTTCTGTACTCCTGAGGAATCACTAATCTCCTGGCAGCTCCAGGTTTTGGATCCCTTGCTTCAGTGTACAAGAGGTTGTCCTCCCAGTAAACTCTGTGAGAGTCACTGACATCCCCATTTGCTTGTTTGACAGCTTGCTGTCTTAGACCCTCTAGTGTTGGACAGGTCTGCTGTGCCACACTCAGCTCCTCCCTGGCAGGCCCCCCTTCACCCAAAAGCTCAGCAGTGTCTGCTTCCAGCTACTCTGGTGTAGGTTCTGCACAGGGTGGGAATTCTTCTTCCTCAGAGGTAGAATCCACTGTAGAGGGAGGGAAAGTAGGTACTGATTTACCTTTGCTACCCCTAGCTTTAGGGAGCACTTGGTCCATTCTTCCAGGATCCAAGTCACCCTGTCCTTTTTGCTTTTTGGCCTGAGCCCTGGTCAAAGCAAAAATATGCCCTGGGATGCCCAGCATTGCTGCATGAGCCTCCAACTCCACTTCTGCCCAAGCTGATGTCTCTAAATCATTCCCTAATAGACAGTCTACAGGTAAATCTGAGGCAACCACAACTTTCTTTGGGCCAGTAACCCCCCCCCCCCAGTTGAGATTCACAACAGCCATGGGGTGGCTAAGGGTGTTGTTATGAGCATCGGTTACTTGGTACTGGTGACCAAGTAGGTGTTGTTCAGGGTGGACCAGTTTCTCTATTACCATTGTAACACTGTCACCAGTGTCCCTGTACGCCTGAACCTCAACACCATTTATTAGGGGTAGTTGCTTGTACTTATCCATGTTAAGGGGACAAGCAACCAAGGTGGCTAAATCAATAGCCCCCTCAGAGACTAACACAACCTCTGTGGTCTCCCTAATCAGACCAACCCCAACTAAGTTACCAATAGTGAGCCCAGCTACTCCCTTGGATTGGCTATTAGTAGGTTTGCTCCCACCATCACTGCTATTAGTAGGGACACTAGGTGTAGCAGTAGGGGTTGTAGTGGTAGGAGGCTTGGTGCTTTTCTTTGGACAACTGGGATCTGTTGTCCAATGGCCTTTTATTTTACATAAATAGCACCATGGTTTCTTTTCTTTGTTTTCATTGGAAGAGGATTTGGGCCCACCACCCCCACCAGAGTGTTTTTGTGGGCTTGATGAAGACTCATTTTTAGATGTGTCCCCACCCTTGTCAGAAGACTTACGAACCCTTCTTCTTATTGACATCTTTGTCACCCCCTGCATGAACTTTTCTGTTCACCCTTGTTCTGACCCATTTGTCTGCCTTCTTTCCCAATTCTTGGGGAGAGGTCAGATCAGAGTCCACCAAGTACTGGTGCAACAAATCAGACACACAATTATTAAGAATATGCTCTCTCAGGATTAAGTTATACAGGCTTTCATAATCAGTAACTTTACTGCCATGTAACCACCCCTCCAAGGCCTTCACTGAATGGTCAACAAAGTCTACCCAGTCTTGTGAAGACTCCTTTTTGGTCTCTCTGAACTTCATCCTGTACTCTTCAGTGGTTAAGCCATAACCATCAAGGAGTGCATTCTTAAGAATAGTGAAATTATTGGCATCACTTTCTTTCACAGTAAGGAGTCTATGCCTACCCTTTTCACTAAATGATAGCCATAGGATAGCAGCCCACTGCCTTTGAGGGACATCCTGTACAACACAGGCCCTCTCAAGTGCAGAAAACCACTTGTTAATGTCATCCCCCTCCTTATAAGGGGGAACTATCTTGTGCAGATTCCTTGAATCATGCTCTCTTGCAGGATGACTATGGGGAATACTGCTGCTGCCACCATGGGTTTCTAAACCCAATTTCTGTCTTTCTTTTTCTACTTCTAAAGACTGCCTATCTAAAACCAGCTGTTGCTGCTTGAGCTTCAGCCTGGATTGTTCCACTCTCAATCTATTGAGCTCCCTTTCTAACATTCTGTCATCAGGGTGGGTGGGAGAGGCATGTCTAGAAACAGAAGTATGCTGAGATTGAACAGAAGGAGACCTGGCCCTAACAGATGGCACCCTAACAGCCTGGCTAATAGAAACAGCATTTCTACTATGGTGAGAGTGAATACTCTTACTGTGATGTGAGACCACACTATCAGTATGATGTGACTCAACCTCAGTACCAGCTATGCTAGGTTGTCTGCTAAGGGAGAGGCTAGGAAGTTTCCTCTCTAACTCTTTAGCTAGGGGTGCCCCAGGGTCAGATTGGGAACCATCAGCTAACTTTTCAACAGGAGTGCCAGCTTGGGCCTTATCCTGTTCAACAAGCATATTCACTAACAGTTCTCTAGAGGGATTCTTCCTTACACTTAAACCTCTATCTATGCAGAGACTCCTTGCTTCTTTCCAGCTAAGGTTATCATAAGCAAGTTTGGACAAATCAACAGTTTGGCCTGTGCCAGACATTTCAGACAGTGTTTAAGTGATAGAAAAAAGTGAGAAAAAAGTTTTTCAGAACTTTTTGGAAAGACAGAAAAAAAACTTTTTAAACTTTTTAGAAACTTTTAGAAAGTTTAGAGGTACTTTTCAGCACTTTAGAGAAGAATTGAAAAGAGGAAATGCAAAACTTTGTGGTTAGGTGTACATACACTGAACTTGTTTTGTATATTTTTCTCTTATGAAAAGTACAGTGACAAAAGTGGTAAGTAGTTGCAAAGTACTTATCCCACCGCTGCACAACCAATGTAGGAAGCTGGACTGGCTTGTAGTGAGTACCAAGGGGTACTTACACCTTGCACCAGGCCCAGGTATCCCTTATTAGTGTATAGGGTGTCTAGCAGCTTAGGCTGATAGATAATGGTAGCTTAGCAGAGCAGCTTAGGCTGAACTAGGAGACGAGTGAAGCTCCTACAGTACCACTAGTGTCACTTGCACAATATCATAAGAAAACACAATACACAGATATACTAAAAATAAAGGTACTTTATTTTTATGACAATATGCCAAAGTATCTCAGTGAGTACCCTCAGTATGAGGATAGGAAATATACACAAGATATATGTACACAATACCAGAAATATGCAGTATAGTCTTAGAAAACAGTGCAAACAATGTATAGTTACAATAGGATGCAATGGGGATACATAGGGATAGGGGCAACACAAACCATATACTCCAAAAGTGGAATGCGAACCACGAATGGACCCCAAACCTATGTGACCTTGTAGAGGGTCGCTGGGACTATTAGAAAATATTAAGGGTTAAAAAAATAGCCCACCCCAAGACCCTGAAAAGTGAGTTCAAAGTGCACTAAAGTTCCCCAAAAGACATAGAAGTCGTGATAGGGGAATTCTGCAGGAAAGACACAAACCAGCAATGCAACAACGATGGATTTCCAGTCGAGGGTACCTGTGGAACAAGGGGACCAAGTCCAAAAGTCACAAGCAAGTCGGAGATGGACAGATGCCCAGGAAATGCCAGCTGTGGGTGCAAAGAAGCTGCTACTAGGCAGTAGAAGCTGAGGATTCTGCAGGAACGACAAAGGCTAGAGACTTCCCCTTTGGAGGATGGATCCCCCACGCTGTGGAGAGTCGTGCAGAAGTGCTTTCCCGCTGAAAGACTGCCAACAAGCCTTGCTAGCTGCAAATCGTGCGGTTAGTGTTTTTGGATGCTGCTGTGGTCCAGGAGGGACCAGGATGTCGCCAATTGCGTCTGGGGAAATAGGGGGCGCAGAGCAAGACAAGGAGCCCTCTTAGAAGCAGGCAGCTCCCGCAGAAGTGCCGGAACAGGCACTACGAAGAGGAGTGAAACAGTGCTTACCCGAAGTTGCACAAAGGAGTCCCACGCCGCCGGAGGACAACTTAGAAAGTCGTGCAATGCAGGTTAGAGTGCCGTGTACCCAGGCTTGGCTGTGCACAAAGGATTTCCGCCGGAAGTGCACAGAGACCGGAGTAGCTGCAAAAGATGCAGTTCCCAGCAATGCAGTCTGGCGTGGGGAGGCAAGGACTTACCTCCACCAAACTTGGACTGAAGAGTCACTGGACTGTGGGAGTCACTTGGACAGAGTTGCTGGATTCAAGGGACCTCGCTCGTCGTGCTGAGAGGAGACCCAGGGGACCGGTGATGCAGTTCTTTGGTGCCTGCGGTAGCAGGGGGAAGATTCTGTCGACCCACGGGAGATTTCTTTGGAGGTTCTAGTGCAGAGAGGAGGCAGACTACCCCCACAGCATGCACCACCAGGAAAACAGTCGAGAAGGCGGCAGGATCAGCGTTACAGAGTTGCAATAGTCGTCTTTGCTACTTTGTTGCAGTTTTGCAGGCTTCCAGCGCGGTCAGCAGTCGATTCCTTGACAGAAGGTGAAGAGAGAGATGCAGAGGAACTCTAATGAGCTCTTGCATTCGTTATCTGAGGAATTCCCCAAAGCAGAGACCCTAAATAGCCAGAAAAGAGGGTTTGGCTACTTAGGAGAGAGGATAGGCTAGCAACACCTGAAGGAGCCTATCAGAAGGAGTCTCTGACATCACCTGCTGGCCCTGGCCACTCAGAGCAGTCCAGTGTGCCAGCAGCACCTCTGTTTCCAAGATGGCAGAGGTCTGGAGCACACTGGAGGATCTCTGGGCACCTCCCAAGGGAGGTGCAGGTCAGGGGAGTGGTCACTCCCCTTTCCTTTGTCCGGTTTCCCACCAGAGCAGGGCTGAGGGGTCCCTGAACCGGTGCAGACTGGCTTATGCAGAAATGGGCACCATCTGTGCCCATGAAAGCATTTCCAGAGGCTGGGGGAGGCTACTCCTCCCCTGCCTTCACACCTTTTTCCAAAGGGAGAGGGTGTAACACCCTCTCGCTGAGGAAGTCCTTTGTTCTGCCTTCCTGGGCCAAGCCTGGCTGGACCCCAGGAGGGCAGAAACCTGTCTGAGGGGTTGGCAGCAGCAGCAGCTGCAGTGAAACCCCTGAAAAGGCAGTTTGGCAGTACCCGGGTCTGAGCTACAGACCCGTGGGATCATGGGATTGTGCCAACAATGCCAGGATGGCATAGAGGGGGCAATTCCATGATCTTAGACATGTTACATTGCCATATTCGGAGTTACCATTGTGAAGCTACACATAGGTAGTGACCTATGTGTAGTGCACGCGTGTAATGGTGTCCCCGCACTCACAAAGTCCGGGGAATTTGCCCTGAACTATGTGGGAGCACCTTGGCTAGTGCCAGGGTGCCCACACACTAAGTAACTTAGCACCCAACCTTTACTACGTAAAGGTTAGACATATAGGTGACTTATAAGTTACTTAAGTGCAGTGAAAATGGATGTGAAATAACGTGGACGTTATTTCACTCAGGCTGCAGTGGCAGGCCTGTGTAAGAATTGTCAGAGCTCTCTATGGGTGGCAAAAGAAATGCTGCAGCCCATAGGGGTCTCCTGGAACCCCAATACCGTGGGTAACTCAGTACCATATACCAGGGAATTATAAGGGTGTTCCAGTATGCCAATGTGAATTGGTGAAATTGGTCACTAGCCTGTTAGTGACAATTTGGAAAGAAATGAGAGAGCATAACCACTGTGGTTCTGGATAGCCAAGCCTCAGTGAGACAGTTAGTCATAACACAGGTAACACATTCAGGCACACTTATGAGCACTGGGGCCCTGGCTGGCAGGGTCCCAGTGACACATACAACTAAAATAACATATATACAGTGAAAAATGGGGGTAACATGCCAGGCAAGATGCTACTTTCCTACAATATCCACTGATTTTCTGGATAGCAGAGCCTCAGTGAGACAGTTAGTCATAACACAGGTAACACATACAGGGCACACTTATGAGCACTGGGGCCCTGGCTGGCAGGGTCCCAGTGACACATACAACTAAAACAACATATATACAGTGAAATATGGGGGTAACATGCCAGGCAAGATGGTACTTTCCTACAAGTACCATATACTAGGGAATTATAAGGGTGTTCCAGTTTGCCAATGTGAATTGGTGAAATTGGTCACTAGCCTGTTAGTGACAATTTAGAAAGCAGAGAGAGCATAACCACTGAGGTTCTGGTTAGCAGAGCCTCAGTGAGACAGTTAGGCATCACACAGGGAACACATACAGGGCACACTTATGAACACTGGGGCCCTGGCTGGCAGGGTCCCGGTCCACATACACTAAAACAGCATACATACAGTAAAATATGGGGGTAACATGCCAGGCAAGATGGTACTTTCCTACAGGTACTTAACTTACCTTTGGTGTTTTCTTACACTCCCAGCGCCCCTCTACACACTACTCTTGCCTAGGTGGGAAACTGACATTCAAATTCCACTATTTTAGTATATGGTTTGTGTTCCACCACGCCCATTGTAACCTATGGTGATTTTCACTATTTGCACTATTTTATGACTGTTTACTTACCTGATTTTGGTTACTAGTGTATCTTTTGTGTATAATACTTACCTGCTAAGTGAGTATAGCCTCTAAGATATTTTTGGCCTTGTGTCACTAAAATAAAGTACCTTTATTTTTGGTAACACTGAGTATTGTCTTTCTTGTGTGTAAGGTCTGTGTGACTACAGTAGTATTGCAAAAGCTTTGCAGGTCTCCTAGTTCAGCCTTGGCTGCTCTGCCTACAGCTACCTCTAGACAGCCTGGCGTCTAGACACTGCCAACATTTCACTAATAAGGGATAACTGGACCTGGTCTAAGTACCTTAGGTAACCACTACAAACCAGGCCAGCCTCCTACACGTGGCAGCCGCAGTGGTGGATGTTCCTTCTCCCGCATCACCGCTATGACTTGGAATGTACTTCTCCTCCACCTTGGAACAGCACCCTCCCTTGCAGAATTCAGAAAGGAACTCAAGATCTGGCTTTTCGACGGAGACATCACACCCCAGCACCCAGATACCCCTGGGGGAGACAGTGCTGCGCTCTATAAATACTAATTGAATGATTAATTGAATGCATGCATGCGGCCCTGTCCCTTACTACTCTAACAAGAAGCCTGTGTCTGCTTGTAGTTCTGTCCCTTGTTCATGAAGGGAAGTAAACGGAAGATGATTCTGCATGTAGCCTAATCCTGGCTTTCTGTATGGATGTCATACGCCGCCAATGTCTGCAGAGAGCTGTTCCCCTTGATCCTACATGGACATAATAGGGGCTGATGTCTGAAGGGCCCTGACTCTTGTTGCTGAGTGAATGTATTAGGGAGCTGATGTAGCTCTGTTCCTTGCTTCTGCATTTCCTCTGTCCTTTGTTCTTATGTGGATGTAAAGGGGGAGCAGTGCCTCTATGCAATCATATTCGTTGGTTCTGCAATAGAAGGCTGGTGTCTCCATTTATCCCTGTCCCTTTTGCGTAGAGGAATGTGACTGGGAGCCTGATTCTGATGCAAGCCTGCCCTTGGTTCAGCAGGGCTTGTGACGAGAAAAGTGGCTGAATTGATCTTTTACTCCTACAGGAACCAACAGATTCCTTTCAGTTATGGATTCACAAGGGTGTGTTTCTTTTAAGTCCAATTCATTATTTCCTACGGGATTTATATTTTGGCGGATGGAATATCCATCACCGTCGTGACGAAGTAACTCGTCCGCTGAAATCTAAATCAGGCCCATATTCTCACTACCGCTTCTGCAGTCTTCTCTCCTAATCTCAATTTTTTAAGTCAGTGTAGATGATAATGACCTAGCTCAGGCCTGACAAGCCCAGAGATCTTGTGACAGCATTGTTAATATTGAAAGAGAGGGAGTTTGTATCTAATCAAAGAGATCAGCAGATTGGCGCATGTGATTACAGTGGAGAACTGAAGATGATTTGTCTTCTAGAACATGTCTGAAGGCAATTCTGGGTTTCAATGTCATCTTAAAGGTAGTATTTCAGCATCCACATCCTTCAAATGCCTTGTGTTTGTTTATACTGTATCAAGGGATAAAGGGGCTTGGGAAGACAGGAGGATGCACAGATGGATGGGGGCGATGGATAGATAGAAGGGTGGGTGACAGAAATAAGCTGGTGGCTTAGAAGGGTGAAGATAGATGAGACAGGAGGGACTGACAGCTGGACAGACTGACTCACCTATATGAACCTTCTCTTTCTCCTCAGAATCTCTCTTCTGGGATCCGGACACAGCTCATCCTTCGCTAGACATCTCCATGGATGGGAAACAAGTCACAAGGTTTTCTGCTGCAAAGAAAGTTACCAAGAATATGAAGAGATTTCGTCATCATAATTGTGTCTTCGGAACTGTGGGCTTCACCTCTGGGAAGCATTACTGGGAGCTGAAGGTTCCCACACGCAGTGTCATTTCATATTATTCTGTATTGTGGTTTGTAGGGGTAGCCAGGCAGTCTGTTGCTAGAAAAGGAATCGAACAGAAAGTTCAGCCTGACTATGGCTTCTGGGGTTTGGGTCGTCATATACTGAGTCCTAAGATGTACAGCTCGCCTGACTCACTTTCAGGGCCACTACCATTAGTACGTCGCATTGGAGTTTTCCTGGACTTTGAGGGAGGGCTGGTGTCTTTCTTCAATGCTGAGACCCAGGAGCACCTCTTGACCTACACAGACACCTTCACAGAGAAGGTCTTCCCTCTGGTTTGTAGCTACTGTTCCTCACCTATTGAGCTGAATTAATCTGTGGAGGAGGGGGCCTGTGAATGTATTTCTTTAGTCATTTCTATAATTCACTTCCTTGGAGGAAGTTTTGTTGTAAATCACGTTCAGAACTGATTTAGCTATTTCAAGGAAGTCATTCGCATTTATAAAGATACAGGAATTTGAATTGGCATTGTTCCTGGACATTGTTACAAACATGTATACAAAAGTGCAGACAGTTGTTTCTGCCAATTGAATATTTAAAATAAACATTCTACCAGTTTACAGTCCCTGGCAACTCTGTTCTCATTATTCGCACCAAAACATTCACTATTAATCACTTTCATTTTCTACTGGACATTGTGCCTTAATCTGGTGGACTAGCTGACTGGGCCAAGCACCTGCTGCAGAACTTACTTTGCAAACTGCAGGCCACAGCAGCCTTCATGTTGTGTGCAAGAAGAAACTTCCATTTAGTTCAGAAATACCGTCTCCTTCTCATTTTGTCAGTAGTACTAGGCCAAATACCAAGCTCTTATCCACTATATAGTACCATTGTGGGATTGAACCATGTAAGCAGTAACATCTTCACACTATTCCAATACTTGTGAGGTCCTATCCAACTCATTCCGTTGACTCTGTGCTCGTCATCGTCTGGACCAGACACCTTTGAGCCCATTGTGGATGCTCCACATTCTTATCCTTAGCCTGAGACAACCATAACTGTTTGGAAGAGTTTACACCATCAGTGCACAGAGATTAGAAAGAGGTCACCCCCATCAGCTATGGTGTTGTTGCTGCGCTGTTGCTTGGATGTAGTGGTGTCCAGTTCGCGTAGTCGGGGATGATGCTTCTGTGAATAAGGTTCAAAGCAACATTTCAAAGTACAGTAAATAAAGAAAAGACTGATCTAAAAAGAGAATTTCAGACCAGTAATTTAGAAAAAACTATGAAGGTTTATCAAAATATAAAGGTACAATAGAGAAGGGAAATATAGCTCAGGTCAATAAAGCATCAAACATCCTTTGCCATTGGGTCTCTATGCTTTAAACATGGATGCAGCAACATGGAAAATGTAGAAAAAGACTAAAGGCCTGATTTAGATCCTGGCGGAGGGGATACCCCATCCCAAACGTGACGGATAGCCCATTCGCTGTATTACGATCCCATTATATGCTAAGCGGATCGTAACACGGCGGATGGGATATCTGTCACTTTTGTGACAGAGCATTCCATCTACCAGGATCTAAAACAGGCCCTAAGTTCCGATTAGGAGCAATGTGGTTATCGGTTGAGGGGGTGTGTGAGCCCTTTTTAAGTAACAGTCACAATCCTTGTCAGGGTGATCCACAAAAGTCACTCATTTAACCTGTGCTTAAGCCTCTGGTAGCTTGGCATGAAAGCAGTGAGGATTAACTTACGGGCAATGTATAAAGTATTTATACAGCATTCAATATTTATACTTAGTGCCAGCCTTTGAATGGGAGAAACTAGAGTTTTCCCGCCACAGATGTGCTTGGAATTTCCTTCCTTGCTGCCCTTGACCTAGATTGTCTAGGGTCCCTATAGTCTAATGTGAAATCCTTCTGAAGTGCAAGTGTTGTGTGTGACAGCTCCGCCCTTCCATCCTGCTAGAGCTGGCCCAATTGGCTCACATCTAGTCCCACTTTGTGATACTGTCTGAGAGGAATACACAAAGGCCCACTGCCAACTACAGGTAGTCATGTGACCCAAGAAACAGGCAGCAGGCACCAAATAGGTAGAACAAGAAAATTACAACTTTCAAAGATCCACCTTTATCATTAAGGAGGGTTTTAAATTAAAGTTCTGTAGAGATCAATCTCAACAATGCTACCTGCGCCCAGTCAAAACTTATCACTTATTAAATGGAATAAGGAAACCCAATGTTATCCTGTGGGAGAGGTAGTCAGTTGTGAAAAAAAAAATCATTTGAAGAGTATTCCACTAATAGGATGCGTAAAACTTAAAAGTACATGAACAACATTTTAAATTCACTTCACCCTTCGGACTGGGCTGTTTAGGACCTACTCTAGAGATTACTTTTATGTATTAAAAATAAAGATTTGAGCCTGTCAAAAGGTTTATATTTCCAGGTCAAAATGGCAGTTTAAAACTGCATACAAAGGTTGCAATGGCAGGCCTGCCTGTTTGTCAGTATGTTTAACTGTTTGTCAGTATATTTGACTGTGTTCACTTGGATCTTGCTAACCAGGACCCCAGTGATTATGCTCTCTCTCCCAAAACTCTGTATTTCACTCCTCATTTGGCATAGTGGTGCCCCCTTATAAGTTCCTAGTATATGGTACCTAGGTACACAGTGCATTGGGGCACCAGGGGATCCCTATGGGCTGCAGAATATATTTTGCCACCCATAGGGCGCCTATGCAAAGTGTCTGCAGGCCTGCCAGTGGGTCCTGCATGAAAAGGTGCAAGCACCCTTTCACAGCCATTTTACACTGCACCAGATCACTTATAAGTCACACCTATGGCAGGCCTTCTAGCCCAGAGGGCAGGGTGCAAAGTACCTGTGTGTGAGGGCACCCCTGCACTAGCAGAGGTGCCCCGACGAACTCCAGGACCATTTTTCCAGACTTCGTGAGTGCGGGGACACCATTTTATGCGTGTAATGGACATAGGTCAATACCTATGCCCAGCTACATAATGTTAACTCCGAATATGGTCATGTTTGGTATCAAACATGTTGGAATCATACCCCAATGCTTTTGCAAGCATTGGTTATATGATCCCATGCACTCTGGGGGCTCCTTAGAGGACCCCCAGTATTGCCATTTCAGCCTTCTGAGTTTTTCCAGTCAGCCCAGCTGCTGCCACCTCACAGACAGGTTTCTGCCCTCCTTTTGCTTGATCTTCTCAGGCCCAGGAAGGCAGAACAAAGGATTTCCTTTGGGAGAGGGGTGTTACACCCTCTCCCTTTGGAAATAGGTGTTTAAGGCTTGGGATGGGTAGCCTCCCCAAGCAACCGGTAATGCTTTGAAGGGCACATTTGGTGCCCTCCTTGCATAAACCAGTCTACACCGGTTCAGGGACCACCAGTGTAGGAAGGTAGCTTTCTTCTAGCATGGTTACCTCCATTTTTGTCCTGTTTGTCAGTGTGTTTGACTGTGTCTACTGGGATCCTGCTAATCAGGACCCCAGTAATTATGCTCTCTCCCTTAAATTATGCTTATTTGGATACTGTTAACTCAGCATTTCATCCACAATTGGCATACTGGTGCCCCGTTATAAGTCCCGAGTATATGGTTCCCAGGGCCTTTTGGGTTCCAGGGGACCCTTATGGGCTGCAGCATTTCTTTTGCCACCCATAGGGAGTCCATGCAAAAGGCTTCGACAGGACTGCCATTGCAGCCTGTGTGAAAAGGTGCAAACACCCTTCACTGCCATTTTCAGTACACCAGGTCACTTATAAGTCACCCCTATTGCAGGCCTTCTAGCCCAGAGGGCAGGGTGCAAAGTACCTGTGTGTGAGGGCACCCCTCCACTAGCAGAGGTGCCCCCATGAACCCAGGCCCATTTCCCGGACTTCGTGAGTGCGGAGACGCCATTTTATGCGTGTACTGGACATAGGTCAACACCTATGTCCAACTACATAATGGTAACTCCGAATATGGTCATGTTTGGTAGCAAACATGTTGGAATCATACTGATACCATGCACTCTGGGGGCTCCTTAGAGGACCCCCAGTATTGCCATTTCAGCCTTCTGAGGTTTTCCAGGAAGCCCCATCTGCTGCCACCTCACAGACAGGTTTCTGCCCTCCTGTTGCTTGACCTGCTCAAGCCCATTAAGGCAGAACAAAGGATTTCTTTTGGGAGAGGGATGTTACACCCTCTCCCTTTGGAAATAGATGTTACAGGCTTGGGAGGGGTAGACTCCCCAAGCCACTGGTGATGCTTTGAAGGGCACATTTGGTGCCCTCCTTGCATAAACCAGTCTAAACCGGTTCAGGGACCCCCAGTCCCTGCTCTGGTGCGAAACTGGACAAAGGAAAGGGGAGTGACCACTCCCCTACCTATCACCACCCCAGGGGGTTGCTCAGAGCTCCTCCAGAGAGTCCCTGGGTTTTGCCATTTTGGAAACAAGGTTGGCAGTTGTAGGAAGGTAGCTTTCTTCTAGCATGATGTAGGAGGCTGGACTGGCTTGTAGTGAGTACCAAGGGGTACTTGCACCTTGCACCAGGCCCAGTTATCCCTTATTAGTGTATAGGGTGTCTAGCAGCTTAGGCTGATAGATAATGGTAGCTTAGCAGAGCAGCTTAGGCTGAACTAGGAGACGTGTGAAGCTACTACAGTACCACAAGTGTCACTTGCACAATACCATAAGAAAACACAATACACAGTTATACTAAAAATAAAGGTACTTTATTTTTATGACAATATGTCACAGTATCTCAGAGTGTACCCTCAGAGTGAGGATAGCAAATATACACAAGTTATATGTACACAGTACTAAAAATATGCAGTATAGTCTTAGAAAACAGTGCAAACAATGTATAGTTACAATAGGATGCAATGGAGACACATAGGGATAGGGGCAACACAAACCATATACTCCAAAAGTGGAATGCGAACCACGAATGGACCCCAAACCTATGTGACCTTGTAGAGGGTCGCTGGGACTATTAGAAAATAATGAGAGTTAGAAAACTAGCCCTCCCCAAGACCCTGAAAAGTGAGTGCAAAGTGCACTGAAGTTCCCCAAGAGACAAAGAAGTCGTAATAGAGGAATAATGCAGGAAAGACACAAACCAACAATGCAACAACTGTGGATTTCCAATCTAGGGTACCTGTGGAACAAGGGGACCAAGTCCAAAAGTCACAAGCAAGTCGGAGATGGGCAAATGCCCAGGAAATGCCAGCTGCGGGTGCAAAGAAGCTTCGACTGGACAGAAGAAGCAAAGGTTTCTGCAGGAACGAAAAGGGCTAGAGACTTCCCCTTTAGTGGACGGATCCCTCTCGCCTTGGAGAGTCGTGCAGAAGTGTTTTACCGCCGAAAGGACGCCAACAAGCCTTGCTAGCTGCAAATCGTGCGGTTGGCGTTTTTGGACGCTGCTGAGGCCCAGGAGGGACCAGGAGGTCGCAAATTGGACCTAAAGAGAGAGGGGACGTCGAGCAAGACAAGGAGCCCTCTCTGAAGCAGGTAGCTCCCGGAGAAGTGCCAGAAACAGGCACTACGAGGATGCGTGAAACGGTGCTCACCGAAGTTGCACAAAGGAGTCCCACGTCGCCGGAGACCAACTTAGAAAGTCGTGCAATGCAGGTTAGAGTGCCGTGGACCCAGGCTTGGCTGTGCACAAAGGATTTCCGCCGGAAGTGCACAGGGGCCGGAGAAGTTGCAAAAGTCGCAGTTACCAACAATGCAGTCTGGAGTGGGGAGGCAAGGACTTACCTCCACCAAACTTGGACTGAAGAGTCACTGGACTGTGGCAGTCTCTTGGACAGAGTTGCTGGATTCAAGGGACCTCGCTCGTCGTGCTGAGAGGAGACCCAAGGGACCGGTAATGCAGCTTTTTGGTGCCTGCGGTTGCAGGGGGAAGATTCCGTCGACCCACGGGAGATTTCTTCGGAGCTTCTGGTGCAGAGAGGAGGCAGACTACCCCCACAGCATGCAAAAGCAGGAAAACAGTCGAGAAGGCGGCAGGATCAGCGTTACAGAGTTGCAGTAGTCGTCTTTGCTACTATGTTGCAGGTTTGCAGGCTTCCAGCGCGGTCAGCAGTCGTTTCCTTATCAGAAGGTGAAGAGAGAGATGCAGAGGAACTCGGATGAGCTCTTGCATTCGTTATCTAAAGTTTCCCCAGAGACAGAGACCCTAAATAGCCAGAAAAGAGGGTTTGGCTACCTAGGAGAGAGGAGAGGCTACTAACACCTGAAGGAGCCTATCACAAGGAGTCTCTGACGTCACCTGGTGGCACTGGCCACTCAGAGCAGTCCAGTGTGCCAGCAGCACCTCTGTTTCCAAGATGGCAGAGGTCTGGAGCACACTGGAGGAGCTCTGGACACCTCCCAGGGGAGGTGCAGGTCAGGGGAGTGGTCACTCCCCTTTCCTTTGTCCAGTTTCGTGCCAGAGCAGGGGCTAAGGGGTCCCTGAACCGGTGTAGACTGGCTTATGCAGAATTGGGCACATCTGTGCCCAAGAAAGCATTTCCAGAGGCTGGGGGAGGCTACTCCTCCCCTGCCTTCACACCATTTTCCAAAGGGAGAGGGTGTAACACCCTCTCTCAGAGGAAGTCCTTTGTTCTGCCATCCTGGGACAAGCCTGGCTTGACCCCAGGAGGGCAGAAACCTGTCTGAGGGGTTGGCAGCAGCTGCAGTGAAACCCCAGGAAAGGCAGTTTGGCAGTACCAGGGTCTGTGCTACAGACCACTGGGATCATGGAATTGTCCCAATAATGCCAGGATGGCATAGAGGGGGCCATTCCATGATCTTAGACATGTTACATGGCCATATTCGGAGTTACCATTGTGAAGCTACATATAGGTAGTGACCTATATGTAGTGTACGCGTGTAATGGTGTCCCCGCACTCACAAAGTTCAGGGAATTGGCTCTGAACAATGTGGGGGCACCTTGGCTAGTGCCAGGGTGCCCTCACACTTAGTAACTTTGCACCTAACCTTTACCAGGTAAAGGTTAGACATATAGGTGACTTATAAGTTACTTAAGTGCAGTGAAAAATGGCTGTGAAATAACGTGGACGTTATTTCACTCAGGCTGCAGTGGCAGGCCTGTGTAAGAATTGTCAGAGCTCCCTATGGGTGGCAAAAGAAATGCTGCAGCCCATAGGGATCTCCTGGAACCCCAATACCCTGGGTACCTCAGTACCATATACTAGGGGATTATAAGGGTGTTCCAGAAAGCCAATGTGAATTGGTAAAATTGGTCACTAGCCTGTTAGTGACAATTTGAAAGAAATGAGAGAGCATAACCACTGAGGTTCTGATTAGCAGAGCCTCAGTGAGACAGTTAGTCACTACACAGGTAACACAGTCAGGCCCTCTTATGAGCACTGGGGCCCTGGTGAACAGGGTCCCAGTGACACATACAACTAAAACAACATATATACAGTGAAAAATGGGGGTAACATGCCAGGCAAGATGGTACTTTCCTACACATGATTACCCCCATTTTGGGCCTGGTTGTCAGTGTGTTTGACTGTGTCTACTGGGATCCTGCTAATCAGGTCCCTTAAATTATGGTTATTTAGATACTGATAACTCTGTATTCCACCCACAATTGGCATTCTGGTGCCCCCTTATAAGTCCCTAGTATATGGTACTTAGGTACCCAGGGCATTGGGGTTCCAGGGGATCCCTATGGGCTGCAGCATTTCTTTTTCCACCCATGGGGAGCCAATGTAAAAGCTTCTACAGGAATGCCATTGCAGCCTGTCTGAAAAGGTGCATGTACCCTTTCACTGCCATTTTCACTGCATCAGGTCACTTATAAGTCACCCATATACCAGGCCTTCCAACCGTGAAGGCTGGGTGCAGAGTACCTGTGTGTGAGGGCACCCCTGCACTAGCAGAGTTGCCCCCACGTTGTCCAGGGCCATTTCCCCAGACCTTGTGAGTGCCGGGACGCCAGTACACTTGTGCACTGTACATAGGTCAATACCTATGCACAGCTTCACAATGGTAACTCCGAATATGGCCATGTTTGGTATCAAACATGTAGGAATCATACCCCCATACTAACCCTGGCATTCGTTTTGTGATTCCATGCACTCTGGGGGCTTCACAGTGGACCCCTAGTACTGCCATACCAGCCTTCTGGGGTTTATAAAGGCAGCCCGGCTGCTGCCACCCCACAGACAGGTTTTTTCCCTCCTGTTACTTGATTCAATCAAGTCCCGGGAGGCAGAACAAAGGATTTCCTTTGGGAGAGGGATGTTACACCCTCTTCCTTTGGAAATAGGTGTTAGAGGCTTTGGAAAGGTAGCCTCCCCAAGCGACTGGCTTTGCTTTGAAGGGCACATTTAGAGCCCTCCTTGCATAAACCAGTCTACACTGGTTCCGGGACCCCCAGTCCCTCCTCTGGTGCGAAACTGGACAAAGGAAAGGGGAGTGACCACTGCCCTGTCCATCAACACTCCAGGGGTGGTGCCCAGAGCTCCTACAGAGTGTCCCTGGGTTTTGCCATCTTGATTTCCAGATGGGCAGTGAGCATCTGAGTGGCCATGCCAGGCATGTGACGTCAGAGCCCCCTCCTGATAGGTGGACACTCACTTCACTGACCAGTCCCCCTCCCAGGGCTATTTAGAGTCTCTCTGCTGGGTGTTTTCTCAGATTTGGATTGCAAGACTCCAGCAGGAGTCCTCTGTATCCTCTGCTTCAACTTCTGACTGAAGGAACTTCATCTGGACCCTCAAGGAACTCTACAAACTGCAACAAAGAGGCCAAATGACTTCTGCAACTTTGTAACTTCAGCTCCTGCCAGCAACTGCAACTGTTTCCCAGTCGTGCACCCTCTGAGCACGGCCTGTCTTCAGCCTGCACAGGAAGAGAGAAGGAATCTCCCTTGCGGTGAAGGGAGTCACCCCCTGCTTCAACAGGCACCCTCTGAATCGATGACTGGTGGTGTGAGACCCCTCTCCAGTAGAGCTGCCTGGATCCAGCAACACGGGTGGTGAACTGAAGTCGTCCCAACGGTCCCCTCGTCCAGCTGTGCAAGTTTAATAGAGCTAAGAGCTTGCCTCCCCATTCCACGCAGTACCCCCGTGCACTGCATGTTTTGCAGTTACCAAGGCTTGGCTGCATCTTTCCATGGGGTTTCATGTGCATCTTCAAGCCCAGGCCCCCAGCACATGGTCCTGCCACGCACAGCTTCCTGATTGGTTCTTTGGCGGCGTAGGAGCCTTTTCTATGTCGGTGTATGGGCCTCTGTAGGAAAGTACCATCTTGCCTGGCATGTTACCCCCATATTTCACTGTATATATGTTGTTTTAGTCTATGTCTCACTGGGACCCTGCCAGGCAGGGGCCCAGTGCTCATAAGTATATGCCCTGTATGTGTTCCCTGTGTCATACCTAACTGTCTCACTGAGGCTCTGCTAACCAGAACCTCAGTGGTTATGCTCTCCCTGCTTTCCAAATTTGTCACTAACAGGCTAGTGACTACACTTACCAATTCACATTGGCATACTGGTACACCCATATAATTCCTAGTATATAGTACTGAGGTACCCAGGGTATTGGGGTTCCAGGAGATCCCTATGGGCTGAAGCATTTCTTGTGCCACCCATAGGGAGCTCTGACAATTCTTACACAGGCCTGCCAGTGCAGCCTGAGTGAAATAACGTCCACGTTATTTCACAGCCATTTACCACTGCACATAAGTAACTTATAACTCACCTATACGTCTAACCTTCACCTGGTGAAGGTTGGGTGCAAAGTTACTTAGTGTGTGGGCACCCTGGCACTAGCCAAGGTGCCCCACATCGTTCAGGGCAAATTCCCCGGAATTTGTGAGTGCGGGGACACAATTACACGCGTGCACTGTACATAGGTCACTACCTATGTACAGCATCACAATGGTAACTCTGAACATGGCCATGTAACATGTCTAAGATCATGGAATTGTCCCCCCAATGCCATTCTGGCATTGGGGGGACAATTCCATGATCCCCCGGGTCTCTAGCACAGAACCCGTGTACTGCCAAACTGCCTTTCCGGTGTCTCCACTGCAGCTGCTGCTGCTGCCAACCCCTCAGACAGGTTTCTGCCCTCCTGGGGTCCAGGCAGCCCTGGCCTAGGAAGGCAGAACAAAGGACTTCCTCTGAGAGAGGGTGTAACACCCTCTCCCTTTGGAAATAGGTGTGAGGGCTGGGGAAGAGTAGCCTCCCCAGCCTCTGGAAATGCTTTGATGGGCACAGATGGAGCCCATCTCTGCATAAGCCAGTCTACACCGGTTCAGGGATCCCCCAGCCCTACTCTGGCGCGAAACTGGACAAAGGAAAGGGGAGTGACCACTACCCTGAACTGCACCTCCCAGGGGAGGTGTCCAGAGCTCCTCCAGTGTGTCCCAGACATCTGCCATCTTGGAAACAGAGGTGTTTGTGGCACACTGGACTGCTCTGAGTGGCCAGTGCCAGCAGGTGACATCAGAGGCTCCTTCTGATAGGCTCTTACCTCTCTTGGTAGCCAATCCTCCTTCCTAGGTAGCCAAACCTCTTTTTCTGGCTATTTAGGGTCTCTGCTTTGGAGATCTCACCAGATAACGAATGCATGAGCTCACCAGAGTTCCTCTGCATCTCTCTCTTCACCTTCTGCCAAAGGATCGACCGCTGACAGCTCAGGACGCCTGCCAAAACCACAACAAAGTAGCAAGACGACTACTAGCAACCTTGTATTGCTTCAACCTGCCGGCTTTCTTGACTGTTTCCAGGTGGTGCATGCTCTGCGGGTAGCCTGCCTCCTCTCTGCACCAGGAGCTCTGAAGAAATTTCCCGCGGTCGACGGAATCTTCCCCCTGCAACCGCAGGCACCAAAAGACTGCATCACTGGTCCTCTGGGTCCCCTCTCAGCATGACAAGCGTGGCCCCTGGAACTCAGCAACTCTGCCCAAGTGACTCCCACAGTCCAGTGACTCTTCAGTCCAAGTTTGGTGGAGGTAAGTCCTTGCCTCCCCACGCTAGACTGCATTGCTGCGTACCGCATGATTTGCAGCTGCTCCGGCTCCTGTGCAGTCTTCCAGGATTTCCTTTGTGCACAGCCAAGCCTGGGTCCCCGACACTCCTTCCTGCAGTGCACAACCTTCTGAGTTGTCCTCCGGCGTCGTGGGATTCCCTTTTGTGACTTCGGGTGGACTCCGGTTCACTTTTCTTCTAAGTGCCTGTTCAGGTACTTCTGCGGATGCTGCCTGCTTCTGTGAGGGCTCCCTACGTTGCTGGGCGCCCCCTCTGTCTCCTCCTCCAAGTGGCAACATCCTGGTCCCTCCTGGGCCACAGCAGCACCCACAAACCTGTACTGCGACCCTTGCAGCTAGCAAGGCTTCTTTGCTGTCTTTCTGCGTAGGAACACCTCTGCAACCTTCATCGCGACGTGTGACATCCATCCTCCAAAGGAGAAGTTCCTAGTCCTCTTCTTTCTTGCAGAACTCCAAGCTTCTTCCAACAGGTGGCAGCTTCCTTGCACCCTCAGCTGGCATTTTCTGGGCTCCTGCCCACTCTCGAAACTGTTGCGACTATTGGACTTGGTCCCCTTGTCTTACAGGTACTCAGGTCCGGAAATCCACTGTTGTTGCATTGCTGGTGTTGTTCTTACTGCAGAATCCCCCTATCACAACTTCTGTGTTCTCTGGGGGTAGTAGGTGCACTTTACACCTACCTTTCAGGGTCTTGGGGTGGGCTATTTTTCTAACCCTCACTGTTTTCTTACAGTCCCAGCGACCCTCTACAAGCTCACATAGGTTTGGGGTCCATTCTGGGTTCGCATTCCACTTTTGGAGTATATGGTTTGTGTTGCCCCTATACCTATGTGCTCCTATTGCAATCTATTGTAACTTTACACTGCTTGCATTATTTTTCTTGCTATTACCTGCATAATTTTGGTTTGTGTACATATATATTGTGTATATATCTTATCCTCATACTGAGGGTGCTCACTGAGATACTTTTGGCATTTTGTCATAAAAATAAAGTACCTTTATTTTTAGTACTTCTGTGTATTGTGTTTTCTTATGATATTGTGCATATGACACCAGTGGTATAGTAGGAGCTTTACATGTCTCCTAGTTCAGCCTAAGCTGCTTTGCCATAGCTACCTTCTATCAGCCTAAGCTGCTAGAAACACGTCTTCTACACTAATAAGGGATAACTGGACCTGGAACAAGGTGTAAGTACCTCTGGTACCCACTACAAGCCAGGCCAGCCTCATACATTGGTTGTGCAGCGGTGGGATAAGTACTTGTAACTACTTACCACTTTGTCATTGTGTACTTGTCATAAGAGAATAATATACAAAACAAGTTCAGTGTATATACACCTAACCAAAACGTTTTGCTTTTCTTCTCTCAAACATTTTACTAAGAGCTGAAAAGTATTCTAAAACTTCTAAAAGTTTCTAAAAGTTAGAAAAAGGTTTTTTTCTGTTTGTTAAAATGTTCTGAACTTTTTCTTCCTTCTCACTGTCTGTAAACCTTCTTCTATCATGTCTGATGTAGAGTCTGCTCTTAAAATAGTCAATACTACTTATGACAATTTGAATTACAAGAGCCTAAAGAGTCTGCTTAGATAGAGGTTTAGTGATAGGAAAGAACCCTACAAACGAGTTTCTATATAACATGCTTATTATGAATGATGAGAAGCAGGCACTTCAAATGAGAGGTTAATAGAAAGGCTCCCATTCTGACTCAGGGGATCTCCTTGAGGGAGGTGGGGAGGGTTCTGTTCCAAATCTGCCCCCTAGTAGGCCACCTAGTAATGCTGGTAGCAATGGAGGCTCCCATCATAGTAGGGGTGTCTTTATTCCTGGAGGCCAGGTTATTAGGGTTCAGTCAGTTAGGGACAGATCTCCCTCTGTTGTTTCCAATTTATCTTCTGTGTCCAAGCATTCACCACCCACCCACCCTGAAGACAACATGTTAGAAAGGGAACTCAAAAGGTTGAGAGTGGAAGAGGCCAGACTGAAGCTTATAACCACATAAAGAGTACACTGTTCCTAAAAACGTTCTGGACAGTCATGATGTTCTAGAGCAAAGCCCTCATGCATCACATTGGATGACAAGCATCATCATCGGGAATTGCTCAAAGTCAGGCCGGCACTGCAATGCCTGACGTGTTCCCAAGAAGGGAGCTGTCAGCCGTGATTGTTGGTGTAAAGGCTGATGGAAGAAACTAACCACCAGACCAAAAACAGGAGAGCAAAAAAGAAAAAAAAGGTTAACTCCTGATAGGCTCCTTCAGGTGTTGCTAGCCTATCCTCTCTCCTAAGTAGCCAAACCTCCTTTTCTGGCTATTTAGGGTCTCTGCTTTGGGGAACTCTTCAGATAACGAATGCAAGAGCTCCTCAGAGTTCCTCTGCATCTCTCTCTTCACCTTCTGGCAAGGAATCGACTGCTGACCGCGCTGGAAGCCTGCAAAACTGCAACAAAGTAGCAACGACGACTACTGTGACCTTGTAACGCTGATCCTGCAGCCTTCTCAACTGTTTTCCTGGTGGTGCATGCTGTGGGGGTAGTCTGCCTCCTCTCTGCACTAGAAGCTCCGAAGAAATCTCCCGTGGGTCGACGGAATCTTCCCCCTGCAACCGCAGGCACCAAAGAACTGCATCACCGGTCCTCTGGGTCTCCTCTCAGCACGACGAGCGAGGTCCTTTGAACTCAGCAACTCTGTCCAAGTGACTCCCACAGTCCAGTGACTCTTCAGTCCAAGTTTGGTGGAGGTAAGTCCTTGCCTCCCCACGCTAGACTGCATTGCTGGGAACCGCGTGTTTTGCAGCTACTCCGGCTTCTGTGCACTCTTCCAGGATTTCCTTTGTGCACAGCCAAGCCTGGGTCCCTGGCACTCTAACCTGCAGTGCACGACCTCCTGAGTTGTCCTCCGGCTTCGTGGGACCCTCTTGTGCAACTTCGGGTGAGTTCTGGTTCACTCCACTTCGTAGTGCCTGTTCTGGCACTTCTGCGGGTACTGCTTGCTTCTGAGTGGGCTCTTTGTCTTGCTGGACGCCCCCTCTGTGTCCTCACGCAATTGGCGACATCCTGGTCCCTCCTGGGCCACAGCAGCATCCAAAAACCCTAACCGCGACCTTTGCAGCTAGCAAGGCTTGTTGGCGGTCTTTCTGCATGAAAACACCTCTGCACGACTCTTCACGACGTGGGACATCCATCCTCCAAAGAGGAAGTTTCTAGCCCTTGTCGTTCTTGCAGAATCCACAGCTTCTACCATCCGGTGGCAGCTTCTTTGCACCCACAGCTGGCATTTCCTGGGCATCTGCCCACTCCTGACTTGATCGTGACTTTTGGACTTGGTCCCCTTGTTCCACAGGTACTCTCGTCTGGAAATCCATCGTTGTTGCGTTGCTGGTGTTGGTCATTCTTGCAGAATTCCCCTATCACGACTTCTGTGCTCTTTGGGGAACTTAGGTGCACTTTGCACCCACTTTTCAGGGTCTTGGGGTGGGCTATTTTTCTAACCCTCACTGTTTCCTTACAGTCCCAGCGACCCTCTACAAGGTCACATAGGTTTGGGGTCCATTCGTGGTTCGCATTCCACTTCTAGAGTATATGGTTTGTGTTGCCCCATCCCTATGTGCCCCCATTGCATTCTGTTGTGACTATACATTGTTTGCACTGTTTTCTATTGCTATTACTGCATATTTTGGTATTGTGTACATATATCTTGTGTATATTTGCTATCCTCATACTGAGGGTACTCACTGAGATACTTTTGGCATATTGTCATAAAAATAAAGTACCTTTATTTTTAGTATATCTGTGTATTGTGTTTTCTTATGATATTGTGCATATGACACTAGTGGTACTGTAGGAGCTTCACTCGTTTCCTAGTTCAGCCTAAGCTGCTCTGCTAAGCTACCTTTTCTATCATCCTAAGCTGCTAGACACCCCTCTACACTAATAAGGGATACCTGGGCCTGGTGCAAGGTGTAAGTACCTCTTGGTACCCACTAAAAGCTAGTCCAGCCTCTGCAGGTGCTGTAGTGGTCCTTAGAGGAATTGCTTCAGGATATCTTGTGGCATGGTCCACTACCACCAAGATAAACCTATTGCCTGAAGCAGTAGGAGGGTCAAGGGGGCCAACTATGTCAACCCCTACCCTTTCAAAGGGAACCCCAACCACAAGCAGTGGAAAAAGGGGAGCCTTTGGGGTGCCACCAGTCTTGCCACTGGCTTGGCAGGTCACGCAGGACTTACAAAAATCCTTTGTGTCCTCTGACATCCTAGGCCAGTGAAAAAGGGGGACAAGCCTTTCCCATGTTTTAATCTGACCCAAATGTCCAGCCAAGGGAATGTCTTGTGCCAGAGTTAGGAGGAACTCTCTGTATTGCAGGGGAATGACCAATCTCCTGGCTGCTCCAGGTTTTGGGTCCCTTGCCTCTGTATACAAGCGGTTGTCCTACCAGTAAACTGTATGTGAGTCACTGACATCCCCATTTTGCTGTTTGACAGCTTGATGTCTTAGACCCTCTAATGTGGGACAGGATTGCTGTGCCACACGCAGCTCCTCCCTTGCAGGCCCCCCTCCACCCAAAAGCTCAGCAGTGCCTTTGGAGTGCCACCTGTCTTGCCACTGGCTTGACAGGTTTCACAGGACTTACAAAAATCTTTTGTGTCCTCAGACATTCTAGGCCAATGAAACAAGGGAACAAGCCTGTCCCAAATTTTCATTTGCCCCAAATGCCCAGCTAGGGGAATGTCGTGAGCAAGAGTTAGGAGGAACTTTCTGTACTCCTGAGGAATCACTAATCTCCTGGCAGCTCCCGGTTTAGGATCCCTTGCCTCAGTGTACAAGAGTTTGTCCTCCCAGTAAACTCTGTGAGAGTCACTAACATCCCCATTAGCTTGTTTGACAGCTTGCTGTCTTAGACCCTCTAGTGTGGGACAGGTCTGCTGTGCCACACTCAGCTCCTCTCTGGCAGGCCCCCCTTCACCCAAAAGCTCAGCAGTGTCTGCTTCCAGCTCCTCTGGTGAAGGTTCTACACAGGGTGGGAATTCTTCTTCCTCTCAAGTTGAATCCACTGTAGAGGGAGGGATAGTAGGTAGTGATTTACCTTTGCTACCCCTAGCTTTAGGGAACACTTGGTCCATTGTTCCAGGATCCAAGTCACCCTGTCCTTTTTGCTTTTTGGCCTGAGCCCTGGCTAAAGCAAAAATATGCCCTGGGGTGCCCAGCATTGCTGCATGGGCCTCCAACTCCACATCTGACCAAGCTGATGTCTCCAAATCATTTCCTAGTAGACAGTCTACAGGTAAATCTGAGGCTACCGCAACTTTCTTTGGACCAGTAACCCCCCCCCCCCAGTTGAGATTTACAACAGCCATGGGGTAGCTAAGTGTGTTGTTGTGAGCATCGGTTACTTGCTACTGGTGACCAAGTAGGTGTTGTTCAGGGTGGACCAGTTTCTCTATCACCATTGTGACACTGGCACCTGTGTCCCTGTAGGCCTGAACCTCAACACCATTTATTAGGGGTAGTTGCTTGTACTTATCCATGTTAAGGGGACAAGCAACCAAGGTGGCTGAATCAATAGCCCCCTCAGAGACTAACACAGCCTCTGTGGTCTCCCTAATCAGACCAACCCCAACTAAGTTACCAATAGTGAGCCCAGCTACTCCCTTAGATTGGCTATTAGTAGGTTTGCTCCCACCACCACTGCTATTGGTAGGGACACTAGGTGTAGCAGTAGGGGTTGTAGTGGTAGGAGGCTTGGTGCTTTTCTTTGGACAACTGGGATCTGTTGTCCAATGGCCTTTTATTTTACATAAATAGCACCATGGTTTCTTTTCTTTGTTTTGATTGGAAGAGGATTTGGGCCCACCACCCCCACCAGAGTGTTTTTGTGGGCCTGATGAAGACTCATTTTTAGATTTGTCCCCACCTTTGTCAGAAGACTTACCATCCTTCTTCTTATTGCCATCTTTGTCACCCCCTGTATGAACTTTTCTGTTCACCCTTGTTCTGACCCATTTGTCTGCATTCTTTCCCAATTCTTGGGGAGAGGTCAGATCAGAGTCCACCAAGTACTGGTGCAACAAATCAGACACACAATTATTAAGAATATGCTCTCTCAGGATAAAGTTATACAGGCTTTCATAATCAGTAACTTTACTGCCATGTAACCACCCCTCCAAGGCCTTCACTGAATGGTCAACAAAATCAACCCAGTCTTGTGAAGACTCCTTTTTGGTCTCTCTGAACTTCATCCTGTACTGTTCAGTGGTTAAGCCATAACCATCCAGGAGTGCATTCTTAAGAACTGTAAAATTATTGGCATCACTTTCTTTCACAGTGAGGAGCCTATCCCTACCTTTTCCACTAAATGATAGCCATAGGATAGCAGCCCACTGCCTTTGAGGGACATCCTGTACAACACAGGCCCTCTCAAGTGCAGCAAACCACTTGTTAATGTCATCCCCCTCCATATAAGGGGGAACTATCTTGTGCAGATTCCTTGAATCATGCTCTCTTGCAGGATGACTATGGGGAATACTGCTGCTGCCACCATGGGTTTCTAAACCCAATTTCTGTCCTTCTTTTTCTACTTCTAAAGACTGCCTATCTAAAACCAGCTGTTGCTGCTTGAGCTTCAGTCTGGATTGCTCCACTCTCAATCTATTGAGCTCCATTTCTAAGATTCTGTCATCAGGGTGGGTGGGAGGGACATTCCTAGACACAGAAGTATGGTGAAAATGGACAGAAGGAGACCTGTCCCTTACAGAAGGCATCCTAACAGCTTGGTTAACAGAAACATCACTTCTACTATGGTGAGAATAAATACTCTTGCTATGATGTGAGACCACACTATCTGTATGGTGTGATCCTACTTCAGTACCAACTATGCTAGGCTGTCTAGTAATGGGCAGGCTAGGAAGTTTCTTTCTTGAATCTTTTTCTAGGGGAGTTCCTGGATCAGATTGTGAACCATTAGCTACTTTTTCAACAGATGGGGCCTTTCTGGCCTTATCTTGTTCCTTAAGCATGTTAAGCAATAATTCCAAAGAAGGATTCTTCCCTACACTCAAACCTCTTTCTATGCAGAGACTCCTTGCTCCTTTCCAGCTAAGGTGATCATAAGCAAGTTTGGACAGATCAACAGTTTGGCCTATGCCAGACATTTTAGAAAGAGTTTAAGTGACAAAAAAAGAGAGAAAAAGTTTTTCAGAACTTTTAGAAAGACAGAAAAAAAACTTTTTAAACTTTTTAAGAACTTTTACAAAGTTTAGAAGTACTTTTCAGCACTTAGAAAAGAGTGAAAAGAGGAAATGCAAAACTTTTTGGTTATGTGTATACACACTGAACTTGTTTTGTATATTTTTCTCTTATGAAAAGTACAATGACAAAAGTGGTAAGTAGTCTCAAAGCACTTATCCCACCGCTGCACAACCAATGTAAGAGAAAACACAATACACAGTTATACTAAAAATAAAGGTACTTTATTTTTATGACAATATGCCAAAGTATCTCAGTGAGTACCCTCAGTATGAGGATAGCAAATATACACAAGATATATATACACAATACCAAAAATATGCAGTATGGTCTTAGAAAACAGTGCAAACAATGTATAGTTACAATAGGATGCAATGGGGACAAATAGGGATAGGGACAACACAAACCATATACTCCAAAAGTGGAAAGCGAACCACGAATGGACCCCAAACCTATGTGACCTTGTAGAGGGTCGCTGGGACTATTAGAAAATAGTAAGGGTTAGAAAAATAGCCCACCCCAAGACCCTGAAAAGTGAGTGCAAAGTGCACTAAAGTTCCCCAAAGGACATAAAAGTCGTGATAGGGGAATTCTGCAGGAAAGACACAAACCAGCAATGCAACAACAATGGATTTCCAGTCGAGGGTACCTGTGGAACAAGGGGACCAAGTCCAAAATTCACAAGCAAGTCGGAGATGGGCAGATGCCCAGGAAATTTCAGCTGTGGGTGCAAAGAAGCTGCTACTGGACAGTAGAAGCTGAGGATTCTGCAGGAACGACAAGGGCTAGAGACTTCTCCTTTGGAGGATGGATCCCCCACGCCGTGGAGAGCTGTGCAGAAGTGTTTTCCCACCGAAAGACCGCCAACAAGCCTTGCTAGCTGCAAATCGTGCGGTTAGGGTTTTTGGATGCTGCTGTGGCCCAGGAGGGACCAGGATGTCGCCAATTGTGTCTGGGGACAGAGGGGGCGTCGTGCAAGACAAGGAGCCCTCTCAGAAGCAGGCAGCACCCGCAGAAGTACCGGAACCGGCACTTCGAAGAAGAGTGAAACGGTGCTCACCCGAAGATGCAAAAAGGAGTCCCACGCCGCCGGAGGACAACTTAGAAAGTCGTGCAATGCAGGTTAGAGTGCCGTGGACCCAGGCTTGGCTGTGCACAAAGGATTTCCGCCGGAAGTGCACAGAGGCCGGAGTACCTGCAAAAGATGCGGTTCCCAGCAATGCAGTCTTGCGTGGGGAGGCATTCCCCGGACTTTGTGAGTGCGGGGACACCATTACACGCGTGCACTACATATAGGTCACTACCTATATGTAGCTTCACAATGGTAACTCCGAATATGGCCATGTAACATGTCTAAGATCATGGAATGGCCCCCTCTATGCCATCCTGGCATTATTGGGACAATTCCATGATCCCAGTGGTCTGTAGCACAGACCCTGGTACTGCCAAACTGCCTTTCCTGGGGTTTCACTGCAGCTGCTGCTGCTGCCAACCCCTCAGACAGGTTTCTGCCCTCCTGGGGTCAAGCCAGGCTTGTCCCAGGATGGCAGAACAAAGGACTTCCTCTGAGAGAGGGTGTTACACCCTCTCCCTTTGGAAAATGGTGTGAAGGCAGGGGAGGAGTAGCCTCCCCCAGCCTCTGGAAATGCTTTCTTGGGCACAGATGTGCCCAATTCTGCATAAGCCAGTCTACACCGGTTCAGGGACCCCTTAGCCCCTGCTCTGGCGCGAAACTGGACAAAGGAAAGGGGAGTGACCACTCCCCTGACCTGCACCTCCCCTGGGAGGTGTCCAGAGCTCCTCCAGTGTGCTCCAGACCTCTGCCATCTTGGAAACAGAGGTGCTGCTGGCACACTGGACTGCTCTGAGTGGCCAGTGCCACCAGGTGACGTCAGAGACTCCTTGTGATAGGCTCCTTCAGGTGTTAGTAGCCTCTCCTCTCTCCTAGGTAGCCAAACCCTCTTTTCTGGCTATTTAGGGTCTCTGTCTCTGGGGAAACTTTAGATAACGAATGTAAGAGCTCATCCGAGTTCCTCTGCATCTCTCTCTTCACCTTCTGATAAGGAAACGACTGCTGACCGCGCTGGAAGCCTGCAAACCTGCAACATAGTAGCAAAGACGACTACTGCAACTCTGTAACGCTGATCCTGCCGCCTTCTCGACTGTTTTCCTGCTTGTGCATGCTGTGGGGGTAGCCTGCCTCCTCTCTGCACCAGAAGCTCCGAAGAAATCTCCCGTGGGTCGACGGAATCTTCCCCCTGCAACCGCAGGCACCAAAAAGCTGCATTACCGGTCCCTTGGGTCTCCTCTCAGCACGACGAGCGAGGTCCCTTGAATCCAGCAACTCTGTCCTAGTGACTGCCACAGTCCAGTGACTCTTCAGTCCAAGTTTGGTGGAGGTAAGTCCTTGCCTCCCCACTCCAGACTGCATTGTTGGTAACTGCGACTTTTGCAACTTCTCCGGCCCCTGTGCACTTCCGGCGGAAATCCTTTGTGCACAGCCAAGCCTGGGTCCACGGCACTCTAACCTGCATTGCACGACTTTCTAAGTTGGTCTCCGGCGACGTGGGACTCCTTTGTGCAACTTCGGCGAGCACCGTTTCACGCATCCTTGTAGTGCCTGTTTCTGGCACTTCTCCGGGTGCTACCTGCTTCAGAGAGGGCTCCTTGTCTTGCTTGACATCCTCTCTCTCCGCTGGTCCAATTTGCGACCTCCTGGTCCCTCCTGGGCCTCAGCAGCGTCCAAAAACGCCAACTGCACGATTTGCAGCTACCAAGGCTTGTTGGTGTCCTTTCGGCGGGAAAACACTTCTGCGCGACTCTCCAAGGCGAGAGAGATCAGTCCACCAAAGGGGAAGTTTCTAGCCCTTTTCGTTCCTGCAGAAACCGCAGCTTCTTCTGTCCAGTTGAAGCTTCTTTGCACCCGCAGCTGGCATTTCCTGGGCATCTGCCCATCTCCGACTTGCTTGTGACTTTTGGACTTGGTCCCCTTGTTCCACAGGTACCCTAGATTGGAAATCCACAGTTGTTGCATTGTTGGTTTGTGTCTTTCCTGCATTATTCCTCTATTACGACTTCTTTGTCTTCTGGGGAACTTCAGTGCACTTTGCACTCACTTTTCAGGGTCTTGGGGAGGGCTAATTTTCTAACTCTCACTATTTTCTAATAGTCCCAGCGACCCTCTACAAGGTCACATAGGTTTGGGGTCCATTCGTGGTTCGCATTCCACTTTTGGAGTATACGGTTTGTGTTGCCCCTATCCCTATGTGTCTCCATTGCATCCTATTGTAACTATACATTGTTTGCACTGTTTTCTAAGACTATACTGCATATTTTTTGTACTGTGTACATATAACTTGTGTATATTTGCTATCCTCACTCTGAGGGTACACTCTGAGATACTGTGACATATTGTCATAAAAATAAAGTACCTTTATTTTTAGTATAACTGTGTATTGTGTTTTCTTATGGTATTGTGCAAGTGACACTTGTGGTACTGTAGTAGCTTCACACGTCTCCTAGTTCAGCCTAAGCTGCTCTGCTAAGCTACCATTATCTATCAGCCTAAGCTGCTAGACACCCTATACACTAATAAGGGATAACTGGGCCTGGTGCAAGGTGCAAGTACCACTTGGTACTCACTACAAGCCAGTCCAGCCTCCTACATTGGTTGTGCAGTGGTGGGATAAGTGCTTGAGACTACTTACCACTCTTGTCATTGTACTTTTCATAAGAGAAAAATATACAAAACAAGTTCAGTTTGTGTACACATAGCTAAATAGTTTTGCATTTCCTCTTTTCACTGTTTTCTAAAGTGCTGAAAAGTACTTCTAAACTTTCAAAAAGTTCTTAAAAGTTTAAAAAGTTTTTTTCTGTCTTTCCAAAAGTTCTGAAAACTTTTTTCTCTTTTTCTATCACTTTAACTCTTTCTAAAAATGTCTGGCACAGGCCAAAATATTGATCTGTCCAAACTTGCATATGCCAACCTTAGCTGGAAAAGAGCAAGGAGTCTCTGTGTAGAGAGAGGTTTGAGTGTAGGGAAGAATCCTTCCTTGGAACTGTTAATTAACATGCTTAGAAAACAAGATAAGGCCATAGGTGCCTCATCTGTTGAAAAAGTACCTAATAGTTTCCAATCTGATTCAGGGACTCCCCCAGGAAAAGATTCAGGAAAGAAACTTCCTAGCCTGCCCATTACTAGACAGTCTAGCATAGTTGGTAATGATGATGAGCCACACCATACAAATAGTGTTGTCTCACATCATAGCAAAAGCATTTATTCTCACCATACTGGTAGTGATGTTTCTGTAAGCCAAGCTGTTAGGATGAATTCTGTAAGGGACAGGTCTCCTTCTGTTCATTCCCATCATACCTCTGTATCTAAGAATGTCCCTCCCACCAACCCTGATGACAGAATGTTAGAGAGGGAACTCAATAAGTTGAGGGTGGAACAAACCAGACTGAAGCTTAAAAAGCAACAGCTGGATTTGGATAGACAGTCTTTTGAATTAGAGAAGGAAAGACAGAAGTTGGGTTTTGAAACCCATGGTGGCAGCAGCAGTATTCCCCATAGTCATCCTGTGAAAGAGCATGATTCCAGGAATCTGCACAAGATAGTTCCCCCTTATAAGGAGGGGGATGACATTAACAAGTGGTTTGCTGCACTTGAGAGGGCCTGTGTTGTACAGGATGTCCCTCAAAGGCAGTGGGCTGCTATCCTATGGCTATCATTTAGTGGAAAAGGTAGGGATAGGTTCCTTACTGTGAAAGAAAGTGATGCCAATAATTTCCAAGTTCTTAAGAATGCACTCCTGGACGGTTATGGCTTAACCACTGAACAATACAGGATAAAGTTCAGAGAGACCAAAAAGGAGTCTTCACAAGACTGGGTTGATTTCATTGACCAGGCAGTGAAGGCCTTGGAGGGGTGGTTACATGGCAGTAAACTTACTGATTATGACAGCCTGTATAACTTTATCCTGAGAGAGCATATTCTTAATAATTGTGTGTCTGATTTGTTGCACCAGTACTTGGTGGACTCTGATCTGACCTCTCCCCAAGAATTGGGAAAGAAGGCAGACAAATGGGTCAGAACAAGGGTGAACAGAAAAGTTCATACAGGGGGTGACAAAGATGGCAACAAAAAGAAGGATGGTAAGTCTTCTGACAAGGGTGGGGACAAATCTAAAAATGAGGCTTCATCAGGCCCACAAAAACACTCTGGTGGGGGTGGTGGGTCCAAATCCTCCTTTAATCAGAACAAGGAAAAGAAACCATGGTGCTATTTATGTAAGATAAAAGGCCATTGGTCAACTGATACCAGTTGTCCAAAGAAAGGCACCAATGCTCCTACCACTACAACCCCTACTGCTACACCTAGTGTCCCTGCTAATAGCAGTGGTGGTGGGAGCAAACCTACTAATAGCCAATCCAAGGGAGTAGCTGGACTCACTTTTGGTAATTTAGTTGGGGTTGGCCTTGTTAGGGAGGCCACAGAGGCTGTGTTAGTCTCTGAGGGGGCTATTGATTTAGCCACCTTAGCTGCTTGTCCCCTTAATATGGATAAGTACAGGCAGCTACCCCTAATAAATGGTGTTGAGGTTCAGGCCTACAGGGACACTGGTGCCAGTGTGACTATGGTCATAGAGAAACTGGTCCACCCTGAACAACACCTACTTGGTCACCAGTACCAAGTAACCGATGCTCACAACAACACACTTTGCCACCCCATGGCTGTTGTTAATCTCAACTGGGGGGGGGTTACTGGTCCAAAGAAAGTTGTGGTAGCCTCAGATTTACCTGTAGACTGTCTACTAGGGAATGATTTGGAGACATCAGCTTGGTCAGATGTGGAGTTGGAGGCCCATGCAGCAATGCTGGGCATTCCAGGGCATATTTTTGCTTTGACAAGGGCTCAGGCCAAAAAGCAAAAAGGACAGGGAAGCTTGGATCCTGGAACAATGGACCAAGTGCTCCCTAAAGCTAGGGCTAGTAGAAGCAAACCACTTCCTACTATCCCTCCCTCTACAGTGGATTCTACTTCTGAGGAAGAAGAATTCCCTCCCTGTGCAGAACCTACACCAGAGGAGCTTCAAGCAGACACTGCTGAACTTTTGGGTGAAGGGGGGCCTGCCAGAGAGGAGCTGAGTGTGGCACAGCAAACCTGTCCCACATTAGAGGGTCTGAGACAGCAAGCTGTCAAACAGGCTAATGGGGATGTCAGTGACTCTCACAGAGTTTACTGGGAGGACAACCTCTTGTACACTGAGCATAGGGATCCTAAACCTGGAGCTGCCAGGAGACTAGTGATTCCTCAGGAGTACAGAAAGTTCCTCCTAACACTGGCACATGACATTCCCCTAGCTGGGCACCTAGGACAAATGAAAACTTGGGACAGGCTTGTTCCCTTGTTTCATTGGCCTAGGATGTCTGAGGACACAAAAGATTTTTGTAAGTCCTGTGAAACCTGTCAAGCCAGTGGCAAGACAGGTGGCACTCCAAAGGCACCCCTTATTCCACTGCCTGTGGTTGGGGTTCCCTTTGAAAGGGTAGGGGCTGACATAGTTGGCCCCCTTGACCCTCCTACTGCTTCAGGCAATATATTCATCTTGGTGGTAGTGGACCATGCCACAAGATACCCTGAAGCTATTCCTTTAAGGACCACTACAGCTCCTGCAGTGGCAAAGGCCCTCCTGGGAATATTTTCCAGGGTGGGCTTCCCAAAGGAAGTAGTATCAGACAGAGGAAGCAATTTCATGTCTGCATACTTAAAGGCCATGTGGAAGGAGTGTGGGGTAACGTACAAGTTCACCACACCCTATCATCCACAAACAAATGGACTGGTTGAGAGATTTAACAAAACTCTCAAAGGCATGATTATGGGTCTCCCTGAAAAACTCCGCAGGAGATGGGATATCCTTCTACCATGCCTCCTTTTTGCCTACAGGGAGGTACCCCAGAAAGGAGTGGGCTTCAGCCCCTTTTAACTTCTCTTTGGACACCCTGTTAGGGGTCCACTCACACTTGTTAAGGAGGGTTGGGAACAACCTTTAAAAGCTCCTAAGCAGGATATTGTGGATTATGTACTTGGCCTCAGATCAAGGATGGCTGAGTATATGAAAAAGGCCAGTAAGAACCTTCAGGCCAGCCAAGAGCTCCAGAAGCAATGGCATGATCACAAGGCTGTTTTGGTGCAGTACCAACCAGGACAGAAAGTGTGGGTCTTGGAGCCTGTGGCCCCAAGAGCACTCCAAGATAAATGGAGTGGTCCCCACACAATTGTTGAGAAAAAGGGTGAAGTCACCTATTTGGTTGACTTAGGCACTGCAAGGAGTCCCCTTAGGGTGCTCCATGTAAACCGCCTGAAACCCTACTATGACAGGGCTGATCTCACCCTGCTCATGGCAACTGATGAGGGACAGGAAGAAGACAGTGATCCTCTACCTGATCTCTTCTCTTCCACAGAACAAGATGCTCTTGTGGAAGGTGTAGTTTTGGCTGATTGTCTTACTGCTGAGCAGAAAGACAATTGCATAAATCTCCTGGGTCAGTTTTCTGAACTCTTCTCTACTGTGCCAGGTACCACTTCTTGGTGTGAGCACACTATAGATACTGGAGACAACTTGCCTGTCAAAAGTAAGATCTATAGGCAGCCTGACCATGTCAGAGACTGCATAAAGCAAGAAGTCCAGAAAATGTTAGAGCTAGGAGTGGTTGAGCACTCTGAAAGTCCATGGGCTTCTCCTGTGGTACTTGTACCAAAACCCCATTCCAAAGATGGAAAGAAGGAAATGCGGTTTTGTGTCGACTATAGAGGTCTCAACCTTGTAACCAAAACTGATGCTCACCCTATACCCAGGGCAGATGAGCTCATAGATACACTGGCATCTGCCAAGTATGTAAGCACTTTTGATTTGACTGCAGGGTATTGGCAGATCAAATTGTGAGAAGATGCTAAACCTAAGACTGCATTTTCGACCATTGGAGGACATTACCAGTTTACTGTAATGCCTTTTGGTTTGAAAAATGCACCTGCAACTTTTCAGAGGCTGGTGAACACAGTCCTGCAAGGGCTGGAAGCTTTCAGTGCAGCATATTTGGACGATATAGCTGTCTTTAGCTCCAGCTGGGATGATCACCTGGTCCACCTATGGAAAGTTTTGGAGGCCCTGCAAAAGGCAGGCCTCACTATCAAGGCTTCAAAGTGCCAGATAGGGCAGGGTAAGGTGGTTTATCTGGGACACCTTGTTGGTGGGGAACAGATTGCACCACTACAGGGGAAAATCCAAACAATTGTTGATTGGGTTCCCCCTACCACACAGACTCAGGTGAGAGCCTTCCTAGGCCTCACTGGGTATTACAGGAGGTTCATTAAGAACTATGGCTCCATTGCAGCCCCTCTTAATGACCTCACTTCAAAAAAGATGCCTAAAAAGGTATTATGGACAGCAAACTGTCAGAAAGCTTTTGAGGAGCTGAAGCAGGCCATGTGCTCTGCACCTGTCCTGAAAAGCCCTTGTTACTCTAAAAAATTCTATGTCCAAACTGATGCATCTGAATTAGGAGTAGGGGCAGTCCTATCACAACTCAATTCTGAGGGCCAGGATCAACCTGTTGCTTTTATTAGTAGGAGGTTGACCCCTAGAGAAAAGCGTTGGTCTGCCATAGAGAGGGAGGCCTTTGCTGTGGTCTGGGCACTGAAGAAGTTGAGGCCATACCTGTTTGGCACTCACTTCATTGTTCAGACAGACCACAAACCTCTACTTTGGCTAAAACAAATGAAAGGGGAAAATCCTAAATTGTTGAGGTGGTCCATATCCCTACAGGGAATGGACTATACAGTGGAACATAGACCTGGGAGTAGCCAATCCAATGCAGATGGACTCTCCAGATATTTCCACTTAGACAATGAAGACTCATCAGGTAATGGCTAGTCTTATTGTCCTTCGTTTGGGGGGGGGGGTTGTGTAGGAAAGTACCATCTTGCCTGGCATGTTATCCCCATTTTTCACTGTTTATATGTTGTTTTAGTTGTATGTGTCACTGGGACCCTGTTCTCCAGGGCCCCAGTGCTCATAAGTGTGCCTGACTGTGTTACCTGTGTAGTGACTAACTGTCTCACTGAGGCTCTGCTAATCAGAACCTCAGTGGTTATGCTCTCTCATTTCTTTCAAATTGTCACTAACAGGCTAGTGACCAATTTTACCAATTTACATTGGCTTTCTGGAACACCCTTATAATTTCCCTAGTATATGGTACTAAGGTACCCAGGGTATTGGGGTTCCAGGAGATCCCTATGGGCTGCAGCATTTCTTTTGCCACCCATAGGGAGCTCTGACAATTCTTACACAGGCCTGCCACTGCAGCCTGAGTGAAATAACGTCCACGTTATTTCACAGCCATTTTACACTGCACTTAAGTAA
The DNA here is from genome assembly GCF_031143425.1 of Pleurodeles waltl. NCBI lineage: Eukaryota > Metazoa > Chordata > Amphibia > Caudata > Salamandridae > Pleurodeles > Pleurodeles waltl. Next base: position 1,871,090 of record NW_027150290.1, read on the forward strand.
CTTATAAGTCACCTATATGTCTAACCTTTACCTGGTAAAGGTTAGGTGCAAAGTTACTAAGTGTGAGGGCACCCTGGCACTAGCCAAGGTGCCCCCACATTGTTCAGAGCCAATTCCCTGAACTTTGTGAGTGCGGGGACACCATTACACGCGTGCACTACATATAGGTCACTACCTATATGTAGCTTCACAATGGTAACTCCGAATATGGCCATGTAACATGTCTAAGATCATGGAATGGCCCCCTCTATGCCATCCTGGCATTATTGGGACAATTCCATGATCCCAGTGGTCTGTAGCACAGACCCTGGTACTGCCAAACTGCCTTTCCTGGGGTTTCACTGCAGCTGCTGCTGCTGCCAACCCCTCAGACAGGTTTCTGCCCTCCTGGGGTCAAGCCAGGCTTGTCCCAGGATGGCAGAACAAAGGACTTCCTCTGAGAGAGGGTGTTACACCCTCTCCCTTTGGAAAATGGTGTGAAGGCAGGGGAGGAGTAGCCTCCCCCAGCCTCTGGAAATGCTTTCTTAGGCACAGATGTGCCCAATTCTGCATAAGCCAGTCTACACCGGTTCAGGGACCCCTTAGCCCCTGCTCTGGCGCGAAACTGGACAAAGGAAAGGGGAGTGACCACTCCCCTGACCTGCACCTCCCCTGGGAGGTGTCCAGAGCTCCTCCAGTGTGCTCCAGACCTCTGCCATCTTGGAAACAGAGGTGCTGCTGGCACACTGGACTGCTCTGAGTGGCCAGTGCCACCAGGTGACGTCAGAGACTCCTTGTGATAGGCTCCTTCAGGTGTTAGTAGCCTCTCCTCTCTCCTAGGTAGCCAAACCCTCTTTTCTGGCTATTTAGGGTCTCTGTCTCTGGGGAAACTTTAGATAACGAATGTAAGAGCTCATCCGAGTTCCTCTGCATCTCTCTCTTCACCTTCTGATAAGGAAACGACTGCTGACTGCGCTGGAAGCCTGCAAACCTGCAACATAGTAGCAAAGACGACTACTGCAACTCTGTAACGCTGATCCTGCCGCCTTCTCGACTGTTTTCCTGCTTGTGCATGCTGTGGGGGTAGCCTGCCTCCTCTCTGCACCAGAAGCTCCGAAGAAATCTCCCGTGGGTCGACGGAATCTTCCCCCTGCAACCGCAGGCACCAAAAAGCTGCATTACCGGTCCCTTGGGTCTCCTCTCAGCACGACGAGCGAGGTCCCTTGAATCCAGCAACTCTGTCCAAGTGACTGCCACAGTCCAGTGACTCTTCAGTCCAAGTTTGGTGGAGGTAAGTCCTTGCCTCCCCACTCCAGACTGCATTGTTGGTAACCGCAACTTTTGCAACTTCTCCGGCCCCTGTGCACTTCCGGTGGAAATCCTTTGTGCACAGCCAAGCCTGTGTCCATGTCACTCTAACCTGCATTGCACGACTTTCTAAGTTGGTCTCCGGCGACGTGGGACTCCTTAGTGCAACTTCGGCAAGTACCGTTTCATGCATCCTTGTAGTGCCTGTTTCTGGCACTTTTTAGGGTGCTACCTGCTTCAGAGAGGGCTCCTTGTCTTGATCGACGTCCCCTCTCTCTGCTGGTCCAATGTGCGACCTCCTGGTCCCTCCTGGGCCTCAGCAGCGTCCAAAAATGCCAACCGCACAATTTGCAGCTAGCAAGGCTTGTTGGCGTCCTTTCGGCGAGAAAACACTTCTGCACGACTCTCCAAGGCGAGAGGGATCTGTCCACCAAAGGGGAAGTCTCTAGCCCTTTTTGTTCCTGCAGAAACCGCAGCTTCTTCTGTCCAGTCGAAGCTTCTTTGCAACCGCAGCTGGCATTTCCTGGGCATCTGCCCATCTCCGACTTGCTTGTGACTTTTGGACTTGGTCCCCTTGTTCCACAGGTACCCTAGAATGGAAATCCATAGTTGTTGCATTGTTGGTTTGTGTCTTTCCTGCATTATTCCTCTATTACGACTTCTTTGTCTTCTGGGGAACTTCAGTGCACTTTGCACTCACTTTTCAGGGTCTTGGGGAGGGCTAATTTTCTAACTCTCACTATTTTCTAATAGTCCCAGCGACCCTCTACAAGGTCACATAGGTTTGGGGTCCATTCGTGGTTCGCATTCCACTTTTGGAGTATATGGTTTGTGTTGCCCCTATCCCTATGTGTCTCCATTGTATCCTATTGTAACTATACATTGTTTGCACTGTTTTCTAAGACTATACTGCATATTTTTTGTACTGTGTACATATAACTTGTGTATATTTGCTATCCTCACTCTGAGGGTACACTCTGAGATACTGTGACATATTGTCATAAAAATAAAGTACCTTTATTTTTAGTATAACTGTGTATTGTGTTTTCTTATGGGATTGTGCAAGTGACACTTGTGGTACTGTAGTAGCTTCACACGTCTCCTAGTTCAGCCTAAGCTGCTCTGCTAAGCTACCATTATCTATCAGCCTAAGCTGCTAGACACCCTATACACTAATAAGGGATAACTGGGCCTGGTGCAAGGTGCAAGTACCCCTTGGTACTCACTACAAGCCAGTCCAGCCTCCTACAGTTGCATGATGAGTTCTGGCCATCCAGGACCTCCTCTTGGAAGTGTACACACATTTCCTCTGTGATGTGAGGCACAACCATCTGAGACATATCCCATCTGGCATGGAGTCTGTATTTGAGAACTTCCATGCGATGCTTTCTGTTGAAAAAGTAATTTGCCCCAGGCACTTACATTCTTTGTCTGAGGGAACTGTTAGAAAGCTCCTAGCCAACTGTCGAGATGACCATTACGCCTGGATAACTAAGCTTTCAGATGAGGGATGGGAAGAGAGAAATGGAGGGTCTCCTGTGTCAGAGTAACATGAGCCTGTTGACTGTTGGGGCAGAGGTTGGTTTCTCCCAGGCCTCCAGGACTAGATCCAGCAGGGCACCACTGAAGAGCAGTAACAGCTCAGCAGTAGGCACCACCTGCAGGAGGACCTCCATGAAGACGTTAGTTTTAACTTTGACTATAGGGAGCTCTGGACCTCAGCTACCAGGTCAGCTGCCTCATTCATCACCAAATAGAAGGACAGCACTTCCCGTGTGGGCAGCCCAGGTGGAATGTCCATTTCCATCTCTGGAGAATTGTCTAATCCGCTTGCAGAAGGCAGGCCCGCAATCTCTTATCCCTGGTCATTGATGCTCAAAATGTATACATTTAAAGGACCTGAACCCAATCTGAATAGGTAATGGATCTTATTTCTGTACCTTTTTTCCTCTGACAGTCTTTGTGCTTCCCTCTGTGACTTAGTCAGAGGCACAACTTCAGCGACTGGCACTGGAAGTGGGAGTAGTGGCAGCATCAGTGGTGGTGGAGCAGGCCATGTAATAGGTCGCAGCAGCTTGAAGTGTCTAAGAGCTGGATTGAGGGATGGACGACTCCGCGTTGGTCCAGATGGGATGGTGAATAATGGCGTCAGAGCCAAGGGCATAAACATAGGGAGGGCGTACAATGCTTAGGCTTGAAGGAATGTCAGGCAAAGATTGAGCACATGCCAGTAAGAAATGTTGCCAGATCAGAAACTGGAGCCCGAAATTTGGGGAAAGCAGGTGTCATAACTGCTGGGAGAGAGGGCCCCAGCACTAAAGGATCCAGGAAGTTCAGGGACAGACTCGGTGGAGGTCGAACGGAGGGCTGAACAATGCAAACACTCACCGCCAGTCACAGATCTGGGTTTAATCCATCATTCTTTTGCTCACCATGCCACCCCAGTTTGGACCCAGCCATATTCAAATCAGTCTTGACCCTGTTCCTCATGGGAACAGTCCAGTCCGATATGCCAAGTCAGGTCCTACCTGGACCGGAAACAAGCATCCTGGGACCGGTTTCAGGGTTTCATCCTTCATCAGCCAGGCTAGCTTGAATCCAGTGGCACAGTGAGCAAGGGACCCACGTCTGGGCATACCCTTCCCACTTAGGGCAACTTTAGCAACACAAAAGGATGATGGACAGAGTGCTGAACAATTCAAACACTCACCGCCAGTCACATATCTGGGTTTAATCCATCATTCTTTTGCCCACCATGCCACCCCAGTTTGGACCCAGCCATATGCAAATCAATCTTGACCCTGTTCCTCATGGGAACAGTCCAGCCCGAACTGCCAAGCCAGGTCCTCCCTGGACCGGAAACAAGCATCCTGGGACCGGTTTCAGGGTTTCACCTTTCATCAGCCAGGCTAGCTTGAATCCAGTGGCACAGTGAGCAAGGGACCCACGTCTGGGCATACCCTTCCCACTTAGGGCAAATTTAGCAACACAAAAGGATGATGGACAGAGTGCTGAACAATGCAAACACTCATCCCCAGTCACAGATCTGGGTTTAATTAGTATTTGGGGCATGTGATATCGGGTGAGGGTATCAAACCAAGGCCAGGTTCAGTTGATGCTATCATAAATGTCATAGCACCTAAAGATAAAATAACACTCCAGTCATTTTTGGGAGTGTGCAAATTTTATAGCAGATTCATCCCTGATTATGCCTCACACGTTAAACCCTTGACAGAAGTATTAAAAACATGTCTTTTTTGTTTGGAACATTAAGTGCCAACAAGCATTTGAATGGATTAAAAGACAATTGGCCAGTTTCAAAGTGTTGAAACCGTTCAAACCCCATCTGTCTTGTATAACGGTTGATGTCAGTAATTATGGTTTGGGAACCATACTTACACAAAATGAATCAAGAGTAAAAAACACATTTGGATGTGCATTTAGGACACTCCGAGAACCTGAAACACCTTTTTCTACCATTGAGAAAGAACTGGCTTGTGGGTGGGCAGTTTTAAAATTTAAACAGTATGTGTGGGGAACCAAATTTGCAGTAAACACCGATTACAAACCCTTAGTGACAATCTGTGGAAAGAAAGGGAAAGACCAAACGCCTCGCATAGCTAGGTTATCAACCAAACTGATACAATTCAATTTCAATATTTTTCACATTGAAGGGGCAAAGAATGCTAGGGCTGATTTATTTTTTTTACTAGCTGCCCCTCATTGGAAAGCAATGAAATGTACACTGAAGAATGTGAGGAAGACTGATTGCAGCTGTTGACTAGGAAGAGATGAGTGCCATATCTGACAATGAATGGAGGACGGGATGGTAGTTGATGAAGTCATAAAACTAACCATCAACTATGTCTTGAAAAGCTGGTCTAATGAGGAATCAGTTGAAGTAGCTTGTCATCTTTTTAGGAAAATAGCAGAATAGTTGCCTGTGGAAGATAATTCAGTGCTCAGAATAGAAAAAATAGTACCGCCTACATGGCTAAGGTATAAATTCATTCAAATGGCACAAAAGGGACATTTAGGTTGCACCGTCACCAAATGTCGTTCGAGGCAGACATTCTGGTGACCCTTGATGGTCAAGATGGGGGATTAATTTGTTAACAAGTGTATCATTTGTGCCACTTCAGAGACAAATTTTGTTGCGCTGATGCCACCTTTAGAATCGATTGAATGTCCATTCCGCACTTGGGAAAAAATCGGGATTGACCTAGTAGGCCCATTTAACGCTCTGGCCACCCAACATCGATATCATTAGTTTTAGTTGGTTTGTGGTCTAAGTGGCCTGAGGTAAGGTTTGTATCGGAACCCAATGCCATAATTGTGGTGGAGTTTTTAAAAGGTAGTTTCATGCTGGAAGGATTCCCATGGTTTTTGTTGTCAGACAACGGGGTTTTTTAAGAGGTCAGGGCATGTCAAGCACATTAGAACATCACTATACAATCCAGTGGTCAAGTGGAACGCATGAATAGGGTGATGGTGTAGTGTGTCAGGTGGGCAATATCTAACAAGTATTTGGTTCTGAATGCTATAAGATCCACGATACTGTTCTGTAGGACCAGCCCACAAAGTTCTACATTGATATCTTCCTTTGAATTTCTAAGAGGGAGGAAACCCTTCTCTTAGATATGTTCGAGTTCGATGGGAAAATGGATAAACCACCACATGTCATTGGAAGAATGCAATGTAACAGTTAAGAAGAATTCTGCGATGGCTAAGTGTAGGAGGCTGGACTGGCTTGTAGTGAGTACCAAGGGGTACTTGCACCTTGCACCAGGCCCAGTTATCCCTTATTAGTGTATAGGGTGTCTAGCAGCTTAGGCTGATAGAAAAGGTAGCTTAGCAGAGCAGCTTAGGCTGAACTAGGAGACGAGTGAAGCCCCTACAGTACCACTAGTGTCATTTGCACAATATCATAAGAAAACACAATACACAGATATACTAAAAATAAAGGTACTTTATTTTTATGACAATATGCCAAAGTATCTCAGTGAGTACCCTCAGTATGAGGACAGCAAATATGCACAAGGTATATGTACACAATACCAAAATATGCAGTAATAGCAATAGAAAACAGTGCAAACAATGTATAGTTACAATAGAATGCAATGGGGGCACATAGGGATAGGGGCAACACAAACCATATACTCTAGAAGTGGAATGCGAACCACGAATGGACCCCAAACCTATGTGACCTTGTAGAGGATCACTGGGACTGTAAGAAACCAGTGAGGGTTAGAAAAATAGCCCACGCCAAGACCCTGAAAAGTGGGTGCAAAGTGCACCTAAGCTCCCCAAAGAGCACAGAAGTCGTGATAGGGGAATTCTGCAGGAAAGACCAACACCAGCAAAGCAACAACAATGGATTTCCAGACGAGAGTACCTGTGGAACAAGAGGACCAAGTCCAAAAGTCACAATCAAGTCGGGAGTGGGCAGATGCCCAGGAAATGCCAGCTGTGGGTGCAAAGAAGCTGCCACCGGATGGTAGAAGCTGTGGATTCTGCAAGAACGACAAGGGCTAGAAACTTCCCCTTTGGAGGATGGATGTCCCACGTCGTGAAGAGTCGTGCAGAGTCGTGCAGACGTGCTTTCGTGCAGAAAGACCGCCAACAAGCCTTGCTAGCTGCAAAGCTCGCGGTCAGGGTTTTTGGATGCTGCTGTGGCCCAGGAGGGACCAGGATGTCGCCAATTGCGTGAGGAGACAGAGGGAGCGTCCAGCAAGACAAAGAGCCCACTCAGAAGCAAGCAGCACCCGCAGAAGTGCCGGAGCAGGCACTACGAAGTGGAGTGAACCGGAGCTCACCCGAAGTTGCACAAGAGGGTCCCACGAAGCCGGAGGACAACTCAGGAGGTCGTGCAATGCAGGTTAGAGTGCCGGGGACCCAGGCTTGGCTGTGCACAAAGGAAATCCTGGAAGTGTGCACAGGAGCCGAAGTAGCTGCAAAACATGCGGTTCCCAGCAATGCAGTCTAGCGTGGGGAGGCAAGGACTTACCTCCACCAAACTTGGACTGAAGAGTCACTGGACTGTGGGAGTCACTTGGACAGAGTTGCTGAGTTCAAGGGACCTCGCTCGTCGTGCTGAGAGGAGACCCAGAGGACCGGTGATGCAGTTCTTTGGTGCCTGCGGTTGCAGGGGGAAGATTCCGTCTACCCACGGGAGATTTCTTCGGAGTTTCTAGTGCAGAGAGGAGGCAGACTACCCCCACAGCATGCACCACCAGGAAAACAGTCGAGAAGGCGGCAGGATCAGCGTTACAAGGTCGCAGTAGTTGTCTTTGCTACTTTGTTGCAGTTTTGCAGGCTTCCAGTGCGGTCAGCAGTCGATTCCTTGGCAGAAGGTGAAGAGAGAGATGCAGAGGAACTCTGATGAGCTCTTGCATTCGTTATCTAAGGAATTCCCAGAAGCAGAGACCCTAAATAGCCAGAAAAGGAGGTTTGGCTACATAGGAGAGAGGATAGGCTAGCAACACCTGAAGGAGCCTATCAGAAGGAGTCTCTGACGTCACCTGCTGGCACTGGCCACTCAGAGCAGTCCAGTGTGCCAGCAGCACCTCTGTTTCCAAGATGGCAGAGGTCTGGAGCACACTGGAGGAGCTCTGGGCACCTCCCAGGGGAGGTGCAGGTCAGGGGAGTGGTCACTCCCCTTTCCTTTGTCCAGTTTCACGCCAGAGCAGGGCTGGGGGATCCCTGAACCGGTGTAGACTGGCTTATGCAGAAATGGGCACCATCTGTGCCCATGAAAGCATTTCCAGAGGCTGGGGGAGGCTACCCCTCCCAAGCCCTAACATGTTTTTCCAAAGGGAGAGGGTGTAACACCCTCTCTCTGAGGAAGTCCTTTGTTCTGCCTTCCTGGGCCAAGCCTGGCTCGACCCCAGGAGGGCAGAAACCTGTCTGAGGGGTTGGCAGCAGCTGCAGTGAAACCCCGGGAAAGGTTGTTTGGCAGTACCCGGGTTTGAGCTAGAGACTCGGGGGATCATGGAATTGTCTCCCCAATGCCAGAATGGCATTGGGGTGACAATTCCATGATCCCAGACATGTTACATGGCCATGTTCGGAGTTACCATTGTGACGCTATACATATGTCGTGACATATGTATAGTGCACGCGTGTAATGGTGTCCCCGCACTCACAAAGTCCGGGGAATTTGCCCTGAACAATGTGGGAGCACCTTGGCTAGTGCCAGGGTGCCCACACACTAAGTAACTTAGCACCCAACCTTTACCAGGTAAAGGTTAGACATATAGGTGACTTATCAGTTACTTAAGTGCAGTGGTAAATGGCTGTGAAATAACGTGGACGTTATTTCACCCAGGCTGCACTGGCAGGCCTGTGTAAGAATTGTCAGATCTCCCTATGGGTGGCACAAGAAATGCTGCAGCCCATAGGGATCTACTGGTACCCCAATACCCTCGGTACCTCAGTACCATATACTAGGGAATTATAAGGGTGTTCCAGTAAGCCAATGTAAATTGGTAACAATGGTCACTAGCCTGTTAGTGACAATTTGGAAAGAAATGAGAGAGCATAACCACTGAGGTTCTGGATAGCAGAGCCTCAGTGAGACAGTTAGTCATAACACAGGTAACACATACAGGGCACCCTTCTGAGCACTGTGGCCCTGGCTGGCAGGGTCCCAGTGACACATACAACTAAAACAACATATATACAGTGAACTATGGGGGTAACATGCCAGGCAAGATGGTACTTTCCTACACTAAGTCTAAACAAAAAACAGACTAAGACATTTTGATGATGTTATCCGTATCAGAAAAGGAGCACACGTTAAGAAAGGTGGCAAGAAGTTCAGTGATTTAATGGTGATAGACAAAGTGTTGTAGTGCAGTCAGAGTGAATGGTTGTGATTGGTGGAAAGCTGAGAGAGTAGTGAAGTGTAGGGTGACCAGGAAGTTGAAATGCCCCAGAGGGGTGTTGTGAGAAATGGTAAGGATGTTGGGGAAACTAGTCTTTCCAGACGTTAGTGAGAAATTAGGGGATTCATAGAAGCAACAGAGTAAAAAGATTTCCGGCCAGGTTTAGATAAAGCTTAACTAGAAATTGTGTTTCTTATATTTAAGTGATTTTTCTATACTTTTTACTGTAAGCATGTGTTTTTTATTTTTGTGTTTCCCTTTTTGATTGTGTTATGTTTTCGTTTTTTAGTAATTATAATAGTATATCACACTAATGTGGGTGTGGTCAAAGTTGCTTTTGTGTTTTGTTAAGAGGGAAGAGTAATGTACTACCTTGCATCTATCACTCTCACCATTCTATGGAATACTACTCCAGTATTCCATGGAATGCTGCATGAACAATCTAAGAAGGTTTATGTTGAAATTGAAAAGACAATTGTAACCTGGTGGAGGGCAGAGACGGTTGTTATCCTTGCAGCTCGGATTTTCTAATAAACTAGAAGGAAGTTTTCACAGCAAATCTACCTATGTGTCTTCATGTCATTTACTACAGCCACCAAGTACAACACTGTAACCTGAGAGCAGAGAGGTGTCACCAAGTACCACACTGTCACCTAAACGCTGAGAGGTGCCATTGAGCGCCGCACTGTAACCAGACTGCAGAGAGGTGCCACCAAGTACCACACTGTACCCTAAGCGCAGAGAGGTGCCACCAAGTACTGCACTGTAACCTGCACACAGAGAGGTGCTACCAAGTGCCACACTGAAATTGTGACCCTGAAACAGCCAACTTTTTAATGAGTGCTGGAGGGCAGTGGTCAGACCACCACATTACAACCTTGGCGGGCGGACCCGCCATGGGACTGCCTTCACTGCCAGGAATATCATTCCCAATGTGCTGATGGCGGTCTGAGTTGCACTCAACTTAGCGCTGATGATTTCAACTCAGCTTTCCAACAGCCTTTCTATTCAGGTCACTCTGCCATGCAAAGGCTGGTGGAAAGCTAGTGCCGGGGGCCACAGGGGACCCCATGCACTGCCCATGGCATGGGCAGTGCAGAGGCTCCCTGCCCAGCACCATCCGCATGCGAACAGCAATGTCTGCTTTGCTGCATAACTGGTGTGCTACGGCATTGGCCTTGGCTCCCTTAAAAGAGCTGAACGCAATACCGTAACACTGTTCCCACGGGCAGCCCGGCAGGAACAATGTAATATAATGTTTCCAGTAGTCATTCTTGGGGGAACACTGTAATACGTTTGGGGGCATGCCACCGCCATGGTGGTGGCATCCTCCCTGCAAGTTTGGCAGTCGGCCAAAGCAGATAGTGCGCATTTCGACGGTGCTGGGCAGGGGGGGCCCTGGATTTCCCCCCTGTGGCCTCCGATACTGATTTTCCGCCAGCCTTTCCATGGTGGGGAGACCACCACAGAAAGGCTTGCAGACTGCCGTCAGCCCGTTGGGAATGATGTTCCTGGTGGTGATGGTGGTCCCCTGGTGGGTGTGCCCCCCAGGGTTGTAATGTGGTGGTTGGACTGCCTGGAGCGCAGTGGTCTGACCATCACCGTCATGACATGTGTGGCGGTCGTGGGACCGCCATGTCAGCAGTGGCAGTCCAACCACTGTATTACGAGATAGCAGGACGCGGTACTGTAGCCTCCGGGAAGTCTGCCAGGACCGCCATGTTGACGGTCTGCGAAAAGGAATCGCCTTAGGGCGTTACAGTCAATTCGACCGTCGTGCACATTACGAGGTGCCCGAATTCCACGCCGACTAGGACTTGGAGACCACCAGGTTTTAGCTGGTAGAATCGAGGGAAAGGATGGGCTAGCTCCCCCATTTCTTTCTTTTCCCTGCAGTTCCCTACGTGGTCCCCTTCACCCAGGTCCCCCCATTACAGATGCCACCTCACCCCCGGATAAAACTCCCTAATGCAGGTAACTATCTGTGGTATCATACTCTCATTGACTGAACTAAGCATATATGTGGAGAGTTCAGCAATTGGACGGTACATGCACAGATTTATTTTTACAAGTATATGTGCACATTTTGGACAAAATGTACACGTATGCATTGACACATATGTAGAAAAATGCATTGAATTCCCACCTGCAGTCCCCGCCACCTGACCACCATCAGCTAGACCGCACAAAGGTTATCTGCTCATCTTTCTTGATTATTTTTATATTTGGTTGTTAAACTGGTACTAATGAGGTGAAATCTTTCCCTAAACAGTATTACCATATGTAAAAATTACAAAATAATGAAGTAATGGTATTACAAAATGGGACAGATAGTTTGCCTTTACATGTCATGCACTTTAGACAACCCTGCTGCATAATTTAGTAGTCTCCCGACACATAATTCAAGAGGCCCTGACAATATCCTTAGGTGATTCTCTATGAGCTGGCAGCCCTGTGGTGAATGTGCCACTGGAAATTCAATGATATTCCAAACTCTAAATGAGGCAGGGGAACTGAGAGGTGGGTAAAACAGGCCATTTGCTTATTTACAATGGATACCACCAAACTCTTAATGATTATCTTAACTAGGACCTACTAAAACAAATGCCTTTCAACAGCGTTTGCCCGTTGTGACTCTTACTAGATTTCTCGTCTACTTATTTATTTTTAGTTGCCCTCAAGTCAACCACCAATTCAGTCTGTTACACGCCTTAAGTCTTGGCCAGTGATGTAAAATTAGCCCCCGCAACCCCCACCGCTCCAAGCTTCAGGACATCGTACACTGTTTACAGGCCGCGGGCCCCGGGCCTAATCGCTCCTGACTGGATTGGGGGAATCATCAATGTATTTTACTGTCCCCATCAAGTTGTGTTACGCCACTGGCTTCAGCAACTTGACCAGCATATTTTTGCTGGGGCAGGTTGGTATCCTTCAGCCACCAGCCTGATCAGATCTCTCCACAAAGATATTTATCTACGCAGATGGAACTAGGAAGAAGGTTCGGGGAGGGACGCCAGGGAAGAGAGCCTACACTGAGGAGCAGCTTTCTTAGGAGGGTGATCAGCTGTCTGTGTGGTACATTCACCTGACCTTTTATAACACCAGCAGTAGGACTTGCTGAGCCCGACAGCTAGAAGAATTATTGGTCTGACCTTGGTCTCACCCCTTACACATGCCTAGATACATGGTGTATGGGGAAAATGTTGTGGTGTAAAGGAGCTGACAAAGAAACACAATCACTTTACTCAGGGATACATACGCACATGCTTGGACAGACAGATCATACTTCATGTTTTTGTAATTAAATTAGGCTGTGTCTGTGAGAATATCTGTAAACATCCAAAATCTTAAAGTAAGAGTCCTGCAGCCGCACCTTGTCATACATATGCAACTGCAAAGCAAGCTAAAGCTTCAGATCACTAATTTGGATCAAACTTGAAATCAATAACTACAGCAGCAAGGAAATGCATCCTCACATGAAGAGGAACAGCTGGTGTGCTTCTACGACTCACATGCAGCAACCTACAGATCTCTGTTATAAACCACCAGCAATTAGGATGAAATCTCATGAGGGACCAGTGTTCAACTTTTGTTAGGCTTTGTGATAGCTTATTTTATAAAGTGCAGATACCTGGACATGGTTTAGTTTCCACTGTAAATGCCCTCCTAGTGTTGTGTAGCCATTTTAGCTATAGTTTAATACACATTATTTTAGCAAACTCGGCCTGCCACTGTGCACTTTAACCTAGATTTATTCAGCTTTGTTTTTATTATTTTAACAATAGCCACATTTGCAGTCTTGTTTTATTTTCTCTATCTAGCTGTTCTTCACCTAGGCCAGCAACAAGCCCTTTCTTTCACTCTGTGCTTTTCTCAAGGCTGCAGTAAGATAGGTTGCCGGCAAGAGTGATATGCTTTGTCTCTAATGTTCACAGAAACATACATACTCTTACGTGGGGATCCTTTCTTGGAACATCAGCTGTGTTATTGTAAAAACACTACTTTGACCCATGTCACAATTTTAATCCTGTCATGCTTCATCGTCCTAGCTATTGCAATACATGCTTTATTATCTAAGATGCAGTTACTTCAATAAAATCTTATTGGACTATACTCTGCCTCTGATTGTCCTTGCATATGTGAGACTAATGTAACTGAGAGAAACGGATGAGATCTGAGTGACAACGATTTCCCTGAGGAGTCATTTGTGTCATGTGCCCGGTTGCCTAATCATCCCTGCCCTTGGGTGAAGATGAGGCACTGCTAGCTAGCCGGAACAAAACCCGGATTGGGTCGACAGGCGTCACTTGTAGTGGGCTCAGACTCAGTCTCCCACAGTGCAAGTCATTCCACCGTTCAAATCCAGTAGTCTCATTAGAATAATGAGAACCTATGCGACACTAGTGTGATCACAAAGCACTGCAGGGTGCACAGATCAACCTCCACTCCGAACACCCTTTTCGTGTGAGTAATAATGCAAGTCCTACCTTCCCAAAGCCTCCAAAGGTCAATTAACCTAATCACCTAAGGCCCTATGCCTCATGGTCTGTAGGGGGTGGGCGCCTCCTGTAGTCACACATTCATCAATGATGCCGCCCTCACGAATCCTAACCAGGCCCCTTCTACAGCCGACGTGAACTGAGTTCGAGGTATAGGGCCTTAGGTGATTAGGTTAATTGATCTTTGGAGGGTATGGGAAGGTAGGTCCTTTCCTTCAGCACATTATAATTAGTGTTGAATGTGGGATCCACTGTAGCCCTGATGAATGCCCCAGACAAAGAGATCTCTCTCTTTGTGGTGGTATAGTAAAGTTATTATTCCCCCTCCAGTCAGTGAAGCAGTAGGGAATGCGCTGGACTCAGGAGGGGTAAAATGTATTGTTCCCACTCCAGTAGGGAAAATACTTCTCTTCAAACACATACCTTATGTTAAAACAAGTATTAATGTCATAAAATTATGAAAACTACATAACATAAAATTAAATATATAGATAAAAAAACAATTAAAATAATTATAACATTTTAAAATAATTAATATTAAAAAAATGTATTGATATTTATTTCATTAAATTCTCACACTGCAGTCCCACATTTAACCTATATCTAAAACATTATTATAATTAAACAATTTACATAATTAACAACTAATTAATTAATAAGTAAATAATTTATAATAAATCAATTATTTTTTTATGAACTTCCCACCATATATCCCTACAAACTAACAACACGCGCCTAAAACATAAATTAAAACATTATAATAATTACACAATTTACATAATAAACAATTAATTAATTAATAATTTATCAATGACTAATAATTAATACATTATCTAATTAACAACCCACCCGATACGCCTACAAACCCAATAACCTTCACCTAAATTATTACTTTAAAAAAAATGATTTACATACTTAATAATCAATATAAATAATTAATATTAACTAAAAAAGTATATATTAATTATACTTAATTAACTTCCCAATCTGTACCCCTTCAAACCTCACAACCCGCTATGACACAATAAATTACTGTTTTACAATTAAATTAATAATATAAGTAATCTAAAATTACAAACTTTATCTAAAAACATTAACAGCAATTACACAAATATAAAACATTATTAAACATTATTTAAACCTTATTTAAACACATAAAGAACAATTAAAACACATAAAGAAATTTAAACAACTATGGCCCTCATTACGACCCTGGCGGTAGGCGGAGAAGTGGCGGTAACACCGCCAACAGGCTGGCAAAAAAAAAAAAAAGGAATTATGACCATGGTGGTTACCGCCATGGTCATCCGCCACTTCCCCGATCCGACCGCCAGGCGGTGTTACGACCCTGCTGACCGCCATGGATTTCATGGGGTTGGGAACCGCCAATAAATCCATGGCAGTTAGCACTATCAGTGCCAGGGAATTCCTTTCCTGGCACTGGTAGGGGTCTCCCCCACCCCCGATTCCTCCTCCCACCCCCCTGTTACCCCCCAAAGGTGGCAGGACCCCCCTCCCCACTCCTACCCTTGACATCGCTACACAGACACACACCCTACATGCATGCAGACACCACCAACACACATACCCACACACATATCAACATACATGTCAACAGACACACACACAGTCATACACGCACACCCATATACAGACATACACGCACACATCCATACAGACATCCATACAGACAGACAAGCACACATTTTCTAACACACAACACCCCCGCATGCATACATGCACTCACACATCCCCTCTACATACTCACACGCACACCACCATGTACGCACACAACACACAACCCCAACAACCCCCCCTACCCTGGTCGATCAACTTACCTGGTCCGTTGATCCTCAGGGAGGGGACGGGATCCATGGGGGCTGCTCCGCCGCCAGCACCCCATCAACAAAACACCACCACGCTGAATCACGGAATGTGATTCAGTGGGCGGTGTTCTGTTGACGGGCGGTGGAGCAACCTCCACTTCCCCGCCGACCCCCAGTATGGCTGCTGACGGCTCTCCGTCCGGAAAAGGACATAGGGCTGTCAGCAGTCATAATTCGGCGAGCGGAAAACCATCTGCACTGGCGGTCTTCAGCACGGCGGTCCCTCGGCGGTCTTGCAAAAGGACCGCCGGGGTTGTAATGACCACCTATATTTCTTACCTTAAAATATCAATATTCTTGTAACTGATATTTTGCACAGGATATTTCTGTGTCACAATATTAAAAACTTAATATTCCTGCAACTCAATATTTTTAAAACAATATTTTGTTTGAATACCAAAGCAGTGCAATAAGTACAGATTGCTCATAGTGTGAGCAAAAAGGTCATTCAGTGTGCACAGATTTTCTCTTTGTTAAACACCCCTTGTAGTGTAGTGCAGACTTCCTACATGCTATAAACACCCCACTTGCTGAGTTAAAAGCAGTGCAAATTTCAGTATGTACAGATGCACTTTTGTAACCATTTTTCATTTTGTGGTAAAACGTATTTCCTCCTGTAAAGATTCCTCACAGTGCAGCAAGATGCAGTGCAGTGTGCACAGATTCCTCACAGTGCACTAAGATGCAGTGCAGTGCACATATTCCTTATAGTGCAGTAAGATGCAGTGCACAATGTACAGATTCCTAATAGTACAGTAAGATGCAGTACAGGGTGCACAGATTCCTCAATCTACAGTAACATGCAGTGTAGTGACACAGATTCCTCACAATAAGGTGCAGTGCAGAATACTCAGTGCAGTAAGATGCAGTACAGTACACAGATTCCTCTCAGTGCAGTAAGATGCAGTGCAGTGTACACAGATTTCTCACAGTACAATAAGATACAGCTCAATGCACAGATCCCTCACAATGCAGTAAGATACAGTGCAGTGCACAGATTCCTCACAGTGCAGTAAGATGCAGTGCAGTCTGTACAGATTCCTCACAGTGCAATAAGGAGCAGTGCACAAATTCCTCAGTGCAATAAGATGCAGTATAGTGCACAGATTCCTCATAGAGCAGTAACAAGCAATGCACAGATTCCTCATAGTGAAAATGCAGTGCAGTTCACAGATTCCTCATAGTGCAGTAAAATGCAGTGCAGTGAACAGATCCCTCACAGTGCAGTAAAATGCAGTGCAGTGCACAGATTCCTCACGGTGCAGTAAGATGCAGTGCACAGACCCCTCAGTGCAGTAAGATACAGTGCAGTGCACAGATTCCTCACAGTGCACTAAGATGCAGTTCATTGTGCACAGAATCCTTCACAGTGCAGCAAGGTGCAGTGCAGTGTACAGATTCCTCATAGTGCAGTAAGTTGCAGTGAACAGATTTCTCACAATGCAATAATATGCAATACAGAATGCAAAGATTCCTCACAGTGCAGTAAGATGCAGTGAGCACATATTCCTCACAGTGCAGTAAGATGCAGTGTAGTGTGCAATGATTCCTCACAGTGCAGTAAGATGCAGTGTAGTGTGCAATGATTCCTCACAGTGCAGTAAGATACAGTGCAGTGCACAGATTCCACATTGTACAGTAAGATGCAGTGCAGTGCACAGATTCCTCACGGTGCAGTAAGATGCAGTGCACAGACCCCTCAGTGCAGTAAGATACAGTGCAGTGCACAGATTCCTCACAGTGCACTAAGATGCAGTTCATTGTGCACAGAATCCTTCACAGTGCAGCAAGGTGCAGTGCAGTGTACAGATTCCTCATAGTGCAGTAAGTTGCAGTGAACAGATTTCTCACAATGCAATAATATGCAATACAGAATGCACAGATTCCTCACAGTGCAGTAAGATGCAGTGAGCACAGATTCCTCACAGTGCAGTAAGATGCAGTGTGGTGTGCAATGATTCCTCACAGTGCAGTAAGATGCAGTGTAGTGTGCAATGATTCCTCACAGTGCAGTAAGATACAGTGCAGTGCACAGATTCCACATTGTACAGTAAGATGCAGTGCAGTGCACAGATCTCCTCTTTAACACAAATTGTGACCACAAACATCCCCAGGGCCAGAAGGGAAGCCCCCCGGCGGTCCCCGGATAGAGGAGCCCAGCTCAGCCCAGCTCCTGACAGAGATTTCCTCCAGGATTATTCAGTCTATTTCTACAAACACAGCAGAAGGTGCTGACAATCTCCTACCTGAGCAGAAACCTGTGCAGACATTTCCAGGCTCTCTCCTCCTCCTCGGGCTGTGGGGGAGGTGTAGATTTGGGGTCTGAGAGGGTCTGAAGATGAAGATAACTGCACAGACAGACAGGGGGTCCTTCCTCCTCTGCAGCAGGCTGGACACAAAGGGAGAGGCCGGAAGTGATGTCAGCATCCGCTGCTGGTGCTGTTTCTGCCGGCGCTGACCCAGGAGAGGAAACCCTTCTCCCTTTCATACAAAGCCCTCAGTGGATTTCATCAGCAGGGGAGGAGAGCACTCTGGTGGCCGCTGACAGAACCGCCGTCTCCAGCCTCCAGCAGGGAATGAAAAATTTGCTAGCAATCGCACCAATCATTTTAAATTCTATTAAGGACACGGAGGTGAGGATTATCCCTCCTAACCTGCTCCCAACTGAGCTATTGCGTTGTCGCGCTGGCTCTCATTATTCTAAATGAGACTACTGGATTTCTAGGTGGCAGAGTCGTTCCTTGTGTGGGGGACTAAGTCTGACCCACCAAGAAAGACCCCTGCGGCCTTCAATCCGGTTTTGCTCCGACTAACTAGCAGTGCCTCATCTCTCCCAAGGGGAAGGGATGATTTGGCAGCCGAGCGCATGACATCTTAGAACTTCTCAGGGAAGTCGTGGTCACTCAGGTCCCAACCAGCTCTCTCATTTACAGTATGATCTCATATACAAATGACAGAAACAGTTTAAGTTTTATAGATTGATTTAATGAAATGACTGCAATCTAGATAATAAGGCGTGAGCCGCAATAACCAGAACCATACAACACAGTAGGATTAAAATAGTAACCAAGAAAGTGAAACATAGGAATAACGCTATCATAGTGTTAACGAACTACGTTCTCTCTAATTTTGTTCTATTTCGAGCACAGCATGTTAAGCTTTAAGCTTGCCTTTCAGATTCCCTGGGAAGACATCAACCCCCATACCTGAGAAAAGGCCTGTGATCTGGATCAGCATCTGCAACAGGGCAGTCAGTGTCTAGTTGTGGTTCCCTGGTCGGAATCTCCCTCTTGCCTCTATTAGGACAAGGAAGTATTTTTATAACTAACATGTCGAGGTGGTAACAAAACGTCCCTATGCAAGAATGTGTATCGTCTACAACCCAAAGACTAAACTCCTACCACGTCTATCGGCAATGTACCAGACTGTATCCTTGACTGAAGCACAGAGTGAGCAAGAACGTGTTATTGAAAACTCCAATGCTGAAGTAGGCTAAACAGTGTGATATAAAGAATAAAACAAGACCGTAGAACTGGTTATTATAAAATAACAGTATGAAGCTGAATAAAATGCATCTAGAGCAAAGTGCACGGAGGCCCGATGCTGCGAGCAAAGAAATAAAATGCATCTAGGGCAAAGCGCACACAGGCCTAACGCCTGAAGCAAGTGCGAAAAGGCTACATAAAAATGGCTACACTACACCCTCCCCTTGTCGGTAGAAAGTGGTTATAATCAAAGCATAATAAAAAGAAAATGCCCTAGAAAATCTAAAAAACACATTTCGACAAGTCCAAAGGACATCAAAGCCCAAAATTCTCATTTAAAGCATGTGACTTGAGGGCCAGATTTCATAGAACAATGTCAATTTTGAAGGAATCCAATTCAAACTGAAGTCACGGAAAGCACGATATTCGCCACTTCGGCAAATGACAAGACCGGAAAATCCACGCCAAACACCATCATGGAGCAGGTGTGTTCCAAAGCCCCAGAACCATCCAAGGCGGCATCCCGTGCAGGGCCTATGAACGAGTTAGTATCATCTTCCTCCAGGAAGTGAATCTCGTAAACTGCCTCACGAAGCAAACGCAGCCGCAGTGCGCATGTCTGGGAATGAGCCCTGACCAGGAACATCAACAGATCAGCACCAACCACTGGGGGGCGCTGCAGTGAGAGACAGAGAGCCAGTGCATGTTCAAATGAGCACCAAAGGCACCGAAACACAGGCTGCACACAATCCAAAACCGTTCTGAATGACAGAGACCAGTCACACTCCAAACGTCCCAGGAGTGTTGCTCCAAAATGCGTTCACGACACAGCTGTATCGATGGGAGCGCCCACATTCGCTCTTGTTCCAGCGGGACAGCCATTGCGGAAGAACAACAGCAACTGCAAAACTCCAGCCAATAAAGCCAAAGTTATCGGAAAACCACCAAAAATGCTTCCGAAAATAGAATGAATAGCCGAAGGTATCAAACCAAATATGGAAGAGAAGGTATGAGCAAAACCAACACCTACGGCTTTGAAAAAATGTGCTAGTCCAGCAGGACTGGACGCATTAAATATACGTCCCACGAGTTCACCAAAGTGGCTCGGAAAGTTAGTATTTAAAAGGGACTGTATTTCTGCTGATGACCTTGCCACCTGAAGTGCGTAGGTCTTGCTTGCAGATGTAAGGGCCACATGCTTTTGAAACAATAGAGCCTTTAGTCGACTCAACTTGTCGAAATTCACCTTGAAAGTAGCAATGTGAGGCCAGATATCAGCCTCCTCGCTTAATTTAGTGGGGGGAAATAACACATTTCCGCAGCAAGTAACGACCTTGGTGACCAAGACTGCGTAAACTATTCCGGCACGCATGCCACAACAGTCTTCACTGTTAAGGAGGACGTAGCTGCCGTTTAAAAGCACCTGGAACGTGTTTTTAATCACTGGGACTGGAACTCCCTTTAGATAGCAAGCCTACCTGCTCCCAACTGAGGACCAAGGGCCTCCTCAAAACCATGCCCAATCTCCTCCTTCTCAAAGGGCAGCCACTCGGTCATAGTAGCACAATGAATTGTCGCCGGCAAGCCACCGAAATCCAGTCTCAACATTGGGATCAAAAGAGGGGGGAGCCACCCCAGGTGCAAAGGAAAAACTTCCAGTAAAGCTCCTCCGCCACAGCCGTATAAAAATTATTGCAGCCCCCTCCAAATATTTAGGGGGGGTAAATGAGAGCCCAAAAACAACGTTCCACAAGCGTGCACACCGCTATCTAGGCAGGGCAAAGCTCAGTTCTTGCAGCCAGAGCCATGGCGATGACTAACACGTCAGGAATGCAAAAAACCCGGGATTCCTATGTGCTGTCAACGGCTGGAGGAGGAGAAATTCAAGACGGAATGAGCTCTCCGACATGGGCTGTATAAGTGAAAGGCACTGGTGAAGCGCAGACACGCTAAGCACACATCAAAAGGGGAAAAACAGCTTGAAAAATAAAATCACATAGCTGATCCGAGAGCGGAACTTCCCGAAAACGGGACTCCGCTCTGATCGGAAAACCAACAAGGCTACTGAAAGTGAGACACACAAGAGCAAAGCAGGCGCAACGGTAAGCAAGCGCGCGTGCCACCAAATGTGATAAACACCCAAGATCAAGAGATAACAAAAAGAGCACTTAACTTGCCGACGAGCAGCAAAGAAAGGGGAGGTTCCAGAAATGTTATGGTCTCTAATATGGTCAAAGGGGCTGTTGATTGGTGGACATTTTGTGCAATGACTATTGGGAAATGTAGTTCATGTGTTTTGATTGGCTGCTGAAATTTTGAGTAGTAAAGAGAGAGAAGCATAATCTGAGCCTCCAGTCCTGCCACAGAATTGAAATGACATTTTGTGTTTCATGACTAATCTGAAAATGTAGACAGCTGCTGTTGCCATTATACTGCACAGCGTTTTCCTATTTTTTTCTGTTCGAGTCGAATAGTCTTTATATTATCTTCAAACAACTCTATGACTGTGCTCAATTAAAAAGGGTTTCAACAACAAGTCCCAGTAAAGAATCAAAATGTAATATTCAAAGCAGACAGGTGCATTGCAGGCATTAAAACCTTATCTAGTCCATCTCAGGGCACCTTTTCTTCACACACACACACACACACACACACATACATATATATATATATATATATATATAGCTTTTATTTTGATACCCCCAACCCATCTTTGATCTACTGAAGACAGCCTCCCTCATAACTAAGGGTAGTGTCACATTAATGCCCAGTGTTGTCATATCAGAAAGTGCATCTGATATCTCCTTTCCCGGCAGTCAGCCAGTCATCAAAAGCAGAAAGTGGCTATTTGGTGCTGCTTCAGATCATGAGCACATCTTCAGGATAGAGGAACCAATGCCTAATATTGTTCCTAAAAAGGTTTTCAGTGTTGTATACTCAGTAAATATCTGCTACCTCTGGGGCGAAGCTACACCCCATCGCTAATCCCTTGATCTGTAGGTATAGGTCATCTTTGAAAGCAAATACATTCTTAAAGCATATCGAGGCCGAGAAATTCAGTTGGGACATTGTGAGGGCATTGGTCTTGATGCCATTACTTCTTTGATGACATTTAGGGCCTCATCTTGCAAACTATTTGTATAGAGTACCTCTATATCAGACATCACAAGAAGTTCACTTTTTTGTCATATTTTAACTATTTTATTGATGATGTCCATTGATCAAGGATGGACCCGCAAGCTGAAAGTATAGGTCTACCTGGGGGATGTTCAAGATCTTTGTGGATTTTGGGAAGGACGTATATAACTGGCATTCTGGGGTCTTCCCTATTCAGAAATTCAAACTCTTTTTTGCACATCTACCCTATCTCTGCTGCTATCTGTGAGATGTACTTAATTCTATCTGCTAACTCTGTAGAAAGGTTCTCTATGATTAATCTGTATCGTGTTGGGTTATTAAGTTGGCATAAGATTTCCTGATCATATTTCTCACTGTCTATCACAATCAATCATCCACCCTTGTCAGCTGGTTCTATTACAATAGATTTATTTCTAACAAGGTTTTAAATGGTCTGTGTTTCTTCTCTACTGCAATTTTATTTAAAATACATTTTTGTAGTTAATTAAATATATGAAAATGGAGGCGGCAGCTGCAATTGAACTGGACATTTTTTCTAATGTTCCTATTTCTGTGGACATGATTCTTCAATAAGACTTTGCCACCCCCACATGTCACGGTGTAATTAAAAAAACGTAAGAGAGAGATTTGATAAAAATGTGGGTGAAATGAAAAGTCCTTGTTGGCAATGGAGTGGTGGGAATTTTAAGCATTTAAAAGCTAAAATGAAATTGTTTTCTCATTTGAATTGGGAATGGGAGAAATAATGTTTTCCCCTTTTCGATCAGAGCTGTACTGGAACCTTTAAACATTACTGTTTTTTCAATAACAGCAGCAACTGCATTCTGGGACTTGTACTTTCTCTTGTACACACACTGCAAGAATGAGCTGTTAGCTAAAAATGCAGAACTAACCAATGTGTGGAAGGGCCAAAGAATAAGGAAAAGGGGGCTGATGATTTGGGTCCCCCTTGAAGAATGGATTAAGAATCAAAAGGAGGAGTGGGAGGGCTCCTAGCTCTGAAGTGTCTAGTCAGAATGATGTCATACCATTGGGATTATTAGCTTCTGTCTTTGAGGGTCCATAGCCCAGTGTAAATGAATGAATTCACTCCACTAAGCACTTCTCTCCTGTTTATTCCGTTTCGGGTACACAAAGGCAGGAATCTATGAATTATGTTAACTAATTATATGGTCTGAGAGGATATTTGTATATTTATTGTATTCCTACTGTGTTTTCGGGGGGTAGATTTGTATGTTTTTTTGTATTCTTAGAATTTCAATGATATATATATTTTTTAAATGGTCTCTTCACACTTTACCACTACTAGCCAGTCTTAAAGTGCTTGTTCTCACTCTCTAAAACATGGCAGAGTTGGCTCATACCCGATTGGCACATTTAATTTACTTATGAGTCCCTAGAAGTACCCATGTACCCAGGGCCTGTAAATTAAATGCTACTAGCGGGTCTGCAGCACTGATTGTATCACCCACTTAAATATTCCTTGTAAACACGACCCTTCGAGTATCCGACCTGGAGGATGTTCGCGTCTCTTAGGAACCATCAGTGGCAAAATGTCAAGCTGATTTGTTAGACTTACAGATCCGGCTAGATGATGCTGAGAATCGCTCACGCAGATCAAACTTGAGATTTACAGGAATCCCTGAAGGGCGTGAAATCAAACAGACTGTCACAAACTTAATCACTGACTTTATTTTGCAGCATGTTCTCTCTGAACCAGGCGATAAACATTTGGATCTTACGATCAAGCGGGCCCATCGGGTTCCCGCAGTACAGTCACCCCAAGCAAAGTATCCTCGAACTATCCTTGTTAATGTTGGTGATTTTCGGGTCAAGGAACGCATTCTTCAACAAGCAATTAAGAGTTAAATACATCAGGTTCCTGGTAATTTCGCCTTTAAATGTTTTCAGATATGTCTGTGGCAGCTGCATATTGAAGGAGAGAATTGAAAGGGATGAGTCCGGCTTTCCAAAAAGCCGGTGCCCGGCAGGACTTGTACAGCAATCTAAACTTTTCAGGGACATTCTAATTTAATTAATACATTTGATGTTGCTAAGACTTTGTTGCATTCAATTCAGAAGTAGTCGGGGCAGAGGTTAGGAGGACGGGGGGGATTTAATTAAGAGAGGGGGGAAGGAGGATGGACCTGGCACTGGGAGGGAAACTGCTCCTTCTGAAAGATGGATTTCATAGAGTGTAAATCAAATGCGTCTTTATGGTACCTACACTCCAGTCCTTTCCGAGTCTATGGTGTAGGGCGCCATGTCAAGGCACCCGATTACAGAAGGGTGGGGTTTGGGGGTGGGCGGTGGCCCCGGATCGCTCAGGCAGCAGGGCCTCAGGCTCTGGCCACCCAAGGGTGGGGGTGTGGGTTGGGGTTAGTGAGTGCACTGTTTAATTGCCATAGAAAGATTTGTTTTCGTTAGTTATTACGCACCCTTGTTAGATGATCCAGCTCCCTATGTAGGATTGTTCCAGTCCGTTTTGCAATTATCAGGTAAAATTATTATTGGAGGGGATTTTAACTTTCTTCAGGATCCAATTTTGGATACCACTGTTAGGGGCAAGAAACAACATAAGCCTAGAGTTGCCAAAATCTTTAAAGACTATGTCTAAGTGTTGATGCTTTGTGATCCTTGGAGAATTAATGCCCCCCATGAGAGAGAGTATACGTGTATCTCAACCCGGTTCAAAAGCACCTCTTGCATTGATTTTTTTCTGATATCTAAAACATTGCGCTTTAAGGCTCAGTCGGTGCAGCACTCTGGCTTATCTGACCATGTCTCTCTGGTGCTAGAAGTGTCTCTTTATTCAGAAGTCCCCATGTTTCAGACTAGAAGGTGAGCCTTTAACCAGCAGCTTCTTCACGATGAGGTATGGGTGCAGATCTCTAAGAATGAAATTAGTGAGTTTTTCAAACGTAACCAGGGATCTTCAACTCCGGCTATAATTTTGGATTCGTTTAAGGCCTTCTTCAGGGGCTTGGTAATCGCCAAGGAGGCAGCAGACAAGTCTTCTCAGAGACAACAAACCAGGGCCCTGGAAGAGGCAGTCCAAAGGCGTTTAATTGCTTATCTACATGCTCCTTCGGAAAACAATAGACAGTCTTTTGAATTAGCTAAAAAGGCACTGGCCGACAATTTTCTTAAGAAGGTTGATATAGGATATCAGACTTATAAACAAAAGGTATATGAGGAGAGTAATTTCACATGCAAATTTTTGGCATGGCAGGCTAGGGATCGAATTGAAGGTAATATCATACATGCCCTGAGATGCCCTATCACTGGGGTTAGACATACTGACCCCAGAGCTGTGGATGAAATTATGCTAGAGCATTATAGGCAAATTTACAGCGATGCTCCGGATATTGACCCTAGGTCTATTAAGGAATTCTTGGGGAAACTGGATATTCCTAGTCTTACAGAAGAGGACAGAGATGCTCTAATACAGCCGTTTACGAAGTTAGAACTCCTTAAGGTTGTCAAGAACCTCCCTACGGGGAAGGCTTGTGGACTTGATGGCATTCCGGCTGAATTTTATAAAGCTTTCATTAAGACATTCATTGATGATTTTCTCTCATTAATTAATGGCCTACTTAGGGGGGAACAGATTCCCAATTCTTGGCACTCAGGCAATGTGGTTAGTTTTCCCAAACAGAATAAGGACAGGGAAGATCCTAATGCTTATCGTCCAATCTCTTTGCTAAATAAGGAGTATAAAATTACTACGAAACGTTTGGCTCATAGGTTCAATGGGGTTGTCAATAAACTGGTGCATCCCGATCAAAACGGGTCCATAGCAGGTCGACAACTTGCAACTAATACGCATTTTTTGACTATTTCACCTCTAATGAGATCTCTGCTATCGTTCTTTCATTAGATGCGGAAAAGGCATTTGATTTGGTTGTATGGGATACACTCTTCGCAGTATTGGCTAGCTATAAGGTGCCCTCTCAGGTTTCTGCACGAATTCAAAGGTTGTATTCAAACTCTGAAGCTAATATTATTATTAATTCCGTGTGTGTTGGTCAACTTCAAGTACAACAAGGGACTCTGCAGGGTTGCCCTTTATCTCCTATACTTTTTGCTCTTTTCATTGAGCCTTAGCCATTAAAAGTAGACAAAATAGTCAGATTCAACCCCCTTTAAAATCAATGGGAAAGATTAAACTCTACGCTGATGATATTATTATGTTTTTTGGATGAAGAACGTACTTCGCAGGAAAACCGCTAGTGTTTTTGCCGAATTTGAGAAAATTGGTGGCTATAAGATTAATATGAGTATGACCGATATTATTCTGTGTGGCACCTCTTCTATTAAACTGCTCCCCGAATTAAGACATTGTGTGAATACTAGGCGAAAGAGATACCTTGGGATTTATTTTTCAGCCGATATAAGAGACCTGTATGACCTTAATTACGCCGCGCTGCTCTCGAAAACTCAGGCTTTGCTTGCCCGATTGGGGTCTCTCCCCCTTTATATACTAGGTCGAATTGCATTGATCAAAATGTCAGTTTTACCATTATTTAATTTTCTGTTCTCGGCCATCCCGTGTGTTTTAACACACAACTTTTTTTTAAAAACTGGAGTCTATGTTTCGTCCTTTTATTTGGCAAAATCAGAAGGCTTGAGCCGCATTAAGCACATTATATGTGGATAAAGAAAAGGGGGGTTAGCTTTGCCCAATTAAAAACATTATTACTTTGCCTTTTTTGTGCATTATCTCACTAGTTTTAAAGCAGAACAATCTGTAGGTTCTACATTCTCTAATGACTTTGGTGAGTTAATATGTAGGGAGCACGATATTCGGAATCCAGCACTTTTGGCGAAATCTCCCAACAAAGTTCGCTATAAAATTCTTAAATGGCTCTTTAAAAGAAAGTCTGTTTTTTTTTAGAAAATATTCAATCCCATATCTGCATTTCAACACCCCCCTTACACAGTTCATGTTACACTCTGGTGCTCAGCTCAGGGATTTTCGCATCAATGACAACTGGGAAACTCCCTTAAACATCCAGATGGTTGTCAAAAATGACTTTCTTTTGGTGGGATCCTATAATATTATGCCATACAGTCTAAGGGATCTGGATATCAATTTAATCATTAATGCCCAGGCGTTAGTCTCAGAATTGGTGGATCCTCCTGGAATAAGGAGCGCCGGGTCATGGAGAAGGTTATTGGTAGACAGGGATAAGGTTGATCTTGAGGCAAAGTCACAAAGAAAATGGGCTCGACAGGAGAACTTTGATCTTTCAAGTGAGTGCTGGGAGAGAATTAATCATCAAAATTTCTCAGTTCTCAGAGGCGCGAATTGGTATTGAATGATATTTTTCAGTAAATGGCTATTATATCGAACCCCGCAAGCCTTATCCCGTGTGGTGCTCAGCTGTCCTGATCTCTGTTTTCGCTGTAAGGCAGTAGGGGTGGCGGGTTGGATACATGTGATTGGGACATGTCGATGTATACGGGAGTACTGATAGGGAATATTCAAGATGCTAACAACTATGGCTCAGGTTATTATAACTCCCAGTATCCGGTTGTTGAGCCTAGGTTTCGACCCCGAGGCAAGGCTCCCTTCCAGGTGGGAGAAACTCGTTTTTATCGCCACTGTGGTTGCCAGATCTCTCTTGTTGAGAAACTGGTGTTCTGAGTTATTTCCCACCCCTCACAAAATGGCGGAGCAAAATGGTGCAAGTCCGAAATCAGGAAATGAGATATGCTAGTAGAATAGGAAGTGGTAAAAAAAAACCTCAATTTGGGGCAAATTCTTTTTAGACAATCATGGATAAATCTGTTCTTGAGTCACCTATTGAATGAATTTGCATAGCTACCTAATTTTAGTGTTTCTGCTTAGAGCTTTTTCTCTGGGAACCACTGGGGAAATTATTTAAGACAAAGTTTGGAATTGCAATGTATTTTTTCTTTTTTGTTATCATGGTGGATCCTCATAAAAACTCAATAAAAAGAATAATAAAAAAAAGGAAAAAAATGACTCTGCAGCCTGTGTGTGCAGTTTTAAAATCACCATTTTCACCTGGCCAATTAATTATTTCGCTAGGCCCAATCTTTCCTTTTTCATACATATAAAACACCCCTAGGGTATGCTCTAAACTGCCCATAGGGCAGGGTGGAGAGAATGTAAAAAAAAGTAGGACATGTACCTTTAGGTTTGAACATGTACCTTTAGGTTTTACATGTCCTGGTATTGAAAAACTTTTAAATTTGTTTTTCACTTCTCCAAGGCCAATAGCATAACATTGAAGTCACCTAAAAAGCTGTAACTTCTAATTGAGAGCAGGTAGACAGGTCAAGTTTGGTGTCTAAAGAACTGTAATTAAAAGCCATCTTTAATGGTAAAGTTGGATTTTGAATTGCAATTCTGAAAATGCCACTATTATAAAGTTAGCATTGATAACATATAATAATATCTTGTGGGTGTCGCCCTTGATGGTTTTATCTTCTACGCCAAACTAGCAAAACCCTTTCTATGTTTCTATGTTCTATGTTGACTTCAAAAGAATCACCGCTCCTAAAACAGTCCTCAACTTCAATAAAGCCTTTAACATATGTGCATTTCAATGGCTTCATCCAAAACAACTCTAGCTCCACACTTCAAAGGCTGAGAGGTATTTATGTTGTGTTTGTTTTGACTCAGTGTAAAATTTCACCCTCATGCATCCATAAACATAACAATGCATTCATTATGTGCATTGTGTTTGCATTAGTCGAGGCCTGCCGGTGCCTGATGTACTGCATCAACTCAGTGGTTGATGACGCCTTCAATACCCTCTTGAAGCAGAAACCAAACAGGCTATTAACTCCTTAGCTGCTGGGCCTTCCTTCCCCCAGTGCTGAGCCCTTATTTGGCTATTTGGGGTTGGTTGCAGTTAGGCCCCCATTTCCAACAGCCTGGGGAATCTAAAGGTACCCATAGTTTGTGGGTTTCCCTAGAGGGGACTGATAAATTAGCCAAAATACAGCTAAAACCTGTTTTTTGGGGGGAGAAATGGGAAAAAGGTACTTCAGAAGAAAGCATCTGTTTTTTCCAAGGCTTGTGATGCTAAAATCACCGTCTTCTCAGCTTATAGGAACAGGTGGACTTGAATCAGAAACACACATTTTTCAATACCGTTTTGGTATTTTACTGGGACATACCCCATTTTTCCTATTTTGTGTGCTTTTAGCCTCCTTCCAGTAAGTGACAGAAATGGGTGTGAAACCAATGGTAGATCCTGGACAGCTAAACATTTCTGAAAAGAAGACACAATTTAGAAATTAGCAAGGGGTCATTTGTGTAGATGCTTCAAGGTTTTCCTATTGAAAATAGCAGTTGAAATAAAATAAATATTGAAATTGAGTTGAAACAAGTAGCTATTCTTGTCTACATTTTCTTTTGTATCTTTTTCCAGCTATGGCAGATGTTTGAGAGCAATATACCATTACATCTGCTGGACTCTTCTGGTTGTGGGGATATATAGGGCTTATAGGTTCATCAAGAACTGAAGGTACCCAGAGCCAATAAATGAGTTGCACCTTACAATGGGTTATCATTGTATACCGGGTATACAGCAATTCATTTGCTGAAATAAAAAGAGTGAAAAATAGGTATCAAGGAAACCTATGTATTTCTGAAATGGGCACAAAATATGAAGTTCAGAAGCAGCGGTTATTTGCACATCTCTGAATTTGGGGGTGCCCATACTAGCATGTGAATTACAGGGCATTTTTCAAAATGACCTCTTTCTTAGACCCTGTCTTACATTTGGAAGGCACAAATGTAGAGAAAGACAATTGTCAATAACACTTGTTCTTCCATTCTGTGTTCCCCCAAGTCTTGTGATAAAAATGGTGCCTCACTTGTGTGGGTAGGCCTAGTGCCAGCGACAGAAACACCCCAAAATGCAACATGAACACATTACATTTTTCCGCTGAAAACTGACTCGATTCTGGCAAAGTGCCTAGCTGTGAATTTTGGCCTCTCGCTCAGCCGGCACCTAAGGAAACCTAGTAAACCTCTACATTTTTTTAAACTGGACACCTAGGGGAATCCAGAATGGGGTGACTTGTGGGGCTCTCACCAGGTTCTGTCACCCAGAATCCTTTGCAAACCTCAAAATGTGTCTAAAAACAAATTTTCCTCACATTTCATGTTCAGGTGAGGGCTCTTCCAAAGATTTAGTACCTAGCAGACCCACTAGTGTAGTTGGTAGTGGGGGGGGGGAGTCACTCAGGTAGGGCCCCCTTCACACCCAGAGGTCAGGTCACTAGGGTCACAAACGTTAGGTAAAAATCTGCCTCTGCCCATTCCCATATCACCTCAGTATCTGAGGGATCCAATGGCACAACTCCAGGAGATGAATCCATAGATAGGGAGCTCAGGAAACTGAGACTAGAGGAGCCCAGACTGAGGCTGCAGCTGCAACAGCTAGCCCTAGATAGGGAGGCTTTGGCCGTGGAAAGGCAGGGGTTGCGGGTAGTACCCTATGGTGGCAGCAGCTGCAGTTTCAAGGATTATGGAGTCAGGGAGGACTCAAATGATTCCAGAAACGTGCACAAAATTGTTCCCCCATGCAAGGTGGGGGATGACATTTACAAGTGATTTGCTGCACTTGAGAGGGCCTATAAAGTTCAGAAGGTCCCTCAAAGGCAGTGGGCTGCTATTCTGTAGTTGTCCTTGTCGGACAAGGGGAGGGATATAATTCTCACTGTCAGAGAAAAAGACTCAGACAACTACAGTGTTCTTAAGACTGAAATCTTAGATGGTTTTGGTCGAACCACTGAATATAGAATCAAGTTCAGGGAGACCAGAAAAGAGGCCTCACAGGATTGGGTTGACTTTGTGGACTTTTCTGTCAAAGCTTTAGAAGGCTCTTTACGTGGCGGCAAGGTGTCTGACTATGAGGGCTTATATAATCTTCTGTTGAGAGAACATATTTTGAATAACTGTGTGTCTGACGTGCTGTCCCAGTACTTGGTAGACTCAGATCTGACCTCTCCCCAATAATTGGGAAAGAAGGCAGACAAATGGGTCAGAACAAGAGTGAACAGAAAAGCTCATACAGAGGGTGACAAGGACAAGAAGAAGGATGGTAAGTCTCATGACAAGGGTGGGGACAAAGATAAAAACAAAGAGTCTTCATCAGGCCCACAAAACTCTTCTGGGGGTGGGTCTAAATCCTCTTCACACCATCAGAATAAAAAGCGGTGCTATATCTGCAGGAATAAAGGCTATTGGGCAGGAGATAGTACTTGCCCTAAGAAAAGCACCAAGCCTCCCACAACCCCGAACCCCCACTGCTTCAACTAGTGCCCCTAGCAATAGCAGTGGTGGCTGGAAAAATAAAACTACCAATAGTCAATCCAAGGGTGTAGCAGGGCTCACTCTGGGAAGTGTACCGGGGGTTGGTTTAGTTACGGAAACCACTGAAGCTGCTTTAGTCTCTGATGTTGACATTGACCTTGCCATCCTTGTTGCTTGTCCCCTTAGTATGGATAAGTACAAGCAACAACCCTATGGTGTTCAGGTTGAGACGTACAGGGACACATGTGCCAATGTCACAATGGTGACTGAAAAACTGGTGGCCCCTGAGCAACACCTACTCGGTCATCAGTACCAAGTGACTGATGCCCATAACAACACTGTAAGCCGTCCCATGGCTGTTGTTGATCTCAACTGGGGGAGGGGGTTACTGGTCCTAAGAATGTTGTGGTACCCACAGACCTAATTGTATAGTGTCTACTAGGGGACGACTTGGAGACTTCAGCTTGGGCTGAAGTGGAGTTGGAGGCCCATGCTGCCAAGCTTGGCATTCCAGGGCATATCTTTGCTTTAACAAGGGCTCAGGTCAAGAAGCAAAGAGCACAGGGAAACTTGGATCCTGGAACAATGGACCAAGAGCTTACCAAAAGTGGGGGTAGAAAGGGTAATCTTTTCCAGGTTGGGCTTCCCAAAAGAGGTGGTGTCAGACAGAGGTAGCAACTTCATGTCTGCATACCTGAAAACAATGTGGAAAGAGTGTGGTGTAAATTATAAATTCACCACACCTTATCATCCCCAGATAAATGGGTTGGTTGAGCATTTTAATAAAACAATCAAAGGCATGATTATGGGACTCTCTGAAAAACTCGGGAGGTACCCCAAAAAGGACTGGGCTACAGCCTCTTTGAACTGCTCTTTGGTCACCCTGTTAGGGGTCCATTAGCTCTTGTGAAAAAGGGGTGGGAGCAGCCCCTAAAGCCACCTAAACAAGATATGGAGGATTATGTGCTTGGCCTAAGATCTAGGATGGCTGAGTACATGAAAGAGGCCACTGAGAACCTTCAAGCAAGCCAAGAATTGCAGAAGCAATGGCATGACCAGAAGGCTGGCCTGATAGTGTACCAACCAGGGCAGAGAGTGTGGGTCCTGGAGCCTGTGGCACCCAGAGCACTCCAAGATAAGTGGAGTGGACCACACATCATAGTGGAGAAGAAGGGTGAGGTCACTTATTTAGTTGACCTTGGCACTCCTAGAAGTCCTCTTAGAGTACTTCATGTGAACAGCCTAAAGCCCTACTATTACAGGGCTTGCATAACCCTGCTCATGGCCACTAATGAGGGACAGGAGGAAGAGAGTGACCTTCTCCCTGATCTCTTCTCCAACACTGCAGCTGGTGGGTCAGTAGATGGAGTTGTCCTTGCAGACTGTCTTTCTGTATCTCAGAAGGTGGACTTCAGGAACTTCTTAGGCCAGTTTTCTGAACTCTTTTCTCTGACACCTGCTCAGACTACCTGATGTGAACACACCATTGATACAGGCAACAAGAAAGATCCTGACATCGCGTCCCGCGGTAAATCGCGATTTACCGTGGGACGCGATGTCAGGATCTTTCTTGTTCTCAGTCCGATTATCATCAACATTTGTGGTATTTGTATCAGAAGATTTTTCTTCCTTATACGATTGCCTTGAGAAAGCCCTGTCGTACTTGCAACAAAGGGCGAAACACGTGTTGGCTGATACTTCGATGAACATTGGCTGAATTAAAGACTATACTACGATTCTCGTATTTACTCCCAAGTTCTTTATTTCACAATAAACAATATGATGAACTTGACTTATGACACTGTTTAAGTGGGATCTCACCAACTTATAGTACAGTATCTCTGCTTGAGGAGGGTTGGGGCCCAGGCCCTCCGGTGACAAGTTCCCACAGCCCTATAAAACGGCATTTCTTACAGGAAGTTTTCCGTCTGGACCCCTGAGCTTCTCTGTAACTTAGACACCATTGATACAGGCAACAGTTTGCCTGTTAAAAGTAAGATTTATAGGCAACCTGACCATGTTAGGGATTGTGTCAAGTCTGAGGTTCAAAAAATGCTTGACCTAGGAGTGATTGAGCACTCTGACAGCCCCTGGGCTAGCCCAGTGGTGCTGGTACCCAAACCTCACTCTCAAATGGGAAAAGGGAGATGAGGTTCTGTTTAGATTATAAACGGCTCAACACAGTCACAAAGACTGATGCTCACCCTATACCCAGGGCAGATGAGCGGATAGATACACTGGCATCTGCCAAGTATCTGAGCACTTTTGATTTGACTGCAGGGTATTGGTAGGTCAAATTATCAGAAGATGCTAAACCAAAAATTGCTTTCTCAAGCATTGGAGGGCATTAGCAATTCACAGTTATGCCCTTTGATTTGAGAATGCACCTGCTTTTCAGAGCTTGATAAACACAGTCCTCCGAGGTGTGGAAGTTTTCAGTGCAGCATATCTAGATGATATCGCTGACTTGAGCTCCACCTGACTTGAGCTCCACCTGGGATGACCACCTGAGTGTTGGAGGCTCTCAAAAAGGAAGGCTTTACTATCAAGGCTTCAAAGTGCCAGATAGGGCAGGGGAAGGTGGTTTATTTGGTACACCTGATAGGAACAGTCCCTACTACACAGACCCGGGTCAGAGCCTTTCTTGGTCTCACTTGGTATTATAGGAGGTTCATCAAGAACTATGGCAAGAACTATGGCTCCATTGTTGCCCCTCTTAATGACCTCACCTCAAAGAAGATGCCTAAAATGGCATAATGGACAGCTAGCTGTCAGAAAGCTTTTGAAGAGCTAAAGCAGCCTATGTGCTCTGCACCTGTCTTAAAAAGCCCAAACTACTCCAAGAAGTTCATAGTACAAACTGATGCTTCTGAGGTAGGGGTAGGGGCAGTTTTATCACAACTCAATACAGAGGGCCAGGATCAATCAGTAACTTTTATCAGCATGAGGCTGACCCCCAGAGAAAAGCGTTGGTCAGTTATAGAGAAGGAGGCCTTTGCTGTTGTCTGGGCCTTGAAGAAGTTGAGACCATATGTCTTTCGTACTCACTTCATTGTTTAGACAGCCCACAACCCTCTCTTATGGCTAAAGCAAATGAAAGGAGAAACCCCTTAATTGTTGAGGTGGTCCATTTCAGTGTGCTTGACTGTGTTCACTGGGATCCTGCTAATCAGGACCCCAGTGATTATGCTCTCTTTCCTTTAAATGTTGTTGTTCCATACTAGTAACCCAGTATTTCACCCACAATTGCCATAGGGTGAACACAAACCATATCCTAAAATAGTGGAATGCGAAAGTCGGTTTCCCACCTAGGACAGTGTAGTGTGTAGAGGGGCGCTGGGAGTATAAAAAAAACACCAAAGGTAAGTAACAGAACCCACCCCAGAGCCCAGGAAAGTAGGAGTAAATCACAGTAAGGTTCCTAGAACACAAAAGAACATGTGATTGAAGATTTTGCAAGAACCAGAAGAGACTGCAAGACCCAAACAATGGATTCTTGGACCCGAAGACCTGTGGAAGAAGGGGGCCAACTCCAAGAAGCACTGAAGAGTCCAGGGAGAACAGGGGCCCCTGCTAACCCAGATGAAGGTGCAAAAGAATAACCACCGGTGAAGAAGAACAGTCAGTACTGCACCCAAGAAGACGGATGCGGGTCCCTGGTTGGTGTAGATGATGCCGCACGTGGGATGGATGATTGCAGTCTGGTTTGCGTCACTGGATTCTACCAACAAGCCTTGGCACACAAAAAGCACTGCCCGGGACCAGGAAGGACTTGGTGGCCTCTACCCAGGAGGGAGAGGCAGAGGGGGCTCTCAGTAACCCGGAGAGCCCTCAGAATATCAGGCAGCTCGTAAATGAGTCGCACAGCATGGGGATACAGAAGGTGCAAATTGAGGCCCACACAGCACTACACAAAGGGATCCCACGCCGCAGGAGAACCACTCAGGAAGCTGTGCGTCACAGGAAGGAGTGCTGGGGGCCGGAGCTGTTCTATGCACAAAGAACTTTGTGAAGGTCGCACACAAGACTTGGCAACTGCAAAACACGCAGTGCACGGGGGTACTGTCTTGCGTGGGGAGGCAGGCTCTTACCTCCACCAAACTTGGAAAGTTGAACGTCTGGACCATCAGGACCAGTCCAGTCCACCACCCATGATGCAGAATCCACTCAGCTCAGCAAGAGAGGGGATCCACACAGGCAGTCGTCGATGTAGAGAGGTGCCTGCTGAAGCAGGGGAGTGACTCCTTCACCCCAAGGGAGATTCCTTTGTTCTTCTGGTGCAGGCTGAAGACAGGCTGTCCCCTGATGATGCACGGGGAAACAGTTGCAGTTGATGGCAGCTGAAGATACACTGTTGCAGAAGTTGTCTTTGCTTTTTGTTGCAGTTTGTCGAGTTCATGGAGGGTCCAGATGCAGTTTCTTCAGTGAGAAGGTGAAGTTAACAATGCAGAGGATTCCTGCTGGAGTCTTGCAATCTGAATCTGAGGAAACACCCAGAGGAGAGACCCTAAGTAGCCCTGAAAGGAGTATTGATCACTGAAGCAGGTAAGCACCTATCAGGGGAGGGCTCTGACGTCACCTGCTGGCACTGGCCACTTAGATGCTCCCAGAGTTCCCTGCCAACTTGAAATTCAAGATGGCAAAACACAGGGACCCTCTGAAGGGGCTCCGAGCACCACCGCTGGGGTGGTGATGGACAGGTGAGTGGTCACTCCCCTTTCCTTTGTCCAGTTTCATGTCAGAGCAGGAACTGGGGGTTCCTGAACCGGTGTAGACTAGTTTATGCAAGGAGGGCACCAAATTTGCCCTTCAAAGGATTGCCAGTGGCTTGGGGAGGCTACCCCTTCCAAGCCTGTAACACCTATTTCCAAAGGGAGAGGGTGTAGCACCCCTCTCGGAAAGAAAATCCTTTGTTCTGCCTTTTTGGGCTTGAGCTTCTCAAACAACAGGAGGGCAGAAACTTGTCTGAGAGGTGGAAACAGCTAGGGCTGCCTGAAAAACCTGAGAAGACTGGAATGGCAATAGTAGGGGTCCTCTAAGGAGCCCCTAGAGTGCATAGAATCAAACAACCAATGCTTGCAAAAAGCCTTGGGGTATGATTTCAACATGTTTGATACCAAACATGCCTATGGTCAGAGTTACCATTATGTAGCTGGACATAGGTAGGGACCTATGTCCAGTACACGCGTAAAATGGCATCCCTGCGCTCACAAAGACCGGGCAAATGGTCCTGGAGTTCGTATGGGCACCTCTGCTATTGCAGGGGTGCCCTCACACACAGGCACTTTGCACCCTGCCCTCAGGGCTGGAGGGCCTGCCATAGGGGCGAATTATTAGTGACCTGGTGCAGTGTAAATGGCAGTAAAGGGTGCATACACCTTTTCACGCAGGCTGCAAAGCAGTCCTGTAGAAGCCCTTTGCATGCGCTCCCTATGGGTGGCAAAAGGTATGCTGCAGCCCATAGGGATACCTAGGTACTATATAATAGAGACTTATAAGGGGGCACCAGTATCCCAATTTTGGGTGAAATACTGGGTTACCAGTATGAAACAACAAAATTTAGAGGAGAGAGAGCATACTCAGGCAGAAAATGGGGGTAACCATGGCAAAAAGAGGGTAAGTTCCTACACCAAGATGCTGGAGTTGGAAGCACTCCATTAGTCGCTGGTACAGCCAAGTGATGTTGGTTCCAAAGGCTGTCCCACCTGGCACCACATCAGAACTCCAGTTCTGTCTGGACTACAGGGAGCTACATTCAGCCACCCATTTCTTGAGATGATGAGCTCATTGATCAGTTGGGAGCTGCCAGGTTCCTGAGTACTTTTGTACTGACTTCAGGCTACTGGCAGATTGCCCTAACTGAGGGGGCTAAATTGAGCTTGGTGTTTTCCACACCAGGGACCACTTCTAATTCAAGGTAATGCCCCTTTTGGCTGAAAAAATGCCCCTCCCACCTTCCAAAGCTTGTGAACCAGGTTTTGGTTAGAGTTGAGGCCTTCAGAGGTCCTTACCTGGATGACATTGCAATCTTCAGTAGCAGTTGGGAGGACACCTGTTTCACCTCCAAGAAGTGCTTCAGGTTCTAAAACAGGTAGGCCTGACTCTCAAGGGGTAAAGAACAGCCCCTCCAGGCGAAGATAGAAATCATTATGGCCTGGGAGCCTCCCAAAAAGCAGACAGAAATTATGGCCTTCCTGGGCCTCACTGGTTACTACAGGAGGTTTGTCAAGGTGTATGTTACCATCGTTGTCCCACTCACTTAGCTGGCTTTGAAGAAGCAGCCAAATAAGGGGATCTGGACAGAGGCCTACCAGAAAGCCTTTGAACGCCTTTGACTTCCTGAAACAGGCCATGTGTCATCCCCTTTACACAAGGCCCCTGAAATGTCCATAGAATTTATTATGCAAACTGATGCTTCAGAGCACGGCACAGGGACAGTATTGTCACAATTAAATGAGGTGGGCCTACACCAACCTCTAGCCTTCATCAGTAGGAGGATACTTCCCCAGGAACAGAGGTTACTTCTCCAGGAACAGAGAGGAATCATTGCTGTGGTTTAGGTGTTGAAGAAGCTGTGACTATACCTGTTTGACACTCACTTTCGGGTTCAGATAGACCTTAGGCCCCTCAGATGGTTGATGCAGATGAAGCATGAGAATCCCAAATTGTTGAGGAAGTCCATCTTCCTACAGGGAATGGAAGTTACAGTGGAAAACCAGTTAAGACCATGTAATGCTGATGTTATCTCTAGGTATTTACGTCTTAGTGATGAGAACTCCCAGGCGGTTGAGTAGTCCTCTCCACTTTCAGCTGGGGAGTGTGGGGGGTGAATGCATTAGACCTGTCAGCCTATGAGGCGGTCTTCCTCCAAACCTTTTGCCTCCACCACTCCTATTTTTGCTGATCCCATTTTCATTGGCCTTAGGACTCTGTGCAGAGAGCAAGATGGTGCTTGTGTAGTACACCCTGTCCGCTGCTCCTCCTCGCTCCAGCCGTTTGAGCGTGTACAGTAGGAAAGGATGGCAGCAGACTAACCAAATTTTGGCAACAAACGCCAATGTTTCTGCATGACAGGCTGGTGTTGGCCACGGTACTGAAGTTTGCGTGGTGTTACTTCTGTGGCTGATCAAGAGATTGCCGCCTCAGCACTCTGTGTCCTCCTGTCGGCATGCTGCACTCTCCACGCCCTGTGCCGTTCTCTGCTACGGCAGGCCCCAGAATGAAAAATGCCCATGAAAGGTCTTAAGGTCAGCAAGACCCGGCCTACAATTGGCTCGGTGGCTGCCCAATCCAGCTCAGTGCAGGATCAGAAGAAGCCGGATGAGACGACGGAAGCCACTTTGCTAACCCGGGGATCAGAAGCTAAGAAGCTGCAACAGAGAGTGGCTTGTGGACCTCCTTTTTTTCCAGTAATGTCTCTCAGCCATCAATTAGGGAGATGTTTCCTGCTTCTACTTCTGGGAATCAGCCAGAACACCAAAAGAAGGTTATATTCCTGCTACATAGCCTTTAAGTCCTGCGAATGGAGAAGCAACAGAGAGCGTGAACTAGCTTGCAGAGGGTGATGAAAGATGGCTTGGAAGACTCCAAAGGAGCGCCATTAAAGGTCCAGAGGACGCTCTGCTGTCAGGTACGGGGCATTATAATGAGATGGAGGTTGAAGTGGATAAGCCCCTTCTGGGGGACCAAAAGAGAGACTTAAACGGGGTGTGGACTTGCTTGATCCTAATGGTAACACTGTCTCTAATGATCCCCCAGCAGCCCTGCAGAATCCTGTGCAGAATTCCCTGTTGAGGGTGGGTCTGGTTCCGATTGGAACA
Organism: Pleurodeles waltl; assembly: GCF_031143425.1. Classification (NCBI taxonomy): domain Eukaryota; kingdom Metazoa; phylum Chordata; class Amphibia; order Caudata; family Salamandridae; genus Pleurodeles; species Pleurodeles waltl. The sequence goes on from NW_027150290.1 coordinate 1,910,392, forward strand.
GGAAAGGCTGAGTCACAGGCTTCCGTTGGGTCCCCTGATATCGGGGAAAAGTTCTTCTCTCTGACTGATGATTCAGATTGATCTAATCTTAGCAGCACATCGTCTGCGGAGGATAGCACCTCATTCCCTAGCATTAGTAGTGCTCCTGGTGAACATGGTTTAACAACTATACCAAAGTGTCCCCAAAGGGAATATAAAAGGAGAGGATCACATGGCGGCCACATAGGGAATTCTGAGGAGAATATTGCCCATAAGCTAAGTTGAGATTATTCTGCCACCCAGTAGATGTATCCTTAGGGAAACAGAGGGTCAAACCCTTTAAGTGTGGATCAATCCCAGGATCTTACTTTAACCTTCCCCCCATTGCTATGGAACCCTCACTTTTGCTGATCCTCCAAGCTATAAAACATTTACAAGAGAAAGTATGCAATACAAGTCATCGTGCCTGTTTTGGTTTGAAAAAATTACAAGGTGCTATCAAAAAATCAATAAAACTTGTTTTGAAATTGCGAGTCAATGTTCTCGAGACTGATGTTGGGTCTCTGAAGGTCCAGCAAGATATGCAGATGAGAAACGTCATTTGAAACTCGAAGATTTCGAAAATCATCAACATAGGAACAATCTATGACTCCTCTGGATTGCTGACGGGGCTGAGGGAAGTAATATCCGTTCTTTTATGTTGTCTCTACTGAGAGGGGCTTTCACTGAAATCTCTCAGTGGGATTGGGGCTCGGAGGTTCAGTGGGTTCATCGGTTCCCCCTCATGTTAATGAAACATCAAGACACAGACCCTGAAAAACCCAGGGCTATTCTTGTGTATTTTGGAAGCTTCCTCTTGCGGCAAGCTATCTACAAGAAAGCACTCCCTAATGCCAAAAGAGAGCTTGATGGGCATTCTTTCTTTGTTAGAGCAGATTTTTGTCATGCTGCAGCTGAGCGGTGCTGACGTCTTAGACAGCTTTTCAATCCATTTCAAGAACTGGGAAGTACATTTTTTCTACTGAACCCTGCTTATCAAAAGGATGTTATCAGGGGAAAGACTCACACTTTTGTTTCGGTAATAAAGGTTTAAGAATTTTTAAAGAAACTCTCTGCCGGTGCCATGATTGGCACTTAAGAGAGTTGTCTTTGGGGAAGTTAGAAGATGAAATTATATGGTGTGGTTTAGAAATGGTCTTAATGGCTGGGAGAAGGGGGGTGGCAGCGTGCTTACAATCGGGTGTCATCACTCAGGTTCTGACGTGATTGCTCTGTGTAGGTGGTGGGGGTGGGAAGGAGTTGAGCGTGGGGGACCACAGGGATAGGTTGGAGGGGGGGATGTGGGGGAACATGTTGGGTGGGGGCCTGGGGGCAGCACAGGAGGTTGGTTATTTTGTTTAGTTGGTGTAAATTTTCACTTTCTATTAGCTGTAAGTGCCGGCTTAGTCATGGGGGTATTTTGTACACAGTCCATTTTTCAGCGTTCACTTAGATCTTTATCTTGTGTAATGTTAGGGAAGCTTCGGATAATATCTGCGGGCTCAATGCTTGGAAGAAAAGACAAAGGATCGCTATTGAGCTCCAGATGTTAAAAGCTGACATTTGGCCCTCATTATAACATTGGCGGTATTGACTGCCTACCGCTGCGGCTACGGCCGCCAAAACACAGTCACTGCGGCTACCTTCCATCCGCCATATTATGACCGTAGCCGGAATTACGCCAGAAGGCGGGTGGAATTCCCAGCAGCGCCACACCACGCCAGCAGACCGTCACAGACTATATCATGACATATGATATGGCCTGGCGGTGTTTTGCTGGTGGACACTGCTGCTGGCGGCAGCACCGCACCGTTCCGTCTCCTGCCGGAGGACCCCTGCAAGCAGGTAAGTCGGGTGCTCCGACAGGGGAGGGGGTGGGGGTGTTGTGTGTGAGTGTGGGGGGTCTATCTTTGTGTGTGCGTGCATGCAGGTGTGTGGCGTGTGGTAAGCGCGTGCATGTGCATGGTTGTGAGTGTGCGTGTAAGTTGTGTTGTGTGAATGCATAGGTGCTTGTATGTATGTTAGTGTGTGGATGTGTGTGTGAGTGGATGTATGCATGCATGGGTGAAAGTGGGTATGAGTGTGTGTATGCGTGTGTATGATGGTGCGTGAATGTGCATGTATGTCGTGGGGGTCTGGAGGGGCAGGGTGAGGGAGAACTCTGGAGAGAGGGAGAGGGAGGAGGGCGGGGGAGACCCCTATTAGTGACAGGGAAGGAATTCCCTGTCACTGATAGCGCCTACTGCCATGGTTTTCGCGGTGTTAAGGAAGCCACAAAAACCATGGCGGTAGGCAGGGTCATATTCCCGCAGGTGGGACAGTGACAGCCGCCTGGCTGGAGACTGAAGTCTCCAGCCCGGCGGCTGTTACCACCCTGCCAGACGGAGTGGTACATTGGCGGTATGGCTTGAGCCAAACCGCCAATGTCATATTTTGGGGAAGAGTACAGCCAGCCTGTTGGCAGTACTTTTCTCCAAAATACCGCCGTCCACCAGGGTTGTAATGAGGGCCTTTATGTCTACAAGAGACACATACTGAAGGTGCTTGCGCTCCCCCAAGCTCCCCGATCCCTGCCGCTGCCTCCCTGCGGCCCCGCCCCCCTCGCGCCCCCATTTGCCGCTCCCTCCCGCCTCCCAGCTGCTCCTCCCTCCCCCCTCCCTTCTTAATGGCTGGCGCTGCGCGTCGCGAATGAGCGACCTCTGACCTGTTTCAGGTCCTGAGCTCGCCCCCCACGACCGCAGCACCAACCTGCTGCCTCCTGCCTCTGTCCCCCGACCACGCTGCCGTTTGCGTGTTCGAGGCCCTCCTCCACCCGCAGGCATCCTCCTGCGCCTCATCCCTGGTGGCTAGTGGGCTCACTTGACCCGTGTGCCGCTTCCGCCGTCCTGTAAGTTGTTTTTCGCTTTTTTCTGCGCCTCGCCGCCGGCGCTTCTGCCCCCGTTGTGCCCCCCTGATTGCTGTCTCCCCGATCGTGTATTGTGCCATTATTGTATTTCTTATTGTGTGTTTTTCTTATTGTGACTGCCTTTAATTTTGCTCGATTTCTGTGCTTTTTTGCCCCTTGTGCGCTCCCCCAAGCTCCCCGATCCCTGCCGCTGCCTCCCTGCGGCCCCGCCCCCCTCGCGCCCCCATTTGCCGCTCCCTCCCGCCTCCCACCTCCCAGCTGCTCCTCCCTCCCCCCTCCCTTCTTAATGGCTGGCGCTGCGCATCGCGAGTGAGCGACCTCTGACCTGTTTCAGGTCCTGAGCTCGCCCCCCACGACTGCAGCACCAACCTGCTGCCTCCTGTCTCTGTCCCCCGACCACGCTGCCGTTTGCGTGTTCGAGGCCCTCCTCCACCCACAGGCATCCTCCTGCGCCTCATCCCTGGTGGCTAGTGGGCTCACTTGGCCCGTGTGCCGTTTCCACCGTCCTGTAAGTTGTTTTTTGCTTTTTTCTGCGCCTCGCCGCCGGCGCTTCTGCCCCCGTTGTGCCCCCCTGATTGCTGTCTCCCCGATCGTGTATTGTGCCATTATTGTATTTCTTATTGTGTGTTTTTCTTATTGTGACTGCCTTTAATTTTGCTCGATTTCTGTGCTTTTTTGCCCCTTGTGCGCTCCCCCAAGCTCCCCGATCCCTGCTGCTGCCTCCCTGTGGCCCCGCCCCCCTCGCGCCCCCATTTGCCGCTCCCTCCCGCCTCCCGCCTCCCAGCTGCTCCTCCCTCCCCCCTCCCTTCTTAATGGCTGATGCTGCGCATCGCGAGTGAGCGACCTCTGACCTGTTTCAGGTCCTGAGCTCGCCCCCCACGACCGCAGCACCAACCTGCTGCCTCCTGTCTCTGTCCCCCGACCACGCTGCCGTTTGCGTGTTCGAGGCCCTCCTCCACCCACAGGCATCCTCCTGCGCCTCATCCCTGGTGGCTAGTGGGCTCACTTGGCCCGTGTGCCGTTTCCACCGTCCTGTAAGTTGTTTTTTGCTTTTTTCTGCGCCTCGCCGCCGGCGCTTCTGCCCCCGTTGTGCCCCCCTGATTGCTGTCTCCCCGATCGTGTATTGTGCCATTATTGTATTTCTTATTGTGTGTTTTTCTTATTGTGACTGCCTTTAATTTTGCTCGATTTCTGTGCTTTTTTGCCCCTTGTGCGCTCCCCCAAGCTCCCCGATCCCTGCCGCTGCCTCCCTGTGGCCCCGCCCTCCTCGCGCCCCCATTTGCCGCTCCCTCTCGCATCCCGCCTCCCGCCTCCCAGCTGCTTCTCCCTCCCCCTCCCCCTCCCTTCTTAATGGCTGGCGCTGCGCGTCCGCGCCGCTGGCGCGCCAGAGGCGCGCCAGAGGCAAGCCAGTCTGCACCTGTCCGCGCCTGGACCGCGCCCAGCGCCACCCCCCTGGTCCTCGCCCCCCCGCATCCCCCACATCCGCTACTCGGCCAACGAACTCCACGCTTTCAACCCCGGCTCCTCCACTGAGTGCTTCCTGGCGTCCCCGAAGCACACTAAAGGACCTTTTTCCTGCCGCACCTGCAACTTCTCCTGCATTAGAACTACAAAACCGACAACAACAACACTCAACCCCAACCACCTGAACTGCATCCTCATCAACACCCGCTCCGCACGCAAACACGCCAACGAGCTCTGGGATTTGCTCGACACAACTGCACCTGACGTGGCCTTCCTGACCGAAACCTGGTGGAACGATTCCTCGGCTCCGGACATCGCCATCGCCATACCGGACGGTTACAAAATCACCAGAAGAGATCGAACCAACGGAATCGGCGGCGGAATAGCCATCGCTCACAAAGCTACCCTCAAAATCCACACCCACACTGACGACACCCTCAAGACAGCCGAACACCTCCACTTCCAGATCCACACGGACCCCAACACGACCCTCAGAGGAACCCTCATATACCGCCCTCCAGGACCAAGACCCCCCTTCAGCGACACCATCGCCGACCTCGCAAGCACCCACGCCCTCGCTTCCCCTGATTACATCCTACTGGGAGATCTAAACTACCATCTGGAAAATAACAACAACGTCAACACCGCAGCACTGACCTCCAACCTCCTCAACCTCGGCCCCTGCCAGCTGGTCAACACTCCCACCCACATCGCCGGACACACCCTCGACCCCCTCTTCACCTCAAGCAACCACATCTCTTTCAGCCACACCTCCGAACTCCACTGGACTGACCATCACTGCGTCCATTTCTCCTATAAGAAAATCACCGAGCAGCACCGCATCCATCTACCTCCTCACCGCCGCTGGGGTAAAGTCACCCAAGACCAACTGACCAGCACCCTCGTCAAAAACCCTCCACCCGACGCGACCGACCCGAGCACAGCCGCCATCAACCTCCATCAATGGATCCTCGACTGCGCCAACACCTTAGCCCCACTCAAGAAACCCACCGCCAACCAAGGAAAGAAAAAACCAGCCTGGTTCACAGACGAACTGACCACCTCCAAAAGCCTTTGCCAGAAGCTCAAAAAGAAATGGATCCTAGAACGCACACCCGACAACCTCGCCTCCCTCAAAGACGCCAACCGTGAACACCACCAACGGATCTGCGTCGCCAAGCGCGCCCACTTCACCGAACGCATCAACAACAACGCCCACGACTGCAAAGAACTCTTCGGCATCGTGAAAGAACTCTCAAATCCAAAAGCCAACTCCAACGACATCCCGCCCTCCCAGAAACTCTGCGACGACCTCTCCACCTTCTTCCACCAGAAAATCGCTACCATCCACAACAGCTTCAACACCGGTCCACCGCCAAACCCCACCCCCGACGTCTCCACCCACGACTGCCGCCTCACCGCCTGGACCCACGTGGACGACGCAGAAACCATAACAACCATGAACACCATCCACTAAGGCTCCCCCACGGACCCATGCCCTCATCATGTATTCAACACAGCCAACGCCACCATCGCCCCCAAACTCCGCAAGATCATCAACCTCTCCTTCACTTCCGCCACCTTCCCGGACAGCTGGAAACACGCAGAAATCCAACCCCTCCTCAAGAAACCCAAGGCCGACCCCAACGATCTCAAAAACTTCCGCCCGATCTCTCTCCTCCCTCTTCCAGCAAAAGTCATCAAGAAGATCGTCAACACACAGCTCACCCACTTCCTCGAAGACAACTCCATCCTGGACCCCTCACAATCCGGATTCAGACGAAACCACAGCTCCGAGACTGCTCTCCTTGCCGCCACAGATGACATCAGACACCAAATGGATAACGGCGAAACCTCAGCCCTCATCCTCCTCGACCTATCAGCCGCTTTTGACACAGTCTGCCACTGCACCCTACTGACCCGCCTCCAGGAAGCCGGCATCCAAGATAAAGCCCTCCACTGGATCTCATCCTTTCTCTCCGACAGAACTCAGAGAGTCCGAGTCTCCCCCTTTCGCTCCAAAGCCACCAACCTCATCTGCGGCGTCCCCCAAGGATCCTCCCTCAGCCCTACGTTGTTTAACGTCTACATGGCCCCCCTCGCTAAACTGGCCCGCCAACATCACCTCAGCATCATCTCATACGCCGACACCCAGCTCGTCCTCTCCCTGACCAAAGACCCACTCACCGCCAAAACAAACCTCCACGAGGGACTAAAATCCATCGCCGAATGGATGAACAACAGTCGCCTGAAACTCAACTCCGACAAGACGGAAGTCCTCATCCTCGGGCGCTCTCCCTCGGCCTGGAACGACTCGTGGTGGCCCGCCGACCTCGGACCCCCACCCACCCCTGCCAGCCACGCAAGAAACCTCGGCTTCATCCTGGACTCCGCCCTCACCATGTCCAAACAGGTCAGCACCGTCTCCTCCTCCTGTTTCAACACCCTTCGCATGCTCCGCAGAATCTTCAAGTGGATTCCAACAGAAACCAGAAAGATGGTGACCCAAGCCCTCGTCAGCAGCAGACTTGACTACGGCAACGCACTCTACACAGGCATCCCAACCAAAGACATCAAGCGACTCCAGCGTATCCAAAATGCTTCCGCCCGACTGATCCTCGACATACCCCGCCGATGTCACATCTCCCCTCACCTGAGGGAACTCCACTGGCTCCCGGTGGAGAAGAGGATCACCTTTAAACTCCTCACCCACGCTCACAAGGCGCTTCACAACACCGGACCTTCCTACCTCAACTCCAGACTAAACTTCTACGCTCCCACACGTCAACTCCGATCCGCCAACCTCGCCCTCGCCGTTGTCCCCCGAATCCAGCGCAAGACCTCCGGTGGCAGATCCTTCTCCTACCTCGCCGCCAAGACCTGGAACTCTCTCCCCACATGTCTACGCCAGACCCAGGACCTCCTCGCCTTCAGGAGACTCCTCAAAACCTGGCTCTTCGACCGCTAACTGCAGCGCACCCCACCCCCCCAGCGCCTCGAAACCCTGACGGGTACATAGCGCGCTTTATAAATAACGTCATTGATTGATTGATTGATATGCAGAAAATTAATGACTCTTTTGGATTTCAATTAGTTAAGGCAACTTTACAAGGAGTGAAGACGAGAGGAGTTGCGATCCTTGCCAGGCACAAGCTTTTTAACTTTAAACGCACACAGGGGGATAATTAAGGCTGATGGTCCTAACAGAATGCCATTCTCCAAACAGGGTATTTGCACTTTGTTCCGTGCATGGACCTGTCACGGATGACCCAGGGCTGCTTGACTGGCTTAGTAATGAACTCGCTCTGTGGCTCCCATAAATTATTGTCTGCGGTTATTTTAACATAAATGCTACTGGGGACTGGATTTTAGAGCGTCTCAAAATGTTTCCTGGGTGAAAGCCTAGGGTGTTCCGGGCACGGTGTAACTTGATCCAAGATCGCGGATTGGAGGACGTCTGGTGGGATAAAAGATCTACGGATTCTGGGTTTACTTATCTTTCATCACCACACTAGACACTCACACGACTTGATTATTTCTTCGTTTCTCACTCTCTCCTTCCAGATCGTAAAACAGAGAAGTTGCCCTGGGTTATGTCTGATGGTAGCACATTAGTGTTGGAAATGGTAGCTAAAGGGTGGGTTACGCAGACCTCGAGTTGAAACTTTGATTGGGCTTTATTGTTGGACAAGGATTATATTAACTGTATCACTAGGTGTATACAGATTTCTAAGGAAGGAAACATTCGAGTGCTCCAGTGGGGGTAGTTTGGATGCATTTAAGGCCGGTAACTGGGGTGTGACCCTACGATTTAGCTTGAACCGTCAAAAGAGGGGGAAGCCTAAATTACTTGAGCTATATGAGGCTTTGTCAGCTGCCGAAACTAAGCTCATCCTGGCAGTCTTAAAGGGAATAATATCCCAGAAGCTCAACAAGAGGTGGCAATTAATAAAGCTATTTTGGAAATAGCTGCCAGAAAGGCAGATGACAAATTTTTGGCCTGCAAAGAAAAATCTTCTGAGGTCGGGCAGCGGGTGAGTCACCTTCTTGCCATTCGTACTTGACAAAAACAGGTTTAAAGGGAAATCAGGGAAGTAAGCGATCCCACATTTGGGCTAGTCTCGGATCCCGAAGGTATCTGTGCTTCCTTTTTTAGGTTCTTGGTTCATACTAAAATGTATTCTAAAGTGTTGGCCATGCACCTCTCCAGGGTGATTACCAAAATACTGTCTCCCAAACAGCACAGGTTTATGCCTAGGAAAGGGACGACAGATCATATTCATCGCGTGATATCTCTCTTCAATGCTTCTGCAGTGTTGGGTACTGAAAAAGCATTTGATAGGGTCTCCTGGCGGTATCTTTGGGACGCTATGCGAAGAAATTGTATTGAGTCAGGATTTATCAAGGGAATTGGAGCATTATACCAAGACCCTGTCAACAGGGTTATTATAATGAGTAGTTAGTCAGACCCAGTTATGATTCAAAGGGGAACAAGGCAAGGCAGGGCTACCCATGCTCTCCTCTTTTTTTTTTGCCATTTATGTTGATCCCTATATTTGGAGGCTCGACACTAACCTTGCCATCCCTCCAATTCATTTTAATGGATGGGATACATAGATTTTAGCATACACTGACAACGTGGCACTGGTCACATCTGACCCCACTGTAACTTTAAAAGATATTGAAAGTGAGGCCGATTGGTTTGGACGATTCTCTGGATACTTATTGAACGATGATAAAACACAAGTCTTTATTAATAGTAATATCCTGCTGAGGCAGTGGCAGCTCCTCTGCTATGGTGGAGGACCGTGCCCCCAACCACTGCCAGCAGCAGAGGCTGCAAACCTTTCACAATGAAGGGATAATAAACCAGGTTTATTATCCCTTCATTGTGAAAGGGGCGAGCCATGGGATGATGAGCAGTGAGGGGACCATCTCGGGACGGCCAAACACACATGCACAGTGTGCTTCCCCCAGCCCGGCACTGTGTTGCCATTCTGGAGTGAGCAGACACAGGCTCCCATTCTGCCTGGGAGTGCCCTGGCTGGGTGCTCCCAGACAATCCTGACGCTGCTTTAAGCAGTGTCAGGATTGGCTGCAGGGCAGGCTGGTAGCCTGTGCCTGCACTGCAAGACGGAGGAGTGGCAGCGTGGTGGAGCAGAGTTTTTCCTGCCCCCCCTCTCGCGCGCCACCCCACCCCGTGACCACAGCAAGCCGAGACTTTTCTGAGGGACACTTGGGTTGCAGATAGTGGGGTCTACTTAGAGGTCAATATCTCTGCCAACACAGATAAAATTGTGGTTAATAATCTCGACCCCCCCTCACAGGGAAAGCTAGCAAGGACTTTTGTAGGTAGAACAACTTACATCTCTTATTGGTGGACAGATGTAATATTGTGAACATTTTGTTCCTCCCAAAGGTTCTATGCCACTTCCATGCCATCCCACTGGAAGTAGAAAATCATTTGTTTAAAAAACTTGAGGACATTATGAAAGACTGGGAGAGCACTGTGGTTTCTCGCACTGCCACAGGGAAAGGTGGGGTGGGCAGCTCAGAATCTTAAACTATATTACTGGGTTACGATACTTCAACAAAGTTTAATTTCACATAAAGATAAAGATGAAGTATTGGGGCAGATCAGCATACTCCTTCTCCCTGTGAATGTCCGATTTAAGTCCCTGCAGGGTGTTTTTAATGTCTGGACTGTTGTTCACAAAATTCTTGGCATTGGCCTTCTGAATTTTGATACACTTCTTTATAATAATCTGTTATTGCCAGATATATTCCAAGACCCCTCCATTTCTTGCTGGAAGGCGCACGGCCTTATTAGGCAGGGGGACTTTTACTCTTATTCTGGCTTGGCTTCTATGGAGGAACTCAAAAAGAAATATAAGATCAGTCTTATGGAGTTTTAAAAACCTTCAAATTCATGAATTCCTCAGTCGGAAGGGAGATAGTCCTTTCGGGTTCTTTAGGTTGGACCTGGTGGATGTTCTATTAAGAGGTAGGCTGTGCCCATTAGGAGAACTATATGGTCCCCTGAAGCTACTCATTAAGGATGATCTGGATAACCATGCCAAGAGTGGCAGGAGAAATTTGCTGCCATAAACCCTACTCTCCTGGATTCTCTCTGCCGTGCTGAACCTGTTTTTTTCTGCTAATTTGCAAGATTTTTTGATTTATATCACACTCTGGGGCAGATTGCTAAGTGGGGTGGGGTGGGGATAAGGGGACTTGATGACCAAGATGTCAAGTTAATGGGGCAGATATTATTTATGTTTGCTGGGTATCCTGCTCTAGTTGTCATTATTGATGAAATCTCTGAGTTCTGTAATCAAAAACTTAGGCTGAAAATCTCCTTGTCCTCCCAGCTGATTCAACTTGGTATACAGAAAGAAGGCGTTATCAAAAATGCTGCATCATTTTTGCTTACCACTTTGGCTGTATGTCGGCTGTGTATCGCCTCGGCCTGGCTTGACCCCATACCTCCCGCTTCTAGTCAGTGGTTGGCTGGGCTGTTGGCAATATACACCTTGAAAGGGCTTTGTATCTGCAGAAAGGCCAAAGAATAAGGAAAAGGGTGCTGTTGGTTTGCCCCCCCCCCCGAAGAGTAGATTAAGGATCAAAAGGAGGGGTGCGAGGGCTCCTCGCTCTGAAGTATCTGGTCAGGATGATGTCATACCAATGGGATTATTAGCTTCTGTCTTTGAAGGACCATGGGCCAGTGTGAATGAATGAATTCACTGCACCAAGCACTTCTCTCCTGTTTATCCCTTTTCGAATACACAAAGGCAGGAATCTATGAATTATGTGAACTAATTATATGGCCTGAGAGGATATCTGTATATTTATTGTATTCCTACTGTGTTCAGGGGGTGGTTTTGTATTCTTACAATTTCAATACATAAAAAAAAAAGACTGCACACTTTACCACTACTAGCCAGTCCTAAAGTGCTTGTTCTTGCTCTCTAAAACATGGCGGAAATGGCTCATCACCACTTGCCACATTTAATTTACTTGTAAGTCCCTAAAAGTGTGGTACCACATGTACCCCAGGCCTGTAAATTAAATGCTACTAGCGGGTCTGCAGCACTGACTGTATCACCCACTTAAATATCCCCTGTAACCATGACTCTGCAGCCTGTATGTGAAGTTTTAAACCACCATTTTCACCTGGCAAAATAATTAATTTTCTTGGCCCAAACTTTCCTTATTAATACATATGAAACACCCCTAGGGTATGCCCTAAACAGCCCACGGGGCAGGCTGGAGTGAATGTAAAAAAGTAGACAGGTTACATGTTTTACATGTTATGGTAGTGAAAAATGTTTACATCTGTTTTTGTTCCCCAAAGGGACATAGGATAACATTGACGTCATCTAAAAAGCTGTAACTTCTAATTGAGAGCAGGTAGACAGACAGGTTTGGTGTCTAAAGAATTGTAATTAAAAGCCATCTTTAATGGTAAAGTCGGATTTTGAATTGCAATTTTGAAAATGCCACTTTTAGAAAGTTAGCATTTTGTTGCCTTGGCTATTTAGTGCCTGCAGCCAGTCTCTGGGTAACACGAATAGGTGTATTTGACAGTTAGTCTTTGTGTATTCCTCGAAGACAGCAATATGCAATTGAGAGGTTAGGTGTGCCTGAATGGTCCATCACTGGCAAGATAAGAGGGCAGAGTTAGGTATAATCCCACTTACACCTGACTAGGCTGTGTACTGCCTTCACACAAAGGGCTGCATACCCCCATAGTTTATCTAGAGCCAGGAGAGATGAGGCAGGAAAGCTGTGGACTCCAAAGGGAATCCTTTAGAAGCTTTTCCTACTTCAATGAGGGCACCAGGAATAAATATTGGACCTCCGACACAAACTCTTCAGTACACTTCTGGTCCTGTGGACTTTGCCAGGAAAGCCTGTCTGTGTTGCTGAAAGGACTGCCACTCTGCCAGACTGCTACTGTGAAGGCCTGCTGCTCTGCTGTGCAGTTTCTTGCCTGCCCTCTTGCCTGGGTGAGAAGTACTGGACATGGAAATCTGAACCCAGGACCCCAGAGTCACTCCAAGGACAAGCTAGATGGTTGGCTTCCTGGTCAGAAGCCTCAGGGACATAACACGCATTCAAAAACTTTGAAACCCCACACCTGGACTCTGCCATCTGTGAGTCCTACCCTGCCAAGTGGTGCCACCTTAGTCCTGGGCCATTGAAATCAGGCCAGAGGTTGCTCTTCCAGCCCAACCTTGGATCCAGCAGAACCAATGATTCTCCTCTGGTGTGCGGGGCAACCCCGAGCAGAAACAACACATCACCTCTGTTGCACAGATTTTCACAGCGCCAGGACTTAGCATTACCCTTGCAGCCTCATTGGAACCACTGCTGTGCAACGCATCACCAACACAGGCCCACGCATCACAAACCCCCTCGTCAACGGGCTCCACGATCACAACGCAGAACCTCGCACTGCTCCCCACAGTTTCACTAGGCATACCCACACAAGTGAGGTACCATTTTAATCGGGAGACTTGGGGGAGCGCTGGTTGGAAGGAAATTCGTGGCTCCTCTCAGATTCCAGAACTTTCTGTCACTGAAATGTGAGGAAAAAGTGTTTTTTTCCCAAATATTGAGGTTTGCAAAGGATTCTGGGTAACAGAACCTGGTGAGAGCCCCACAAGTCACCCCATCTTGGATTCCCCTAGGTGTCTAGTTTTCAGAAATGCCCAGGTTTGGTAGGTTTCCTTAGGTGCCGGCTGAACTAGAGGCCAAAATCCACACCTACACACTTTCCAAAAAACACGTCAGTTTTCAATGTAAAAATGTGACGTGTCCATGTTGTGTTTCCTGTCGTGGGCATTAGGCCTACCCACGCAACGTGAGGTACCATTTCTATTGGGAGACTTGGGGGAACACAGAATAGCAGAACAAGTGTTATTGCCCCATGTCTTTCTCTACATTTTTTCCTTCCAAATGTAAGCCAGTGTGTAAAAAAGACTTCTATTTGAAATTCACATAATAGTTTGGGCACCCTGGAACGCAGAGACGTGCAAATAACCATTGCTTCTCAACACCTTATCTTGTGCCCATTATGGAAATACAAAGGTTTTCTTGATACCTGTTTTTCACTCTTCATATTTCAGCAAATAAATTGCTGTATACCCAGAATAGAATGAAAACCCATTGCAAGGTGCAGCTCATTTACTGGCTCTGGGTACCTAGGGATCTTGATGAACCTACAAGCCCTATATATCCCCGCAACCAGAAGAGTCCAGCAGACGTAACATTATATATTGCTTTCAAACATCTAACATCGCAGGAAAAAGCTACAGAGTAAAACATGGAGAAAAATGGCTGTTTTTTTCAGCTCCTGTTCAATATTTTGGTTTTTATTTCAGCTGCTAAGAATTGTGTTTACTTTTCAGAAATGTTTAGCTTTCCGGGATCCAGCATTCGTTTCACACCCATTCCTGTCACTAACTGGAAGGAGGCTGAAAGCACAAAAAATAGTAAAAATGGGGTGTGTCCCAGTAAAATGGCAAAATTGTGTTGAAAAATGTGGTTTTCTGATTCAAGTCTGCCTGTTCCTGAAAGCGGGAAGCTGGTGATTTTAGCACTGCAAACCCTTTATCGATGCCATTGTCAGGGAATAAACCACAAGCCATCTTCTGCAGCCCTTCTTTCGCATTTTCTTTTTTTTTAAACTAAAGTTTGTGAAAGGGGTAGCAACATTTTTTAAGACCAGGCAGTGGTCCTAGGGACCACTGCCTACCCTTAAAAAATGAAAAAATATCTTTTAATTTTTTTGTTTCAAATGCATCCAGTTTCCTTTACGGACATGGTGGTCTGCTGACACCAGCAGGCCACCGTCCCTGTGAGTGCTGGCCATTGGGAACCCTTACTAAATCGGCATTAGGGGAACGCAGAGACCTAGCTGGATTATAGGGAGTAACCCATGAGTGCCCAGTCTTGGGTCCCGTCCGGGTAACTGACCTGCGTGCAATGTTGAGAGGTTTAAATGTGATCCTTTGATCTGCCGGTAGCCAATGAAGCATTTTTAGAGCTTGCCGGGCACACTGACGTCTAGGAATGTTACAGAGAAGACGGACAACCGAGTTCTGCACCACTTGTAGTTTATTAATTGCTGATTTGGGGGCTTCCAGATACAGCACGTTTCTGTAGTCGAGCCGTGAAAGAACAAGGGAGTCCTTATGAGTTCAAACTCATTGTCTCTACTTGACCCACAGCGCGGTGAAGTGCCCGTTGGCCCTATTATGATTTTCCTGCTGGGCAGAAGGGTGGAAACAGTGTTTCCGCCTGCTTGGCCAGCGGGAAACAGGGCCAGCGTCAATGTGGCGGTGCAGAGTGTAGAGCAGTGAAATGCACGACGGGACTGTCACCCATTCCGCTAGCCTTTCCTTGGCAGTATAAACCGCCAAGAAAAGGCTGACGGAAGGGGACTCATAATCCCCAGGGTGGCGCTGCATGCAGATTACAAACGCTGCAACTGCCAGGCTGCTGGTGGCGCCTGGCGGAATCAGCGTTTCAAACATGGCGGCTCCGCATTGTTCATAATGTTGCAGGTGGACTGCCACAACCACGGCGGTCCGCCCACCACCATGAGTCTGGCGGTCCCAGGACCTCCAGACTCATAATGAGGGCCTAAGTGCCTGAACCACTGGCCTTTTGATAAAGGAGGAAGAAGGCTGTCCTGATTGCTCTCAGCAACACTGAGCAAGTAGTGCCAAGCTTTATTGCTTGGGTGTCCATAGCCAAATCTTTATCCAACCACACCCCCAGATGTTTTACTGCCAGCTTTTGGGGGGGAGGGTTTGCCCAAAATTCTAGGCCATCCCAGAATAAGCAAATTAGGAGAAGAATTACCCAGAATCAGGAGTTTTGCGTTTTAAGGTTCAGTGGTTCATCCAGTTGACCACTGCCGTGATACATGGACCCAGGGATACGGACTGACCATCCTGCTCATGGCAAATATAAAAAATAAGTTGAGTGTCGTCTGCATATGAAACTAATGAAATCCCAAATGCAAGGATGACCTCAGCCAAAGGAAGCATATAAACATTAAAGAGGGTGGGGCTTAAAGAAGATCCCTGAGGAACCCCACAATTTAGAGGCAGGGTATCTGATCTGTGGTCACCCTCAAATACATGGAAGGTTAAATTGCTGAAGGATGACTGTAGCCACAGCAGTGCTTGGCCAATCACACCAGTCTATCCAAAATGACCTCATGTTTGACCGTGTCAAAAGACGCACTGAGGTCAAGGAGGATGATGACCACATGATGGCTTCACTGAAAATTGGGTTGTACTAATACATGCACCCAGAGGGCAGCTTAGAGGTGCCACCTGAAAAACTTACTGTTTGCCTGTGTGCTAGCTGACTAGTTTCAACTAGTCTGCCACCGAAAGACAGGTTTCTGACCCCAAAGGGTGACAGTCTCTGCTGTCGGGTGGTCAAGCACAAAGCCTTCCCTCAGAAGGGAAATCCAACACCATCGCCCGACCCCAACTATCGCCACTTACCCCTGAGGTGAGGTGTCTCATGTGGACACGAAATTTCAAAGTCTGCCATACTTGGTGATAGCAGAACTTTGGGACAGGTTTATGCCCAGTCCCCACAGGAAGTAGTCATATAGAGGGTGTAGTAACCCCAGGGGTATGTGGCCCATTGGCTCCTATCCTACACTACCCTAAACACTACTGAATTCAGTATTTAGGGGAGCCCTTGGCACCAGGAAATCAGATCCTGCTGACCTGAAGAAGAAGGACACCCCAGAGATGCAAAAGACAAGAAATGAAGACCAATGACTGACTCGGCCCAGCCCTGTCAGCCTACATGCTGACTTTGACATTTTCAAGAAAGACGCCTTGTCCTCCAGCAGCTGAAGCCTTCAAAAGCCAGAAGGACTGCGAACCTTCACCCCAGCACAAGGAACTCTTGTGGAGAAGCAGAGCTCAGGACACCTCTCCACCCATCTGCCCCAGACTGAGGGGAAGAGGACCAAGGGTGTCTCCACGTTTCCGAGCTTTGTGAGACTTGAGCCCACTTGTTGGCTTGATTGGACTGGACCCCTAGTACATGGCTGCAGCTTTTTTCTGCAGGCCCCATCTACACGACTGCTTCAGGGACGGAAACCTGATGTCTAAAAACACCCCGCACCTGGCAGTCCTGGCCCCAGGAGAAAAGGACCAAAGGTGTCCCCACGTCCCCAAACACCTCAAGATTTTAACCCTCTTGTTGGTTCACTTGGACTGGACCCCTAGTCCCTGCTTGAAATGCCTTTCTGACCGGACCGATCCCCATGGTCTTCAACGGGGCACCCAAAGCTGAACTACACCTCTGAACACGGCTGCCCCAGTGCTGCCTGAGATGACCTTCAGCCCAGGACCCTGCCCCATACACACGCTAAGTGTGGAAGATTGGTCCTGTCAGTCACAGCTGAGTCCCTGTTTGCCATATTTGTTTTTCCTCCATAGGATAACATTGCAGCTTCAGAAAATTACAGTGCCAACTTTTCAAAACTGTAATAATCTTACTGTAAAATGTACTAACCAGATTATATTGATTCTGGTGCTTAAGCATATATAAAGATACTTTTTAGTTTGGTGAATTGGTGTGGATCTCCTTATTGAGTTGTGTGTCATTTATTGACTGTCTGCCTACTGCACATGGCTAACACTCCTCCTGGCCAACAACAGATATGATAAATATGCACTTTGATAAACTAAGCAAACGCTGCAATTTTAACTAAAAAAGATGTACCTTAACATCTGCAGCAGTAACATGAGACCTGCAAAACTCCTAGTCTGTATCCAAAGTTCAACAACTCCTGCATACTCAGTCCCAGACACATGCTGCTGATCTATTACATACTGTATTTCATGCTTCAGAAACAACATGTATTGTCCATATTTTTAAAACTGTTGGACCTGGTCTGCTGATTAGCTTTAAAACTATTTTTGGATTAATTCCCTCTTTATTCAGTTCTTTACTTTTCAGTCTGTTTGGTAAAATATCAGTTACACTTTTGTAGTTGAATGTGAAATTCTTATTTTTTAACTAATGAAGAAATAAAATTAACATAAATGATCAACATAAATGATCTGCAAAACTTGTGTTCTGGTACAAAAATTGCTATAAAATAGGTTTTATTGACATTACTCTGGAAGAACCAGCTAAATTGCCCTATCGATGCCTGGAAAGTAATTCCACCAATAAGTGTGCATCAGGTAGCCAGTAGTGCAATGCAATTACCCATCATTAAAGATGTGATGTACTATTCCAGACTTGTGCTGCCACACGTGGTGACACTAACTAGCATAACACCACCAACAGTTTCACCATTCTTAGATGCAATCAGCATTGATCTGCAACTATTCCAGCAAGTACCGTTACATCTTTGGTCCCATCTTTGCCATCTTGTTCATACATTGCCTTCAAATCTTGTTTTTTTATTAGATCATGGCTGCATCATTATCAACAGAACAAGCAAATCTCTATTCTCCTATTACTTTCAAACGTTTGTCAGTTTGAAAAGCTTCCATATGTTCTCATGATGGTACAAATGTATTTGTTGGGTCAAATTATGTTTTTTGATGTTTGCACTGAGCTGCATAGTCTACTTATCAAAAAAATGTTTTCATGGTTTTTATCAATGGAAAAAGTTTTATATAAATGATTGTGCACAAAATGATTAATAAATAGAGTATTTAAGTTTAGGACACAAAAAAGTATGGAACACTGCCTTCATTCACCTATTAAGGTACGTGGGTGAGAGGAAGTCCACCTAAGAAACTCAAATAAGGTCTTGGGGGTACTAGGTCTAGCTTAGATGGATGAATCGAGGGGTTCGTTCATAAATGGAGATTTACTATTGCCACTGGTCTGTTTATTTTTATAGTTACAACTATACACATTTTATGCATTAGAATCGAACTTTGATTTTAATAAAAGAGTAAAAGTATATTCAAATTGTGTATACTCTTGGGTGTGTCTATTCTTGATGAAAAGTTTGGGAACTCATTAATAATAACAAATACTCCTGTGAGTTTCACAGGACTGATCATTGCCCAGGACACGCCATCCTTATAATGTCTGGTTGTCTATTATCATGTTGCTATGTTTACTCAGTATGGTTGCCAGAGGGTCTGGAGACCTGCACAGCTTACAGCTCAGGGCCAATTCTTTATAAATCCAGAAAATGTATCATTGGTACATTGCACATGGGGCCAGATCTTTCAGTAATCTTGGATAACACAAACAAAATGTTTTACCAATTCTTGCTAATAACATACAAGGCCATAGCAGTATTTGTTTCCTCCCTCAGTTCAGACAAGAGATCCTTCTCTGCTGCGGGCTGGCCAGTCGCTTGAATAGTAAAACGTATTCCCTACTTCGGTGCCAGTGAAGTTGAATCTGATTTTGAATTAGTTATATAATGGCACAACATATCACATAAGCGGTAAACTTTAGGGCACCAGTAACACAACTCCTTATGGAAAGGGGCCCCAGGAGGGGAGGTAATGTTTGCTGTAAGTGCTGCTTTTCATTTTGAAATATGTTTTTCATGTCTACACTTCGATACTGTAGATCCGAACACTGCAAATGTTTGTACATACGGAGCGCTGCTTTCCCGCCTAATTAGGAATCTTGTTGCGACTTAAAGATCCCATTGGTTTAACAAGGGCACCAAGCATGATTTTGTGAACAACTACTTCATGTATTACAGAAAATGAGAATGGCAACCTTAAGTAAATAAAGGGGCTTTCTGGTTTACTGTTCACATGGTCTCTCTTCTAATGTCAGTATGTTGCCTTGGTCTGTGTTGCCAGATAGTCTTGAGAATATATAGCTCGAAATGTATTGTATCTAAATCCAGAAAACTTATCAATATGAAGGAGGCGTCATATATTAAGTGATCAGTCTGTAGCTTGGTATATTAGCTCTGGGATGGAGGAGTCACCCTTTCCCTGCTGCTTTAAAATGATAATGTAAAGGCAACATAAACGGTATGTGACTACCCCCATCCTTTAGCCCTGAGGGAAGACCCAGGAAACCAGTGAAATGTCCAAGGCTACGGTCTCTTTCCTACACACAGGAAGCACGTGCTCCTCCCCCACTTTTTGTTTCTTGTGCTTCACACACGGGGCTGCTGCCCCCGCATTTGACATGGTTTCCCTGTTCATTTTGCCTCTTTCTTCTTTTCCCACAGGGCATATGTTAAACTGCATAATTTTCCATGTTAAAGGTTATGTATGGGGAAAATGCAGTGCAATTCCCAACAATCTGCCCTTGGAAGACCTGGGCTAGCGTGCTCTGATCACTGGGTGCCATTCAGGGCAGCTGTTTACGCTCTAACATTTTCCTTTAGCAGCCACTACTCAATCAACCAACACCATGGAGTCACTGTCCCTTCCACTGCGCCAGCCTGCAGTAGTGCCCGCAACGAGCTCTCTGCACATTCACAAACAAGGCAACTAGCCGCACTGCACAAACTACTCTTGTGCAAGGCCGGTCTTTTGCACGTGTGCACAACCTTATATACTGGTGACCCCTTGGCACTGGCATAGCAGAACCACACCTTTCACTTACACTACTATTTTGTCCCTCCAGGATGTGGCTGGAGGCAGATACAAGGAGACGCTACATGAGATAGTTTACTCTGTACCACAATGACCTAAGGATTCACTGCATCCTCAACAAACGTTTATGAGAACCAATTGGCTTTGTATGAAAGTCTGAAATGTTCTAAAATGACAAATTAGAACCAGCGAGCAATATTCTTAAAACTTCAAACCAACACAGCAAGCACAGCCACAGTTTACAATGTAACAAGTAACTGATGAAACAAAAAATGAAAATAACACATCTAACCATAGTGGTTCATGATAGATTAGCCCATACAACTCTGAAAATGTAAAATGTGGACATGAACGTCCCTGAGATGATCTGCAACAAAATCCTCACTTGCATTAGTACAATAAAGAAAATAACTGAAGTGGCCACTGATCCCCAAAGGCAACGCAGCAGTCACCACTGTATAAACATGATACGCTCTAAATGTGCCACCGCAGCCGTAACAATCTTGCTGCCCGCTGACTTGCTCTTGACTATAATACAGTATCATAGCCAGCCCCTGAGGACCCCAATTTCTGGCAGCTTTCACTTAGTGCCCTGGGTGTCTCAGCATTGTCCACACATATGTGCTACTATTACTACTTAGTTCATTTGTGGAGATCAACGTGTCACTGCAGATCCAGGCCTTGCTACAAGCCATAAACACAAATGATGGAAGGAATGCCGAACCAATCAAACATTCACACCCAGTCACAGATCTGGGTTTAATCCATCAACCCTTTTGCTCACTATGCCACCCCAATTTAAACCCAGCCATATGCACATCAGTCTTGACCCTGTTCTCCGTGGGAAGAGTCCAGCATGAACTGCCAGGCCAGGTTCTCCCTGGACCGGAAACAACCATCCTGGGACCAGTTTCAGGGTATCACCCTTCATCAGCCAGTCTAGCTTGAAACCAGCGGCATAGTGAGCACGGTACCCACGTCTGGACATACTCGGCGCACTTCTGGCGACAAAAGCAAACAAACACAAATGATGGATGGATTGCGTAACCAATCAAACATTCACACCCAGTCACAGATCTGGGTTTAATCCATCAATTTTTTAGCTCACCATGCCACCCCAGTTTGGACCCAGCCATATGTAAATCATTCTTGACCCTGTTCCCCATGGGAAGAGTCCAGCATGAACTACCAGGCCAGGTTCTGCCTGGACCGGAAACAAGGATTCTGGGACCGGTTTCAGGGTATCACCTTTCATCTGCCAGGCTAGCTTGAACCCAGTGGCGTAGTGAGCCCATACCTGGCGCACCTATGGCGACAAAAGCAAACAAACACTAATGATGGACGGGATGCGGAACGAATCAAACAAGCCACAGCAAGCTCCTCCCACATGCCCAAATATAGGTGGTGACTTTGTCACTGGAGTCTGAGTGACACCAGAGCAGCCTCGCAGAGAGCCTAACACCAGGCATCTGTATGTCCCTTGTTGCGTGGTCATTGATGGCTACAGGTGGATCTTTTGTGTGCTGAGGTGCGGGGGGATGAAGGAGAAACATATTCACAGTATGCTTCACGACTGCCTACACAGTGCAGTTGCTTCGATGTAATGGTTTGGAGGCAAGCTGCGTACACTCACTGATACCACATGGTCCAGAGTAATCAGCATATATTACGCCAACCCATGAACTCAGTGAAGGGAAAGGTCCCAGGGACACGAGTGTTAAACTTAACAAGTCATCTCTGGAAACATCAACAATGCAAATTGTACTTGTAACTCTTGCACTACTCTAATAAACGCAGTGGTAGAGCTGACTACACACTGGAATGCCGCACCTCTGAGGGACCGGTGGGGGAGGAGCTGCAGGGTAGCGCAGGTTTCTCCCACCCCTTCCTGTGACAGAGAAAACAAACCGAACGTACTGATGGGTTGAAGTATGCTCTGTCTTTCTGCCACATGAAACCGGCAGGAAAACTGGTTTACTAGCAAAGCTTGATTGTATAAAATAAGGTTCTTGGTGAACATCTCACTGCTACAGTGTCCTTAGTCTCTAATTGTCAATCTCACTCCTCACACAGAACAGGACCACAACTGACCTCACAAAACACATCACAGCATGCAATGAAATAATCCTTATAGTGTCATTATCTAACAATCTGTAGTTGTAATGCTATTCTCAACAGAATACACCATCTAAAAACTGCAGGAATCATGTAACATTTTAGGCAGTTGAAATTACAGAATAATTTGGTTCATGCCACCTTTGTAAGTTGTTAGAATCTACACAGCCATGTATTCTGTTCTGATCTATCAGCCTGGACGGGTTGTACAGAATTTTTACACACTTGGTCTGACGATGCTGATAGGAAGTAGATGTCCCTACTTTAGTGATGAAATGAGTTTTGATTTTTCATCCTCAAATGGTTTTTGATTCTTATTTTTTTTATTTGCCCAGGTTTTCAATACTTTTTGTTGAGTCCTCGAAGTTATGTCCCTCAAGATATTTTGCTCCACACTCGGTAACATGTCATCACACCTGCGTACATTTCATTTGCTTCTAAAAAGTCTCATTTGCAGTGAAGCAATTCTCCGTGAAGTTTGTTGCTTAATGAAGAAAGGCAGAAGGGCCCACATTCTGTTTGGAGATGCTGCAAATTCTGAGGTTTGTCCTTAAATGTAAAGCTTTTGAGACATTCAGAGGAAAGTGAGGACCTCAGCCTTGATGTATTCTTAGATGTCGCAGGTCTAATTTCAGCTGTAGAATCTTAGATGCCTTTTGGCAGTGCTTTGAGAAGACTTTTGTGTGTTTTACTTGATGTTGCTGAGGAGACGCTTTTTGTTTAAAGCTCTTTTCATAACATGGCGTTCTCATGTGTGTATTCTTTGGTGCTATACAAGAATTGACTTTCCATTAAAGTTCTTGCCGATGACAGTGTAGTGATTAAGGCCTCTCTCCTGTGTGCATGAGTTGATGGAGTATTAGGGTTGCTTTACAAGTAAAGCTCTTGGCACACACATTACAGCTATAAGGATTCTCTCCTGTGTGTAGTCTTTGGTGCTCTATAAGAGCTCTCTTTCGATTGAAGCTCTTTTCACACACAGTACAGCTATATGGCTTCTCTCCTGTGTGTATTCTTTGGTGCTCTATAAGAGCTCTCTTTCGATTGAAGCTCTTTTCACATGCAGTACAGCTATATGGCTTCTCTCCTGTGTGTATGCTTTGGTGCTCTAAAAGAGCTCTCTTTCGATTGAAGCTCTTTTCACACACAGTACAGCTATATGGCTTCTCTCCTGTGTGTATTTTTTGGTGGTCTACAAGAGTACTCTATTGATTAAAGCTCTTCTCACACACAGTACAGCTATAAGGCTTCTCACCTGCGTGTATTCTTTGGTGGTCTACAAAATTTCTCTTTCGATTGAAGCTCTTCTCACACACAGTACAGCTATAAGGCTTCTCTCCTGTGTGTATTCTTTGGTGGCCTACAAGATTACTCTTTTGATTAAAGCTCTTCTCACACACAGTACAGCTATAAGGCTTCTCTCCTGTGTGTATTCTTTGATGCTGCACAAGGGCTCCCTTACAAGTAAAACTCTTCTCACACACAGAACAGCTATGTGGCTTCTCTCCTGTGTGTATTCTTTCGTGGTCCATAAGAATTCTCTTTCGATTGAAGCTCTTCTCACACACAGCACAGCTATAAGGCCTCTCTCCTGTGAGTATGCTTTGGTGGTCTACTAGATTTCCCTTTTGATTGAAGCTCTTCTCGCACACAGTACAGCTATAAAGCTTCTCTCCTGTGTGCATTCTTTGATGCCGTACCAAGTCTGACTTCAGAGGAAAGCTTTTCACACATACATCGCAATGATAAGGTCTCTCTCTAGTGTGTTTTCTTTGATGTTGTTGAAGATGTACCTTCTGCGTAAAGCTTTTCTCAAACATACTGCAAGGAGTTTTCTCTAGCCGTATAAGAGTTGCCTCATCAGCAAACCTCGTTTCATGCTCAGGGTAGGGACACTGTCTTAGCCCTATGTCTGTGTTTTCATGCAGTAAAAGATGTGTCTTCCCAGTAAACGTCTTCTTACATTCAGCACAGCAATACGCTCCTAGGCCGGTGTATATTCTGTTGTGCCTTAGAAGTATTTTATTGTTAAATTTCTCACTCCAGTGTATTCTTTGGCGTTTTCTTTCATTAATTTTATGAGCAAAATTCTTCCTTCCTCCAGATGCTTTAAGTTTCTCTTTACTATTCATACTTTCTTTCTGCGACTGCTGTGCTGAGGAATGAAAAGAAGACTGAAAATTACACATGGAAAATATTTCTTGAAAAAAACTGCTGTTATGTGAAAGGTGGACAGATTTATCTAGGGAAGTAGGCAAATGTTACTACCTGTAAACAATCGTTTGCTGCTTATTGTATTGTATGTCACATGTGGTGCACTATCCTGCTGTCATGGTTTGGGTACTAAATATCAGAACATTTTTAGTTCAAAGAATGAGCTTCGATTTAGAGAACAACGCGTAATCCCATAGCTGAAATTCATAATGCATCAGCACACTGACTCCAACTTAAATTATTGTGTTTTTTTCTCCATTGGAGTAGATTTGTCTGCTTATATGTGTAAAATAATAAACAAACTGCTTAGTTAAACTGGACATCAGGAACAGGTGGAACGACCTATGCGGAAGGTATGTTCCATAGCAGCAAGACACCAGCTCGCTATCCAGAGGACTGGGGGTGGGCCCCCACCTCCTCCCCCACAACTCATAGCATGGGAAGAGCAAGTCTTGGCAATACTGCTTCCTGAGGGCCTGGCTGGAGTCAGAGGAGGACTGGACTCTGGTAAGTCAACTTTCAACAATTATCACGCCCCTACCTGCATGCCTTCACATACCCTCACCCTCACTCCCAACACTCCACTCCATCCCACACACCCCACTCATCCCAATGCCAAGCCCTGCATGCTGTACCAATGCATGGATACCCCTCACAGTCCTGCATGGACACTCATCACTAAAGCATGCACAGCAGAGAGAACCAACAATCCCACCATACACTAACATACAAAACTGAAAGCTGGTAGGGCAAATCCAACCATAGAGGGGAAGCCACGGAGGTACAATATGTCAGACACATTAACCATAACACATCATTTACATTCCCACAGGTACCCCAGACAATGTCAGCGGAGAAGAGGTGCCAGCACTACCCAGTCCCCCAACTGAAGAGGCCCACAGTGATGACAGCAGCTCTGGTCTTCAGGATCTGGATGACCTACCTGGCCCATCAGGGACCACTGGACAGCAGGTCACCCAGGCCCAGTCACACACCACCACCGAGCTTCCCTCATCTGGAAACACCACCACAGCACACACCCAGCGTACCCACACCTCTGTCTCCAGAACACGTCAATCAGCAGTGTGTCCACCTCTACAGGGACCCCAGGCCACACCTCGCACACAGGGACCTGGGGTCAGTGGGCACACGGTTCAGGGGACAAAGGCACAGGCCAACAGGGAAACTGGGAGGAGTGCTGTGCGCCAGGGGGAGGGCAGGCCCAGGGAACCGACTCTCCAGGAGGCATTCTCCGAGATCCTGGCCAACATTATGAGGGAGGGAGTGTCACACCAGCAGGCCCGTGCCACTAGCCAGACATCTGAACAGCCTTCCACTTCCGCCGCCACTAGTGGCCAGGAGGCCCCGCCACAGGACTCACAGGCCACCAGCACCCCTCCCCCTGCAGAAGGTGAATAACCCCGCAAACGTTCCCTACGATCCAGACAGAAGCCAGAGACACTTGCCAAGACCCCTGCCAGGAACTGAGACTCTACTGATTGTCACCCTTGTGTCCCACTCAGTCACCCTGTCCACCTTGAACTGTCATTGCTTCCCTTCCTATGTCCCCATGGACAATGCACCTGTGCTACAAACAGACTGGAAAAATACCCTGGACTTTCCTCCATCATCACCCCAGCCCATTGCACTTTCCCCCTATATGTTAGCACTTCAACGAACACCCTTCGATAAAAATCCATTTGGAGTATGTGATGTACAGTATATCAAATGTGTATTATATGAAACAGATACAAACATTGAAAATGAACTGTACATAGAATGAGCATAGACTGAATGACCTGTAGCTGGCTGTTGTGATTACACCAGGAGTATATGTCAAGTCACCAGCATCTGCAAAATGAATTGCCAGAGGGAATAGTAAGTGGGCCTAGAAGTGGGAAACATCACCTTCCATTGACACACAGAT
Source organism: Pleurodeles waltl (assembly GCF_031143425.1). Lineage (NCBI taxonomy): Eukaryota > Metazoa > Chordata > Amphibia > Caudata > Salamandridae > Pleurodeles > Pleurodeles waltl. The sequence continues at coordinate 1,936,622 of NW_027150290.1, forward strand.
TACAATCAAAGTCATTGAAATGTAAAGTTACACTGTCCTAACAGTATGTCATTGGAAGTATTGTCGAATAACTGATGTTCTGTTGTCCTCATCCTCTGCCTCCTCATCCTCACTGTCCACAGGGTCTACTGCTGCCACACGGGCATCTCCAGTCTCCAACTCCTGCAGAAAAGGTACATGGCGTCTGAGGGCCAGGTTGTGCAACATGCAGCATGCCACTACTGTAGGAGGCTGACCTTGTGCCAGGTCCAGTTATCCCTTATTAGTAGAATAGAGGTGTTTCTAGCAGCTTAGGCAGGTAGAAGGTTGCTATGGCAAAAGCTTAGGCTGAACTAGGAGACATGCAAAGCTCCTACTATACCACTTATATCATATAGCACAATATCCTAAGAAAACAAAATACTCAGTTACTAAAAAATAAAGGTACTTTATTTTTATGACAACATGCCACAAGTATCTCAGTGAGTACCCTCAGTAAGAAGGTAAGTAATATACACAAGTTATATGTACACACACCCAAATCAGGTAAGTAAGAGTTAGAAAAGTAATGCAAACAGTGTAGAATTACAATAGGATGCAATAGGTGAACATAGGTCTAGGGTCAACACAAACCATTTACTCCAAAAGTGAATGCGAATCACGAAGGACTGTAAGAAAACAGTCAGGGTGTCCAAGATACCCCACCCCAAGACCCTGAAAAGTAGGAATAAAGTACACCTACTACCCCAAACACAATAGTCGTGATAGGGGGATTCTGCAAGAACCACAAACACCAGCAAAGCACTGAAGACGGATTCCTGGACCTGAGGACCTGCAAGGCAAGGGGACCAAGTCCAAGAGTCACGATAGTGTCCAGGGGGGGGCAGGAGCCTAGGAAACCCCAGATGAAGGTGCAAGGAAGCTGCTTCCGGATGGAAAAAGCTTAGGATTCTGCAACAACGAAGAGAGCTAGGAAGTTCCCCTTTGGATGGAAGATGTCCCATGGCGTGCTGAAGGTTGCACAAGTGTTCCCACGCAGAAATACCGCAAACAAGCCTTGCTAGAGGTTTTTGGGTGCTGCTGGGGACCAGGAAGGACCAGGATGTCGCCCCTTGGAGGAGGAGACAGAGGGGGTGCTCAGCAACTCAGAGAGCCCCCACAGAAGCAGGCAGCACCCGCAGAAGTACAGGAGCAGGCACTTAGAATATTTGTGAACCGGAGCTGTCTCAGAGTCCCAAAGGAGGATCCCACGACGTCGGAGTCCAACTCAGTGGGTTGAGCACTGCAGGATGGAGTGCTGGGGACCCAGGCTAGGCTGTGCACAAAGGAATCCTTGGGGGAGTGCACAGAAGCCGGAGCAGCTGCAAATCAGGCAGTACACAGGTTTGCAGTCTAGCGTGGGGAGGCAAGGACTTACCTCCACCAAACTTGGACTGAAGGATCACTGGACTGTGGGAGTCACTTGGTGAGAGTTCCTGTGTTCCAGGGACCACGCTTGTCAGGATGAGAAGGGACCAAGAGGACCGGTGATGCAGTCTTTTGGTGCCTGCGTTAGCAGGGGGAAGATTGCGTCGACCCATGGGAGATTTCTTCTTGGCTTCCAGTGCATGGTGGAGGCAGGTGACCCCCAGAGCATGCACCACCAGGAAACAGTCGAGAAAGCCGGCAGGATTAGGTGCTACAATGTTGCTGGTAGTCGTCTTGCTACTTTGTTGCAGTTTTGCAGGCATCCTGGAGCAGTCCTTGGCAGAAGTCGAAGAGGGAAGTGCAGAGGAACTCTGGTGATCTCTTGCATTCATTATCTGAAGAATACCCCAGAGGAAAGACCTTAAATAGCCATAAAAGGAGGTTTGGCTACCACGAAAGGAGGATTGGCTACCAAGAAAGGTAAGAGCCTATCAGAGGGGGTCTCTGATGTCACCTGCTGGCACTGGCCACTCAGAGCAGTCCAGTGTGCCCCCAACACCTCTGTTTCCAAGATGGCAGAGGTCTGGGACACACTGGAGGAGCTCTGGGCACCTCCCCTGGGAGGTACTGGTCAGGGGAGTGGTCACTCCCCTTTCCTTTGTCCAGTTTCGCGCCAGAGCAGGGCTGGGGGATCCCTGAACCGGTGTAGACTGGCTTATGCAGACATGGGCAGCATCTGTGCCCATCAAAGCATTTCCAGAGGCTGGGGGAGGCTACTCCTCCCCAGCCCTTCACACCTATTTCCAAAGGGAGAGGGTGTAACACCCTCTCTCTGAGGAAATCCTTTGTTCTGCCTTCCTGGGCCGGGGCTGCCCTGACCCCAGGAGGGCTGAATCCTGTCTGAGGGGTTGGCAGCAGCTGCAGTGGAAACCCCGGAAGGGCAGTTTGGCAGTACCCGGGTTCTGTGCTAGGGGGGGGGGGGTCACTGACAGGCTAGTGACCAATTTTACCAATTTACATTGGCTTTCTGGAACACCCTTATAATTCCCTAGTATATGGTACTGAGGTACCCAGGGTATTGGGGTTCCAGGAGATCCCTATGGGCTGCAGCATTTCTTTTGCCACCCATAGGGAGCTCTGACAAATCTTACACAGGCCTGCCACTGCAACCTAAGTGAAATAACGTCCACGTTATTTCACAGCCATTTTACACTGCACTTAAGTAACTTATAAGTCACCTATATGTCTAACCTTTACCTGGTAAAGGTTAGGTGCACAGTTACTTAGTGTGAGGGCACCCTGGCACTAGCCAAGGTGCCCCCACATTGTTCAGGGCCAATTCCCCGGACTTTGTGAGTGCGGGGACACCATTACACGCGTGTACTACATATAGGTCACTACCTATATGTAGCTTCACAATGGTAACTCCGAATATGGCCATGTAACATGTCTAAGATCATGGAATTGCCCCCTCTATGCAATCCTGGCATTATTGGGACAATTCCATGATCCCAGTGGTCTGTAGCACAGACCCTGGTACTGCCAAACTGCCTTTTCTGGGGTTTCACTGCAGCTGCTGCTGCTGCCAACCCCTCAGACAGGTTTCTGCCCCCCTGGGGTCAAGCCAGGCTTGTCCCAGGATGGCAGAACAAAGGACTTCCTCTGAGAGAGGGTGTTACACCCTCTCACTTTGGAAAATGGTGTGAAGGCAGGGGAGGAGTAGCCTCCCCCAGCCTCTGGAAATGCTTTCTTGGGCACAGATGTGCCCAATTCTGCATAAGCCAGTCTACACCGGTTCAGGGACCCCTTAGCCCCTGCTCTGGCGCGAAACTGGACAAAGGAAAGGGGAGTGACCACTCCCCTGACCTGCACCTCCCTTGGGAGGTGTCCAGAGCTCCTCCAGTGTGCTCCAGACCTCTGCCATCTTGGAAACAGAGGTGCTGCTGGCACACTGGACTGCTCTGAGTGGCCAGTGCCACCAGGTGACGTCAGAGACTCCTTGTGATAGGCTCCTTCAGGTGTTAGTAGCCTGTCCTCTCTCCTAGGTAGCCAAGCCCTCTTTTCTGGCTATTTAGGGTCTCTGTCTCTAGGGAAACTTTGGATAACGAATGCAAGAGCTCATCCGAGTTCCTCTGCATCTCTCTCTTCACCTTCTGATAAGGAATCGACTGCTGACCGCGCTGGAAGCCTGCAAACCTGCAACATAGTAGCAAAGACGACTACTGCAACTCTGTAACGCTGATCCTGCCGCCTTCTCGACTGTTTTCCTGCTTGTGCATGCTGTGGGGGTAGCCTGCCTCCTCTCTGCACCAGAAGCTCCGAAGAAATCTCCCGTGGGTCAACGGAATCTTCCCCCTGCAACCGCAGGCACCAAAAAGCTGCATTACCGGTCCCTTGGGTCTCCTCTCAGCACGACGAGCGAGGTCCCTTGAATCCAGCAACTCTGTCCAAGTGACTGCCACAGTCCAGTGACTCTTCAGTCCAAGTTTGGTGGAGGTAAGTCCTTGCCTCCCCACTCCAGACTGCATTGTTGGTAACCGCGACTTTTGCAACTTCTCCGGCCACTGTGCACTTCCTGCGGAAATCCTTTGTGCACAGCCAAGCCTGGGTCCACGGCACTCTAACCTGCATTGCACGACTTTCTAAGTTGGTCTCCGGCGACGTGGGACTCCTTTGTGCAACTTCGGCGAGCACCGTTTCACGCATCCTCGTAGTGCCTGTTTCTGGCACTTCTCCGGGTGCTACCTGCTTCAGAGAGGGCTCCTTGTCTTGCTCGACGTCCCCTCTCTCTCCTGGTCCAATTTGCGACCTCCTGGTCCTCAGCAGCGTCCAAAAACGCTAACCACACGATTTGCAGCTAGCAAGGCTTGGTGGCGTTCTTTCGGCGGGAAAACACTTCTGCACGACTCTCCAAGGCGAGAGGGATCCGTCCACCAAAGGGGAAGTCTCTAGCCCTTTTCGTTCCTGCAGAAACCGCAGCTTCTTCTGTTCAGTCGAAGCTTCTTTGCACCCACAGCTGGCATTTCCTGGGCATCTGCCCATCTCCGACTTGCTTGTGACTTTTGGACTTGGTCCCCTTGTTTCACAGGTACCCTCGACTGGAAATCCATCGTTGTTGCATTGCTGGTTTGTGTCTGTTCTGCAGAATTCCCCTATCACGACTTCTATGTCCTGTGGGGAACTTTAGTGCACTTTGCACTCACTTTTCAGGGTCTTGGGGTGGGCTATTTTCCTAACCCTCACTATTTTCTAATAGTCCCAGCGACCCTCTACAAGGTCACATAGGTTTGGGGTCCATTCGTGGTTCGCATTCCACTTTTGGAGTATATGGTTTGTGTTGCCCCTATCCCTATGTGTCCCCATTGCATCCTATTGTAACTATACATTGTTTGCACTGTTTTCTAAGACTATACTGCATATTTTTGGTATTGTGTACATATATCTTGTGTATATTTGCTATCCTCATACTGAGGGTACACTCTGGCATACTGTCATAAAAATAAAGTACCTTTATTTTTAGTATATCTGTGTATTGTGTTTTCTTATGATATTGTACAAGTGACACTAGTGGTACTGTAGGAGCTTCACTCGTCTCCTAGTTCAGCCTAAGCTGCTCTGCTAAGCTACCATTATCTATCAGCCTATGCTGCTAGACACCCTATACACTAATAAGGGATAACTGGGCCTGGTGCAAGGTGCAAGTACCCCTTGGTACTCACTACAAGCCAGTCCAGCCTCCTACATTGGTTGTGCAGCGGTGGGATAAGTGCGTTGAGACTACTTACCACTCTTGTCATTGTACTTTTCATAAGAGAAAAATATACAAAACAAGTTCAGTGTGTGTACACATAACTAAAAAGTTTTGCATTTCCTCTTTTCACTCTTCTCTAAGTGCTGAAAAGTACTTCTAAACTTTCTAAAAAGTTCTTAAAAGTATAAAAAGTTTTTTTTCTGTCTTTCTAAAAGCTCTAAAAACTTTTTCTCACTTTTTCTGTCACTTAAACTCTTTCTAACAATGCCTGGCACAGGCCAAAATGTTGATCTGTCCAAACTTGCATATGACCACCTTAGCTGGAAAGGAGCAAGGAGTCTCTGTATAGAAAGAGGTTTGAGTGTAGGGAAGAATCCTTCCTTGGAGTTGTTACTTAACATGCTTAGAGAACAGGATAAGGCCAAAAGGGCCCCATCTGTTGAAAAAGTAGCTAATGGTTCCCAATCTGATCCAGGGACTCCCCTAGGAAAAGATTCAGGAAAGAAACTTCCTAGCCTTCCCATTACTAGACAGTCTAGCATAGTTGGTAATGATGAAGAGTCACACCATACAGATAGTGTTGTCTCACATCATAGCAAGAGCATTCATTCTCACCACAGTAGAAGTGATGTTTCTGTCAGCCAAGCTGTTAGGGTGCCCTCTGTAAGGGACAGGTCTCCTTCTGTCCATTCTCACCACACTTCTGTTTCAAGGCATGTCCCTCCCACCCACCCTGATGACAGATTGTTAGAAAGGGAGCTCAATAGATTGAGAGTGGAACAAACCAGACTGAAGCTCAAGAAGCAACAGCTGGATTTGGATAGACAGACATTAGAAGTAGAGGAGAGACAGAAACTGGGTTTAGAAACCGATGGTGGCAGCAGCAGTATTCCCCATAGTCATCCTGCAAAAGAGCATGATTCCAGGAATCTGCACAAGATAGTTCCCCCTTACAAGGAGGGGGATGACATTAACAAGTGGTTTGCTGCACTTGAGAGGGCCTGTGCTGTACAGGATGTCCCTCAAAGGCAGTGGGCTGCTATCCTATGGCTATCATTTAGTGGAAAAGGTAGGGATAAGCTCCTTAGCGTGAAAGAAAATGAAGCCAATTATTACAAAGTTCTTAAGAATGCACTCCTGGATGGTTATGGCTTAACCACTGAACAATACAGGATAAAGTTCAGAGAGACCAAAAAGGAGTCTTCACAAGACTGGGTTCATTTCATTGACCATTCAGTGAAGGCCTTGGAGGGGTGGTTACATGGCAGTACAGTTACTGATTATGACAGCCTGTATAACTTGATCCTGAGAGAGCATATTCTTAATAATTGTGTGTCTGATTTGTTGCACCAGTACTTGGTGGACTCTGATCTGACCTCTCCCCAAGAATTGGGAAAGAAGGCAGACAAATAGGTCAGAACAAGGGTGAACAGAACAGTTCATACTGGGGGTGACAAAGATGGCAACAAGACGAAGGATGGTAAGTCTTCTGACAAGGGTGGGGACAAATCTACAAATGAGTCTTCATCAGGCCCACAAAAACACTCTGGTGGGGGTGGTGGGCCCAAATCCTCTTCTAATCAAAACAAGGAAAAGAAACCATGGTGCTATTTATGTAAAATAAAAGGCCATTGGACAACAGATCCCAGTTGTCCAAAGAAAAGCACCAAGCCTCCTACCACTACAACCCCTACTGCTACACCTAGTGTCCCTACCAATAGCAGTGGTGGTGGGAGCAAACCTACTAATAGCCAATCTAAGGGGGTAGCTGGGCTCACCTTTGGTAACTTAGTTGGGGTTGGTCTTGTTAGGGAGACCACAGAGGCTGAGTTAGTCTCTGAGGGGGCTATTGATTTAGCAACCTTAGTTGCTTGTCCCCTTAATATGGATAAGTACAAGCAGCTACCCCTAATAAATGGTGTTGAGGTTCAGGCCTACAGGGACACTGGTGCCAGTGTGACTATGGTCATAGAGAAACTGGTCCACCCTGAACAACACCTACTTGGTCACCAGTACCAAGTAACCGATGCTCACAACAACACACTTAGCCACCCCATGGCTGTTGTAAATCTCAACTGGGGGGGGGGTTACTGGTCCAAAGAAAGTTGTGGTAGCCTCAGATTTACCTGTAGACTGTCTAGTAGGAAATTATTTGGAGACATCAGCTTGGTCAGATGTGGAGTTGGAGGCCCATGCAGCAATGCTGGGCATCCCAGGGCATATTTTTGCTTTAACCAGGGCTCAGGCCAAAAAGCAAAAAGGACAGGGAAGCTTGGATCCTGGAACAATGGACCAAGCTCTCCCTCAAGCTAGGGCTAGTAGAAGTAAAGCACTTCCTACTATCCCTCCCTCTACAGTGGATTCAACTTCTGAGGAAGAAGAATTTCCACCCTGTGCAGAACCTACACCAGAGGAGCTGGAAGCAGACACTGCTGAGCTTTTGGGTGAAGGGGGGCCTGCCAGGGAGGAGCTGAGTGTGGCACAGCAAACCTGTCCCACATTAGAGGGTCTAAGACAGCAAGCTGTCAAACAGGCTAATGGGGATGTCAGTGACTCTCACAGAGTTTACTGGGAGGACAACCTCTTGTACACTGAGGCAAGGGATCCTAAACCTGGAGCTGCCAGGAGATTAGTGATTCCTCAGGAGTACAGAAAGTTCCTCCTAACTCTTGCTCTTGCTCACGACATTCCCCTAGCAGGACATCTGGGACAAATGAAAACTTGGGACAGGCTTGTTCCCTTGTTTCATTGGCCTAGAATGTCTGAGGACACAAAGGAATTTTTGTAAGTCCTGTGAAGCCAGTGGCAAGACAGGTGGCACACCAAAGGCACCCCTTATTCCACTGCCTGTGGTTGGGGTTCCCTTTGAAAGGGTAGGGGTTGACATAGTTGGCCCCCTTGACCCTCCTACTGCTTCAAGCAATAGGTTTATCTTGGTGGTAGTGGACAAGATATCCTGAAGCAATTCCTTTAAGGACCACTACAGCACCTGCAGTGGCAAAGGCCATCCTGGGAATATTTTCCAGGGTGGGCTTCCCAAAGGAAGTAGTATCAGACAGGGGACAGACAGGGGAAGCAATTTCATGTCTGCATACTTAAAGGCCATGTGGAAGGAGTGTGGTGTGACTTATAAGTTCACTACACCCTATCATCCACAAACAAATGGACTGGTGGGGAGATTTAACAAAACTCTCAAAGGCATGATTATGGGTCTCCCTGAAAAACTCCGCAGGAGATGGAATATCCTGTTACCATGCCTCCTTTTTGCCTACAGGGAGGTACCCCAGAAAGGAGTGGGCTTCAGCCCCTTTGAACTTCTTTTTGGACACCCTGTTAGGGGTCAACTAACACTTGTCAAGGAGGGTTGGGAACAACCTTTAAAAGCTCCAAAGCAAGATATTGTGGATTATGTACTTGGCCACAGATCAAGGATGGCTGAGTATATGAAAAAGGCCAGTAAAAACCTTCAGGCCAGCCAAGAGCTCCAGAAGCAATGGCATGACCAGAAGGCTGTTTTGGTTCAGTACCAACCAGGGCAGAAAGTGTGGGTCTTGGAGCCTGTGGCCCCAAGAGCACTCCAAGATAAATGGAGTGGACCCCACACAATTGTTGAGAAAAAGGGTGAAGTCACCTATTTAGGTGACTTAGGCACTGCCAGGAGTCCCCTTAGGGTGCTCCATGTCAACCGCCTGAAACCCTACTATGACAGGGCTAATCTCACCCTGCTCATGGCAACTGATGAGGGACAGGAAGAAGAAAGTGATCCTCTACCTGATCTCTTCTCTTCCACAGAACAAGATGCTCTAGTGGAAGGGGTAGTTTTGGCTGATTGTCTTACTGCTGAGCAGAAAGACCATTGCATAAATCTCCTAGGTCAGTTTTCTGAACTCTTCTCTACTGTGCCAGGTACCACTTCTTGGTGTGAGCACACTATAGATACTGGAGACAGCTTGCCTGTCAAAAGTAAGATCTATAGGCAGCCTGACCACGTCAGAGACTGCATGAAGCAAGAGGTGCAGAAAATGTTAGTACTGGGAGTGGTTGAGCACTCTGAAAGTCCATGGGCTTCTCCTGTGGTACTTGTACCAAAACCCCATTCCAAAGATGGAAAGAAGGAAATGCGTTTTTGTGTAGACTACAGAGGTCTCAACCAGGTAACCAAAACTGATGCTCACCCTATACCCAGGGCAGATGAGCTCATAGATACACTGGCATCTGCCAAGTATCTTAGCACTTTTGATTTGACTGCAGGGTATTGGCAGATCAAATTATCAGAAGATGCTAAACCTAAAACTGCATTTTCAACCATTGGAGGACATTACCAGTTCACCGTAATGCCTTTTGGATTGAAAAATGCACCTGCCACTTTTCAGAGGTTGGTGAACAAAGTCCTGCAAGGGCTGGAAGCTTTCAGTGCAGCATATTTAGACGATATAGCTGTCTTTAGCTCCAGCTGGGATGATCACCTGGTCCACCTATGGAAAGTTTTAGAGGCCCTGCAAAAAGCAGGCCTCACTATCAAGGCTTCAAAGTGCCAGATAGGGCAGGGTAAGGTGGTTTATCTGGGACACCTTGTTGGTGGGGAACAGATTGCACCACTTCAGGGGAAAATCCAAACAATTATTGATTGGGTTCCCCCTACTACTCAGACTCAGGTGAGAGCCTTTCTAGGCCTCACTGGGTATTACAGGAGGTTCATTAAGAACTATGGCTCCATGGCAGCCCCTCTTAATGACCTCACATCCAAGAAAATGCCTAAAAAGGTATTATGGACTGCAAACTGTCAGAAAGCTTTTGAGGAGCTGAAGCAGGCCATGTGCTCTGCACCTGTCCTGAAAAGCCCTTGTTACTCTAAAAAATTCTATGTCCAAACTGATGCATCTGAATTAGGAGTTGGGGCAGTCCTATCACAACTTAATTCTGAGGGCCAGGATCAACCTGTTGCTTTTATTAGTAGGAGGTTGACCCCTAGAGAAAAGCGTTGGTCTGCCATTGAGAGGGAGGCCTTTGCTGTGGTCTGGGCACTGAAGAAGTTGAGGCCATACCTGTTTGGCACTCACTTCATTGTTCAGACAGACCACAAACCTCTACTTTGGCTAAAACAAATGAAAGGTGAAAATCCTAAATTGTTGAGGTGGTCCATATCCCTACAGGGAATGGACTATACAGTGGAACATAGACCTGGGAGTAGCCACTCCAATCCAGATGGACTCTCCAGATATTTCCACTTAGACAATGAAGACCCATCAGGGAATGACTATTCTTATTGTCCTTCGTTTGGGGGGGGGGGGGTTGTGTAGGAAAGTACCATCTTGCCTGGCATATTACCCCCATTTTTCACTGTATATATGTTGTTTTAGTTGCATGTGTCACTGGGACCCTGTCAGCTAGGGCCCCAGTGCTCATAAGTGTGCCTGAATGTGTTACCTGTGTAGTGACTAACTGTCTCACTGAGGCTCTGCTAATCCGAACCTCAGTGGTTATGCTCTCTCATTTTCTTTCAAATTGTCACTAACAGGCTAGTGACCAATTTTACCAATTTACATTGGCTTACTGGAACACCCTTATAATTCCCTAGTATATGGTACTGAGGTACCCAGGGTATTGGGGTTCCAGGAGATCCCTATGGGTGGCAGCATTTCTTTTGCCACCCATAGGGAACTCTGACAATTCTTACACAGGCATGCCACTGCAGCCTGAGTGAAATAACGTCCACGTTATTTCACAGCCATTTTACACTGCACTTAAGTAACTTATAAGTCACCTATATGTCTAACCTTTACCTGGTAAAGGTTAGGTGCAAAGTAACTTAGTGTGAGGGCACCCTGGCACTAGCCAAGGAGCCCCCACATTGTTCAGGGCCAATTCCCCGGACTTTGTGAGTGCCGGGACACCATTACATGCGTGCACTACATATAGGTCACTACCTATATGTAGCTTCACAATAGTAACTCCTGGCATAGTTGGCACAATCCCATGATCCCAGTGGTCTGTAGCACAGACCCTGGTACTGCCAAACTGCCTTTCCTGGGGTTTCACTGCAGCTGCTGCTGCTGCCAACCCCTCAGACAGGTTTCTGCCCTCCTGGGGTCAAGCCAGGCTTGTCCCAGGATGGCAGAACAAAGGACTTCCTCTGAGAGAGGGTGTTTGTAGGAGGCTGGACTGGCTTGTAGTGAGTACCAAGGGGTACTTGCACCTTGCACCAGGCCCAGTTATCCCTTATTAGTGTATAGGGTGTCTAGCAGCTTAGGCTGATAGATAATGGTAGCTTAGCAAAGCAGCTCAGGCTGAACTAGGAGACGTGTGAAGCTACTACAGTACCACTTAGTGTCATATGCACAATATCATAAGAAAACACAATACACAGTTATACTAAAAATAAAGGTACTTTATTTTTATGACAATATGCCAAAGTATCTTAGAGTGTACCCTCAGTGAGAGGATAGGAAATATACACAAGATATATATACACAATAGCAAAAATATGCAGTATAGTCTTAGAAAACAGTGCAAACAATGTATAGTTACAATAGGATGCAATGGGGAAACATAGGGATAGGGGCAACACAAACCATATACTCCAAAAGTGGAATGCGAACCACGAATGGACCCCAAACCTATTTGACCTTGTAGAGGGTCGCTGGGACTATTAGAAAATAGTGAGAGTTAGAAAAATAACCCTCCCCAAGACCCTGAAAAGTGAGTGCAAAGTGCACCAAAGTTCCCCTAAGGACAAAATAGTCGTGTTAGAGGGAAAATGCAAGGAAAACACAAATCAGCAATGCAACAACGATGGATTCCTGACTGAGGGTACCTGTGGAACAAGGGGACCAAGTCCAAAAGTCACAAGCAGCTCGGAGATGGGCAGATGCCCAAGAAATGCCAGCGGTTGGTGCAAAGAAGCTCTTACTAGGCTGAAGAACTGTGAATACTGCAGGAACGACAAGGGCTAGAGACTTCCCCTTTGGAGGATGGATCCCCCACGCCTTGGAGAGTCGTGCAGAAGTGTTTTCCCGCCGGATGGACGCCAACAAGCCTTGCTACACGCAAATCGTGCGTTTGGCGTTTTTGGACGCTGCTGGGGCCCAGGAGGGACCAGGAGGTCGCAAATTGGACCTGCAGAGAGAGGGGACGTCGAGGAAGACAAAGAGCCCTCACTGAAGCAGGTAGCACCCGGAGAAGTGCCAGAAACAGGCACTACGAGGATGCGTGAAATGGTGCTCGCCGAAGTTGCACAAAGGAGTCCCACGTCGCCGGAGACCAACTTAGAAAGTCGTGCAATGCAGGTTAGAGTGCCGTGGACCCAGGCTTGGCTGTGCACGAAGGATTTCCGCCGGAAGTGCACAGGGGCCGGAGTAGCTGCAAAGTCGCGGTTCCCAGCAATGCAGCCCAGCGAGGTGAGGCAAGGACTTACCTCCACCAAACTTGGGCTGAAGAGTCACTGGACTGTGGGGGTCACTTGGACGGTGTCGCTGGATTCGAGGGACCTCGCTCGTCGGGCTGAGAGGAGACCCAAGGGACCGGTAATGCAGCTTTTTGGTGCCTGCGGTTGCAGGGGGAAGATTCCGTCGACCCACAGGAGATTTCTTCGGAGCTTCTGGTGCAGAGAGGAGGCAGACTACCCCCACAGCATGCACAAGCAGGAAAACAGTCGAGAAGGCGGCAGGATCAGCGTTACAGAGTTGCAGTAGTCGTCTTTGCTACTATGTTGCAGGTTTGCAGGCTTCCAGCGCGGTCAGCGGTCGATTCCTTATCAGAAGGTGAAGAGAGAGATGCAGAGGAACTCGGCTGAGCTCATGCATTCGTTATCTAAAGTTTCCCCAGAGACAGAGACCCTAAATAGCCAGAAAAGAGGGTTTGGCTACCTAGGAGAGAGGAAAGGCTACTAACACCTGAAGGAGCCTATCACAAGGAGTCTCTGACGTCACCTGGTGGCACTGGCCACTCAGAGCAGTCCAGTGTGCCAGCAGCACCTCTGTTTCCAAGATGGCAGAGGTCTGGAGCACACTGGAGGAGCTCTGGACACCTCCCAGGGGAGGTGCAGGTCAGGGGAGTGGTCACTCCCCTTTCCTTTGTCCAGTTTCGCGCCAGAGCAGGGGCTAAAGGGTCCCTGAACCGGTGTAGACTGGCTTATGCAGAATTGGGCACCTCTGTGCCCAACAAAGCATTTCCAGAGGCTGGGGGAGGCTACTCCTCCCCTGCCTTCACACCATTTTCCAAAGGGAGAGGGTGTCACACCCTCTCTCAGAGGAAGTTCTTTGTTCTGCCATCCTGGGCCAGGCCTGGCTGGACCCCAGGAGGGCAGCTGCCTGTCTGAGGGGTTGGCAGCAGCAGCAGCTGCAGTGAAACCCCAGGAAGGGCAGTTTGGCAGTACCAGGGTCTGTGCTACAGACCACTGGGATCATGGAATTGTACCAACAATGCCAGGATGGCATAGAGGGGGCAATTCCATGATCATAGACATGTTACATGGCCATATTCGGAGTTACCATGGTGAAGCTACATATAGGTAGTGACCTATATGTAGTGCACGCGTGTAATGGTGTCCCCGCACTCACAAAGTTCAGGGAATTGGCTCTGAACAATGTGGGGGCACCTTGGCTAGTGCCAGGGTGCCCTCACACTAAGTAACTTTGCACCTAACCTTTACCAGGTAAAGGTTAGACATATAGGTGACTTATAAGTTACTTAAGTGCAGTGTAAAATGGCTGTGAAATAACGTGGACGTTATTTCACTCAGGCTGCAGTGGCAGGCCTGTGTAAGAATTGTCAGAGCTCCCTATGGGTGGCAAAAGAAATGCTGCAGCCCATAGGGATCTCCTGGAACCCCAATACCCTGGGTACCTCAGTACCATATACTAGGGAATTATAAGGGTGTTCCAGTAAGCCAATGTAAATTGGTCAAAATGGTCACTAGCCTGTCAGTGACAATTTGAAAGTAATGAGAGAGCATAACCACTGAGGTTCTGGTTAGCAGAGCCTCAGTGAGACAGTTAGGCACCACACAGGGAACATATACATGCACACCTATGAGCACTGGGGCCCTGTGTGACAGGGTCCCAGTGACGCATACATATAGGCCACAAACTTATGAGCACTGGGGTCCTGACCAGCAGGATCCCAGTGACACATAACAAACATACTGAAAACATAGTGTTTTCACTATGAGCACTGAGGCCTGGCTATCAGGATCCCAGTGAGACAGTGAAAACAGTGACAAACACTCTGACATACACTCACAAACAGGCCAAAAGTGGGGGTAACAAGGCAAGAAAGAGGCTACCTTCTCACACAACCCCCCCCCAAACGAAGGACAATAAGGCTAACCTTGGCCAGTTGAGACTTTATTGTCTAAGTGGTGATAAGTAGAGAGTAGCTCTGCAATAGACTGGTTACTCCCTTTATCATCCACTATATGGTTACTTCCCTGTGGGGATGTAAACCACCCTGTTTGAAGTTTTTTAGCTAACCAACAATGTGAAGATGTATTTTCAGAGTTTCTATCAGTAAGTTTTAGTTTAGAGCAGTGGGAATTATCCACTGAACCTATTTGTAATGATGGAAATGCCAGACAGGGATGCTGTCTCAGTAAAGCCATAGCTGGGCAAAAACTTTGTCCATTTGGCTGGAAGAGAGAACAGGGATGCTGTTTCTCTTGAGTTGGAGCAGGGCAGGGATGCTGTCCTATGAGCTCCACACTAGGGCAGGGATGCTGTCCTAAGTGTTGTGAGGTAGTGCAGGGTTTCTGCACTAAAGTTTCTCTGGGAGGGTTGGAGGGATGCTCCATGTTAACTAAAATGGTGCTGTTTTTCTCACCAATGTTAGTTATCCCACAGAGAGGTACTTCCACCTCAGGGAGTCCAGCTTTTCCAGCTGATGATTCCCTTGGAACAGGTGCCACCCCAGGAGAGGTTTCTCCCACCACAGGAATAGTATCCTGAATGGTAGGGTGGTTAGGGGATACTGTGATACCCTTTTTACCTGTTGATGGAGAGGGATCCTGAGTTTTCAGGCCTTCTCTCCTTTGCTTTTTCATTTCATTTGAAATGAGAGGGAACAATTCCTCAGGGATGCCCAGCATGGCTGCATGGGCATAAAACTCTACATCAGCCCAACCTGAGGCCTCTAGGTCATTACCTAAGAGACAGACTACAGGTAAGCTAGGTGATACCACCACCTGCTTAGGGCCAGTAACTCCACCCCAACTAAACTGAATTATAGCTAAGGGAAGAAACTTAGTGGAGTTATGGACATCAATAATCTTATACTGTTGTCCAATGATGTGTTGTTCAGGAGGCACTAGGTTTTCAGTCACCAAAGTGAAACTGGCACCTGTGTCCCTGTAGGCCAAGGCCTCAACACCATTTATTGAAACTGTCTGCCTGTACTTATCCATTGTAAGGGGACAAGCAGCCAGTGTGGCAAGGCCAATGCCACTAGGTGTGACAGAAACTGTCTTGGGACTGATTACATCAGTTTCCACTATGGACCCATAAGTGAACCCAACTACACCCTTTGCTTGACTGTTGCCAGCAGTCCCACCACTAGTACCACTACTGCTAGGGGCACTAGAGCTTGATGTATTAGTGGTGGTAGGCTCAGGGGGTTTACCTGGACAGGACTTATCCCCTGGCCTATGGCCTCTGTTTTTACACACAAAGCACCAAGGCTTTTTAATGTGTGCATGTTGGGAAGAAGAGGAAGAATTTGTTTTATCCCCACCCTCTGAAGAGTGTTTAAGATTTGAAGTGGGATCTTTGGTTTTACCATTATCCCCATGCTTATCTTGAGATTTTTCACCATCTTTCTTCTTATTGCCATCTTTGTCACCCCCTGTATGAACTTTTCTGTTCACCCTTGTTCTGACCCATTTGTCTGCCTTCTTTCCCAATTCTTGGGGAGAGGTCAGATCAGAGTCTACCAGGTACTGGTGCAACAAATCAGACACACAATTATTAAGTATATGCTCTCTCAGGATTGTGTTATACAGGCTTTCATAATCAGTAACTTTACTGCCATGTAACCACCCCTCCAAGGCCTTCACTGAATGGTCAATGAAATCAACCCAGTCTTGTGAAGACTCCTTTTTGGTCTCTCTGAACTTTATCCTGTACTGTTCAGTGGTTAAGCCATAACCATCCAGGAGTGCATTCTTAAGAACTGTAAAATTATTGGCATCATTTTCTTTCACTGTAAGGAGCCTATCCCTACCTTTTCCACTAAATGATAGCCATAGGATAGCAGCCCACTGCTTTTGAGGGACATCCTGTACAGCACAGGCCCTCTCAAGTGCAGCAAACCACTTGTTAATGTCATCCCCCTCCTTATAAGGGGGAACTATCTTGTGCAGATTCCTGGAATCATGCTCTTTTGCAGGATGACTATGGGGAATACTGCTGCTGCCACCATGGGTATCTAAACCCAACTTCTGTCTTTCCCTCTCTATTTCTAAAGACTGTCTATCCAAATCCAGCTGTTGCTTCTTGAGCTTCAGTCTGGTTTGTTCCACTCTCAATCTATTGAGCTCCCTTTCTAACAATCTGTCATCAGGGTGGGTGGGAGGGACATTTCTAGATACAGAGGTATGATGGGAATGAACAGAAGGAGACCTGTCCCTTACAAGGGGCACCCTAACAGCTTGGCTACCAGCATAATGTGAGAGCACATCATCAGTATGATGTGATTCAACCTCTGTACCAACTATGCTAGACTGTCTAGTAATGGGCAGGCTGAGAAGTTTCTTTCCTGAACCTTTTCCTGGGGGAGTCCCTGGATCAGATTGAGAACCATTAGCTACTTTTTCTACAGATTGGGCACTTATGGCCTTATCCTGTACTCTAAGCATATTAATTAACAGTTCTAAGGAAGGATTCTTCCCTACACTCAAACCTCTCTCTATGCAGAGACTCCTTGCTCCTTTCCAGCTAAGGTGATCATATGCAAGTTTGGACAGTTCAACATTTTTTCCTGTGCCAGACATTTTTTTTAGAGAGAGTTGAAGTGATAGAAAAAGAGAAAAAAGTTTTCAGAACTTTTTGGAAAGACAGAAAAAACTTTTTAAACTTTTAAGAACTTTTTGAAAGTTTAGAAGTACTTTTCAGCACTTAGAAAAGAGTGAAAAGAGGAAATGCAAAACTTTTTGGCTATGTGTATATACACTGACCTTGTTTTGTATATTTTTCTCTCATGAAAAGTACAATGACAAGAGTGGTAAGTAGTCTCAAGCACTTATCCCACCACTGCACAACCAATGTAGGAGGCTGGACTGGCTTGTAGTGAGTACCAAGGGGTACTTGCACCTTGCACCAGGCCCAGTTATCCCTTATTAGTGTATAGGGTGTCTAGCAGCTTAGGCTGATAGATAATGGTAGCTTAGCAAAGCAGCTCAGGCTGAACTAGGAGACGTGTGAAGCTACTACAGTACCACTTAGTGTCATATGCACAATATCATAAGAAAACACAATACACAGTTATACTAAAAATAAAGGTACTTTATTTTTATGACAATATGCCAAAGTATCTTAGAGTGTACCCTCAGTGAGAGGATAGGAAATATACACAAGATATATATACACAATAGCAAAAATATGCAGTATAGTCTTAGAAAACAGTGCAAACAATGTATAGTTACAATAGGATGCAATGGGGAAACATAGGGATAGGGGCAACACAAACCATATACTCCAAAAGTGGAATGCGAACCACGAATGGACCCCAAACCTATTTGACCTTGTAGAGGGTCGCTGGGACTATTAGAAAATAGTGAGAGTTAGAAAAATAACCCTCCCCAAGACCCTGAAAAGTGAGTGCAAAGTGCACCAAAGTTCCCCTAAGGACAAAATAGTCGTGTTAGAGGGAAAATGCAAGGAAAACACAAATCAGCAATGCAACAACGATGGATTCCTGACTGAGGGTACCTGTGGAACAAGGGGACCAAGTCCAAAAGTCACAAGCAGCTCGGAGATGGGCAGATGCCCAAGAAATGCCAGCGGTTGGTGCAAAGAAGCTCTTACTAGGCTGAAGAACTGTGAATACTGCAGGAACGACAAGGGCTAGAGACTTCCCCTTTGGAGGATGGATCCCCCACGCCTTGGAGAGTCGTGCAGAAGTGTTTTCCCGCCGGATGGACGCCAGCAAGCCTTGCTACACGCAAATCGTGCGTTTGGCGTTTTTGGACGCTGCTGGGGCCCAGGAGGGACCAGGAGGTCGCAAATTGGACCTGCAGAGAGAGGGGACGTCGAGGAAGACAAAGAGCCCTCACTGAAGCAGGTAGCACCCGGAGAAGTGCCAGAAACAGGCACTACGAGGATGCGTGAAACGGTGCTCGCCGAAGTTGCACAAAGGAGTCCCACGTCGCCGGAGACCAACTTAGAAAGTCGTGCAATGCAGGTTAGAGTGCCGTGGACCCAGGCTTGGCTGTGCACGAAGGATTTCCGCCGGAAGTGCACAGGGGCCGGAGTAGCTGCAAAGTCACGGTTCCCAGCAATGCAGCCCAGCGAGGTGAGGCAAGGACTTACCTCCACCAAACTTGGGCTGAAGAGTCACTGGACTGTGGGGGTCACTTGGACAGTGTCGCTGGATTCGAGGGACCTCGCTCGTCGTGCTGAGAGGAGACCCAAGGGACCGGTAATGCAGCTTTTTGGTGCCTGCGGTTGCAGGGGGAAGATTCCGTCGACCCACGGGAGATTTCTTCGGAGCTTCTGGTGCAGAGAGGAGGCAGACTACCCCCACAGCATGCACAAGCAGGAAAACAGTCGAGAAGGCGGCAGGATCAGCGTTACAGAGTTGCAGTAGTCGTCTTTGCTACTATGTTGCAGGTTTGCAGGCTTCCAGCGCGGTCAGCGGTCGATTCCTTATCAGAAGGTGAAGAGAGAGATGCAGAGGAACTCGGCTGAGCTCATGCATTCGTTATCTAAAGTTTCCCCAGAGACAGAGACCCTAAATAGCCAGAAAAGAGGGTTTGGCTACCTAGGAGAGAGGAAAGGCTACTAACACCTGAAGGAGCCTATCACAAGGAGTCTCTGACGTCACCTGGTGGCACTGGCCACTCAGAGCAGTCCAGTGTTCCAGCAGCACCTCTGTTTCCAAGATGGCAGAGGTCTGGAGCACACTGGAGGAGCTATGGACACCTCCCAGGGGAGGTGCAGGTCAGGGGAGTGGTCACTCCCCTTTCCTTTGTCCAGTTTCGCGCCAGAGCAGGGGCTAAGGGGTCCCTGAACCGGTGTAGACTGGCTTATGCAGAATTGGGCACCTCTGTGCCCAACAAAGCATTTCCAGAGGCTGGGGGAGGCTACTCCTCCCCTGCCTTCACACCATTTTCCAAAGGGAGAGGGTGTCACACCCTCTCTCAGAGGAAGTTCTTTGTTCTGCCATCCTGGGCCAGGCCTGGCTGGACCCCAGGAGGGCAGCTGCCTGTCTGAGGGGTTGGCAGCAGCAGCAGCTGCAGTGAAACCCCAGGAAGGGCAGTTTGGCAGTACCAGGGTCTGTGCTACAGACCACTGGGATCATGGAATTGTACCAACAATGCCAGGATGGCATAGAGGGGGCAATTCCATGATCATAGACATGTTACATGGCCATATTCGGAGTTACCATGGTGAAGCTACATATAGGTAGTGACCTATATGTAGTGCACGCGTGTAATGGTGTCCCCGCACTCACAAAGTTCAGGGAATTGGCTCTGAACAATGTGGGGGCACCTTGGCTAGTGCCAGGGTGCCCTCACACTAAGTAACTTTGCACCTAACCTTTACCAGGTAAAGGTTAGACATATAGGTGACTTATAAGTTACTTAAGTGCAGTGTAAAATGGCTGTGAAATAACGTGGACGTTATTTCACTCAGGCTGCAGTGGCAGGCCTGTGTAAGAATTGTCAGAGCTCCCTATGGGTGGCAAAAGAAATGCTGCAGCCCATAGGGATCTCCTGGAACCCCAATACCCTGGGTACCTCAGTACCATATACTAGGGAATTATAAGGGTGTTCCAGTAAGCCAATGTAAATTGGTAAAAATGGTCACTAGCCTGTCAGTGACAATTTGAAAGTAATGAGAGAGCATAACCACTGAGGTTCTGGTTAGCAGAGCCTCAGTGAGACAGTTAGGCACCACACAGGGAACATATACATGCACACCTATGAGCACTGGGGCCCTGTGTGACAGGGTCCCAGTGACGCATACATATAGGCCACAAACTTATGAGCACTGGGGTCCTGACCAGCAGGATCCCAGTGACACATAACAAACATACTGAAAACATAGTGTTTTCACTATGAGCACTGAGGCCTGGCTATCAGGATCCCAGTGAGACAGTGAAAACAGTGACAAACACTCTGACATACACTCACAAACAGGCCAAAAGTGGGGGTAACAAGGCAAGAAAGAGGCTACCTTCTCACAGTGTTACACCCTCTCCCTTTGGAAAATGGTGTGAAGGCAGGGGAGGAGTAGCCTCCCCCAGCCTCTGGAAATGCTTTCATGGGCACATTTGGTGCCCATTTCTGCATAAGCCAGTCTACACCGGTTCAGGGACCCCTTAGCCCTGCTCTGGCGCGAAACTGGACAAAGGAAAGGGGAGTGACCACTCCCCTGACCTGCACCTCCCCTGGGAGGTGTCCAGAGCTCCTCCAGTGTGCTCCAGACCTCTGCCATCTTGGAAACAGAGGTGCTGCTGGCACACTGGACTGCTCTGAGTGGCCAGTGCCACCAGGTGACGTCAGAGACTCCTTCTGATAGGCTACTTCAGGTGTTGCTAGCCTATCCTCTCTCCTAGGTAGCCAAACCATATTTTCTGGCTATTTAGGGTCTCTGTCTCTGGGGAATCTTTAGATAACGAATGCATGAGCTCATCAGAGTTCCTCTGCATCTCTCTCTTCACCTTCTGCCAAGGAATCAACTGCTGACCGCGCTGGAAGCCTGCAAAACTGCAACAAAGTAGCTAAGACGACTACTGCAACTCTGTAACGCTGATCCTGCCGCCTTCTCGACTGTTTTCCTGGTGGTGCATGCTGTGGGGGTAGTCTGCCTCCTGTCTGCACAAGAAGCTCCGAAGAAATCTCCCGTGGGTCGACGGAATCTTCCCTCTGCAACCGCAGGCACCAAAGAACTGCATCACCGGTCCCCTGGGTCTCCTCTCAGCACGACGAGCGAGGTCCCTTGAATCCAGCAACTGTGTCCAAGTGACTCCCACAGTCCAGTGACTCTTCAGTCCAAATTTGGTAGAGGTAAGTCCTTGACTCCCCACGCCAGACTGCATTGCTGGGAACCGCGACTTTTGCAGCTACTCCGGCCTCTGTGCACTTCCGGCGGAAATCCTTTGTGCACAGCCAAGCCTGGGTCCACGGCACTCTAACCTGCATTGCACGACTTTCTAAGTTGGTCTCCGGCGACGTGGGACTCCTTTGTGTAACTTCGGGTGAGCACCGTTTCACGCATTCTCGTAGTGCCTGTTTCTGGCACTTCTCCGGGTGCTTCCTGCTTCTGAGAGGGCTCCTTGTCTTGCTCGACGTCCCCTCTGTCTCCTGACGCAATTTGCGACATCCTTGTCCCTCCTGGGCCACAGCAGCATCCAAAAACGCTAACCGCACGATTTGCAGCTAGCAAGGCTTGTTGGATGTCTTTCGGCGGGAAAACACTTCTGCATGACTCTCCACGGCGTGAGGGATCCGTCCTCCAAAGGGGAAGTCTCTAACCCTTGTCGTTCCTGCAGAAACCTAAGCTTCTCCTGTCCAGTAGAAGCTTCTTTGCACCCAAAGCTGGCATTTCCTGGGCATCTGCCCATCTCCGACTTGCTTGTGACTTTTGGACTTGGTCCCCTTGTTCCACAGGTACCCTCGACTGGAAATCCATCGTTGTTGCATTGCTCGTTTGTGTCTTTCCTGCAGAATTCCCCTATCACGACTTCTATGTCCTGTGGGGAACTTTAGTGCACTTTGCACTCACTTTTCAGGGTCTTGGGGTGGGCTATTTTCCTAACCCTCACTATTTTCTAATAGTCCCAGCAACCCTCTACAAGGTCACATAGGTTTGGGGTCCATTCGTGGTTCGCATTCCACTTTTGGAGTATATGGTTTGTGTTGCCCCTATCCCAATGTGTCCCCATTGCATCCTATTGTAACTATACATTGTTTGCACTGTTTTCTAAGACTATACTGCATATTTTTGGGTATTGTGTACATATATCTTGTGTATATTTGCTATCCTCATACTGAGGGTACACTCTGAGATACTTTGGCATATTGTCATAAAAATAAAGTACCTTTATTTTTAGTATATCTGTGTATTGTGTTTTCTTATGATATTGTGCAAGTGACACTAGTGGTACTGTAGGAGCTTCACTCGTCTCCTAGTTCAGCCTAAGCTGCTCTGCTAAGCTACCATTATCTATCAGCCTAAGCTGCTAGACACCCTATACACTAATAAGGGATACCTGGGCCTGGTGCAAGGTGTAAATACCCCTTGGTACTCACTACAAGCCAGTCCAGCCTCCTACACTTACCATAACACACCATGCTGCAGCATTTAGTGCACAGAAAGGTAGAAACTTGCATGATTTGGACCACGTAATTTTCATTGGAAAGTCTAAAGAGGGTCTAAGATACATTAGCCTTCTAAAGATGGATCAACTATCAAGAGATGCATTTGATATTGTAAAGCTATTGTTCACAATGACATGATCACCTAGCCAATTATTTGTTAAACAATCATACTGCTCAGGAATTACAAGGGGAATCAGATGCCAAATGTCCCCAGTAATTCCACATATCTCAGAGTAATCACCATTAACTTCACTGACTCAACCAGCAGTTACTTGTACCACTGATATTGGTGACTTAGCAGGAGGAAATACAGACAGAAGCATATAGAGGCCTATATTAGATCAAATAAAAGTAGGCAAATATATCACCCAATCCTGTTTACTGCAATACAACTAACCCAGCTTGACATTCAGACCATCGTGTACATAACCCTACAGACCACAGCACCACCTAATCTTGAAAACCCCTTGAACTAGTAAGTTGTTCTATATGATACAGTATGTTATGATACAAGGGACCATCTCTGACCTGCAGGTGCCCCAGTTCTATCTATGCACATGTCCCTACAACCTACAGAAAAACAGACACTGTTTTAAGTGCCATGGACCTTGTCCTATCGGTTTCACCACTACCCACCACACCTGATTTACACATTACCTTCTCCTCTACAACCTGTCTTCCTCCCCTCCTAAGCAGCAGACCTTGACTGACACACAAATCCCCTTGTATTCTGTACACCGAAACATCACGCAGACCCTGCTCAATGTTTAAAATGTTTAGTATGCATTAGTATGAAAAATGCACACTGTTTCTGTCACTCTCAATGATTAACACCCCACTTGCATCGGACACTTTGAGGACGATGAGTAGCACAAAGCTTGGATTGAAATCCCAGATTCTGCCACTAATTCCTCAGAGTTCCGGAGCCCAGAATTTCAATGTCCACCCAGAGGTTTAATTGGTGGGGGGAGTATTTTTTCGTCAGGATACACTTGCTCCGCCCTACTTGATCAGGGTTAGAGTTGAGCTATGAAGAATTTTAGGCATGACATCTAACAAGAACAGACTCATGATGCAATACTGGCAGACTGCCATGGACAGGGATGTGGAAAGGGTTGTTAGAGGTGGTGGAACACCTTCATGGGAGGGGTATTCGCCTGATAATCTATCTAGATGAAATGATTATCCTGGCACAAGATCAGTCCCTGTTGCTGATTCACATGCATTGGGTGGGTTCTCTCCTTCAGGACCTAGAATTTGTGATCAATTACAAGAAGTCATCCATGATACCGTCTCAGCAAATGGAATTCTTGGGATCCCAGGTGGATTCAGTGAAAGCTCAATTGTTATTTCCTTCCCAGAAAAAAAAGTTGATCAAGAGGGAACTGAGAGTGACATTATCGAATCAGACAGTAGAGATCCCTAGCACGGATTGTGGGTCTTCTTGCTTCATCAATTCAAGCAGTTTTCCCAGGGCCTCTGCATTACAGGGCATTACAGAGACTGAAGATTCACTACCTTCAACAGGGCTTTTCGGACGATCATCTGGTTCCGCTCCCTCTCGAACCCCGAGAGGAACTCCAGTGGTGGCTTTCTCATATGGAAGCCTGGAACGGCAGAGCCATTTTTGGAGGGTCACCAGAGTTTGTGACAAGGTCAGATGCGAGTCGTTGGGGCTGTGGAGCGAGGTGCAGACAGTTTTCGACAGGAGGTCGATGGTCTTCAGAGGAGCTTTAGCTTCACATCAATTGTCTGGAACTTCTAGCGGGTTCGTTCGCCATCAGATCCCTCTCCCCGCTCAAGAGCACTTGTTGCATTCTCCTGAGGATGGACAATGTGTCCGCGGTGGGATACATAATTCATTTGGGAGGGACCAGGTCACGCCTTTTGACGAAGATTGTCAGAGATTTTTGGCATCTATGTCTAGCTCAGAAGATCATGGTGATAGCGGAATTTCTTTCGGGCAAGGACAATCTGGTGGCAGATTGGAATTCCCAGTTTCTGAAGGATTCCAGCGATAGGATACTTCACCCTTCTGTGTTTCAGAAAATCATGTCTTTGATGGGTCTGTGTCAGGTGGACCTGTTTGCATCTCATCTCAATTTTCAGATTCCAAACTTTTTCAGCTGGAGATCGGATCCGTCGGCATTGGCAACAGACGCATTTTTACAGGATGGGTCAATACAAATGAATTATGCTTTTCCCCCGTTTGCCATGATCCCAAGATTAGCGGCGCTCACGCGACGCCAAGCAGCATCTGTGGTTCTCATCACGCCGGTGTGGAAGAGTCAAAAGTGGTTTCCATCTCTTCTAGAACTCTCTATTGCTCTACCTCTGCAGCTCCTGGTATTTCCTCAGCTCCTTCTGGATTCTGTGGGATCTCCTCATCCCCTTCTGCTATCAGAGCATCTCATGGCCTGGAATATATTGGGAGACATTCACAAGTGCAAGGCCTTTCGTCTTCAGCTACCTCTTTTATACGACAAGCTTGGGCTCTGTCCACCCACAAAAGATACTCTCTGGCATGGAAAAAGTGGGTGGGTTGGTGCCTTCCAAGGGAAGTGGATTCAGTGGGATCCGAGATCAAAAACACTATAAACTTTTTGTCCGAATGCGCTGAATCAGGCTTGTGTTACAGGTCAGTAAATAACTTTAGACCAGCTATTTCTGCAGGACATTCATTGATAAATAATAAACCAGTAGGTCAACATCCCTTAGTATGTAAATTGCTTAAAGGTATCAGGCTGGCGAATTCACCCAAACCACGTTACTTACAGCTGTGGGATGTAAATATTGTGCTATCCTTCTTGAGCAATTGGCCTGACAATCATTTGTTATCAATGAAACAATTATCGGCCAAATTGACCATGTTGTTATGTTTGATCTCATGTCGCAGAGTTTCAGATGTGAAAGCCTTAGATCTAGCAGGTAGGTTATTCTCTCCTTATGGACTTTCTTTTCTTATATCTAAAGGTACAAAATGCATGTCTACTTCTGTTCATTATCCTGCTTTTCCTCATAATGCAAATCGCTGTGTGGTTAAGTGAATAAAGGTTTATGAGGAACGCACTGCTAGTTATAGAACCGATCCTCTTGGACCTCTTCTGCTATCCATTCAAAAACCTTTCCAACCGGTTTCAGCTGCCACTTGGCACGCTGGGTTCGGTGGGTGATGTCAGAAGCAGGCACTGATATGTCCTTATATGGTGCTCATTCCACCAGAGGTGCTATGGCATCCAAAGCTTTTCTTATGGGTTCTAGGCTAGAAAATATTCTTAGAGCTGCCAATTGGTCTAGTGACTCCATGTTTAAAATGTTTCTATTAAGCACACGGAGGCGAGGATTATCCCACCCAGTAAATAACATTAATTGCATACTTTGCATTGTTATGAAGGTATTTTTACCCACCCTTGAGTTTACCAGTTGTATTAGATTTGAGTCTCATAATTGTTTTCTCTTTCAGAAACAGATTCCAAACAGGGGTAAAGTTTTGTGGATCTTCTGAGTTCGTTTTTGGCAGACATTACAATAAGTCTGATGATTTCAAGCCGTCCAGGAGAGTCTTTTCCGGATATGGTCCGAGAGTGGTATTGAATTTTTACAAAGAAAGAGGAAGTCAGATTGTGCCTCTCCAGTTTATAGACTGTGTTGGACTGCTATTGGTGGTTTATGAGAGGCGTGGTTCAAAGCCTCATTTAGTGCGTGTTTACTGTTTTTTTACCGGCTGCTGTTTTTTTGAGTAGTAAAGATTGAGAAGCATAATCCTCGCCTCCGTGTCCTTAATAGAATCTAAAATTCTTAACGCAAAGCTAGAAAATGTTGTATTCATCAAGATACCAGGAATAGCGGAAGTGACATCACTTGCCCTTTGCCCTGGTGCTAACACAGGAAGTGACAACATACGAGTGTTGTCACTTAATTCTCCCAGGAAGTGTCGTAGGTGACGCTGATGACATCACAATAATTGATGCTGTTGAAGTTAACACCCCAAGGGGCACAACAGCTAACAACACAGATCAACGTCTCTGCACCAGCCCCTCCTTCTGCCCCTCTGCCTTTGAAACAGCCCCTTCCCCTTAGGCACCCCCCCCCCACACACACACACACTTTGCCCCAGCCCCTCCTCCTCTCCCACCTCCCCAACCACCCCGGGCCTCCTCCCCATTTCAGTGGCCGCCTCCTCCCCTCCTGCACCGGCTCCTCCTCCTCCCCCACCCCAGGCCCTCCTACCCCCGTTGCAGTGTCCCCCCCTCTTCCCTCTGCCTCGGGCCCCCCCAAGACTCACCTCAGTCTGGTCTGGAAATCTCCTCTTCACCCTCTGCGAGGAACTGCTGAACAGATTCCCTTCCGGGTTTATTTATTTATTTATTTAATGCGTCTTTATATAGCGCGGACTATACCCGAGGGTGTCAGAGCGCTTCACAATAGGCAAAGTAGAGATACAAGAGGAGAAGAATTACAAGTGAGCCTGTTACAAAAACAAACGTTACATTACATGAGGCAATAGTGAAAATTGTGCAAGTATCAAGAGCAAAAAAGTCCACGAGGTAGCAAACGATACGTTACGAAAGGAAAAAGTGACGTGTGCAGGTTACAAGAGCACATAAAGTACGAGTAAAGGTAAAAAAAATTGCAATAAATGGTGGACACTCAAAACACTCAAACAATAGTTCCGTTACATGAGGCAGTGGTGGCCGTTGTGCATGTATCAAAAGTAAACAAGATATAAGAGGTAGCAAATGATACGTTGTAAAAGGAAAGGTGCCGTGTGCAAGATACAAAAGAGTACAAAATACAGGTAGAGGTATAAAACTGCACTAAATGGCAGACACTCAAAACACAAAAACACCCTGGGAAGGCACTTCTATAGGCGTGGAGAACAGAATTTCCTATAATGGAAGGACTTCCTTCAGGAAACAGAGAACTAGAATTAAATTTGGAAGTGTCTTTGAAGGAGGAGAGCTTTGAGGTCAGTTTTGAAGGCCTGGGAAGAGGTGGTGGTCCGAAGCTGAGGCGGAAGTGAGTTCCAGATTCTCACCGCGTTGCCTGAAAAGGATTGGGCCATCGATCTTTCCTTCTTGAAAATGGGAGGTTCAAGCAGTAACTTTTCTGCATTACGTGATGGTCTGGAGCCCCCAGAGAGTTTCAGTTTATTCACCAGGTAGCGAGGGGAGGAGGAGTGCAAGGCTTTGTGGGTGATACATGCAGTTTTGTAGATAGATCTTGCCTCTATGGGAAGCCAACGGAGGGTGGATAAAATGGGTGTGATGTGGTCGCTTCTTTTGGCCCCATATATGAAACGAGCTGCTGAATGGAGAATAGACTTCAGGGGGGAAAGGTGGGATTTGGGAAGGCCAGTAAGAAGAGAGTTGCAGTAGTCCAATCTGGAGAGAACCAGCGATTGGACCAGGGTTTTAAGGTCATGCTCCGGGAAGAAGCGACGAATCCCCCAAAGAAGGCGCAGTTGGTGTCGAGCAGACTTTGCAATGGAGTCGATGTGGGAGAGTAGATTGAGTTTTTTGTCGAGAGTGACACCAAGGGATTTTGCGCTCTCGACAATGATGGGCTTATTGTTCATTAGATTGATCTGATCCATCCATGTTTGCATTGGGGGATGAGAAAGTGAGGAGGAGAGGAGGAGGAATTCTGTTTTGGAGGGATTCAGGATCAGTTGATGAGTTACCATCCAGTTTTGAATGGAGTCGAGAGTAGAGCTAAGGAAGGAGAGATCGTGAGTGGAGGCCACCTTGAGGTAGATCTGAGTGTCATCCGCATATAGATGATAGTGGATCCCGGATTTACTCAGGAGATTTCCCAACGGTTCTAAATAGAGATTGAACAGTGTGGGTGCAAGTATGGAGCCTTGAGGAACACCTTGACTGACCGCTAAAGGAGCTGAAAGACTGTTCGCTATTTTGATCATTTGGGATCTATCAGAGAGGAAGGAGGCAAACCATTTGAGCACAGTGCCCTCCATGCCCATTCTCTGTTGAAGAGTGTTAAGGAGAGTGTTGTGATTGACAGTGTCAAAGGCTGCAGAAAGGTCGAGAAGAATTAGAAGACACGACTCCCCTGAATCGAGTATCCGCAGCGCGTCATCAATCACTAGCAGCAGGGCTGTTTCACTGCTGCAGTTTTGAATGAAGCCGGACTGGAAATTGTCAAGAAGATCATTTTCCTTGATATGGCGAGAGAGTTGTTTCGCTACACATTTTTCTGTGATTTTTGCAAGAAAGGGTAGGTTAGTGATGGGACGGTAATTGTTGAGGTCGTTCGCATCAGCAGTGGGTTTTTTAAGCAGAGGGGTGACCTCCCCAGTTTTGAAGGAAACAGGAAGGGAGCCTTGACTGAGGGAGAGGTTGACCAGAGTGGTCCAATAGGAAAGAGAATTAGTATAGAAGTCAATGGCAATGGCACTAGGGATGGGGTCAAGAGAGTGGTTAGAGGGCTTTGTATCGAGGATGCATTTAAGGAGAGCATCGTCAGAGATGGGGTCAAAGTTTTGCCAAATGGTTAAGGATTTGCGCTCCTCTGTAGGGGTAGGATGAATGACCTGATGTACAAGTGATTTTACTTTTTCGTCAAAGAATACAGCGAATTCCGCTGCTTTCTTTGTGGAATCTTCCAATTTGGAGGTTGGGTGAGAGCTGTTTGGGTTCTTGATGAGGTTGAATAGTTGTTTGGGTCTATTTTTGGCTGAGTCAAGGAGGGATTTGTAGTGCGACGCTTTTCCAAGGAAGATGAGCTTGTGGTACTTGGATCTTGCTAAACGAAGAGTGGCCAAATTTTCAGTGTAGGGCGCTTGTCTCCATTGTTTCTCAAGGGCTCTTAGGAACTTCCTTTCTTGATAGAGGGATTTGTTGAACCAAGGTGCTGAGGGAGTGGGCCTTTTCTTTTTGCTTTGGAGCGGACCGACATTATTGATTTCGACTGCAAGGACTGTGAGGCATTGGGAGGTGAGTTCGTTAACATCTAGGTCCGGGTCTAGCCTTGGAAGTGATAGCAAAGCAGAGTCACAGAGGGTGCTGAGGTCAATATTTTTAGTGTCACGGAACCAGGAAGTAGCCCTCTTGGGCTGGCCAAGAGTTATAGAGTGTGATAGGTGAATAGAGAATGGGATGAGGAGGTGGTCTGACCAGTCTACATGGATAGGGGTAGCGATAGTCAGCAAGCCTGCTTTAGAAATAACAAGGTCCAGGATTGAGCCTTTAGAGTGTGTTGTTTCTGTGCAGTGTTGTTCTGTGCGGGTGATCGGAGCCAGTCAGGACTAGCGCCGGATGTTGCAAAGCTCCTCCGAGGCACGTGAGTATAATATCCGGGTAAGCAGGGGCAGAGACAGCACTAGCAACGGATACCGATAAGGGCCTCTCGGGCATTGAAGTATTACAGTGTTCAGGTCAGAGACGGCAGAGTCAGCACCAGCAGCGAATGCGAGGAAGCGCATCTCAGGCGTGTCAGTGGAATCACTTCCGGGTCAGCGGCGACAGAGTCAGCACCAACAGAAAATACCCTGGAGGTCCTCATGGGCCAGTCCAGAGAATCACTTCCGGGTCAGCGGCGACAGAGTCAGCACCAGCACGGAAGCTCTTCTCAGGCGTGTCAGGGATTCTGTCAGGACCGGAGGCTTCGTATTATGCTTTCCTTCTTTGCTATTTATTAAATGTAAAACAAGCATTTGCAATGCAATAGCTCTCACATTTGTCTGAGTTGGAGCTGTTGGTGTAAATGCATAACTGGACTTTTCTTGCCACATAAATTGCTCAGCCCTGCTGCATAATTTGGCCATTTCTGCCAGATAACTCCAGTGACCTTGCATATAACTAAAGCATTTACATCCTTCCTCTTTCTGCAACAAAAATAAAAAAAAATCGATTATTTATTATATTTACATCACTGACCAAACTTTGTGTTCCCTGGAAAAACGTTTGCGAGTACCTGTAATATAAAGGAGCCCTCCTTTCGGCCTCGTTGCTCTGTATAGTCATGCAATTCCTCTGTAACTTGCTACATTCTTATAATGTAAGGGTGTGGTACGTTATCCCACATTCCAAGCCATAACATCAAAGTAGCAATAGGAGCAGAATCACACCAATCACGTTCAAGACTACAAATAGCGAAAAACCAAAGCTTAGAGAACTGGGCAGATGTTATCATATACCGCAGAAAGCTTCTATGACACCAAAATACAACAGATTAAAAAGGATTTATGAGATCTCGCACATAAATAAGACCAAAGAAGGCCCATAAAATAGGAAACACATGTTCAAATGGTAAAGGCAAAAACGATAACAGCTTCAATAAAATCGTGTTAAATAAAATATTTGACAACAAGGCATGTTTTTGTTAGACCAGTAACATCAATGACCCGAGATAAACATATTGTAGATGAGAAAAACTTGTGCCGTTTAGTAAACGACAGCTGACCAAGTATAACACATCCCAAGTCACCACTAGCAGCACTCTACTCAAAAGGGAATCACTATCTCGAAATCTGGGCAATCACCACAAATAATGTGTAATGGCTTACTTCCATTAACTCTGCACCAGTAAAGGGTTGTGTGTTCTGCATATTTTTGCTATACCACTCAAAACAGAAGTACTTACAATTAAGAGGAGGAACATTTCAACATCATGTGAACATAACTCTTGCAAACGTCTCCATTTATTATATATTTGCTAAGACACTAATATACGCTGGCATAAGAAAACTGACAATGGGTCTCTATTTGGTGACAAATTTGTAAAACATCTGGGACACCTTTACAACCCTTGAAAAGGCTCAAAGCTGTATCCAGAAGGTGTTGAACCAGCACCTTTTTGCGAAGGCCGGTCGTCAACCATAGCCCCAGCCCTTCCACCTCCTCCGGAGGTCGTGATTACTACAACCAGGGCAAGGATATCTTCTACCCAGCCAGAATCCGAGGGGGTTGCCCCTGCTACAACAGGGACTCCTAAAGAACCCACGCCGGATACAATTCTAGAACAAATACCCAGGGTAAGCCTAATTCCACCAACATCTGTAATCTTGGGGGGCAGGACACAGTTTTTCCTGAACAACTGGTCGCTCCTGACCTCAGACCTGTGGGTTTTCGAAACAATCAAGGGTTTCAAGCCAGAATTTTACAGAGTTCCCCAACAAATATTTCCCTCCTTCTCTATTTTTCCCAAACAGATCAGATCTTTATTCAACAGGAAATAGAACAGCTCTTATTGAAACATGCCACTGCCGCCCGGAAACTTCCGGCTTCTGCAGCAATATTTTCGTACTAACGAAAAAAGGGGGAGGTTCCCATCTTGTCTTAAACCCGAAAGATTTCAATGGTTGGCTTCTATATCGCCATTTCAAAATGGAGGGAATCCATCTTCTGAGGGACATTCTTCGAGAGGGGGACTGGATGGTGCGTTTGGATCTGAAGGACGCGTATCTCTCAATTCCAGTTTGGCACCCTCACCGAAAATTCCTTCAATTTCAGTGGAAGGGCCAGTGGTTCCAATTCAAAGTTCTCCTTTTTGGTCTATCATCCGCCCCTTTTTGTTTCACCAAAGTGATGCGTCGGGTGGTAGAGGCCCTCCGCTCCAGAGGCATTCGTCTCATAATTTATTTATACAACTTCCTTATAATGGCCCAATAGTTTCACACACTTATGGTTCACCTGAATTGGACAGTCCAGTTGTTATAGGATCTAGGTGTAGGAGGCTGGACTGGCTTGTAGTGAGTACCAAGGGGTACTTGCACCTTGCACCAGGCCCAGTTATTCCTTATTAGTGTATAGGGTGTCTAGCAGCATAGGCTGATAGATAATGGTAGCTTAGCAGAGCAGCTTAGGCTGAACTAGGAGACGAGTGAAGCTCCTACAGTACCACTAGTGTCACTTGCACAATATCATAAGAAAACACAATACACAGATATACTAAAAATAAAGGTACTTTATTTTTATGACAATATGCCAAAGTATCTCAGAGTGTACCCTCAGTATGAGGATAGCAAATATACACAAGATATATGTACACAATACCAAAAATATGCAGTATATTCTTAGAAAACAGTGCAAACAATGTAAAATTACAATAGGATGCAATGGGGACACATAGGGATAGGGGCAACACAAACCATATACTCCAAAAGTGGAATGCGAACCACAAATGGACCCCAAACCAATGTGACCTTGTAGACGGTCGCTGAGACTATTAGAAAATAGTAAGGGTTAGAAAAATAGCCCACCCCAAGACCCTGAAAAGTGAGTGCAAAGTGCACTAAAGTTCCCCAAAGGACATAGAAGTCGTGATAGGGGAATTCTGCAGGAAAGACACAAACCAACAATGCAACAACGATGGATTTCCAGTCGCGGGTACCTGTGGAACAAGGGGACCAAGTCCAAAAGTCACAAGCAAGTCGGAGATGGGCAGATGCCCAGGAAATGCCAGCTGTGGGTGCAAAGAAGCTGCTACTGGACAGTAGAAACTGAGGATTCTGCAGGCACGACAAGGGGCTAGAGACTTCCCCTTTGGAAGACGGATCCCCCACGCCGTGGAGAGTCGTGCAGAAGTGTTTTCCCGCCGAAAGACCGCCAACAAGCCTTGCTAGCTGCAAATCATGCGGTAAGGGTTTTTGGATGCTGCTGTGGCCCAGGAGGGACCAGGATGTCGCCAATTGCGTCTGGGGACAGAGGGGACGTCGAGCAAGACAAGGAGCCCTCTCAGCAGCAGGCAGCACCCGGAGAAGTGCCAGAAACAGGCACTACGAGGATGCGTGAAACGGTGCTCACCCGACGTTGCACAAAGGAGTCCCACGTCGCCGGAGACCAACTTAGAAAGTCGTGCCATGCAGGTTAGAGTGCCGTGGACCCAGGCTGGACTGTGCACAAAGGATTTCCGCCGGAAGTGCACGGAGGCCGGAGTAGCTGCAAAAGTCGCGGTTCCCAGCAATGCAGTCTGGCGTGGGGAGGCAAGAACTTACCTCCACCAAACATGGACTGAAGAGTCACTGGACTGTGGGAGTCACTTTGACAGAGTTGCTGGATTCAAGGGACCTCGCTCGTCGTGCTGAGAGGAGACCCAGGGGACCGGTGATGCAGTTCTTTGGTGCCTGCGGTTGCAGGGGGACGATTCCGTCGACCCACGGGAGATTTCTTCGGAGCTTCTAGTGCAGAGAGGAGGCAGACTACCCCCACAGCATGCACCACCAGGAAAACAGTCGAGAAGGCGGCAGGATCAGCGTTACAGAGTTGCAGTAGTCGTCTTTGCTACTTTGTTGCAGTTTTGCAGGCTTCCAGCGCGGTCAGCAGTCGATTCTTTGGCAGAGGGTGAAGAGAGAGATGCAGAGGAACTCGGATGAGCTCTTGCATTCGTTATCTAAAGAATCCCCAGAGACAGAGACCCTAAATAGCCAGAAAAGAGGGTTTGGCTACCTAGGAGAGAGGATAGGCTAGCAACACCTGAAGGAGCCTATCAGAAGGAGTCTCTGACGTCACCTGGTGGCACTGGCCACTCAGAGCAGTCCAGTGTGCCAGCAGCACCTCTGTTTCCAAGATGGCAGAGGTCTGGAGCACACTGGAGGAGCTCTGGACACCTCCCAGGGGAGGTGCAGGTCAGGGGAGTGGTCACTCCCCTTTCCTTTGTCCAGTTTCGCGCCAGAGCAGGGCTAAGGGGTCCCTGAACCGGTGTAGACTGGCTTATGCAGAAATGTGAAAGCATTTCCAGAGGCTGGGGGAGGCTACTCCTCCCCTGCCTTCACTCCATTTACCAAAGGGAGAGGGTGTAACACCCTCTCTCAGAGGAAGTCCTTTGTTCTGCCATCCTGGGCCAAGCCTGGCTGGACCCCAGGAGGGCAGAAACCTGTCTGAGGGGTTGGCAGCAGCAGCAGCTGCAGTGAAACCCCAGGAAAGGCAGTTTGGCAGTTTGGCAGTACCAGGGTCTGTGCTACAGACCACTGGGATCATGGGATTGTGCCAACTATGCCAGGATGGCATAGAGGGGGCAATTCCATGATCATAGACATGTTACATGGCCATATTCGGAGTTACCATTGTGAAGCTACATATAGGTAGTGACCTATATGTAGTGCACGCGTGTAATGGTGTCCCCGCACTCACAAATTCCGGGGAATTGGCCCTGAACAATGTGGGGGCACCTTGGCTAGTGCCAGGGTGCCCTCACACTAAGTAACTTTGCACCTAACCTTTACCAGGTAAAGGTTAGACATATAGGTGACTTATAAGTTACTTAAGTGCAGTGTAAAATGGCTGTGAAATAACATGGACGTTATTTCACTCAGGCTGCAGTGGCAGGCCTGTGTAAGAATTGTCAGAGCTCCCTATGGGTGGCAAAAGAAATGCTGCAGCCCATAGGGATCTCCTGGAACCCCAATACCCTGGGTACCTCAGTACCATATACTAGAGAATTATAAGGGTGTTCCAGTAAGCCAATGTAAATTGGTAAAATTGGTCACTAGTCTGTTAGTGACAATTTGAAAGAAATGAGAGAGCATAACCACTGAGGTTCTGATTAGCAGAGCCTCAGTGAGACAGTTAGTCACTACACAGGTCACACAATCAGGCACACTTATGAGCACTGGGGCCCTAGCTGACAGGGTCCCAGTGACACATACAACTAAAACAACATATATACAGTGAAAAATGGGGGTAACATGCTAGGCAAGGTGGTACTTTCCTACACAAGGCTTACTTATTAACTATAAGAAATCGGTCCTTTCTCCCTCCCATTGCATAGAGTTTCTAGGCTTTAAGATCAACTCCCAGTCCTTTCTCCTCTCTCTCCCTCCTCAAAAACTGAAGACGGTTCGGAAAGAAATAAAGTGTGTCCTTCACAAAGCCCATATTTCCCTCAGATCCCTAGCTAGGATTGTAGGTCTGCTTTCATCCTTGGTCCAAGCGAACTTCCCTGCTCCTCTACATTACAGGACGCTTCAACGATTGAAGATCGAGAAGGTAGTAGGGTACTCAGATCTGATTCCTTTCAGCTCAGAGACAAAAGCCGAACTTCAATGGTGGCTAGAAAACATGTTGGCATGGAATGTAGTTCTGGAATCAGACACCAGTCGGTGGGGTTGGGGCACCAGATGCAGCGACATCTCCACCGGGGGGTCGATGATCCCTAGAGGAATCCCAACTGCACATCAATTGCTTAGAGCTCTTAGCCGGGTCCTTCGCAATCCAGATTCTGTCTCCCCTCTCCAAATGTCGTGTTCTGATGCAGATGGAAAATATTTCAGTGGTTCATTATATCAACAAACTGGGGAGAACGTGCATATTCTGACGGCGATAGCAAAGAGCTTTTGGTAGTTCTGTCTCCAGCATCACATTTTGGTAACTGCAGAATACCTTCCAGGTCAGTGCAGTGTGATGGCAAACTGCAACTCAAGATGCCTCAGAGACTCCAGCGAATGGAAGATACTGCCTTCAGTCTTCCGAGCCCTCCAGAATTGATGGGCCCGTGCCGAACAGACCTGTTTGCATCTCGCCTGTCACATCATGTGCCCAGGTTTTTCTCCTGGAGACTGGATCGTCTGGCCAAGGCCACAGATGCCTTTCTCCAACATTTCTCTTGATCCTGAGGGTTGCAGCCCAAACCCTCCTTCAACAAGCCGACCTGATACTGATCACTTTGTTCTGGAGACCACAACCCTAGTTTACTATTCTGTTGGAGATGTCGCTAGATTGCCCTGTGCTGATCCTCTCATTACCGGATGCTTTGAAAGATCAGATGGGCAACAGACACCCTCTTCTTTAACAGGGAAACGTTCAACTCATGGCTTGGCGCTTTCCCGGACAAGATGGTTTGTGCCAAACCTTTCGGAACAGGCTGTTAACTTCAGCTCCACATCTTTGTCTGAATCCACTCCAAAGAGATATGCCTCAGCATGGCAAAGGTGGATGAGTTGGTGCGACTCACGGAATGTTGATCCCTTGGGGGCTCCCATTACCTTTGTCATCAATTTTCTAGCGGAAATGGCCTCCAATGGTCCAACAATTACCAGTCGGCCATTTCCTCTGGACATACCCCTCTGGATGGTAAACCTATAGGGGAACATCCTCTGGTAAGTAGAGTCACGCAAGGCATTCGCCTAGCTAATCCTCCTATTCCCAAATATTCAGTTCTCTGGGACGTCAATATTGTTCTTAAATTCCTGCAACCTTGCCCATGTAACGCTGACCTGTCTAGGTAACAGCTCTTAGCCAAATTAATGCTCCTATTATGCTTAGTGTCATGCAGAAGAGTGTCTGATGTCATGGCTCTGGTTCTCTCAGGTCGTGTACAGGGAGTGCAGAATTATTAGGCAAATGAGTATTTTGACCACATCATCCTCTTTATGCATGTTGTCTTACTCCAAGCTGTATAGGCTTGAAAGCCTACTACCAATTAAGCATATTAAGTGATGTGCATCTCTGTAATGAGAAGGGGTGTGGTCTAATGACATCAACACCCTATATCAGGTGTGCATAATTATTAGGCAACTTCCTTTCCTTTGGCAAAATGGGTCAAAAGAAGGACTTGACAGGCTCAGAAAAGTCAAAAATAGTGAGATATCTTGCAGAGGGATGCAGCACTCTTAAAATTTCAAAGCTTCTGAAGCGTGATCATCGAACAATCAAGCGTTTCATTCAAAATAGTCAACAGGGTCGCAAGAAGCGTGTGGAAAAACCAAGGCGCAAAATAACTGCCCATGAACTGAGAAAAGTCAAGCGTGCAGCTGCCACAATGCCACTTGCCACCAGTTTGGCCATATTTCAGAGCTGCAACATCACTGGAGTGCCCAAAAGCACAAGGTGTGCAATACTCAGAGACATGGCCAAGGTAAGAAAGGCTGAAAGACGACCACCACTGAACAAGACACACAAGCTGAAACGTCAAGACTGGGCCAAGAAATATCTCAAGACTGATTTTTCTAAGGTTTTATGGACTGATGAAATGAGAGTGAGTCTTGATGGGCCAGATGGATGGGCCCGTGGCTGGATTGGTAAAGGGCAGAGAGCTCCAGTCCGACTCAGACGCCAGCAAGGTGGAGGTGGAGTACTGGTTTGGGCTGGTATCATCAAAGATGAGCTTGTGGGGCCTTTTCGGGTTGAGGATGGAGTCAAGCTCAACTCCCAGTCCTACTGCCAGTTCCTGGAAGACACCTTCTTCAAGCAGTGGTACAGGAAGAAGTCTGCATCCTTCAAGAAAAACATGATTTTCATGCAGAACAATGCTCCATCACACGCGTCAAAGTACTCCACAGCGTGGCTGGCAAGAAAGGGTATAAAAGAAGGAAATCTAATGACATGGCCTCCTTGTTCACCTGATCTGAACCCCATTGAGAACCTGTGGTCCATCATCAAATGTGAGATTTACAAGGAGGGAAAACAGTACACCTCTCTGAACAGTGTCTGGGAGGCTGTGG
Source organism: Pleurodeles waltl (assembly GCF_031143425.1). Lineage (NCBI taxonomy): Eukaryota > Metazoa > Chordata > Amphibia > Caudata > Salamandridae > Pleurodeles > Pleurodeles waltl. The sequence continues at coordinate 1,974,692 of NW_027150290.1, forward strand.
TTGCTGCTGCACGCAATGTTGATGGTGAACAGATCAAAACACTGACAGAATCCATGGATGGCAGGCTTTTGAGTGTCCTTGCAAAGAAAGGTGGCTATATTGGTCACTGATTTGTTTTTGTTTTGTTTTTGAATGTCAGAAATGTATATTTGTGAATGTTGAGATGTTATATTGGTTTCACTGGTAATAATAAATAATTGAAATGGGTATATGTAGGAGGCTGGACTGGCTTGTAGTGAGTACCAAGGGGTACTTGCACCTTGCACCAGGCCCAGTTATCCCTTATTAGTGTATAGGGTGTCTAGCAGCTTAGGCTGATAGATAATGGTAGCTTAGCAGAGCAGCTTAGGCTGAACTAGGAGACGTGTGAAGCTACTACAGTACCACTTAGTGTCATATGCACAATATCATAAGAAAACACAATACACAGTTATACTAAAAATAAAGGTACTTTATTTTTATGACAATATGCCAAAGTATCTTAGAGTGTACCCTCAGTGAGAGGATAGGAAATATACACAAGATATATATACACAATAGCAAAAATATGCAGTATAGTCTTAGAAAACAGTGCAAACAATGTATAGTTACAATAGGATGCAATGGGGAAACATAGGGATAGGGGCAACACAAACCATATACTCCAGAAGTGGAATGCGAACCACGAATGGACCCCAAACCTATGTGACCTTGTAGAGGGTCGCTGGGACTATTAGAAAATAGTGAGAGTTAGCAAAATAACCCTCCCCAAGACCCTGAAAAGTGAGTGCAAAGTGCACTAAAATTCCCCTAAGGACAAAAGAGTCGTGTTAGAGGAATAATGCAGGAAAGACACAAACCAGCAATGCAACAACTGTGGATTTCCAATCTAGGGTACCTGTGGAACAAGGGGACCAAGTCCAAAAGTCACAAGCAAGTCGGAGATGGGCAGATGCCCAGGAAATGCCAGCTGCGGGTGCAAAGAAGCTTCGACTGGACAGAAGAAGCTGAGGTTTCTGCAGGAACAAAAAGGGTTAGAGACTTCCCCTTTGGTGGACGGATCCCTCTCGCCTTGGAGAGTCGTGCAGAAGTGTTTTCCCGCCGGAAGGACGCCAACAAGCCTTGCTACACGCAAATCGTGCGTTTGGCGTTTTTGGACGCTGCTGGGGCCCAGGAGGGACCAGGAGGTCGCAAATTGGACCTGCAGAGAGAGGGGACGTCAAGCAAGACAAAGAGCCCTCACTGAAGCAGGTAGCACCCGGAGAAGTGCCAGAAACAGGCACTACGATGATGCGTGAAACGGTGCTCGCCGAAGTTGCACAAAGGAGTCCCACGTCGCCGGAGACCAACTTAGAAGTCGTGCAATGCAGGTTAGAGTGCCGTGGACCCAGGCTTGGCTGTGCACGAAGGATTTCCGCCGGAAGTGCACAGGGGCCGGAGTAGCTGCAAAATCGCGGTTTCCAGCAATGCAGCCCAGCGAGGTGAGGCAAGGACTTACCTCCACCAAACTTGGGCTGAAGAGTCACTGGACTGGGGGGTCACTTGGACAGCATCGCTGGATTCGAGGGACCTCGCTCGTTGTGCTGAGAGGAGACCCAAGGGACCGGTAATGCAGCTTTTTGGTGCCTGCGGTTGCAGGGGGAAGATTCCGTCGACCCACGGGAGATTTCTTCGGAGCTTCTGGTGCAGAGAGGAGGCAGGCTACCCCCACAGCATGCACAAGCAGGAAAACAGTCGAGAAGGCGGCAGGATCAGCGTTACAGAGTTGCAGTAGTCGTCTTTGCTACTATGTTGCAGGTTTGCAGGCTTCCAGCGCGGTCAGCGGTCGTTTCCTTATCAGAAGGTGAAGAGAGAGATGCAGAGGAACTCGGCTGAGCTCATGCATTCGTTATCTAAAGTTTCCCCAGAGACAGAGACCCTAAATAGCCAGAAAAGAGGGTTTGGCTACCTAGGAGAGAGGATAGGCTACTAACACCTGAAAGAGCCTATCAGCAGGAGTCTCTGACGTCACCTGGTGGCACTGGCCACTCAGAGCAGTCCAGTGTGCCAGCAGCACCTCTGTTTCCAAGATGGCAGAGGTCTGGAGCACACTGGAGGAGCTCTGGACACCTCCCAGGGGAGGTGCAGGTCAGGGGAGTGGTCACTCCCCTTTCCTTTGTCCAGTTTCGCGCCAGAGCAGGGGCTAAGGGGTCCCTGAACCGGTGTAGACTGGCTTATGCAGAATTGGGCACCTCTGTGCCCAACAAAGCATTTCCAGAGGCTGGGGGAGGCTACTCCTCCCCTGCCTTCAAACCATTTTCCAAAGGGAGAGGGTGTCACACCCTCTCTCAGAGGAAGTTCTTTGTTCTGCCATCCTGGGCCAGGCCTGGCTGGACCCCAGGAGGGCAGCTGCCTGTCTGAGGGGTTGGCAGCAGCAGCAGCTGCAGTGAAACCCCAGGAAGGGCAGTTTGGCAGTACCAGGGTCTGTGCTACAGACCACTGGGATCATGGGATTGTGCCAACTATGCCAGGATGGTATAGAGGGGGCAATTCCATGATCATAGACATGTTACATGGCCATATTCGGAGTTACCATGGTGAAGCTACATATAGGTAGTGACCTATATGTAGTGCACGCGTGTAATGGTGTCCCCGCACTCACAAAGTTCAGGGAATTGGCTCTGAACAATGTGGGGGCACCTTGGCTAGTGCCAGGGTGCCCTCACACTAAGTAACTTTGCACCTAACCTTTACCAGGTAAAGGTTAGACATATAGGTGACTTATAAGTTACTTAAGTGCAGTGTAAAATGGCTGTGAAATAACGTGGACGTTATTTCACTCAGGCTGCAGTGGCAGGCCTGTGTAAGAATTGTCAGAGCTCCCTATGGGTGGCAAAAGAAATGCTGCAGCCCATAGGGATCTCCTGGAACCCCAATACCCTGGGTACCTCAGTACCATATACTAGGGAATTATAAGGGTGTTCCAGTAAGCCAATGTAAATTGGTAAAATTGGTCACTAGCCTGTTAGTGACAATTTGAAAGTAATGAGAGAGCATAACCACTGAGGCTCTGGTTAGCAGAGCCTCAGTGAGACAGTTAGGCACCACACAGGGAACATACACATGCACACCTATGAGCACTGGGGCCCTGTGTGACAGGGTCCCAGTGACACATACATATAGGCCACAAACCTATGAGCACTGGGGTCCTGACCAGCAGGATCCCAGTGACACACAACAAACATACTGAAAACATAGTGTTTTCACTATGATCACTGAGGCCTGGCTATCAGGATCCCAGTGAGACAGTGAAAACAGTGACAAACACCCTGACATACACTCACAAACAGGCCAAAAGTGGGGGTAACAAGGCTAGAAAGAGGCTACCTTCTCACACAACCCCCCCCCCAAACGAAGGACAATAAGGCTAACCTTGGCCAGTTGAGACTTTATTGTCTAAGTGGTGATAAGCAGAGAGTAGCTCTGCAATAGACTGGTTACTCCCTTTATCATCCACTATATGGTTACTTCCCTGTGGGGATGTAAACCACCCTGTTTGAAGTTTTTTAGCTAAGCAACAATGTGAAGATGTATTTTCAGAGTTTCTATCAGTAAGTTTTAGTTTAGAGCAGTGGGAATTGTCCACTGAACCTATTTGTAGTGATGGAAATGCCAGACAGGGATGCTGTCTCAGAAAAGCCATAGCTAGGCAAAAACTTTGTCCATCTGGCTGGAAGAGAGAACAGGGATGCTGTTTCTCTTGAGTTGGAGCAGGGCAGGGATGCTGTCCTATGAGCTCCACACTAGGGCAGGGATGCTGTCCTAAGTGTTGTGAGGTAGTGCAGGGTTTCTGCACTAAAGTTTCTCTGGGAGGGTTGGAGGGATGCTCCATGTTAACTAAAATGGTGCTGTTTTTCTCACCAATGTTAGTTATCCCACAGAGAGGTACTTCCACCTCAGGGAGTCCAGCTTTGCCAGCTGATGATTCCCTTGGAACAGGTGCCACCCCAGGAGAGGTTTCTCCCACCACAGGAATAGTATCCTGAATGGTAGGGTGATTAGGGGATACTGTGATACCCTTTTTACCTGTTGATGGAGAGGGATCCTGAGTTTTCAGGCCTTCTCTCCTTTGCTTTTTCATTTCACTTGAAATGAGAGGGAACAATTCCTCAGGGATGCCCAGCATGGCTGCATGGGCATAAAACTCTACATCAGCCCAACCTGAGGCCTCTAGGTCATTACCTAAGAGACAGTCTACAGGTAAGCTAGGTGATACCACCACCTGCTTAGGGCCAGTAACTCCACCCCAACTAAACTGAATTATAGCTAAGGGAAGAAACTTAGTGGAGTTATGGACATCAATAATCTTATGCTGTTGTCCAATGATGTGTTGTTCAGGAGGCACTAGGTTTTCAGTCACCAAAGCGAAACTGGCACCTGTGTCCCTGTAGGCCAAGGCCTCAACACCGTTTATTGAAACTGTCTGCCTGTACTTATCCATTGTAAGGGGACAAGCAGCCAGTGTGGCAAGGCCAATGCCACTAGGTGTGACAGAAACTGTCTTGGGACTGATGACATCAGTTTCCACTATGGACCCATAAGTGAACCCAACTACACCCTTTGCTTGACTGTTGCCAGCAGTCCCACCACTAGTACCACTACTGCTAGGGGCACTAGAGCTTGATGTATTAGTGGTGGTAGGCTCAGGGGGTTTGCCTGGACAAGACTTATCCCCTGGCCTATGGCCTCTATTTTTACACACAAAGCACCAAGGCTTTTTAGTGTGTGCAGGTTGGGAAGAAGAGGAAGAATTTGTTTTATCCCCACCCTCTGAAGAGTGTTTAAGATTTGAAGTGGGATCTTTGGTTTTACCCTTATCCCCATGCTTATCTTGAGATTTTTCACCATCTTTCTTCTTATTGCCATCCTTGTCACCCCCTGTATGAACTTTTCTGTTCACCCTTGTTCTGACCCATTTGTCTGCCTTCTTTCCCAATTCTTGGGGAGAGGTCAGATCAGAGTCTACCAGGTACTGGTGCAACAAATCAGACACACAATTATTAAGTATATGCTCTCTCAGGATTGTGTTATACAGGCTTTCATAATCAGTAACTTTACTGCCATGTAACCACCCCTCCAAGGCCTTCACTGAATGGTCAATGAAATCAACCCAGTCTTGTGAAGACTCCTTTTTGGTCTCTCTGAACTTTATCCTGTACTGTTCAGTGGTTAAGCCATAACCATCCAGGAGTGCATTCTTAAGAACTGTAAAATTATTGGCATCATTTTCTTTCACAGTAAGGAGCCTATCCCTACCTTTTCCACTAAATGATAGCCATAGGATAGCAGCCCACTGCCTTTGAGGGACATCCTGTACAACACAGGCCCTCTCAAGTGCAGCAAACCACTTGTTAATGTCATCCCCCTCCTTATAAGGGGGAACTATCTTGTGCAGATTCCTGGAATCATGCTCTTTTGCAGGATGACTATGGGGAATACTGCTGCTGCCACCATGGGTATCTAAACCCAACTTCTGTCTTTCCTTCTCTAATTCTAAAGACTGTCTATCCAAATCCAGCTGTTGCTTCTTGAGCTTCAGTCTGGTTTGTTCCACTCTCAATCTATTGAGCTCCCTTTCTAACAATCTGTCATCAGGGTGGGTGGGAGGGACATTTCTAGATACAGAGGTATGATGGGAATGAACAGAAGGAGACCTGTCCCTTACAGAGGGCACCCTAACAGCTTGGCTACCAGCATAATGTGAGAGCACACCATCAGTATGGTGTGATTCAATTTCTGTACCAACTATGCTAGACTGTCTAGTAATGGGCAGGCTGAGAAGTTTCTTTCCTGAACCTTTTCCTGGGGGAGTCCCTGGATCAGATTGAGAACCATTAGCTACTTTTTCTACAGATTGGGCACTTATGGCCTTATCCTGTACTCTAAGCATATTAATTAACAGTTCTAAGGAAGGATTCTTCCCTACACTCAAACCTCTCTCTATGCAGAGACTCCTTGCTCCTTTCCAGCTAAGGTGATCATATGCAAGTTTGGACAGTTCAACATTTTTTCCTGTGCCAGACATTTTTTAGAGAGAGTTAAAGTGATAGAAAAAGAGAAAAAAGTTTTCAGAACTTTTTGGAAAGACAGAAAAAACTTTTTAAACTTTTAAGAACTTTTTGAAAGTTTAGAAGTACTTTTCAGCACTTAGAAAAGAGTGAAAGAGGAAATGCAAAACTTTTTGGCTATGTGTATATACACTGACCTTGTTTTGTATATTTTTCTCTTATGAAAAGTACAATGACAAGAGTGGTAAGTAGTCTCAAGCACTTATCCCACCACTGCACAACCAATGTAGGAGGCTGGACTGGCTTGTAGTGAGTACCAAGGGGTACTTGCACCTTGCACCAGGCCCAGTTATCCCTTATTAGTGTATAGGGTGTCTAGCAGCTTAGGCTGATAGATAATGGTAGCTTAGCAGAGCAGCTTAGGCTGAACTAGGAGACGTGTGAAGCTACTACAGTACCACTTAGTGTCATATGCACAATATCATAAGAAAACACAATACACAGTTATACTAAAAATAAAGGTACTTTATTTTTATGACAATATGCCAAAGTATCTTAGAGTGTACCCTCAGTGAGAGGATAGGAAATATACACAAGATATATATACACAATAGCAAAAATATGCAGTATAGTCTTAGAAAACAGTGCAAACAATGTATAGTTACAATAGGATGCAATGGGGAAACATAGGGATAGGGGCAACACAAACCATATACTCCAGAAGTGGAATGCGAACCACGAATGGACCCCAAACCTATGTGACCTTGTAGAGGGTCGCTGGGACTATTAGAAAATAGTGAGAGTTAGCAAAATAACCCTCCCCAAGACCCTGAAAAGTGAGTGCAAAGTGCACTAAAATTCCCCTAAGGACAAAAGAGTCGTGTTAGAGGAATAATGCAGGAAAGACACAAACCAGCAATGCAACAACTGTGGATTTCCAATCTAGGGTACCTGTGGAACAAGGGGACCAAGTCCAAAAGTCACAAGCAAGTCGGAGATGGGCAGATGCCCAGGAAATGCCAGCTGCGGGTGCAAAGAAGCTTCGACTGGACAGAAGAAGCTGAGGTTTCTGCAGGAACAAAAAGGGTTAGAGACTTCCCCTTTGGTGGACGGATCCCTCTCGCCTTGGAGAGTAGTGCAGAAGTGTTTTCCCGCCAGAAGGACGCCAACAAGCCTTGCTACATGCAAATCGTGCGTTTGGCGTTTTTGGACGCTGCTGGGGCCCAGGAGGGACCAGGAGGTCGCAAATTGGACCTGCAGAGAGAGGGGACGTCGAGCAAGACAAAGAGCCCTCACTGAAGCAGGTAGCACCCGGAGAAGTGCCAGAAACAGGCACTACGATGATGCGTGAAACGGTGCTTGCCGAAGTTGCACAAAGGAGTCCCACGTCGCCGGAGACCAACTTAGAAAGTCGTGCAATGCAGGTTAGAGTGCCGTGGACCCAGGCTTGGCTGTGCACGAAGGATTTCCGCCGGAAGTGCACAGGGGCCGGAGTAGCTGCAAAGTCGCGGTTTCCAGCAATGCAGCCCAGCGAGGTGAGGCAAGGACTTACCTCCACCAAACTTGGGCTGAAGAGTCACTGGACTGTGGGGGTCACTTGGACAGCATCGCTGGATTCGAGGGACCTCGCTCGTCGTGCTGAGAGGAGACCCAAGGGACCGGTAATGCAGCTTTTTGGTGCCTGCGGTTGCAGGGGGAAGATTCCGTCGACCCACGGTAGATTTCTTCGGAGCTTCTGGTGCAGAGAGGAGGCAGGCTACCCCCACAGCATGCACAAGCAGGAAAACAGTCGAGAAGGCGGCAGGATCAGCGTTACAGAGTTGCAGTAGTCGTCTTTGCTACTATGTTGCAGGTTTGCAGGCTTCCAGCGCGGTCAGCGGTCGTTTCCTTATCAGAAGGTGAAGAGAGAGATGCAGAGGAACTCGGCTGAGCTCATGCATTCGTTATCTAAAGTTTCCCCAGAGACAGAGACCCTAAATAGCCAGAAAAGAGGGTTTGGCTACCTAGGAGAGAGGATAGGCTACTAACACCTGAAAGAGCCTATCAGCAGGAGTCTCTGACGTCACCTGGTGGCACTGGCCACTCAGAGCAGTCCAGTGTGCCAGCAGCACCTCTGTTTCCAAGATGGCAGAGGTCTGGAGCACACTGGAGGAGCTCTGGACACCTCCCAGGGGAGGTGCAGGTCAGGGGAGTGGTCACTCCCCTTTCCTTTGTCCAGTTTCGCGCCAGAGCAGGGGCTAAGGGGTCCCTGAACCGGTGTAGACTGGCTAATGCAGAATTGGGCACCTCTGTGCCCAACAAAGCATTTCCAGAGGCTGGGGGAGGCTACTCCTCCCCTGCCTTCACACCATTTTCCAAAGGGAGAGGGTGTCACACCCTCTCTCAGAGGAAGTTCTTTGTTCTGCCATCCTGGGCCAGGCCTGGCTGGACCCCAGGAGGGCAGGTGCCTGTCTGAGGGGTTGGCAGCAGCAGCAGCTGCAGTGAAACCCCAGGAAGGGCAGTTTGGCAGTACCAGGGTCTGTGCTACAGACCACTGGGATCATGGGATTGTGCCAACTATGCCAGGATGGTATAGAGGGGGCAATTCCATGATCATAGACATGTTACATGGCCATATTCGGAGTTACCATGGTGAAGCTACATATAGGTAGTGACCTATATGTAGTGCACGCGTGTAATGGTGTCCCCGCACTCACAAAGTTCAGGGAATTGGCTCTGAACAATGTGGGGGCACCTTGGCTAGTGCCAGGGTGCCCTCACACTAAGTAACTTTGCACCTAACCTTTACCAGGTAAAGGTTAGACATATAGGTGACTTATAAGTTACTTAAGTGCAGTGTAAAATGGCTGTGAAATAACGTGGACGTTATTTCACTCAGGCTGCAGTGGCAGGCCTGTGTAAGAATTGTCAGAGCTCCCTATGGGTGGCAAAAGAAATGCTGCAGCCCATAGGGATCTCCTGGAACCCCAATACCCTGGGTACCTCAGTACCATATACTAGGGAATTATAAGGGTGTTCCAGTAAGCCAATGTAAATTGGTAAAATTGGTCACTAGCCTGTTAGTGACAATTTGAAAGTAATGAGAGAGCATAACCACTGAGGTTCTGGTTAGCAGAGCCTCAGTGAGACAGTTAGGCACCACACAGGGAACATATACATGCACACCTATGAGCACTGGGGCCCTGTGTGACAGGGTCCCAGTGACACATACATATAGGCCACAAACCTATGAGCACTGGGGTCCTGACCAGCAGGATCCCAGTGACACATAACAAACATACTGAAAACATAGTGTTTTCACTATGATCACTGAGGCCTGGCTATCAGGATCCCAGTGAGACAGTGAAAACAGTGACAAACACCCTGACATACACTCACAAACAGGCCAAAAGTGGGGGTAACAAGGCTAGAAAGAGGCTACCTTCTCACAGTATATATTTGTTTTTTGTTAAGTTGCCTAATAATTATGCACAGTAATAGTCACCTGCACACACAGATATCCCCCTAACATAGCTAAAACTAAAAACAAACTAAAAACTACTTCCAAAAATATTCAGCTTTGATATTAATGAGTTTTTTGGGTTCATTGAGAACATGGTTGTTGTTCAATAATAAAATTAATCCTCAAAAATACAACTTGCCTAATAATTCTGCACTCCCTGTATTTTCTCCATAGGGGGTCGCCTTTTCCATCTCAAGACGCACAAAAACTTTCTCTAAGCAGATCTCTTATCCCAGTTTTCATGAAAACTAGAATCTTTGGCCCTCATTACAACATTAGCGGAAAATCCCGCTTACGACCGTGCAGAAGACCGCCAACACACCGCTGCGGTGGTGGAATTCCACTACAGCTATTACGACCCACAGCTCAGAATCTGCCAAATTCCAGACACCCACACAAGTCGGCCACACCAAAGGTCAGTGGTAAACTGGCGATAACAAAACCGCCACTATCACGCCAACAGGAATACGCCCACACATTATCACGACCCACGAATCCACACGGTGGTCTTTCAACCGTGGTATTCCATTGGCAGTACATACCGCCGCGCTCAAAATACACACACATTTACAAAACACAACCACATTGGACAATTCGAAATACACACACCTGATGCACATAAACACACCATTCCCACACACCCAATACAATATAAAACACACACCCACATCACCCACAAACCCTTACTACCAAAATTGAGAAAGAAGGCCAGAGAGAGACACCACCAGAAACAACACTAGCATCCACAGGCACACAACACTATCACTCACACACCATCTACGCACCTCAGACAACACACACGAACACATCCCCTCACACATCACAACACACACCACCTCACACATCACCCACACCACATCATGGCACCTCAACAACACCCCAGGTTCTCTGAGGAGGAGCTAAGGGTCATGGTAGAGGAAATCGTCCCGGTAGAGCCACAGCTATTCGGATCAAAGGTGCAGCACACCTCCATTGCTAGGAAGATGGAGCTATGGCGCAGAATAGTCGATAGGGTCAGCGCAGTGGACAGCATCCAAGAACTAGGGATGACATCAGGAAGAGGTGGAACGGCCTACGGGGGAAGGTGCGTTACGTGGTCTCAAGACACCAGACTGCAGTACAGAGGACTGGCGGGGAACCCCACCTCCTCCCCAACAACTAACAATATGGGAGGAGCAAGTCTTGGCTATACTGCATCCTGAGGGCCTCGCAGGAGTAGCAGGAGGAATGGACTCTGGTAAGGCAAATCTTTACTACCTCATCCCCCCCCCCCCACCTGCATGCTATCACATACCCCCACCCTCACCCCCATCACTCCAACACCTCACAAATGTCCCACTATCACAACCCACACATCCCAACACCAAGCCCTGCATGCAACACCAAAGCATGTCCACAACAGATACCCACACAGACCCCAAACCAATTATCACACAAGGTCCTAGACAAGAATGCAAGCACTGGAGTACAGGGTCACTCACCCATTGCACACGATGGCACCCACAGATGCAATAATCATGCCTTTACACCCCTGCAGGACCCCTAACCAACGTCACCGGACAGGAGGTACCAGACATATCCAGTCCCCCCACAGAAGAGGCCCACAGTGATGACAGCAGCTCTGTCCAACTGGATCAAGATGACCAGCCCGGCCTGTCTGGGACCTCAGGACAGTCGGTTCCCCTGACACTGGCACAAGCCACCACAGAGCCTCCCCCCTCAGGAAACACCAGCACAGCACCCACCCAGCGGACCCATCCCTCTGTCCTATGCCCCTTTGGACAATGCACCTGTGAAATGAATAGACTGGACTCTGCCATGGACATTCCTCCACCATCACCCCTGCCCATTTTACAACCCCCTCCACTTATTTGCACAGAAATAAACACCCTTGAATCGCAAAACAATCTGGAGTCAGTCTGTGCTTTCACAAATGTGTATTTACAATAACTATGGAACAGTGATATCTTCTTGCCTGTGTCTCACTGGAAGTATTGCTGGATAGCGTTGTTTCTGTTGTCGATATCCTCTTCTTCTGCCTCCTCTTCTTCACTGTCCACAGGCTCTACAGCTGCCACAAGACCTCCAGCGGGACCATCCTCCTGCAGAAAAGGCACCTGTCGTCGCAAAGCCAGGTTGTGCAGCATACATCAGGCCACCATGATCTGGCACACCTTCTTTGGTGAGTAGCAGAGAGAACCACCTGTCATATGGAGGCACCGGAACCTGGCCTTCAGGAGGCCGAAGGTTCTTTCTATAATCCTCCTAGTTCACCCATGTGCCTCATTGTAGCGTTCCTCTGCCCTTGTCCTGGGATTCCTCACTGGGGTCAGTAGCCATGACAGGTTGGGGTACCCAGAGTCACCTGCAAATGTCGAGGGACAACTGTTAGACACACACTAACCCGTAGGGACAACCCCAGACCCAGATAACTATTCACAGGGTATAGGGTCCTTGTCCTCACCAATTAGCCACACAGGGTGCCTCTGGAGTTGCCCCATCACATAAGGGATGCTTTCCCTTATTCCTCAGAATGTAAGCGTCATGCACTGAGCCAGGAAACCTGGCATTCACATGGGAGATGTACTGGTTGGCCAAACACACCATCTGCACATTCATACAATGGTAGCTCTTCCGGTTTCTGTACACCTGTTCACTCCTGCGCGGGGGGGGTACTAATGCCACATGTGTACCATCAATGGCACCAATGATGTTGGGGATATGTCCCGGGGCATAGAAGTCACCTTTCACTGTAGGCAAATCCTCCACCTGACGGAAAACGATGTAGCTGCACATGTGTTTCAGCAGGGCAGACAACAATCTGGACAACACGTTAGAGAACATTGGCTGGGACATCCCTGATGCAATGGCCACTGTAGTTTGAAAAGATCCACTTGCCAGGAAATGAAGTACTGACAGGACCTGCACTTGGGGGGTATTCCTGTGGGATGGCAGATAGCTGACATCAGGTCTGGCTCCAACTGGGCACACAGTTAATTGTTTGTTGCACGATCAAGTCTGTAGGTGACTATTACATGTCTGTCTTCCATTGTCGACAGGTCCACCAGCGGTCTGTACACCGGAGGATGCCGCCATCTCATCACCTGCCCCAGCGGACGTGTCCTATAGAGGAGAACAGCGAGCAGAGAGTCAGCCAACACTGAGGTATTACAAAATGTCATTTGCACAAATTTCTAAATCCGCAATGTGCCTGTTACTGGGTGTATGCAAGGTCTAGATAGGTGTGACACAGTTATTAATGCCATGTGGCCCCCTGAAATGGCAGCTGCCTGACCTGTAAGGTGGGACAAGGGGATATGAGGTAAATGCGCTGGCGTTTTACACCGTTGCGGTAGGCGGTCGAAGACCGCGACGCAATCCTGCATTGGTTAACATTGGACGCTATGGGTCCCAGGTGCCAATGACGATGTACGCTGGCAGTGACGGTACGCACCGCCGCGGACGTGACTGCCATTTTCTATCTGTACACTCACTTGATACCTGACCTTCAACAAGAGAGGACCTACACTGCAAGTGCTGCTGTGACCTCAGTCTGGAAGCGACGATGGCTCATGTGTCTGGGGAAAGGAACCCTGCCTTCACTTCGGAGGAGTTGGAGAAGTTAGTGGATGGGGTCCTCCCCCAGTACACGCTACTCTACGGTCCTCCAGACAAACAGGTGAGTACATTGTGAGCATGCTGCATGGGCAATGCCTGTTTGGAGTGGTGTGGATGGAAGATATATGGGGGGGACTGAGCCCTGCATGAGCGGACCGTGAGTGTATGTGCGTCAGGGCAAGGGTGGGAACGTGGGCCAATGACTGTGACGGTCCGGATGGTTAAAGTTTTTCCTTGTCCCCTGTACTATTCCTGTAGGTCAGCACCCACCGGAAGGATATTTGGCGTGCCATCGCCAAGGACGTCCGGACCCTGGGGGTCCACCACAGACAGAGCACCCACTGTCGGAAAAGATGGGAGGACAATCGCCGCTGGAGCAAGAAGATGTTGGAGGCTCAGCTGGGGATGGCCTCCCAACGTGGGAGGGGTGCCCGTCACACCATGACCCCCCTGATGTTCCAGATCCTGGCGGTGGCATATCCAGAGTTGGATGGGCACTTGAGGGCATCACAGCAGCCACAAGGGGGTGAGTACAGTCACATCCATCTGACTCTGCGTGCATTAGGAGGTGTCTGGGTGGGGGAGGTGGGCAGTGGGTTCCCCTAGGCCAGGGTAAGCTTTGTAGGCAAGGTCGCTTTGTGAGGCAACCTATGTGGCACCCCAACCCCACCAGTGCTAAGAGCCATCTACACCTAGTCAGGCTCCTGTGACTTCCATGTGTGCAACAATCGGGCATTGGCCTTGTACCCCATGGCCCTGTGAATACTCTAGGAACTATAAGTGCATGGCGTAGTGCAGAAGGCTGCTGTGTCTGTAGTGTCTGCCAACGGTAGTGGTATTGCATGCACTGAACATGTCTTTCTTCTGTCTTCATCCCCCCTTTTTGTGGTCTCCCTGTTCTTGTGTGCAATAGCATCATCAGGCTGAGGAGCAGTGGCACCGGAACAGGAGGGAGCTGCATCCCACTTGGCCCTCAAGGGCGAGACAACGGAGTCTGAAGCCACCAGTGGGACGGAGGGCGAGGGGAGCTCCACGGCGGGGACAGGAGGTGACAGCAGCGACAGCGACTCCTCCTCTGATGGGAGCTCCCTTGCGGTGGCGGGCCCCTCTGTGTCCCCCGCATCAACAGGTACAGCCACTACCCCCCTACCAGTACCGCCCTCCCAGCAGCCCCTCAGCGTGTGTCCAGTGGCCGCTCACCCAGGAGGGTGGGCATCTCCTTTGCCCCAGGCACCTCAGGCCCTGCCCCAGTCAGCCCTGCTGCCCTCAGTGAGGAGACTATTGACCTCCTGAGATCCCTCACTGTTGGCAATCTACCATTGTGAATGCCATCCAGGGTGTCGAGAGGCATTTGCAACAAACAAATGCATACCTGGAGGGCATTCGCTCTGGCCAGGCAGCCCAACAGAGAGCATTTCAGGCTCTGGCCTCAGCACTGATGGCAGCCATTGTCCGTGTGTCCAGCCTCCCCCCTCTAACTTCCTCCACCCAGACCCAATCCCCTGTACCTCAGCCTATCTCAAGCACACCATCAGACCAGCATGCACACACCTCAACACACAAGGGTGGCTCAGGCAAACATAAGCACCACACATCCCACCGGCACTGACACAAGCATCATACCCATGCACACATACCAACATCCACTGCCTCCACTGTGTCCCCCTCCTCCTTGTCCTCCTCCTCCCTGCTGTCTCGTCTCCACTCACACCTGCATGCACTACATCTTCAGCCACTACCTACATCAACAGCACGCCCATCACCACACACCGCTCACGTGCACTCACCACCCCCACTACCATTCACACATTCCGTGTCCTCTACCAGTGTGTCTTTGAGCCCTCCTCCCAAAGTACACAAACGCAGACACACACCCACCCAACAGCCATCCACTTCACAACAGCCTCCAGCCCATGCACCTTCACCCAAATTCAGCAAACGTACACCTCCTACAACCACTACCTCTTCCTCCACTCCTAAACACCCTCCATCTACCCATCCCAGTGTGTTTAAAAAACTTTCCTGGCTAATATTGACCACTTCCCTACACCCCCGTCCTTCCCCTAGGGCCAGGCTTCTCAGGTCCCAACTCAGCACCTCAGCCACCACATCACCAGGCACAGTGGTGCCAGCAACTGCGGGCTATTTGAGTGCGCCAACCAACAGGGCTGCCAGTGTGCCACGGAGCGAGGGCAAGGACATTCCGCCACCTGCAAAAGTAAGAAAGTTGCCCACATCCCAGAGGGAGAAGCAGAAAACACCTGCCACCAAGGGCTCAGAGAAAACGAAAGGGGATGGTGGCAAGACAGCTGCGCCACCATCCAAGGTGGGGAAGGGCCAGAAAATAAAAGGCAGGTCAGGAGAGGGCATGGTGGCACCGACAATTGGACCAGTGTCACACCTTCTGTCCACGCCAATGCCAACCTGTAAGGCGGAGAAGACCGCCACCTGCACCGCCACCAGCACCACTGTCAATGAGCCTGCCCCCAGCACCGCAGTCACTGAGCCCGCCACCAGCACCGCCGCCAGCACCACTGCCACAGAGCCCGCCGCCAGCACCGCTGCCACAGAGCCCGCTGCCAGCACCGCTGCCACAGAGCCAGCCGCCAGCCCCGATGCCACAGAGGCCACCGCAAGCACCGCCGCCACAGAGCCCACCACCAGCCCCGATGCCACAGAGCCCGCCGCCAGCCCAGCTGCCACAGAGCCCGCCGCCAGCACTGCCGCAACTGACCCCGCCGCAGGCACCCCTAGCGGCCCGGTGACATCCTGAACCTGTGGCACCACCGCAGACATGGCTGCCATCCCCAGTGGCCAGTCGTCCGAGGCTGGTGGTCAGTTCCAGGAGCCTGGACAGCTTCCATGATGCACGACTTTCAGTGGAGAAAGGCATCCACTACCTCAGTCCTTGGCAGGATGAAGCACTCTGGGCACAATGCCCCTTCCAGAACCAGTGGAGAAAGGCATCCACTACCTCAGTCCTTGGCAGGATGAAGCACTCTGGGCACAATGCCCCTTCCAGAACCAGTGGAGAAAGGCATCCACTACCTCAGTCCTTGGCAGGATAAAGCACTCTGGGCACAAAGCCCCCTCCAGAACCCATGAAGAAATACATCCACTACCTCAGTCCTTGGCAGGATGAAGCACTCTGGGCACAAAGCCCCCTCCAGAACCAGTGGAGTATCACATCCACTACCTCACCCCTTGGCAGGATGAAGCACTCTGGGCACAAAGCCCCCTCCAGAACCAGTGGAGACTGTTATCCACTTTAGAGACTGTGGCTTTGCACTCCCCAGGATAAAGCAGTGGGCAAACCACCCACTGGAGAGACTTGAGAGACTGCGGCTTTGCACTCCCCAGGATACAGGATACCGTGGCTTTGCACTACCCAGGATAAAGCAGTGGGAAAACCACCCACTGGAGAGACTTGAGAGACTGTGGCTTTGCACTCCCCAGGAGCAAGCAGTGGGCAAAACACCCACTGGAGAGACTTCAGAGACTGCAGCTTTGCACTCCCCAGGATAAAGCAGTGGGCAAAACACCCACTGGAGAGACTTGAGAGACTGTGGCTTTGCACTCCCCAGGATAAATCAGTGGGCAAACCACCCACTGGAGAGACTTGAGAGACTGTGGTTTTGCACTCCCCAGGATACAGCAGTGGGCATGTAACCCCCTTGTGGAGCAGTGGCATTCATCAGGCTGAGGTGCCCCCCCTCCCCCTGAGGTGCCTGTTTCATTTCAATCTGATGCTCCTGCAGTGTTCTCTCCGTTTGAAGTCTGGTGTCATGTGTGGGCCTCGCCCATGCATTTTGGGACTCTGATCCACGGACGATGTTTGAGTAATATCCGGACTTGTGTAGTTGGTGTACATATTTGTATATACTGATTTTTGAAATTGCACTATCTGATTTTTATTGATTACATTCATTCAAATCAATTCCTTTGCTGCATGTATTTGTGAGTATGGTGTTGTGGGTGAGGGTGGGGGTGTGGGTGTTGCGTGTGTGTGTCACTCTTTTTTCCTTCCCCCCTTCCCTGTGTTGTAGGTGCAATACTGACCGTGGTCGCCGCCGTCTTTGGTGCTCCTGATAGAGGAGCAGGAAGACCATTGCAGGGTTTATCTGGAGTTCTGGGTCCATGGCGTCCTGGTTCCTCGTGGGGTGTGGAGAGGTGAGTGTTTTCCCTTCCAAGTCCTGTTTCTGCCCTGTTTTTGTTTGCGTTGGTTCCGCCCCGGAAGAGGTGGCGGATTGCCGGGTTGTGATAGGGTGGGCGGTACCTTGTCTTCCACCTGTCTGTTAGCGGTGACCGCCGCGCTGTTTGTTTCTACCGCCGTGGCGGTCGGAGTGTTAAAGTGGCTGTCTATGTTGGCTGTTTCCGCCATGGTCGTGATTCCATTTCTTTTTACCGCCGCTTTAACACCAACCGCCAGGGTTGTAATGAGGGCTTTTGTGTTGTAAATTGTATAAAAGAATATGAAGACTGCACACGAGAATTTAGACAGTCCAACAGCGGTCAACTCCTGATTGCCCTTCAAAAACCCTTTCACCCAGTGTCACCCGCTACGTTAGCTTGCTTGGTGAAATGGATTTTGTCAGAAGCAGGTACAGACACATCTATTTTTGGTCCACATTCAGTGCGAGGAGACATTGCTTCTAAATCTTACTCCTTAGGTTCACAGTTTCCGGACTTCATGAAAGGTGCGGATTGGTCTACGGATTCAACATTTAAAACATTCTATTATAAGTCTATACTAGATTTGGCTTCTATTGTTACAACAGCTTTAAAGAAGCATAATACCAAGCCTCCGATCCTGAATAAAACATTTTCTAGCTGTCGAGTCAAGAAATTTATGGCCAGATGTAGGAAAGCTTTAGCGAGTCGCAAACGGCGGAAATCGCCGTTTGCGAGTCGCTAAAGCCACTTTGAGATGTAGAAATGCATTTTGCGAGTCGGAACCGACTCGCAAAATGCATTTCCGAGTCGCAAATAGGAAGGGGTGTTCCCTTCCTATTTGCGAGTCGCATTGCGACGTAATTCCATATGCGACCGCGAATGCAGTCGCAAATGGACTCGCAGTTACCATCCACTTGAAGAGGATGGTAACCCAGTCGCAAACGGGAAGGGGTCCCCATGGGACCCCTTCCCCTTTGTGACTGGCATAAAAAAAAAAAATTCAGAGCAGGCAGTGGTCCAATGGACCACTACCTGCCCTGAAAAATACCGAAACAAAAGGTTTCGGTTTATTTTTCAAAGTGCAGCTCGTTTTCCTTTAAGGAAAACGGGTAGCACATTGAGAAAAAAAAAAAATGCTTTATTTAAAAGCAGTCTCGGACATGGAGGTCTGTTGACTACAGCAGGCCTCCATCCCCGTGAGTGCCCTGAATCGCTATGGGGTCGCAAATTGCGACCCACCTCATTAATATTAATGAGGTGGGTCTTTGCGACCCCATAGCGACTCGCAGAAGGTGTCTGAGACACCTTTCTGCATCCCAAATTGCGACTTGCAATTTGCGAGTCGCAGGGACTCGCAAATTGCAAGTCGCAATTTGGGAATTTGCTACATCTGGCCCTTAGATTCTAAGGACACGGAGGTGAGTATCATGTTGACAGCCACTACATTGTAGAACTAGGTTTTAACATTTTTTTAAGTGTATCTTCCAATTTCCTTGTCCCCAGTACTTTGACCATACCTCAAGCTTTTTATTTTATGGAAAATTATTTAATGTAATTTAATTATCTTATTATGTCAAAGAAAGTGAAAACCATTCTACTTACAAAAGTGAAATTGTTCCTCCCAGAAAAGGAACTTCAGGGATCGTACACTGTTAAGCATACCCTGCCTCCTCCCTGACTCCACACTCTTTCCTCCTCTCCTTCCCAGGGATTCTGCAACCAGCTGCAGATCACAAGAAGAACCTGAAGAAATATAACCACATTGTCCCCACGGAATGCAACTCTACTGGTTTCACCTGCGGGCCTACGCCATCGTCAGTACCAGCTAGATCTGCATTCTCCTCTCCATAGCATGCAGGGTCGCCATTGTAAAACATGTATTGCATTTTGGGTCTACTTTTATAGTTTGTACCTGGTTGCTGCCTGCTTCCACTTGGTGGTAAACTGCATGATCAAAAGGCCCAATCTGTGCCTGTCCAGTAACTGCCAATCCTTTGTACATTTAACTAGGGATTCTTTAGGTGTAACCAAATAAGGAATCACGAATTGGAAAAGTATCAAATCACTGTTTGTTCTGTTCTCTCAGTTTTTATTGGTTGAAATGTCCTTTTGTACACACCCGATGCACATTGGTGAGCGAATCGATAAACCTTTCCACATCCAGTCCTAGCTCTTATAAGGGAAGTGGTAGCGCTGTAGGATCTGTATCTAATGACTGATAAGGAAAAGATACTTGGCTAGTATATGGTCATTTCATCATAAGTAATGCCCTTGATTATTTCTTCATTTTCTTATCCTCGCACCCACCAAGTACACAACACCAGCATTCCACTGCAGCTTTTCATCCCAGAGCCTGACCCCTTTGGTCGACGTCCCCCACATACCAGTGAATTCAAGGACTGGGTCAGTTAACAGGGAAGGACCCCCGGAACAAGCATTATACATCCAGCTATAGTGACTTTAGAATTCAGGCTTTAATCAAGTGCAGTTTTCTATGCCGCTGAAGACTTGAGCCAGAAGGTGCTCACAAAGGTTCCATTTAAGGTCCTTCGGATCATGGTGACAATGCAGACATCTACACATATAGGCTCTTTGAGTCGGGAAGGGGCCTCAATGTAGTAACAAATGTTGGGTACATTAAAAAACAAATATCTCACAACGGGGAAAAGTCAAATGGCAGATATGATATCAATACAGCGATGCTGTGTAGAATCAAATAGGTGTTGTCCATTCTATGTGCATATGTTGTACGTGTATAGCAAACCTAGCCAAAAGGCAGTGGAGTACTGTACAGGGTCTAAGATAAACATAAAGACAGGAGACGTTTGTGGGTGGTTAATGCATGGTGTGTGTTCTTGAAGAGGTGCCTCTTCCACTCTCTCCTGAATTGGAGCAGCTTTGACCCTGTCCAGAGCTCTTCAGCCGTGTGGCTAGGTTCATGGTACAAACATTCTATATAAATACATACACTCTACTGCACGCTAAATTTAGTGACCTACTTATTTAAGGAGATGCATCTTGAACTGTTTCCTGAATTGGAGCAGGCAGCCATGACCTGTACAGCTCTCTGCTGCCTATTGGTTAGGTTTGTGCCACATAAATATTTACATACTACTGCACGTTTTAGGCACCGAAAGATCGCTGAGCAGCTGTCATGCTTCATGCCAACGCTCATCAATTCTTTTCATTTTATAAAACTAACTCCCAAAGTGGGCATCGTTTCTTGTTAAACATAACAACAACCTCGACACCCTGGGAGTTGTCTCCAAGCCTGCAGCAGTCATTATTTAATTATACTCTTTGAGACTGCCAGAACTTTGCTGGTGGTCATAAACAAAAATAGACCACCCTCTCTAATGGCTCCAAGCTAGGGGCTCCACCGGCATAAACCTGACCGGCACCTGATTCTAACTCTAAGTAGAGTGGGTGGATAGTCAGTGTGAAGGACAGAGCACTCCACAACTCTGTCTGGCAATCAGGTCTCCCCACTCTATTTAGAGGCAGGTGGACTGTCATATGGAAATATTTATCAGTGCAGACACGGAATCGCTTCCATGTCGGTAAATGCTCCCCATTGCCGATATCACTGATTTCACTGGATGGCGCGATGAGGAGCAGGTAAGGAAACGCCACTTGTATTCAATGATGAAACCTCCCTCCCCTTGTCCTTCTCCCCCATCCCCAGGGAACACTGCAGTCTGAGGCAGGCATTACCAGAAAGGGGAGAGTCTCACCTTTCCAGCAGCGGCATTCAAACAGATTCCTGCTCATGAATTGCAGATGCACCGTGATCCACAAGCAGCAGTCACCACTGTCACCAAAGACTGGGTTTGATTTAGAGTTTGGTGGATGGGGTTACTCTGTCACCATCTGCCATATTATGACCACATTATGGCCCTCATTACCACCCTGGAGGTCAGTGATAAAGTGTCGGTAATACCCCCAACAGTCTGGCGGTAACTATTGCCAAATTATGACCATGGCAGAAAGATCTCCAAAAGACAGCCAATGTGCCACACTGACAGCCGGGCGGAAAGAACGGTCACCACAGCAGTAGCCGCCTACAGCCAAGCAGAAGACAAAGTTCCACCCACCATATTATGACAAGACAATCCACCACCTTTTCCGGGGCGCTACAAATGCCTTAAAAATCCTGACGGAAACACTTTGCAGAAGTGAAAGGACTTACCATGTGAGACACAGGGAAGAACCACACCGCCAAGGAACCAGAACTGCAAATTTTCCTGATGATATTACACGTCTTGCTCCACCATGAACACCAACGCTGGCGAAGACGCCGACGGTGAGTACAGCCGCCTAGCACACAAGGGAGGGCGGGGAGGAAAAAGAGAGTGACACACACATGCACAACACACACCCCAGACACACACACCCAGCTGCCCAAGAAAACAAGTTAATCCGCGTAAATCGGTTGAATAATGTAAGGACAACAGGAATTTACTAAAGTGATTGTAATAAGATCAACACTATATTAATAATAAGTTTGCCAATGCAACAGATATGTACACATGTACAAAAAAGGGACGCTGCCCAGTCCTCAGTTCACGGGGGCCACATGGCCACAGGGCAAAGTCCAAGGCCCCACTTGTTACCTGCATCAATACGGGGAGAACACTGCAGGGGCATCAGTTGGCAAATAGGCAGGCACCCCAGGGGGGTACCTCAGCCAGATGCGGGAACAAAACCACTGGTTCTAGAGGGGGCAACATGCCCTGTGCTTGCTCCTGGGGAGTGCAATGCCACAGCCTCTCGGTGGGTGTCTTCCCCACTGGTTCTGGAGGGGACAGGCTGTACAGTAGGCCATGGAGGCTGGATAACATTGCGTCCACTGGCGTTGACGGCTGCACTGTGGTGGTAGTGCTGGTAGTGGGAGGCTCCTGCTCAGGCCCTGCACCTTGCGATGGCTGCACTGTGGTGGTCATGGTGGTAGTGGGAGGCTCCTGCTCAGCCCCTGCACCCTGCGATGGCTGCACTGTGGTGGTCGTGGTTGTAGTGGGAGGCTCCAGCTCAGCCCCTGCGATGGCTGCACTGTGGTTGGGGTGGTGGTAGTGGGAGGCTCCTGCTTAGCCCCTGCACCTTGCGATGGCTGCACTGTGGTGGTGGTGTTGGTGTTGGTAGTGGGAGGCTCCTGCTCAGCCCCTACACCCTGCGATGGCTGCACTGTGGTGATGGTGGTAGTGGGAGGCTCCTGCTCAGCCCCTGCACCCTGCGATGGCTGCACTGTGGTGGTGGTGGAGGTAATGGGAGGCGCCTGCTCGGTCCCTGTACTCACTGATGGCTGCATAGCCACAGTTAGTGGTGGGGGCTCTGTGACAGCTGCTGGTGCAGGCTCCTTCCCCTTCTTGCCTGCTGCTTCAGACTCCTTCCTCTTTCTGCTGGCTGGTGCAGGCTCCTTTCCCTTTCTGCTAGCTGGTGCAGGCTCCTTCCCCTTCAGTATCTGTGGCCTGGAATCCTTTCCACCACGAGTAGGAATGGATGGAAGTGGGCCCGTGGACTGTGCGGCTGTGGTGCTTGGCTGGGTTCTTGATACCCTGGCCATACATGCATGACGGGAGGGAGGGAGGAGTAGGGAACAGGTCATTGGGAGAAAGGAAAAGATTTTTAGAGACACTGGGGCAGGAAGAGGGAGAAGTAATGAGAGTGGAGGATGAGGGAGTGGTTGTTGGAAGTTTTTGTCTGCTGGATTTGGGTGCAGGTGCATGGTCTGTATGCTGAAGGCCAGAACCTGAATCGATCTCTCTTGGTCCGCCAATCCAGTGTGAATGCCCCCCAGGAATGCATTAGATTGTTGCATCTGGGCTACCAGCCCCTGGATGGCATTCACAATGGTTGACAGCCCTACAGAGATGGATCTCAGGCGGTAAATAGCCTCCTCATTCAGGGCAGCAGGGGTGACTGGGGCTGGGCTTGAGGTGCCTTGGGCGAAGGAGATGCCCACCCTCCTGGGTGAGCAGGCACGGGCAACTCGCTGAGGGGCTGCTGGGAGGGCGGTGCTAGTACGGGGGTGGCGGCTGTACATGTAGCTGGGGTGGTCACAGAGGTGTCCACCACCACCAGGGAGCTCCCATCGGAGAAGGTATCAGAGTCTGTATTGTCCCCTGCAGTCTCCGCCATGATGCTCCCCTCACCCTCCATCCCACTGGTGCCCTCAGTGTCGGTGGACTCTACCTCCTGGGTCCTGTGGGATGCAACTCCCTCCGTCACCGGTGCCTCTGCTGCTCCGCCAGATGATGCTAATGCACATAAGGACAGGATGACAAAACAAGAAAGGGGGAGAGAGAGACAAAGGATACACTGGGACAATGACTGCATCAACACCACCGTTGGCGTACACAGCAACCTCACAGACAGGGAACAGGCCTACCAGTGATATGCCACCAGGCATGAGGAGGGGCACACACCGCCAACTGCGGCACACCTGGGACCCATGCAGCCCTGGCCCGTACTGAATGCTAACAAGTTAGGTAGCCATTATTTTCCCTTCAGACCCCTAGCCACCAGAGGACCTACGCTACTATGTCTGGCCTGGCCTAGGTGCACCCACTGACACACAACCACCACCCGGATACCACCCCACCAGGCGTAAGCTGTAATGATAGCCACTGTACTCACCCCCTTGTGGCTGCTGTGTTGCCCTCAAGCGCCCAATTCAGCTCTGGATAGGCCACCTCCAGTATGCGGGCCATCAGGGGGTCCGGGTCCGATGGGCACACCTTCCTCGTTGGGAGGCTATCCCCAACTGGGCCTCTGCGGTATTCCGTGCCTAGTGTCTCAGGTCCTACCACCGTTTGCGACAGTGGGTGCTCCGCCTGTCATAGACCCGCAGGGTCCGCACCTCCTTGGCAATGGCACGCCATATACCCTTCTTTTGATGGGCACTGACCTACAGAGGCGATACAGACAGGAGAATACCATTAAACAGACAGTCCAGCCTGTCACACACATGGCCCACCATACCCCTTTCAAGCACCATTGGCACATACATAGCCCAGCTCACAACATTTACACCGCCAACAAATAATCCCCCCTTACACAATGCCTTCATACACATCTCCATGCATCCATGCCTCATGCACCGTGCCCACAGTGTACCTCACCTGTTGGTCTGGAGGCCCATACAGCAGTCGTACTAGGGTAGGACCCCATCCACCAATAGCTCCAACTCCTCCGAAGTGAAGGCTGGGGCCCTTTCCTCGGTAACACGTGCCATGGTAGGTTCCAGACACAGGTCACAGCAGCACATGCAGTGTAGTTCCTCTCCTATGGAAGGTCAGGTAACAAGTGAGGAATCATATAGAAAATGGCGGGTACGTCCGCAGCGGTGCATACCGTCTCCGCCGGCGTGGATCACCACTGGCCACTGTAACCTATAGGGCCCAATATTAACCAATGAGGAGTTGCACAGCAGTTCCCGACCGACTCCCGCCATGGCGCACAATGTCAGCCAAATTACCTCACTTCCACCAGTCCCTCCACACAGGACAGGTGGACGCCATTTCAGGGGGGTGGGCAGCCCTATAGAATAATGCTGCGTCACAGGAGAAATAGGCACATACTGGACAAATCACACTGACCCATTACATGTTTACAGAATGCAAACTACTGTTGTGGCTCCATTGTTCAGTTTGTGACAGACTCCTCACTCTTTTGTCCCATAGATTCCTACCGCTACGGATGAATAAGAGAAGGAGACATACCCCCGTGTACAGACCCCTGATGGACTTGGCTACACTGGAGGACAGGCACATAACACTCACCTATAGACTGGACAGGGCCACAATCACAGAGCTGTGTGCCCAATTGGAGCCAGAACTGATATCTGCTATCCGTCACCCCACTGGGATCCCCCCTCTTGTGTAAGTGCTATCAGTACTCCATTTCCTGGCAACTGGTTCTTTCCAAGTGACAGTGGGCTTGGCAGAAGGAATGTCACAGCCAATGTTCTCAAATAGTACTGACAAGAGTATTGTCTGCCCTGATAAATACACATGTGCAGCTACATTGCATTCCCCCAGGTTTAGGATTTGGCCACTGTGAAGGTCGAGTTTTATGCAATGGGAAATATCCCCAATATAATTGGGGCGATTGATGGAACACATATTGCATTTGTTTCCCCCCCCCGCCAGAATGAACAGGTGTTCAGGAATTGTAAGAGTTTCCACTCCATGACTGTGCAGATGGTGTGCTTGGTGGACCAGTACATCTCCCATGTCAATGCTAAGTAATCTGGGTCAGTGCAAGATGCTTTTGTTCTAAGGAATAGCAGCAATGGGAGGAGTCACAAGCCCACAAACTGAATATAACAGATCACTTGACAGTGCAAGCGCTGTCTAGGCTCGACCTAAAAATCACCCTTCTCTGCTGCCCTTCTAACATCATCTAACAGAGGCACCTAGTCAGATTCTGTTCGATGAGCTGGTCAAAAGCCAGACTCTGCTGGATCAAGTAAATTATGATCTTCAAGGAAATAGGAAGGAAGCTGGTTGACATATTTTTCCGAAGTCCGAAAAATAGAGCACAGAAATATGTCTAAAATAACTAGAGACCGAGGGGTCGGTTGGCATTTTTTGAGTGAAATCACCACAGCTTTTTACCCGCCAGAGGGTACTACTCACAATATTTACAACTTTTTTCTCAAACCAAAATTAGAGACAGTCACACAACTGTTGAGAGAGTTCAACTGTACTGGAGGTGAGGATGGTTTTGCTGGAGACTGGACTACAGAGAACAGTTGTTTAGAGGCGGTAGACGCATTGAGTAATTCTCTAGTATAGTGCTCTGTTTTAGCAGCAGAAATGAGTGAATAGTTTCTTTTTTGTGCTCTTAATAATTCAGACTTTGGACCTGATTTAGATTTTTGTCGGATTGGGTTGCTCCATCACAAACGTGATGGATATCCCATCCTCCGTTTCAGAATCCCATCATACCCTATGGGAATCATAATACCGCGGACAGGATATCTATCACGTTTGTGAAGGAGTAATCCGTTTGCCAAACTCTAAATCAGGCCATTAATTTCTTAGGAGTAGTTTACTCGCCAATGCTTTTTAATAGTTTTACACTCAAGTATAAATAGTCCTAGGTCGTCATTTTAACATGGTGCGGAGGGCCGTTTGCAAGGACGAATTGTCTTAACTGGAATACAGGTGCAAGGTCTGCTTAATCCATTTCTGATATAAAACGGCAGCTTCCTCCACTGGAAATTCGGGTGGCAAAAAGGGGACTGATTCAGGCACTTCTGTGTCCATAGTGGGGGCTGAACTATTATTGTCGGGCTCAGCTTTGGACGACCAGAATAAGGTGGTATAAAGAGCACTTGACAAAGCTTCAGGCACCCGTTTCGCCCTTGGGCATTCCTAAATGATAATTTTAGTCGAAGAGCAGATGGAGTGTAAGGAATCAGAAGCTTGAAGACGAAATAGAAAAAGAAAATGACCAGTCCAAATCTGGGTGAGTGTTTTGTTGATGGTTATCAAATTATCCACGACAAGGATAAGGTCAATACTATGACCGTCCTTATGAGTAGGTCCAGTAATCGGCTGCGTAAGACCAACTGCCTCCATAGAGTCCAAAAGGTCTCTAGAAATTGCATCTGAGACATCATCTATCCTAATATTAAATTAAAACCCCTTAAGATAAAAAATGAGGGTAAGATAGTGCCGGTGAAGTCAGTTTGATCAAAGAGTGAACAAAGTTACTATCAGTTTAGAGTGCTGAATCCGTGCGGAACGCTGGTATTCTGGTCGCATCCATAAGATTCGGCGCATTCCTGTCCTTGTCCCCTGTGCTGGCACACAAATTACTGCCGAGTGCCAACGGAGGCATCCTTGCACCATGGGGTATGGGTGCCTGCTTTGCACAGATGATTGTTTATGTGCAGGAAGGGACACTTTCCCCGCACGTAAATAATCATTAATGGCACATTCCTCTTTCTATGTGTGCTGCGGAATGCAGCACACATAGAAAGAGGAAAAATGGGGAGAAATAATGTTATTTCTCCCGGATGCACCACTTAAACGCCACCCTGAGGTGGCATAGGAATCTGACACATTTCCAGACTTTTAAATCTGGGACTGTAGCAGATTCCATCCGATTCATGGGTGTGGCATGGTAACACCTACAGCAAAACCCACGGAACGCTCCTTCCACACAGCGTGATGCATGAAATGGGTCCATATTTACAAGATCAATAAAAGCCAAGCAAGGCGGCTTAGCGTGGCCTTGTAAATCTGGGCCAGCACATTGTGCCACTGTAGTGGCAAAGAAATTACACTCAGGTGCCGCAGTGTGCTGCAAGTCTCTCGCAAATGAGACCCTCGGACTCCAGGAGCCACTGTTCCAGAGACACGGGCCTCATATATAGGCACAAACATACTGAAAACATAGGGTTTTCACTATGAGCACTGGGCCCTGGCTAGCAGGATCCCAGTGAGACAGTGAAAACACCCTGACATACACTCACAAACAGGCCAAAAGTGGGGGTAACAAGGCTAGAAAGAGGCTACTTTCTCACACAGTATACCTGTTTTGCATGTTTAACTAGTCTAGAAGATAAAATGTGCTATTTGGCATCAAAGAAGAAAAATTACAAAAAAAGGAATTCATATTTTTTTTACAGAGAAATCTAATCCATATTCATCCCTTTAAACTCTCACTCATTGTAGGAAAGTACCATCTTGCCTGGCATGTTACCCCCATATTTCACTGTATATATGTTGTTTTAGTTGTATGTGTCACTGGGACCCTGCCAGCCAGGGCCCCAGTGCTCATAAGTGTGCCCTGTATGTGTTACCTGTGTTATGACTAACTTTCTCACTGAGGCTCTGCTAACCAGAACCTCAGTGGTTATGCTCTCTCATTTCTTTCCAAATTGTCACTAACAGGCTAGTGACCAATTTCACCAATTCACATTGGCATACTGGAACACCCTTATAATTCCCTAGTATATGGTACTGAGGTACCCAGGGTATTGGGGTTCCAGGAGACCCCTATGGGCTGCAGCATTCCTTTTGCCACCCATAGGGAGCTCTGACAATTCTTACACAGGCCTGCCATTGCAGCCTGAGTGAAATAACGTCCACGTTATTTCACAGCCATTTACCACTGCACTTAAATAACTTATAAGTCACCTATATGTCTAATCTTTACCTGGTAAAGGTTGGGTGCTAAGTTACTTAGGGGGTCATTCTGACCCTGGCGGCCGGTGGCCGCCAGGGCCACCGACCACGGGAGCACCGCCAACAGGCTGGCGGTGCTCCCACGAGCATTCTGACCGCGGCGGTTCAGCCGCGGTCAGAAGCGGCAAGTCGGCGGGCTCCCGCCGACTTACCGCTGCTCGGGGGAATCCTTCATGGCGGCGGAGCGCGCTCCGCCGCCATGAGGATTCTGACCCCCCCTACCGCCATCCTGTTCATGGCGGGAAAGCCGCCATGAACAGGATGGCGGTAGGGGGGGTCGCGGGGCCCCTGGGGGCCCCTGCCGTGCCCATGCCAATGGCATGGGCACGGCAGGGGCCCCCGTAAGAGGGCCCCGCAAAGTATTTCAGCGTCTGCCTTGCAGACACTGAAATACGCGACGGGTGCCACTGCACCCGTCGCACCTTCCCACTCCGCCGGCTCGATTACGAGCCGTCATCCTCGTGGGAAGGGAGTTTTTCCCTGGGTTGGCGGGCGGTCTTTTGGAGACCGCCCGCCAGCCCAGTGAAAAACTCATAATACCCTCCGCAGTCTTCTGACCGCGGAGCGGTATAATGGGGGCGGAATTCTGGCGGGCGGCGGAATCACCCCCTTAGTGTGTGGGCACCCTGGCACTAGCCAAGGTGCCCCCACATTCTTCAGGGCAAATTCCCCGGACATTGTGAATGCGGGGACACCATTACACACGTGCACTATACATATGTCACGACATATGTATAGAGTCACAATGGTAACTCCGAACATGGCCATGTAACATGTCTAAGATCATGGAATTGTCACCTCAATGCCATTCTGGCATTGGGGAGACAATTCCATGATTCCCCGAGTCTCTAGCACAGACCCGGGTACTGCCAAACTACCTTTCCCGGGGTTTCACTGCAGCTGCTGCCAACCCCTCAGACAGGTTTCTACCCTCCTGGGGTCCAGCCAGGCTTGGCTCAGGAAGTCAGAACAAAGGACTTCCTCAGAGAGAGGGTGTTACACCCTCTCCCTTTGGAAAAAGGTGTCAGGTCTGGGGAGGAGTAGCCTCCCCCAGCCTCTGGAAATGCTTTGATGGGCACAGATGGTGCCCATCTCTGCATAAGCCAGTCTACACCGGTTCAGGGATCCCCCAGCCCTGCTCTGGCACGAAACTGGACAAAGGAAAGCGGAGTGACTACTCCCCTGACCTGCACCTCCCCTGGGAGGTGCCCAGAGCACCTCCATTGTGCTCCAGACGTCTGCCATCTTGGAAACAGAGATGCTGCTGGCACACTAGACTGCTCTGAGTTGCCAGGGCCAGCAGGTGACGTCAGAGACTCCTTCTGATAGGCTCTTACCTGTGTTGCTAGTCTATCCTCCTTCCTAAGTAGCCAAACCTCCTTTTCTGGCTATTTAGGGTCTCTGCTTTGGGGAATTCTTTAGATAACGAATGCAAGAGCTCATCAGAATTCCTCTGCATCTCTCTCTTCACCTTCTGCCAAGGAACCGACCGCTGACTGCTCTGGACGCCTGCAAAACCGCAACAAAGTAGCAAAGACGGCTACTGCAACCTTGTATCGCTGATCCAGCCGCCTTCTCGACTGCTTTCCTGGTGGTGCATGCTGTGGGGGTAGTCTGCCTTCTCTGCACTAGAAGCTCCAAAGAAATCTCCCGTGTGACGACGGAATCCTCCCCCTGCAACCGCAGGCACCAAAAGACTGCATCACCGGTCCTCTGGGTCCCCTCTCAGCACGACGAGCGTGGTCCCTGGAACTCGGCAACTCTGTCCAAGTGACTCCCACAGTCCAGTGACTCTTCAGTCCAAGTTTGGTGGAGGTAAGTCCTTGACTCCCCATGCTAGACTGCATTGCTGGGTACCGCGTGATTTGCAGCTGCTCCGGCTCCTGTGCACTCTTCCAGGATTTCCTTTGTGCACAGCCAAGCCTGGGTCCCCGACACTCTAACCTGCAGTGCACTTCCTCTTGAGTTGTCCTCCGGTGTCGTGGGACCTTCTTTTGTGACTTCGGGTGAGCTCCAGGTCACTCTTCTTCGTAGTGCCTGTTCCGGCACTTCTGCGGGTGCTGCTTGCTTCTGAGTGGGCTCTTTGTCTTGCTGGACGCCCCCTCTGTATCCTCACACAATTGGCGACATCCTGGTCCCTCCTGGGCCACAGCAGCATCCAAAAACCCTAACTGCGACCCTTGCAGCTAGCACGGCTTGTTTGCGGTCTTTCTGCATGGAAACACCTCTGCAAGCTTCTTCACGACGTGGGAAATCCATCCTCCAAAAGGGAAGTTCCTAGTCCTCTTGGTTCTTGCAGAATCCACAGCTTCTACCATCCGGTGGCAGCTTCTTTGCACCCACAGATGGCATTTCCTGGGCATCTGCCCACTCCCGACTTGATCGTGACTCTTGGACTTGGTCCCCTTGTTCCACAGATACTCTCGTCCGGAAATCCATCGTTGTTGCATTACTGGTGTTGGTCTTCCTTGCAGAATTCCCCTATCACGACTTCTGTGCTCTCTGGGGAACTTAGGTGCACTTTGCACCCACTTTTCAGGGTCTTGGGGTGGGCTATTTTTCTAACCCTCACTGTTTTCCTACAGTCCCAGCGACCCTCTACAAGCTCACATAGGTTTGGGGTCCATTCGTGGTTTGCATTCCACTTCTAGAGTATATGGTTTGTGTTGCCCCTATACCTATGTGCTCTCATTCCAATCTATTGTGACTGTACATTGCTTGCATTGCTTTCTATTGCTATTACTGCATAATTTTGGTATTGTGTACATATATCCTGTGTATATTTGCTATCCTCATACTGAGGGTACTCACTGAGATACTTTTGGCATATTATCATAAAAATAAAGTACCTTTATTTTTAGTATATCTGTGTATTGTGTTTTCTTATGATATTGTGCATATGACACCAGTGGTATAGTAGGAGCTTTACACGTC